>NC_141695.1:1457569774-1458269774 GCF_964263255.1 Lissotriton vulgaris | reverse complement strand
TCTACTAAGTTATAGTTCTTTCCTTTATCCACTACCCTTTCCAGCTCTACTAGAGTCATTTTACCTATGTACCCCTTGACACTACATCACTTTAAGGTCAACATGTGCTCGTTTTGGCTGTTGCACACCTAGCATACCTGATGTGCAGATTTATGTTCTCATTGTTCAAGATGATTGTAAATGTAGGGCCATATTTATGACCAAGTTTGCATCAGCGACACAAGTCTTAAGTCAAATTTTTTAAGCCACGTAAAACCACTTTGCGTGGCTCCAAAATCTGGAGCAACGCAAAGCAAAGCAAATTGCTGTGTTTCATTACTCTGGCCTGGGAAGGTGATCCATGGGCATTGCGTGAGAGTTCCCACGCAACTCCCATAGTTTTTGACGCATTTAGAGATTTACTAGACCTGGAACACCTGGGAATGCCCCAAAAACGTAGACGTCCCCAGGTGAATAGGAAAGAGGACAAATATCTTTATTTATCCTTGTTGTTTCCTAATTCTGCAGCAAAGAGGAATTTGACTCTCAGGATCGGTTTTGTGCAGGAAGGTGTACCTGCCTTTACAAAGACAATCCTGTCTGCAACGTGGGCACCATTGCACAATGGTGCAAGGGTGCCTGTTTTGGTGCTAGGTGGCCAAATCAGCAACAGCACAGGAAAAAGTACAGGAATGCATTGTATTATTTTAAATACAGCTCATTCCTGCACTTTCCCTGTAAAGCACTGCAGTGCAGCAAGGCGACTTACTGCGCTGCTTTACATTACTTGCCATAAATATGGCCCGTAATTTACTACTTGTAGCCAAAATATGAATTTTTATGCTGCATGTGCAATTAATTTCTATGTCATTCTCTATATGGTTCTTGGAAACCTTGATGCCCCCATTGTCGTACGATACTACTGTTACCTTGTATGTTTTGTTGTAACTATATACAAATCAGGCTGCCAGTCTTGCATTCTGATGAACTGTCACTATTTATTTCTGTACATCACTTTATAACCTAGTTGGGTGGAGTTTGCCTTGTATAAGATAAGTAAATAATCAATACATGAGCTAACTTCAGGAAGGTCTGGCTTTAGTAGGTCGATGAAAGCCCATAACCTGGAGGTGCTCTTCTAGGCCTTTATGGATGATGATTATATGGTGTAATATATGGTAGGAAAGACCATAGCATCTTATAAACACCTTCTTTACTATCCACCTGGAGAATGCACTGCCTGTTGAGTCATTTCACTGTGGCACTGACATTAATATTAGACCATGGATAAAGTGATCCTTTGCTGCCCCCTCGTGTATATATTCAATAAAGATGTTCCTTTAAAACAATTAATGCAGTGAAAAAATATAAATAAACGTATATTTGACTATATTTCTCTCGATTTTTCCCTCACCCCATTGTTCCTTTTTGTCATGCTATCAGATATTCGTGGTCTGCATGTAGACTACTGAAGTAATGTTGACTTTCACATTAATGGTATATTATGAGATTAAGGAAGAACATGCAACCATATTGCATATGATTTGGTCTCATAGGTTGTATTGAATTGTTAAACCAATATTTTTTTTAATGTATTGTCAGCATTCAACATTAGATTAGAATGCTGTGCTTCACTTCTTTGTAGAGCGTGAAGGGGAATAAACATTTTTTGCCCGCAAGCCTAAATTTAGCAGCAATTTTCTTCTGTAATTTATTTTTAGATTTCACAAAGTTCGTGAAATTGAAGGAGATTGTGAATTTTTAAGAAACGTCATCTTGTTCTAGACGAAACACCTTTGCCCCCTCACACCATTATAATAAATATTTTGCTTGAAATGTCTACGATGCTCAGGAAATGCTGTTTGCCAAGAAGATTTGAGTCTTTCACCCGCTGTTTGGTGATTTTTAATAACGGTTCAGCCATAATAGACATGAGCACTTTGGGGCAGATTTACAATAACTGGCGCATCCCTGCTATCAGCAGGGATGCGCCAGTTATTGTGCGTCAGGGCTCCACCACCATGGATGTGCCGCATTTACAATGCGGCGCACCATGGGACAAAAACGTACAGATGCGTGACACTTCTGTGCCGTAAGGTGGCGCATTGCTGGAGTTGTGTCGCAAGCGCGACGCAGCTCCAGCAAGGCTCCGGGGTGCCCTATAATGTATAATATACATATAGATGTATAATGCTGCATCAATCCTTACGCCTGCTTCAAGTAGAGCAGGGTTTTGACGCAGCATGGGCTTAAAAGTGACTGAGTGAAATCTTGTATATTTCACTCAGCCACTTTTAGGAGTCGTTCCTGCGCCGGAACGCCCCCCCCCCTGCGCCGGAACGCCCCCCCCCCCCCCTGCACCGGAACGCCTACTTATGTTGCGGGGCTTTACAACGTGACGCATCTCCCACCCCGCACCATGGTGCCTCTTTTGCACCGCCGCTGTGTCACAAAAGTGACGCAACGGCGGCATAAAAGAGGCGCAAGGGGCTTGTAAATCTGCCCCTTTATTTTTTATCATACGTCCCATTTTTACATTTGTTTTGCTTTTTCATGCAACCCAGTTCTTGCTGAGCTATACCAACTGGTTGCATTGTGGCTCAGAAAGAAAAGGAAAGGAACCAGAAGGATGTCTTTATTCATTGATTTTGGGATGTAGTTTCAATATTGGACTCGTGAATTGAAAAGAGCTGCAAACATCACAGAGTGAAATTGGCGATATTTCAATCGTGGATTTATTAAGATTCACCGGGCCTGAATATTTACCATCAATGCAGTGCTACGTACAGCAACTTTCCAGGCAAAGCATGCCATCTAAAGGCATCAAACTATGACGCTTAAAAAGTCATTGACCTTAAACAACAAATTGTGTTGCTGCCCTCTAGTGTATATTTAATTAACTTATTTTTTAACCTCACCAAACCGTCCTGAATCTAAAACGTTTGGTATTTTCCAGTGATACAGTTTAGGATTGCAATGATTATTGTTAGTTGAGTAATAATGTCTCTGATATCATTATTTACATGAACTTCTCCCAGACTCTCCAAGTCAGTAGAGGCAGTAGTGTTTTTGTAGCAGGTCGTCTGTCCTCTAGCACCAAGTTTGATGAGCGAATATTCTGTGTCTGGCTCAGTAATTGACAATCAAGAAGCATATTAGCAATGCAGGCGAAGCAATAGAAAAATTTGCGCTAAGTGCGAATATTGCTAAAACCTAACGCCTGCTCAGACCACTTCTTAACCTGTATATCCAATGGGATATGGATATTCAGGTTAAGACCCTATTAGCGTTAATGCCTGAATATCACTGGATTTCCACCGATATTCACTCATTGAGCCGCTATCGCCGGATATTTTATCGCTTTTGAGATAAGCGTTGCTAATAGCACGTTATCTTAGCGATAATATCAGGCGATGCATGCCGACAAAAAAAAATGTGCTAGGCTCATTTAGCTATAAATATCGCTATTTGACGCTAATATGCCCCATGGTGTTTGATTCACCGGCTTTCTGTGGCACAATTTGGTCAGATGCTCTGCAGCAAATAACCTTTCAGACAGGCACTGCGTATAAAAAAAATCCAGAGATTTAAATAGTGCAAACTTGACCAGAAGGTATCAGGTATCAGAGCGCTTTTCAAGAGCACCAGCTGCGATACACAAGGACACATTCATTTTAGTTAGGCATGGGGAGATTAAGTGATTTGCCCAGAATCACAGGATGTTGAGCGTCATTGTTGAAACTCGAATCTGGTTCCTGAGATTTAAGATCGACTTCCCTAGCGGTTAGGCTACATCCTCTCCCCGATTCTACATACTCTCCTACATTCACTGATGAACACCCATTTATTGCTTGTTGAACACTTTCTTCAACACAGTTCTGCCAGTAGCCTGCTGTGCTGCATACGGAATGTGGAGCTGAGGGATGACTGTATTTTTTAAGGCTAGGAACAATCTGATTGCCCCACAAAAGCTCTGTAGATATGCTCTGTTGCCGCTGATAACCTTACTTGTACGGAGATCCCAACAGTTCAAAGAACAAGTGATTCAATGACACAATTCCCCGCGACCCTTTCTACACTAAGGTGGAGGAGCATCGCCCCACTGCTGCAAAGCAATGAAAGAAAGAACAAATAACATTGAAAATAACTTGAGGTTATAATCATTGTGTTTGTTCCTGCTGCGCAGCTTTGCGGGCAGGGCTGCTCTGCTCTCAGAATAGGGCAGAGAGTGGTTTGCCTACTCCATGTACGCAATTACTGTTCGTCAGGCCCTCTCGGACGGGTCAAAAGTAATGCACACTTTGCACATTCTCCATGCAGGTTGCATTACAGCATGCATGGAGAACATGCATAGGCCCCATTCCCTGGCTGAGCGCGGATCCATGGCACTCAGACCAATCACAACTCTGCATTGTAGCATTGTGATTGGTTTAGAGGAGGGAACCTGGTGGCTTTCTGTTGCGGAGAGACTGAGATGACGTGGGAGAGAGCCGGAGAACTTTGAGGAGGTACGTTTCTTTTCTTTTTTTCTTTATATTCCTTCAACCCTCCACCCCCTGTAATGGCATGAGTTTGGAAATTCACAGAAGAAGCATAACACAAAATTCACAAAGTTACACGTATGAGGACTGCATAATTTAAGTGTTGCATTGATCTAAATCATTATTGAGGGTGCTCACCCTAAATTTGGACCTGAAGATCATGAGTTGCTAAGACCTCCCTCCATTTAAATGTTAATTTAATAACATTTTAAGGAACTGACAATTACTAGCCATACGTTATCTCCACCTTTCCAAATGGGAGACTTCACATTTCTTTGCCTCATTTTTGCTTCTCTTTTGTAGTGAATACTACTATATTAAATTTTTAAGCAGTTTTTAGTGATTCTGAATACACTTACTCATGCTGAAGCTCTTTTATGAATTAAGTTTTAAGAGAAAACAGCAGTAAACTGAACAAAACAAACTTTACCAAAAAAAAGATTGACAACATGTTATAAACACTGGTTTTTTAGACTTATGTGATATTTTGTGAACTGACCTATGGACTAATATTCCTGTTTATACATTTCTGAATAGTAGTGGGTGACAATCTGATCTACCTCATCAATATTCACTAGGTTGGTTGCAATTTGTGGCTTACTATAACTGGTTGCCATCACAGGGATGGTGGCCTGTTGGGTTCAGCATACCACCATGTTTATGATCTCGCTTGAATAAAGTAATTTCTTTTAATGGAGTATGTTTCCCTTAAAGGCAAAGGGTGTGCATTTAAAGGAAACATTTTAATGCATTTATTAAAGTCCTCCAGGAACACCTTCCCATTTGTGCATCTGTTACCACCCCAACTTGGAATTCAATAACTTTTCAATATTTTGCTACCAGAATTCAGATTACAAAATACACTGATACATTGCATTAGGAAACACTATTTGGAAAGGATACTCTAAACACACTCATTCCAAATAGCAGTTCATAATTCATTTCTGAACCCATTTAGCAATTTCTCCAGGTTCTTCATATTAATATTATTTTCTCTCAAACAAAAGTATGGAGAAGCACATTTTTATTTACTATAAGGTCCAATTCGGATTTCTACTTTGTATTTCAATATTTATTTTGAGATCCTTTTGCAAAGGAAAACTGTCAAGCACATGGATCGGTGCTTTTTCTCTGGTTATTCTGTATTTCAAGTATTATTTTGATGGCCAATTGAAGATGGTGTGTTCCCTGTAGTCTGTGGAGAGGCGGAACAGGTTGACGACTTTTCCTCTGCAAACCTTGCTGTCAATTGTCGAGCCGAAACATGGCTCAGGAATAGCGACAAAAATTCACTGGGATAGGGATGCAAACCTTTTTATTCCTAAATGTTTCTCTTTATTCTAAGACGTCTATACGAAGAGTGCCGTTTGGAAAGGCAATATGCCCACAACGTGCCTGGGTACATGTATTTCAGAAGGGAGGAGCGTATTGCTGCCCCTTCCAAACACACAACTGAGATAGCCTAGAATAGGCAATAAATCAACTGTTCAGATTATATCCATGTATTCAATTATAATCCAGTTAAAGCACACTGCGATCCAATATTTGCCAATTTCCAATGTTTCACATGTTACGGCTGGGCCATCCGAACCTCATACACCGAACACGAATAAAGCAATTTTCGTCAGACAGTGGAGTTTATTTAAAATACCCAATGCATTTCGGGCATCACGTGCCCTTCATCAGGGGTCACTGGAATAACAAATGAAATAACAACTGTTACCATTCTAATTTTATAACATTATCAAACAAGTGCATAAGTGCTCAATTCATTTACCAAACACCATATCATTGGTCAAACTTGACATCAGTGATTGTCATAATACTAAAAATTTCAGGATTAAAATGCAGTCCCCATATTTCATTCCCCCCACATCCTACCATCACCTACTCCTTCTGCGATCAGCTTTCCACTCAACAAAATACCTCTAGCGCTAAACCCCGCTTTAAAGAATCAGCACCGTTCAAGCGCCAGCATCGGTTGTTCCTGTTGCTCCCTGCTTGTTTTAGCGCGTTTATACACCCCTCACAGTTTAATCTCTCTCATGCTGCAGAAAGCGTCAATCCTGCTTTGTATTAACAGACGGGTAACATACCTGCCACTATCGCTACGGGACATCCGACTAATACCAAATAGTAGTACGTTTAGGATTTAGTCTTAAGTTCATTCTGTGAATCGGGCCCAAAGACTTCAAATCCATTAAGGGGCATAACTATGAGAGCTGAAGCCCCTAAAGTTTGGAGAATGGCTTGATCAAGATTGAACAAGACTGTGGCTACTTTGTGGTCAAGAGGAACCTTTAAGTACACCAAAAGGAGTAGGGAGTAATACAAACTCTGTTTATATTTTGTGGAGGTACATGCTGTGAATGTTAATACTGCCCTCACTCACACAAATGTGTGACATACTTCATCATAGGGCTGCTTACGATGCACCCCTGCAAACCCAACAGTTGATGTACTGGGGTGAATGTATGACATTGTTCTGCAATCTGTCCATCAACTGTTGTTTTTGCATTTGTCACCCGAGTGGGACGGGTATGCTCAGACGTGAGTACTGTGCTCTCAATGACACTGGAATCCTGGCTGATGAGGGCTGAAAACTCAAAACGGGTCCTAGGATGATTGTTTCAAGTCGAGGGAGGACCTGGATTGGAAGTTCGGGCTGGACTGTTCCCATGAAGCACAAGGTCAAGACTGATTTGCATATGGCTGGGGTCAAACTGGAATGGCATAGTGAGCAAAAGAACAATGGATTTAGGCCCAGATCTCAGTACTGGGGTGAATGTATGACATTGTTCTGCATTCTGTCCATCAACTGTTGTTTTTGCATTTGTCACCCCGAGTGGGACGGGTATGCTCAGACGTGATTCCCCTGCTCTCCATGCCACTGGAATCAAGCTATCCTGGATGATAAGGTCTGAAAGCCCGAAAACGGTCCTAGGATGCTTGTTTACAGTCCAGGCAGGACATGGCTTGGCAGTTCGGGCTGGACTGTTCCCATGGGGCACAAGGTCGTGACTGATTTGCATATGGCTGGATTCGAAATGGAATGGCATAGTGAGCTAAAAAACGATGGATTTAGGCCCAGATCTTTGTACTGGGGTGAATGTATGACATTGTTCTGCATTCTGTCCATCAACTGTTGGTTGTTTTTGCATTTGACACCCCGAGTGGGACGGGAATGCTCAGACGTGAGTCCCATGCTCTCCATGCCACTTGAATCAAGCTATCCTGGCTGATAAGGACTGAAAGCCCAACACTGGTCCTAGGATGCTTGTTTCCAGTCCAGGGAGGACCTGGCTTGACAGTTCGGGCTGGACTGTTCCCATGCGGCACAGGGTCAAGACTGATTTGCATATGGCTGGGTTCAAAGTGGAATGGCATGGTGAGCAAAAAAAACGATGGATTGAGGCCCAGATCTTTGTACTGGGGTGAACGTATGACATTGTTTTGCCTTCTGTCCATCAACTGTCGTTTTTGCATTTGTCACCCCGAGTGGGACGGGTATGCTCAGAAGTGTGTCCAGTGCTCTCCCTGCTACTGGAATCAAGCTATCCTGGCTCATGAGGGCTGAAAGCCTGAAACCTGTCCTAGGATGCTTGTTTCCAGTGCAGGAAGGACCTAGCTTGGCAGTTCGGGCTGGACATTTCACATGGGGCACAGGGTTGAGACTGATTAGCCTATGGCTGTGTTGAAAATGGAATGGCAGGTGAGCAAAAAACGATGGATTTAGTCCCGGATCTTCATACTGGGGTGAATGTATGACATTGTTCTGCATTCTGTCCATCAACTGTTGTTTTTGCATTTGTCACCCGAGTGGGACGGGTATGCTCAGACTTGAGTCCCGTGCTCTCCATGCTACTGGAATCAAGCTATCCTCGCTTTTGAGGGCTGAAAGCCTGAAACCTATCCTAGGATGCTTGTTTCCAGTCCAGGGAAGACCGGGCTTGGCAGTTCGGGCTGGACTGTTACTTTGGGGCACAGGGTCAAGACTGATATGCTTATGGCTGGGTTCAAACTGGGTTGGCACGGTGAGCAAAAAAAACGATGGCTTGAGGCCCAGATCTTTGTACTGGGGTGAATGTATGACATTGTTCTGCCTTCTGTTCATCAACTGTTGTTTTTGCATTTGTCACCCGAGTGGTACGGGTATGCTCAGACTTGAGTTCTGTGCTCTCCATGCCACTGGAATCACGCTATCCTGGCTGATGAGAGCTGAAAGCCTGAAACCGGTCCTAGGATGCTTGTTTCCAGTCCAGGGAGGACCTGGCTTGGTAGTCCGGGCTGAACTGATCCCATGGGTCACAGGATCAAGACTGATTTGCATATGGCTGGTTTCAAACTGTAATGGCA
Source organism: Lissotriton vulgaris (assembly GCF_964263255.1). Taxonomy (NCBI): domain Eukaryota; kingdom Metazoa; phylum Chordata; class Amphibia; order Caudata; family Salamandridae; genus Lissotriton; species Lissotriton vulgaris. Next base: position 1,458,260,898 of record NC_141695.1, on the reverse strand, counting down.
TGTTGAGCAAACAAAACAATGGATTGAGGCCCAGATCTTTGTACTGGTGTGAATGTATGACATTGTTCTGCATTCTGTCCATCAACTGTTGTTTTTGCATTTGTCACCCGGAATGGGACGGGTATGCTCAGACTTGAGTCCCGAGCTCTCCATGCCACTGGAATCAAGCTATCCTGGCTGATGAGGCTGAACACCCGAAACCGGTCCTAGGATGCTTGTTTCCAGTCCACAGAGGACCTCACTTGGCAGTTCGGACTGGACTGTTCCCATGGGGCACAGGGTCAAGACTGATTTGCATATGGCTGGGTTCAAACTGGAATGGCATGGTAAGCAAAAAAAGATGGATTTAGGCCCATATCTTTGCACTGGGGTGAATTTATGATATTGTTCTGCATTCTGTCCATCAACTGTTGTTTTTGCATTTGTCACCTCGACGTGTATGCTCAGATGTGAGTCCCGTGCTCTCCATGCCACTGGAATCAAGCTATCCTGGCTCATGAGGACTGAAAGCCCGAAAACAGTCCTAATATGCTGGTTTCCAGTCCATCGAGGACCTGGCTTGGCAGTTCGGGCTGGACTTTTCCCATGGGGCACAGGGTCGAGACTGATTTGCATATGGCTGGGTTCAAACTGGAATGGCTGGTGAGCAAAAAAACGATGGATTTAGGCCCAGATCTTCATACTGGGGTGAATGTATGACATTGTTCTGCATTCTGTCCATCAACTGTTGTTTTTGCATTTGTCACCCCGAGTGGGATGGGTATGCTCAGACGTGAGTCCAGTGCGTAAAACAAAGAAAGAGAAACAATATCACAGTAGCTGGGAACGACAGTAGTGAAGATGCAGTGTGGAGTGAATTAAAACTAGCTTGGAAGTGTCGCTGTGCCTAAGACTTTGTATCTGGACCCTCCGGCTAGGGTTAAAAACGTGAATGATGGTGGTGATTGGGAGATATTATGTGCTCCTAACACCCCTCCTCTACTGTCAGGTGGTCAACATGTTTCGGCCGTAAGTAAATCCCCCAAGTGTAGGGTCAAGTCGGCCTTCATCAGGACTCTACCTGTCCCAGTGTTTTGAGACCCTCTCCTCCAATTGAGATATAAGGGTGTATTAAAACCAGTTCCTTCCGTGACGAGGAATATCCTCCAGCAAGTAGTAGTATTACTAAGAAGGAGAAAAAAGAGGAGACCAACACAGTGGGAGAAAGAAAAACAGAAATTAACAGTTAGGAGTGGTATCCTCCTCCATGTATACATGATTATGTGTTATAAATATTTAACTACACATCTGTGCAACAAGGAGTGTCAGTCATACCATACTGAAGAGCTATAGAGCCTTACCCTCCAATATGTACATGGTTATGGCTTCAATTTAAAAAAAGAAAACGGTCCAGCTTTTGCAAATATTTGGTTGTCACCCACACAGTCATGTCCGCTAACCAACAGGGGTATGATGTGTGCTTACTCACCGATTTTATCCCTGTTTTGAATTGGAACTGGCAGCGGGCAAGAAGAAACCCCCGATAGTCACACTCTTGATTGTAGGAGAGAGAAAACAGATTATAAGAAATACCTCAAAAGGTTATTATGATCTTATTTCATACACAAGTACACTGCGCTTCATTCAATGCTCTTATCTGAAATGCACTTGCCAAGCATGTGAATGCAGCCCCAGGCGAGAGGAGCTCTAATAATGATTGTTTCCTCCTTTCGTCCGATCGTATATGCATTGAGGAAAAAGAAGAGATTGTGGGTCATTATGTTCCATTTGACTAGAACAAGCGCCATTCGAGAAGCGAAAATGTAGCAGACACACCCTCACTTAAGTGATATGCTTGTCAAGCTGGTCAATGGACACGGTCCAAAAGGAAAGGATCTTGTTGTGATCCCCCAAAGCGTGAGAGGCTGTGCTTTCCAAAAGGTGCCACAGTCACCCAGTATGGTGGCAGTCCTTATTTGTGTGTATTCAAGAGGAACCTTTGCCAAGGAAGAAACAACAGAAGAGACTGAAGGAAAGGACTGACCCTTGCAGTATGTTCTGGGGCTGGCCTGCAGTTTGCTGTTTTAACCAGGGAAAGGCTACAGGGACTTTGCTGTTTGCTGTGTCACCCTGTTTTAAGGACTTTGCTGTGCTGTGTGCTAAAGAAACTTATCTGAGGTGAGCTGGCTCCCTGTTTTGGACACTCGGGAACACAAAAGCTTCCAGGAGAGTCTTAGCGGCTCTGTGTGCATGTGCCTTTTGCAGCCTGAGGCCCTCGAAAGGTGTGCCCTGTGATTGTGGGCACCTGGAGTCCAAGCAAGGATCAGCAAAACTGTGTGAGTGTGCTTTTTGCAGCCTGAACCATTTGTGAGGATTGTCCAGTTGTCGTGTGCACCGGAATCCAAGTGAGTCTCATCGACGCTGTGTGTGTGTGCTTTGTTCAGCGTGAGATCTTCATGAGGATTGCCTTGTTATCATGCACACCTGGATTACAAGTGAGTGTCATCGAAGCTGTGTGCTTGTGCTTTGTGCAGCGTGAGACCTTTGTGAGAATTGCCTTGTTATCGTGCATCCGGAGTCCAAGTGAGTCTCATCAATGCTGTGTGTGTGTGTGCTTTGTGCAGCATGAGACCTTTGTGATGATTGCCTTGTTATCGTGCACCCAGAATTAAAGTGAGTCTCAGAAACGCTGTGCACTTGAACTTCGTGCAGCCTGGGACCTTCGTGTGGAGTGCCCGTTGATCGTGCACCCAAAGCTCAAGGGAGTCTCAGCACAGCGACGCTGTGTGCGTGTGTCCTGTGGCAACCTGAGATCTTCTTAGTAGTAGCGGCTCAGACCTGTAGCCCGGAGGAGCTGAACCGCAGGCCTGAGCCCTCCGTTGCCAATTCACAAAGATTGCATTGGATGCCCAAACCGCTGGACGAGGAGAGGAGAGTGAGTGGGGGATCCCCCCAGGTAACGTGTGTTGACTCCTGGGGTGGGGTGCAGGCTCAGAGGGATCGCTTGTGGCCTCGCTCTCATTCTGGCAGCCCAAGCCTCTGCTTCAACTCGTATCGCTGCCTGCATTGCCAGGGGAGTGGCAATACTGGGGCCGGAGTGCAGAGCTGCACTTTTTGTTACACCATACCTGTGTTGGGGGAAACTGTTGACAGAGGCTGACTTTGAGTCAGAAAGAGTGGCGGAGAAACCACCTAAGGCACTGTGAATGGAGCCGGAATTTATTTAGCATTATCTTATTCTGCATAACGGAGTACCTGACTGTTGGATTACACATTGCATCATTTCTGCATAACGGAATACCTGATTAGTTTATTAAGCATTGCAATATTCCTGCATAATGAACTACCTGATTAGTGTATGAAGCATGGCATTATTTCTGCATAACATACTACCTGTTTGCAGTATGACGCATTGCATTGTTTGTGCATAACAAACTACCTGATTAGCGTATTTCACACTGCATTATTCCTGTATAACGAACTACCTGATTAGTGTATTGCACATTGCCTTATTTCTGCATAACGACGTACCTGGTGGTTGTATAACGCATTGCATTATTACATTGCAAAGTGCCTGATTGTTGCGTTATTGCAAAGTGCCTGATTGTTATGTTACGCATTGCATTATTTTTACATTGCAAAAGTGCCTGACTCTAGTATTAGGAACTGCATAACATGGTATTAGTGTTACAGTGGGATGTTTTGGAGAGCACATTAATATTTATTTATTTATTTATTTATTTTAAACATTTCTAAAGCGCACATATACCCGTGGGTGTCTCGGCGCTGCGACTTAAGCTAGCGACCTCATGTTAATCATAGTGTCTACTTTGAGAAAAGCTGTCCTGGACGGTTATTGGTCAAATAGCCATGTTTTTACAAGTTTTCTGAATTGGATTAACGATGGAGCCGATTTTAGTTCCATTGGAAGCGTGTTCCAGAGTTTGGCTGCAGAGTTGATGAAGCATCGATCGCCCCATTTAACAGTCCTGGTTCGTGGCACAACCAGAAGAAGTCTCTGTTCCGATCGAAGAGATCTTTTTGGGAGATAGTGACATAGTTTCTGTTTAAGAAACGCTGGGCCCTGACCCTTGAGGGCTTTATAGGTGAGACACAAGGTCTTGAATCTGATGCGATTCCTCACCGTTAACCAGTGGAGGTTTCTTATTGCCTGTTTGGTAGAGTGAAATCTGGGGATGCCTGCTAGCAGCCTCGCCGCAGCATTTTGAATCAGCTGCAGTTTGGCCACCACCTTTACCTGCGCGTTTAGAAAGAGTCCATTACAGTAGTCAATGGACGAAAGCACTAAGGAAGTCACCACCGTTTTCCTTGTACTTTCGGGTAGAAATGGCAGGATTTTTCTGATAATCCTAAGCTTGTAGAAAGCAGAGGACGCTGCCTGGTTGGCATGGTTAGCGAAACTGAGGTTGTCGTCAAAGACAATTCCCAGATTCCTAACTTTGTGTACCGGCTCTGGGGGGGCTCCAAGCGAAGTTGGCCACCATTTATTGGACCAGTGTGGGGATAATTTTCCGAAGATCATTACCTCCGTTTTATCTGAATTGAGGCGGAAGCAGTTCTCGGCCATCCAATCCTTAATAGCTATCATACCTTCCTGGAAGCTGGCAGATACTTCTTCACCGTCATTCTTGATCGCGATCACCAGTTGGGTGTCGTCGGCGTAAGATGTAAGGCTCATCCGGTAGTTCTTAATTACCCTAGCTAAGTCCGACACATAGATGTTAAAAAGTGTCGGACTTAGGGATGAGCCCTGTGGGACGCCACATGGGAGGGCGAGCTCGGTGGATTGGAATACGCCCAAAGTCACTGCCTGCGTCCTGTTCGACAGGAAAGAGGCTAAGAGCTCTTTGGCCAGTGAGCAGATACCCATCTCTTCGACACGGTCAATCAGAACCGTATGATTGACCGTGTCGAAGGCTGCCGAGAGATCCAATAGGACCAGTATCGCTGTTCCTCCTTGGTCTCTGATGGTTCTGATATCATCGGCAGCCTTTATGAGAGCGGTTTCGGTTCCATGAAGTTTGCGAAATCCGAACTGGGATTCATCCAGGAGATTGTTCTGTTCAATATACTCGGCCAATTGGCTGTTCACCAGATATATCACCAGAACTTACAAGGTCTGGCTGGACTAACAACCGGCCAGGAGAAATAGTACACATAATCATATGTTGGATTTATATTTTGTGGTCTTATTGTATATCTTTTTATGTAAAATGTATACCCGTTTTTATAAAGCTTGTTTGGAGTCTATTTGTGGTGTCATCATTGGGTTGCTGTGAGCGTGATTCAAAATACTTTACAGATTTGCCTTGAAGATCAGCCTGGCTGCTCATGCCAAGCTAACAAGGGGGTGAGCGGGGGCTCTCTCAGAAGGTGACCTTCCTGTCCCTGACGTGGAAACGCGGGTCCCTATTTGGCCTAAGGTACCTACCTCAGCCAACCAGGGATCCCGGGTCTAACAGAGAGTATAATTATTTTTCCCCAGTACACCATCTCCAATCATGCATTGACTACATATTTGTATCTCATTATGTTTCTCAATCCCTACAATCTGCCGAAATTGTCTCTATGCTAATATCTGACCACGCTACTGTCTCTATTTTACTAGACATACCTAATAAATCGAAAGTCTCCAAATGATGGCGTTTTAATAATTTGATACTTCTGGACCCTATATTCACCTCCGCTTTTACTTCCTTGTTTAAAGATTACTTTCTCTTTAACAAAACAGAAAACCTGCCTTTACACACAGTGTGGGACGCTTTTAAAGTGGCCGCCCGCGATTTTATCATTAACTACGTTTCTAAAAAACGGCACATGGCTCATAAACATGCTAGAGATCTTTTTTTTAAAAAAGTAAAGAGACTGGAACATTACTAATATGCTACCCAATTGAAAGAATGTTTAACTGAACTTATAGCAACTTAACTTAAGTTTAATGAGGAATCTACTGATAATGCTTCATTTTATTTGTTAAAATGGAGTGCAAAATGTTGTGGTGGCCAGAATAAATCTGGTAAACTGCAAGCAAACTATTTCAAGGTCACACAAAACAAACTTGATATTGAATCAATCATAGATGATCAACAAACACCTAGATATAAAGATTCTGAAATATTACAAGAATTCTATTGATTTTTTATGAGTCTTTATATACACTAGAGTCCTCAGCTTCAGAGGATGAGATGCCAGAAAATCTCTCTTCCATTAAGAAATCCTTTGACACACAACTAAATCTTAACCCATTGATATTTCACCAAATGAACTATGCACTGCATTACATACACTCAAAAAAGATGAAGCCCTAGGGACAGATGGATTTACTGTAGAGTTTTTTGTGCATTTCGCTTATTTGCTTCTCCCCAGGTTATATCAACTTATAACTTTTTTCACATGCTGGTACAACTTCTGGATCTTTTTAGAGGCTTTAATATGCCTCATCCCCAAGGAAGATAAAGACCCACATTTCTGTATGAATTATGGACTATATCTTTAGTAAACATTGATTATAAAAAAATTCCAAGGCCCTGGCATTAAGATTGGAATCCTTTCTTCCTGACTTATTTGGTAAAGAACAATCTGGTTTTGTAAAGAGACACCTCATCACAGATAACACTTGCATGGGCGTCCGCAGAATTTTTTCCAGGGGGGGGGCAAAATGTTAACGTCATTGCCATCCTCCGACATGATGTGTGCCAGGTGGGGCACAAGAAAAACTGGTGCGCTGGAGGAGCAGGAATCAGGCCGCATATGATCTCATACACCGTATTAACAGAAAAAACGTTCAACAGCACACTCTAAAACCAATAAATAAATAAATCAGTCAGTCCTGAATTAAAACTTGCGACATGAATACTTATGCACTCATGAGTCACATATTCTGCCTTGTGGTGTGTCACTTTTTCAAATCCCCTTCTGCTCCAGGGAACCCATGCAGGTTACTTCTATTTCTCGCATGTGGTTTCCACACCCTTCCTATTCCGAGAAAAGAAAAATCGAAATATTATCTCGCTAATTACAATGTTTTTCGAGTCACTTTCTAATACCAAGACGCGTTACTAAAGGTGATTTTCATAGGAATGAGCAGCGAGGAGGGTGAAGGAAGCATCGCGTGCTGCACGTTTCCCGCCCAGTCCACGCCAGGGCGCGCGACCGCTGCTGACGCCTTTTCACCTCTAACATTAACGATAATGAAGCGAACACCGACGTGCCTTCCTGTTGTGTTTATTCACTCCACACACGCTGCATATTCACAAAAGCTCACCCCAGAGTGGAAACATTCCTGTAATTTACTCAGGGGGATCTGTTGCTATTCATTAACGTTGCATGTGTCGCGCTCCCGAGGTTTGCGCAAACAGCGTCTCAAGAGAAATATGGTCAGGGCGCACCTATTATCTATCTAACACACGCAAGGTGTATTTCCATTACAGAAAACACGTTTTTTTTCCGACTACGGATACACAATGGTTATTCAGTCCCCCATTGCTGGTATCTCGTGGAATTCCCGGAGGATTTTTTTAATTCCACTAGGGCGCTACCTGCAGGTAAACTCCCAGCAAGGATATTGTGAATAACATCGGATCTTGCTTAACCGCACTCTCCATTTGTGTCTTGAGTGCACGGTGGAATGCACTCAACCATCGAATGCCTTCGGGTACATACAAAGACACAATGAGGAAGATACGTGCTTTCTGTTCTTGACTAAGTCATTCTTAACATGCGTATTTAAAAGGCGCAATACGTTGTAACAATTTCAAGTTTTTACATCATCTAGACTCTCCCATTCACCCATGAGTAACCAGATAATAGATTGCCAAAGTGCAAAATAGTGAAGTATAGAGAACTGTGATCTGGTTCTGGGGTACGAAAGTGTGGGGGCGGGGCAGTAACACTGGGGGCTTGGCCAGTGAGACATGCACTTGATACAGTGGCTATCGATGCATTACTATTACTTCATACGTGGTTCCTGTTACGTCCCGGTTACAGACTGACATCCACAGCAGGTGGAGTAACATACAGAGCTGAGCAATCTTTCTCAAGTAATAAGCAGAACTTTCCTGCAGGTGCATTAACCCACCCCTCACTGTACTATCTCCTGAAGGTTACAAACAGATCTGTGCTGCAGGTACATCAGTCTACTGAGCTACCTTGGAACATGCATATGAGGGCGTGGATAGCTCCACGCGGCTTGCACAAGGATATCTCTTGTGTAGTTTAGGACATGCTATGACTCACTTACTTTCAACTTCAAGCTGTGGGTGGGAGCAGGCAAGCCCGGGCCTTCAATCGCGCTGTAATCTTGCCGGCCGTTTTCCCAAATTCCTGCTCCTATGTTGTCACGGCCCTGGCCTGGAAACCAACACCACTGACTGCACTCCACTGTGGGGGTGGGGGCTGTGACTTTACGCGCGGGCATGGGCGCGCAGTACTTTGCAGCGTAAGATAGGTGGCGCACTGGCGCATGCAGCGTAAGATAGGTGGCGCTGTGCGCAGCACTCTCCGTCTGCCGCCATGATGTCATAGGGATTTCCATGGTGCTGCTGCCTGCTGGCCTAAAATTATACAAAAAAAGAGGCCTGCCTGCTCACAAAATTTAAAGTTCCGATCTCCGATCATCATCCATTCTAATATATAACAAACAATACATGGACATAAAAATGGAAAATAAAAATGCCACTGACTCAGCACCAGACATTGCAGGCTGGGTGATCATCCAGGGGGGGCAAGTGCCCCCCCTTGCCCCTCCCTGCGGACGCCCATGAACACTTGTTTATTCTTTGATATATTATCCAAAGCTTTGTCATAAATCTGACTATATTGCTGCAATTGCTTTTGATGCAGAGAAGGCATTTGATAGGGTATATTGGCCTTTTATTTTTCAGACACTTAAATGGTTTGGTTTTGGTCCAAAAATTATAAATTTAATCTGCCTTCCTAACTCAAGTCATAGAGCCGCAATCTTTGCCAATGGCCTTACCTCCTCAGATTTTAGTCTGGGGAGAAGTTTTCCGCAGAGATGTCCCCTAACTCCTTTTCTTTTTAAATTTAGCCTTAGAACACTTCCTATCTAAATTACGCAAAAACTCAGACATACATGGCTATACATCTGACATTGTACACATTAAATTGGTAGCATATGTAGATGATATTTTATTGTTTCTCTCAAAACAGTGTGGGGGATATAAGTTAAACAATGACAAATGCAAGATATTGCCTTTGACAAAATGTACATTTAAGGATGATTTTAACATATCCAATTTTAAATGGAACTGTAAGCATATAAAATATCTAGGAATGTATTTCACATCATCACTTAAATCATCTGTATCCATGAATATAGAAAAATGTTCTTTAAAATTGGCCACCCTAGTAAATAAAGGGCATCCCCTTTATCTTTCTTGTTGGGGGCTTTTAGATACTATCAAAATGATGTTGTCCCCCATAGTACTTTACACTATTTCTAACATACCAATTGCAACATCTCAACAAAAAAAAGAAAATTAATTCTTCATTATCTTCCTTTCTTTGGAGTAATAAAAGAGCTTGCATGTCATAATCCAAACTAATTTGTCCGAAATTAGAAGGAGGAGTCAATTTTCCAGACTTTCCTTACTATCATAAAGCATTCCTTTTACATCAATCTTCTAGATGGATTTTGGGCTCCCTATCGAAATCACCACTGTGGGTTTTGCTTGAACATTCATACCTCAACCCCGTCTCCATTCAAGAATATCTGTCTTGTACTCGGAAACCCCAACGATTATCCACTCCCATTGTTAAACACACCAGTAAAGTACTGGGCACAATATTATCTGTTCCACTTAATGATATTGAAACATTTCTGAAATCCACTGTGTGGCATAACAAACATGTGTTGATCAAAGCTAAACCTTTTTACTGGAAAACACGGAGACAGCAAGGCCTAATATGGGTGAACCATTTATTTGATGCTAATAAGGTTATACCTTTTTCTCAGAACCGTTGTTTGTTTATTCTCCCCTTCTCTTTTCAAAATTAGTACCAACTATTACAAAGTGCTATAGATCTTGCTATTGCTCAATTTAGCTCAACTCCTCCCTCTTCTCTCATGAACGCTAACCAAACTCATACCTTTCTAAGAACGTGCCCTAAAGCTTCTACCATATACGCTTTCTCACTAAAGTTCAGTGCCACTAGAGATAAAACTAAGGTAGAGTTGGCCTGGAAACAAGATTTAGATATGGATTGACCCATTTATATTTGGAATAAAATCTGGACCAAAATCAGAAGAACTTTTAGAGCAGCGAACAAAAAAAGGCACTTTTTTTTTATAAATAACAGGCTCCTTGTCGCCCCCACAACTTTGCATAAGATGAACACATTTTTGTGGGTATACAGGACTGAGCTTAGCACAGCTGCACCACGGATCCATTATTAAACACTTTTGGAGACTCCGAATATGGCTGACACTGATGACCTGAGATCATCTATTATTGTGAAACTCCACTGGCATCTGTTGAAGTGATCGCTGCCATCCCAATGGGTGGCTACTGCTGATGCCATGGCCTGGCAAATGGCAACTTTGGACTTTTCTATAGCTGTGGGATGTCGCAGCGGAAGCCTGTGACTTGGCTGTGGCACGACCTACACAAATGGACTTTTCCCTCACCTTCCAAGTGAACAGAGCAGATCAGGAAGTCCTTGTGATTTGCTGCATGACCCAAGGAATATGACTTTCAAGCTCAGCCTGGAATTCGGGTCACGACTCTCTCTCCATTGGATCACTGATCTGCATTCCTCTCATGCAAGCAATCAATGTGTGGGCTATGACTTTTGCAACCCATTGTGCGCTACCGTTTTGTTTAGATCCTTTGAAGCTTTGCTTGTGTACTCTACTCCTCCAGGTGCTCTTCTCTTGGGACTGTCCTGCAGACCTACTTACTTGGACTTGAGATTGACTTCTGATACCTTGTATTTGCCTGAAGAGTATGGATTGTGTGGGACATCTTTTTTGTTGCAGTCTAGGATATAAGCATTGAGAAAGAAGATCTAATGCTGTGATGGTACTTTTTCTGGAACATTTGAGTAAGTGGATTGCTCACCTCTCTTCTTGATCATGCTGGGCTATTAAACTGTCTTCTCTACTCTTGCCATCAAATGATATCTCTGTCTCATGTTTATGAACCTCTTGCTACTCCTCTAAAAGATCTTTCTACCTGAAGTTCCAGTACCTGCTTGCTGATCTGTGTGTTCTCCTGGGTTGATCTGAAGGTTGCTATTGCCGGGTGTCCTTGGTCGACATATGTGTTATCTTTAGTAATCAAGCATGGCAGCCTAATGACTGTGGACATTGCCTGAGGATGGTACACATATGGAGGAGGCGCTGCTGCTGACTACCTTAATAACTCTCTTGTATTAAACTGATCTTGGAGAGCCCTGTGACCTGTCTAGATGGGCAAGACAGACAAATCACAGCCTAAGTTCACTTTTAACCCTAGGAAATACACCAGTGGCTGCAATGGAGGTAGAAGCATGGAGCAGGCAATGAGTATCTTGGAACATGGCACTTGAGAGAATGATGTCTGCTCCATTTTGGAATATAAGCAATGCAGCCTTCAGACTGCCAATGCTAAGATTGATGCCTTAACATACCATATAGATCGTATGACAGTGGTTGGATAAGCATGTGTCGCTACTCGACTTGATGGAAAGCAGCCTCTCTGAGATTGAGTACAAACCTGTGGCAGACAAAGACACTCTTACCCAAATGAAAAAGGCCCTAGCAGCAATACAATCCAAAAACGATGACCTGAGGCAAGATCAAAGCAGAACAATGTTTGAATAGTCTGGGTGCCTGAAAATGCTAGTTCTGGAAACGTGAATGCCTTTGTGGATAAATTATTGACTAACATTTTGGGGTGGAAACGTTTTTGTGACTCAACTCTAGTGTAGAGAGTGTATCGTTCTCTGAAGCCTAGACCAATCCCAGAGTCTTGTCCCAACCCAAAGTCGTTTACTTCTTAATTAGAGGATTCAGGATTTTACTTGGCGAGTTCAGGAAGATAGGAGACTGTTTCTGCAGGTGAAGAATAATCTTCAAATAATGAGCATAGAATACAGCATGTTATACCCTGCTTGACTTAGAGTTGTCTTGGGAGACAAGGAAAATATATTTATTGATCCACAGTAGGTACTCAGGGCTCTGAATAAATATACTGCTGGTCAGAGCCAAAAGTGGCTCTGAGGGTCTGAGGCGGTGCCCTCTCTGCAATATATGGGTGATTAACTATGCTTAAATATACTGGTGTCACCACTTTGATCACTATATATAAGGTAATTCTGTCATTCAACTACTTCCCATGATTTTACTAGATCTGTTTCTGTCAGTGATGCATAATGATATACGACTTGACATTTGGTTGTCGCTGTGCAGTTTAGTGGATGCGCCCTCTTGATTCTTAGTGTGGAAGGGTTTTAGGATATTGTAGCGTTTAATGTTGTGATATTCTTCCAGGGCAACATATATTGCCTTTAGCCCGTTAAATTTGCTACAATTCTTACCTGGCTGATTCTTTGTCGGTCTTAAAGTTACATTGCAGCAACAAGTGCTTATGTGGTGTGACGGGGGCTTGTCATGCACTGCCCTGAGTGTGCTCTGGTATATGCTCTCATTGTTTCCATTGAGGTTGTTGTGTAGAGGAAGAGATTGGGTTATGGCTCACTGCTAGTTGAGTGTCACAGTGTGGGTGGTTGACCGGGGGATGTTTTTGTTTTCTGATGGAACAGGTGACTAAGCTTTTGCTGAAAACCTTTGATGATTGTAAGCCATGGAATGACATATATGATTGGGCTGATATCACTCTGCAGATATAACCGGCTTGGGCTGATATCACTCTGCAGATATAACATCTGTCCACACTAAAGTTAATTATATATAATGTAGGGTCTTAATTAATCACAGTAAGGTGTGCAACATGGCAGCTTATTTGAAGAGACATTCTGTAGATGGGGCATTCATCCAAGAGACCCATTTCTCCCTATGCACTGCCACTTATCAAACATCACAATTTTTTTACAATGCACAACAGATCATTGCTATATTTCAATAATGTATGCTAATATGGTGAGTAGAGTTTAATTGTGTTTTTAATCCCAATCTTGATGAATCAGTAGGTGCCCGCAGAAGATGGTCTTCTACTACATCAAAATATGTCACATAATGGAACAAGAACTACTACTAGATATATGGAGATATAGGAATCATAACAGAGCTAAATTCACATTTTGTTCTGCTGTCTACAATATGTATTCCTGCATTGATTATTTACTGTTGTTCAGAGACACCGTAACCTGGGTCCAATGTGGCTCAGATATAGTACACATATACTCTGACCAGACTATCGATCTCGCTGTGTCAGAATGGAATCCCCACTGCTTCTCCTGGAGATTGCCATTCGAGTCACTGCTTGACACTGTGTTCGAGGCTAAGGTGGCGGCTGCTCCCAGGGAATACCTTAAGCATACTATTGGGTCTGTTGAACAGTTTGATGTGATGTGGTAGCCTTTCTGCAGCTAGTGCAACGATAATTTGATTGCCTTATTACCAAGATGTCGCTAACAGCCGTTAGCAACAGTTTTTAGGCAAAAACGTCTATTGTGAATATCGCCACTTCTGTTAGCGATAATTATATGCAGGAGAGGCGTTCCCGTGCAAAAACGCCCGCAAGCCCTACTTCTCCATATTCACAAGGGGATGCTTGAAGTTCTGAAGACCTAAAAAATATCTCTAACCGCAGTTAGAGCCAGTTACTTAATAACAGAAAATAGCTGGTCTTAAAAATGGGGATAACACTTGGGGCATCATCTCAGCAATTTTTGGTGGTGGAAAACGCTGCAAGCAATGTTGCAGCGCTGCCCTCCGACAAAACTACAGTGCAGGAATGCGCACCATCAATAGGATATTGCGCATTCCTGGGCCCCAGTCATGAAAAATGATGCAGCGCTGCGACAAGACAGCGTTGCAACATTTCTCACTATGCCCTTCTTGTGACAGCATAGATGCGCTGTATTCACTGGACACCGCTCCATGATTCAAGTAATGACAGATACGTCAGGAATCCTGACGTATCTGTCTGCATCAAAGTCACGCATTGCTGCAGTCGTGTCACAACCATGACGTAAATCCATCAATGCATGGGGCCAGCCTATCCCTGTGGCACTGTGTCACCCTCACGCCTGCCATCAGGCAGGAGGAAGGTACTGATTTTTGGGTGTGTTTTGGGGACTCAAAAAGGAATTCAAGGGTTCACAGTTGGGTTTGTGGTGCAAGGGTTAGTTTTTGGTTGCACTCACTGAAGTGGAAATAGTGATATTTATGTCTTCGCTAAGCAACACCTGCTCAACTGTTGCAATGTGCCTAGTTTTAGTATGCATTGGAACGGAATGCGATGTCATGGCATGCGTCACAACTACGTATGTGCCTTTGGCACACGAGTGGTATGCCCGCTGTGCATGGGAACACAGCGGCCGCAATTGAGTAGTGCTGGGGGGGGGGGGCTGGACTGCTGTGAGGTGGTAAACACCGGAAAGAACACTGGATGGGGCGTGGACTCGAGGATGTGTGTGTGAGCAGGTGTTGTAAAAATGTTAATGAGGGAAGTCTTACCTCGAAGCCGGGTCCCTTGTCTTCGTAGCACCTACTCTCCTGCGACTGCTTCCAGCGAAAGGAAGTAGGCTGGCAGGCTCCCTCCCTTGAGTCAATCACAATGCTGTAATGTGGCGGCGGTATTGGTAATTGGCAATGGAACAAGTCAAGCAGCCAGGGGCCAGAGGGGTGGGCATATTCTCCATGCAGGCTGTAATGCAGCCTGCATTGCGAACAGAGAAGTGCATGTGACTGCTTTGGGCTACCTGAGCGGGCCGACCAAACAGTCATTGTGCACTTGAGTGGGCATGCCAATCTGCCCATGCCCTGCTCCTTGTTTGGAGCAGTCCTACCCACCTTCCCACCCCCTGAGGATACATAGCACAATTACATCAGTTAGTTATCCCTTGTTTTTCCCTTTTGAATCTGTTTTTTGGCATCTCTGAGCCCGTGCTTCCCGCAGCTGCTGCCACTGTAGCCCGCATCCCTGCCGTCCACCGTTCCCACATCTCAGCTGATTGTTCCTGCCCCCTCCACTACTTAAAATTGGGCCGCTGGTGTGCCGAAGGCGTTCCTAAGGCAAGCCAGTCTGTGCCCGACCGCGACCCTACTGCAACCAGCACCATGAATCCTGGATCTCGAGATACCCACTGCTACAGCACAGCCCAGCTCCACACACTCAACCCTGGAAAACTCAGAATTTGCTAAAAGGCATCGCCAAACACGACCTACGGTCAGTTCCCCTGCCTCCACTGCCACCAGACATCAATCACCACCCCGGCCTCCAACACAGCCAAGGCCAGCCCCGGCGAAACCCTAAGATGCATCCTCCTCAACGTGCGCTTTGTGCACAAACATGCCGTGGAAATCTGAAGCCTACTCGACTCTCTCTCGCCCGACATCACCTTCTTCACGGAGACCTGGACCAATGTCTCCTCCACCCAACATCAACACTGCTATCCCAGATGGTAAGAAGATCCAAAGGAAGGACCACCCCAGCCACCCGGGAGGGGGCCTCGCCATCGCCCACAGGAGCACCCTCCGCCTCATCACTTCACCACCTCCAGAAAAACCTTCCCCTTTGCTGAACACCTGCACTTCCCGATCCAGCCCAGCAACAACTCCACACTCTGAGGAACCCTTGTCTACAGACCCCAGGCCCCCAGACACCCTTCGCCACCACCATCACCGACTTCATCGCACCCCACGCCATCACCTCAATGAACTACATACTCATTGGAGACCTGAACTTCCACCTCGACAACCCCTGCGACCCCAACTCCACCATCCTTCATAACAACCTTGCCTACATCGGACTTAAACAACTTGTCACCACACAAACGGCGTTCACTTCAGTCACACGCATACACTTTGCTGTTGACAAACCCAAGGCACCCAAACCAGCACCACGCCACCGCGAAAGAACTGGAGCAAGGTTACTGATGAGCAACCCAACTCCACCCTCACCTGGGCACCTGACGCCAACTTCGCAGCCACAAAACTCCACACTTATCTCCAACAGCGCAGATGAGCTTGCCCCGCTACGCAACCATGACAAACAGTGCCACAGGAAAGCCGCCTGGTTCACCACCGATCTCCAAGAAGCAATACGCACCTGCAGACGCCTGGAGAAGAACTGGAGAAACACCAAGACACCTGAAATCTACACCACCTACAAGGATGCCATGATGGACTACCACAACCAAATCAGAACCACCAAGAGGAACTTAATCCACAACAAAATCCTCGCCAACTCCATCAACTCCAAGCAAGTCTTCAGTGTCAGTCAGGAATTCTCCAACCCACACAGAGAAGCCACAGTCATCACTTCGTCACAAGATCTCTGCGATAAGCTTGGAACCTACTTGCACCTCAAGATCAAAAACCTTGACGACAATTGCGCTGACCATCCACCAGATGCCGCAGCCAGCCCCATGCCCCCACAGACACACCAGCCAGCCCACCTTCTACTTACCTGGACATTGACACCGTGGGCCAATCCACTGCACTCTCTCCAAACTTGTGACTCAGCCAGCAGGAGCCTCATCCAGGTCTGATTTCACTAGGCTGGGTAAAGCAGTCGCCGCCTAGTCCCACTGGTGGTCCTCCCTATGTGGTTGATGCAGCAGGGCCCTTAGGCGTGAAGTTGCAGCGCTCATGCCACACATGTTCAGTGTAGCACAGGGGCCTCATCCTCCACAGCGTATGGCCAGCCCAACATCATCCGGCCTGTGATGCAGGGAGACGGCACACACCATTGGTAATCCCCTCCGTGCACCCCGGTGTAGTGGTGGATCATAATATGCGATGCTGACCTCACTACGTTGGTGCGCAGGAGCGCCTCTACCATTAACAGCACCAAGGGTCACAAGGTGGTCTTCTCACACAGGTCAGCAACGGGTCTCCATGCGACCTGCCAGATTACACCACCAGGTACGGTCGATCGTCGCACCTCAATGTCTACCGCCATGGCTCATCGACTCCCCAGCTCCTCCACATCCCACTCCAGGCTCCAGACGCTGGTCCAGCGAGGCATCCAGGCTCCAGATGTAGGTCCAGTGAGGCATTCACGCTCCAGGCGCAGGTCCAGCAATGCATCCAGGCTCCAGACGCAGGTCCAGTGAGGCACCCAGGCTCCAGACGCAGGTCCAACGAGGCGTCAAGGCTTTCATCCTGGTCATCCTGGATGTTGGCTGGCTTGCAGGGGTTGTTGATGTGTGTTGCACTTGGCCCTGGCTACTCCATTCTTCATGTTATTGTATTTTATGACTATTTTCTATTGGAGGATGACTGATAGGCTATTTATTTGCAATTCGAGGCAAGAAAACGCACGTTGGGCTGACTAACGTGAGTTTTCTAGCCGATAATGGGAACTAACTCTAGTTATCGCCCCCTAACGCCGGATTTCCTATCTCCATCGCGCTGATGTTACTGGCAGTTTTCATCGCCCTTCCCTGATACTATTGCAATGTAGAGAGGGCTTGTTAATAAGCCGCTCAAATGGCAATAGTGGTCAGGGTTAGGCGGCAATAAAAAAAGTGCAGCTAACTGGCTTTGCAACAGGAATTGCTGGTCCTTGTGAATATGCCCCTGAGTTCTCAGCCCTGTGTTTTCCCTGCTGCCAGACGTGCTTGCCCCTGCATGGGCGGGGCCTTACCAGGGGGTGGTGGTCTCAACCCATTCTCCAGGCCTGGGCACGGCTCATAGAGGACTCACCCGTGCAGGGGATGGTAGTCTCAGAAGATCCTTCAGGCCTGGGCACAGCTCATAGAGGACCCACCCATGCAGGGGCTGGTGGTCTCAGCACATGCTCCAGGCCTGGGCGTGGCTCATAGAGGACCCACCCATGCAGGGGCTGGTGGTCTCAGCACATGCTCCAGGCCTGCACACGGCTCATAGAGAACTCAACCGTGCAGGGGCTGGTGGTCTCAGCACATGCTCCAGGCCTGGGCGTGGCTCATAGAGGACCCACCCATGCAGGGGCTGGTGGTCTCAGCACATGCTCCAGGCCTGCACACGGCTCATTGAGAACTCAACCGTGCAGGGGCTGGTAGTCTCAGCACATGCTCCAGGCCTGCACACAGCTCATAGAGAACTCAACCGTGCAGGGGCTGGTGGTCTCAGCACATGCTCCAGGCCTGGGCATGGCTCATAGAGGACCCACCCATGCAGGGGCTGGTGGTCTCAGCACATGCTCCAGGCCTGCACACGGCTCATAGAGAACTCAACCGTGCAGGGGCTGGTCGTCTCAGCACATGCTCCAGGCCCGGGCGTGGCTCATAGAGGACCCACCCATGCAGGGGCTGGTGGTCTCAGCACATGCTCCAGGCCTGCACACGGCTCATAGAGAACTCAACCGTGCAGGGGCTGCTGGTCTCAGCACATGCTCCAGGCCTGCACACGGCTCATAGAGAACTCAACCTGAAGGACTGGGTTTTTTAAGACCCAGCGGTGCCAGGGGACAACACCTAAAACCTTTGTGGGTAACCTGCTCCGGCGTACGAATGACAGAGACACGGGACACTTCCTTCGGCGTCAAAGATTCAAGGTTTATTTACTGCAGGGAAACACAGAAGTCACAGGAAGTACAACGAGTGTAGTTCGGGGAGACTGCTTCAAATTGGTACTGTGGATCGCTCCTTTTATACACGATTTTCCCGTAGGGTTACATGGTACACAAAGGTTTACAACTTGGTTCCCATAATTATCCCCAAGAGGGGTCGCTTTGGTCGCTTTGATACATTCAAGGTCCGGAACATAAGTGTGGAAACATTTGGCGGTTCCCAACTGTAAAAACCCATCTTCCCACCATTAGTACATTCCAATCAGCAGTAAAACAGATCGAAGAAGGAACAAGGACAGGTGCAGAGGAAGATGGAAACAGTGGGAAGATCGAAAAGGGTGTAAAAGGGGAGGTATCAGGAAACACGAGCTACAGGCATCAAAGGGACGTGCCTAATGAGATGCACGGCTGAGACAATAGACCGGCACGGCAAGATGAGCCTCGAGCGGGGCCATCTGCCTTACAGTATCATCCCCCTCGTCATAAAGACACTTTGAAAGAACATGTGTCTTCCGCGGATGTCTTGGGAATCCCAGGGTCGCGAAACGGACAACGTCCGTTCGCTGGCTACTTGAGGGCAAGAGACAAAATGGATGCCGTATCTAAGATGGAACCCGTGGGTACAGATGAATAACCCACGTAACAAACGAACGGTTTAAGTTAGCACAGCGAAACTGCGCACACTTACTAAACTCATCATTTGCGGTTCGTAGATACCAGACTCGACCATATTCGTGCGAGTCGAAAACACCACTTACAATTGTCACGGAACCTCAGATGCTCCTTTTGCCCTCATGTAGGCAAGCACTAGTCGTAATCATACTCGATATTCATCAGACCATCTAGTTGTTGCTGTAACATAGCTCTGTCCAACCGAGTCCCCCTGGTAACAGGTGGTTGTCTTATACACGTTGTAGCGCAAAGGCCACATAAGGCAGGACCACACTGCACACAAAGGCAACAGGTGAACAGGAATGCCACAACGACTCCGATGATCATCAGAATCTTCCAACCCCAAGTCGACATCAGGCCCCAAAACCACCCAAGTAGCGTCCAATCCCCTACATCCACGTGTATGGATTCAGAGATTTTATGCAACTTTGAGACGGCTTGATAGACAGTTGGAGCGTTATCTGGAATGAAAATACAGCAGCTCGAATGGATCACCTTACATACCCCACCTCGATATGCTAAGATCACGTCTAAAACCATACGGTTTTGTAACGTCATAAGTCTATCCGCCTGAAGTTCTGTGGTGATATTACCAAGGGCACTGGCAGTAATATTAGCTGTTGATTCTACCACTCGAGTCAACTGTCTCAGGTTCCTACTATTAACCATAGGCCCCCAAAACGGGAGGAAACCCTTGAAAAAGTCTCCTGCCTCTTGACCGGCAGTATCCTCTTCGCTAATTACGCCTCTCACAACTCTAGTTTTGTGATAGTCTGCGTCTACAGTGAACGTCGGAGGCAACAAATTTGCGATAAAACATGAGCCCATAAAGTCAGAGGGCAACCATGCATATGCACGATCATGACAAAGTATGTACCCTTGGCAGCCAGAAACACAGGGGACGAGACCATCGGCAGAATGTAATTCTCGGTGCAAGCGCTCTCTCCAAGTCGGGCTTTCGATCTTCGGCCACGACCCATTAGACAAAAATTACCAATGTGGCGTACGACCCATATCGGAGGCGAGCTTTTAAGCTGTTTATCACTCGTGAGCGCACTATACTCAACCTTACTCAGGACCCTGTAGGCTTGTACCTCTTCCTCTGGGATGAGCGACGGCTCATAGATATCTCTATCTAAATCTTCTATCGCTATAGACAAAGGCTTATGATACGAGCCAAGGCCAAAGTAGGGAGAACGTGGCTCTCGACTGGGGTAAGAATCTAGTGCGCTTCGAAACATTGTTTGGAATGCTCGAGCTGAACCCTGGGAACTATATGGTAAGACCAGATATGGAATTCCCTTATCCGTGGTATGTGGCATTAGTCCACACACCCAACAATTAGTAGTATTAACCACTAACTGGTGCTGATGAAGGAGCTGAATAAAGGAATTATTTCGAAATTCTGCACGTCTAGCCTGCTCGTGTTCGGGTAAGATATGAAAAGAATGAGGAGATGCAGTGGAGGTAAGTTTAGGGTCAGAAGTAGGAGTAGGTATGGCAGAAGGCAAGAAGTACGACATCAGGTAATACACCCCACCCGCCAATAGTGCAGAAACAGTCAGAAGCAGTACGTATATTTGAAACATAAAACATTTGGTACGAGTAAGTTGTTGTAGCTTGAACCTTTGCGCCTGAGCTTCTTCCAAGTCCATCAGTTTTGAAAACGCCATCCCCTATGACCGTCCGCAACGTTTCTTGACGCACTTCGTTCTGTGTAGCAGTAGTCAATCCCTGGGAGTTCCCAGGAACCGACGGTCTTTAACCTAGCGTCAAGACCTGCTAACCAGAAGGAAGTACACGCGCGGCCCTACGGCCTTTATTCACAATGTATACGTAAAATGTCTTTCAGCTGTGGAAGCAAAAATACATATGGAACGAAACTCAATATATATATATATATATATATATACAAAATAATTACAATGATACAGGTGTTCAGACTGATCGTGGAAAACGGGATAATGCAATTGTCAAGGGGCAAAACGGAATATTTTATTTGTCCTTAGTGCTGGAACGCAAAAAGTATTGAGTTTTCCCAGGACGTGTATGTTCATCAAACAAGGGATCCGATGAGAGAACAAAGTCCTGTTGATCAGCCAAATGTTCTGGTCTCGAGTCTTTTGATGACAAATGTTCAACAGTGTCTTTCTGCTGCGCTGAGGATTCTCCGACAGGTTGTGCGTCGCTAAAAGGTACAAACGCCGGCAATCCTTCGGATTCAGCTGAAGCAATGCCCCTCCTCACCCACGAGTCTGCCGGTAAAGGAATAGGAACTTTCTTCGTATGGGTGGCATGCACCCAATTTTTCCGGCCTTCTAAACGAACGGCAGTTCTCGTGGCAAGGAGGACCTGGTAGGGTCCAGTAAACCGGGGTTCCAAGTTCTTCTTGCGGGCAAAATTTCTGGTTACCACCCAGTCTCCGGGCTGGAGCTGGTGGCCTGGACCCTCCGTCTGCGTCGGCAATGCTTCGTAAACCTGTTGGTGAATTAACCTCAGTTTAGCAGTCAGATCATGAAGATAGTCAATCAACATTGGGTATTCAAGACTGGAGAACACACCAGGTCTAGGGACCCCCCACACATTCGCAGGACGACCGAACACTATTTCATAGGGGCTAAGCCCTACTCGGGAGTGTACGGTTGCCCTAGTTGACAATAAAGCTAAGGGTAAAGCATCAGGCCACGAAAGACCAGTCGTAGCCTGAATCTTCGCTAGCTTCAGTTTAAGGGTGCCATTATACCCTTCAACCAAACCAGCTGACTGGGGATGATTGGCGCTATGGAATTTTTGATTAATTCCAAGGCCCTTACACACACTCTTCATCACACTCCCCACAAACTCACTTCCGTTATCCGACCATACAATCCGAGGCATTCCATACCGAGGAAAATATTCCTTCAGTAGGATTTTCGCAGTCGACAGAGCAGTGTTGTCTTTAAGAGGGTAGGCTTCAATCCATCGGGAGAACGCGCAAACCACAACTAAAACGTATTTCAGGTTGTTGCATCTCTCCATATGGATGAAGTCTAATTGGATCACCTCAAAAGGACATGAGGGGGGAGCAAAGTGTCCAGGAGGAGTTGGGGTTCCCTTACCAGGATTGTACAACATACATACCATACAATTCTTAACCAACCGTTCAGCACATTTCGTGATACCATCATTCTTCCACACAGGGGACAGCAACTTACAAATACCTTTCACGCTAATATGTGCTAACCCATGCGCCATTGTCACAACAGCCAGCACATACGCATCCGGTAACATCCATCTCTTATGTTCCGACAAATCAACCCAACAACCATTCACATCCAACTTTCCCGTACTTTCTTTCCACTTCGTCTTTTCAGTCTCGGTGGCCTCATTCTGAATTGCTTTCACACTCTCGATAGTATCCTCACACATACTAGTCTCTGTAGGCCACCTAACCGAACTCATCACATACATTCTAGTGCTAAGATTCCGGGCAGTCTCCTTAGCGATCTCATCCACAAAGGCATTACCACGACCAACATCGTCCGTCACCTTACGATGTGCACTACATTTAACAATCGCTACCTGCTTAGGCAACGTAAGTGCATCCAAAAGATCATTCACTAGTTGTCCATGCTGAATCTTCGTACCATGCGATGTCATAAAACCTCTCTCTCTCCACAACCGTCCAAAGTTATGAGCGACGCCAAACGCATATTGGCTGTCGGTAAACACATTCACACGTTTCCCTTTCGCTAACACACACGCTCTAGTTAGAGCGATCAGCTCTGCAGCCTGGGCAGAGTTCTGATTCAATATCGCAGTTTCCACAACAGTATTCAAAGTCACAACAGCATACGCAGTAGTCACATCACCATTCGGCAATTTAAAACATGAACCATCCACATACAAAGTTCCGTCTGGATTTTCCAAAGGAGTGTTTTTAAGGTCCACTCGACCTTTTGTTTCCTCCTCAGTCCTCAAATAGCAATTATGGGCTGCTATTTCATCTGACTCTGTGCTAATGGGTAACAAAGTTGCCGGATTCAGAACATTACAACGTTTTATCTGAATATGACTTGCCAGCAGCGTCAACTCGTACCCAGACAACCTTGCACTCGTCAAGTGCTGAGTTTTCGTACGATTCAAAAGAGTGTCGACTGCATGCGGAACCATCACCGTAAGCATATTATCCATGACCAGTCCTGCTGATTGTCGGATGGACACCGCAGCTGCCGCTGTTGCTCTCAAACAACTCGGCAATGCTCTAGCTACCGGATCCAAGGTCGAGGAAAAATATGCACATGGACGTTGCTTACCACCAAAAGGTTGCGTTAAAACACTCAAAGCACAACCTTCCCTCTAGTGAACATATAGTGTAAACGGCTTGCTGTAGTCAGGGGTACCTAACACAGGAGCCGAACACAATGAGTCACGTAATTCAGAAAAACTTTTCTGACATTCTTCCGTCCATGGTAAAGGAGTTGAAACATCCTTGCACGTAAGAGCCACCAATGGTTTCGCTAGCAATGAAAAATTTGGAATCCATTGCCTGCAATACGACGTGATACCTAGAAAGGCACGCACATCTCGTTGGGTTGTTGGCACAGTCATTCGTGCAATTGCTGCAATTCTCTCTGGGGTCAACCGTCTTCCCTCCTTTGACAATAAGTGACCTAGGTAGGTTACTTCTTGACAACAATACTGGAGTTTAGAAGGTGACACCTTGTGATGTAAATCACAGAGATGTTGCAGCAACGACACCGTAGCAATTTTGCAAATGTCCTGAGTATCTGCAGCCACCAACAAGTCATCGACATATTGGATTAAGGCCGCACCAGCCGGCAACGTAAACGCATCCAGTTGACCCTTCAAGGCTTGACTGTAAATCGATGGACTCTCACAGTAGCCCTGAGGAGCGCGTTTAAACCGGAAGCTACGCCCACCAAGCGAGAAACCGAAAAGGTCTCTGCTTTCTTCTGCAATTGGAATGCTGAAAAACGCATTCTTCAAATCGATCACCGAAAACCAAGATGCAGAAGCTGGAATCAGAGTCAGTAGCGCCGTGATGTCAGGCAAAACAGGGAACTGAGGAATCACAATTTTATTTACCTCCCGTAAATCGATAACAAAACGATAAACAGGTGGTTTCGAAGGATCAGTACGTTTTAGAATGGGCAGTACAGGGCTGTTGCACACGTTTCCCCGTGTTTCTTCAATAACGTCTTTCTCGATCAAATCATAGATGATCGCTAACAGTGCTCGTTCACCATCAAGAGAGATTCGATACTGGGGAATACGCGGCAACCGTACATTAGATTTCAACTGAACAACGTAAGGGGAGATGTCAAGCAGGCCCACATCATTGGGACCTGTTGCCCACAAAGATGCAGGAAGAGAACTCAATTCCGGTGGAAGCTTATCGAGAGACAAGTACATAGGAGAGACAACCCTCTCTCCTAAAGTAAGCTTTACACCCGCAGGAGAACAATACAGAGTTGCATACAAACGTTTTAGCAAATCCAGGCCCAAAAGATTTTCACCACAACCCGTAGTCAAAATCAATGGAGCTTGAAGCTCACGAGGCCCAATTGTAAGGGGCAAAGGGCGCGAAACTGGATTGCTAACAGGGGCGCCAGAGAATCCAACGGAAACATTTGTTAAGCCAGACAAAGGTGCGCCAGGGAGTTTCGAATGCATTATGGAACTTTTCGCTGCACCAGTGTCCAACAGAAAAGGCTCAACGACGCCCGATGTAGCAACTGCGACCTAAGGCCCTCTCTGATCAACCGGAACTGATACCACTCCCTCTCCTTGTCTCTGGCTGTCCTAGTAATTGCTGTCGTCAGTTCCCTGATCGACGTAATAATCGTCTACATTGTACTGCGCAGATCGTCCTTGCGATGATCCACGTTGGTCAAAACAATTATTGGAATTTGATGAATTATCTGAACGATCATTTTGAGCACCACGACCTCTACCACGTGATGTCTGCTGAGAACCACCACGACCTCCTCTAGATGAGTTACCACTGTTACGATCGTTTAGAACGGGACAGTTGAATTTTAAATGACCCTCCTGTCTACAATAGGCACACTGATTGTACCCTAACGAAGATCTTTGGGAAGAGGAGTCATTTCGAGGTTGCGACCTATTTGATTGCGACTGCGGTCTATTTTGCTGCGAAGCATTCTGATTCGAACACGGAGGATAGGCCTGCTGCAACAACACTTTAGTTTTAAGTTCTTTCGTCTTTTTATCAGCGCGGTCGTTCTCCTCTTTCTCTCTGTTCTCATAATACTGTGCTGTCGCCAATATTTGAGCCGAAGTAGAAACGGCCCACGCACTCTCAGAATTTTTTAATTTATTGCTCAAATCGGGCAATAAGTTAGAGACAAATTTGTCCACGAACAACCGCTGACCACCCTCAGTGCCCATATCCTGACCGCTATGATCGATGAATGCCTCCTCAAATCTCGTAAAGAAATCAGAGACACTCTCGTCTTTCTTCTGTTTACAGGCTGACAATTTGTCCCAGTTCACCCTCATAGCTGGCATAAGTGTTTTCATTAAGGTAATTATTCTTTGAGGGAGAGCAGTAATGAGCTGTTCAGGCTTAGCCCCGCCAACTTGTTGCGTGTCCGCCGCAGTAAGAGTAGCCCAATCGCCACCTAATTCGTTTGCGTGATCTTCGTGCCGAATCTTAGCCCATACCGGTTGCGGTACGACATTGCCGAACAGCATGTCGATATCGGCAAGATTCATTATCGTAGCGTCTACAAGCTGCGACAATTCTTTATAATACCCCGTAGGATTTTTGCGAGGGTCAGGCAAAGATTGCTTTACCTGTAAATCTTCTGATCGTTTCCATGGGAGATGGATCCATACTCTCTGGAAATGTGGCAGGATCGGTGGAATTTGAGCAGCATCACCTGGCATCCACACTGGTGGAACTTCACGCATAGGAAACTGACCGGACGCATCTAACTGCCTCTCAACATCCTCAACAAACAAAGCTTGAGGTATAGGAGCGGGACGGAAAGATAACAACCGCTCAACAGCACGTCGAACATTAGTATCCACTATCAGTCCATTCGAGAACTGAAGCTGTAGATCAGACAAAGCGGTCAACACCTCGTCAGGTGCATCGGCCGATATCTGGTCGCGCAGAACTTTGCACATTTCTTCGAACACGTATCTTTGTGTCGGTACATTGAATTGGCAAAACGTATCAAGTACAACACGTGGAGGATTTCTAAGAGGGTGCGTCATCCAACCCATCGCCATATTATATAGCGAAGCATGTTCCCTGTTACCGGGAAGCTGACTACGTCTCTGAGGACCATCTGAACCAGCGGACCCAAAAACGGGTCCGAGAGAATGAAAAAAACTAGCCGCAACAGGAGGAGTACGACTACGCGTAGATGGAGAAGTATAGCACAAGGGACTAACAAGAGAAGGAGTAGAGACAGAAGAAGCAACAGGAGTAAGAAAAACAGGAGCAGTAGCGGGAGCAGGAGTATGTGGAAGCAGAGGAGCAGTAGGAATAGCAATAGGCAAAGGAGCGGGAACAGTCGGAAGAACGGGTGCAGGTTGAGGAACAGGTTGAGGAACAGGTACAGGGGGGACCACAGGAGCTGTGGTACCCTGTACGTACGGAGGTGGTGACTTCATAAGATAAGACATTAAAGGATCCTCAACTGACTCTTCCTTCTTATCCGACTCCGTAGGCAAAACAGGATAGCATTTATCTATGGACATACGCTGTAGCCTATCAAACACTTCCTTTTTCTTATCCTCCTTATCACGCTGAAACTGCTCTGCTTTCTTTACAATGGTAGCAACACCATCTCTCTGATTACGTTTAGTCTGTCTGATCTCTTTCTGTCGGGCTTCTTTACGCCACAACCGAAAGGCATCAAACATGGCCGGCCTTGACTTTTTCTCGAACAATTTAGCCTCTAGATTATCTAAGATCGGGGTCTCAAAGCTACCATGAGGTGGCCAACTAAGGACACCATCTTTTTTAGTATAACGAATCCAGTAATCATTAAAAGTAATCGGGCCTAGCCCGTGTTTGCTGTAGAGCTCATAAGTGGGAGTTCCAACCGGAGGTATCGGACACGAGTCCTCCAGTCGGGAATCCGTACCACAACGTCTGAAACAACTAAACAAAGTACTACGGCCAGGCATCTTGCACACTAGCCGAGTTTCACAAACGTCAAGGGTTACGGGATTTACCAAGTCCCTGCAAAGAGCAAAAACCCTCGGTTTTTGGCGGCTGCAGTCGTCAAATATAACAACAAAGTACCAAGAACCACAAATGCAATGGAACCATGCAACAACTAAGCAACCACAACCAAGAACTCTGGGAGCGACCCACAAATACTTAACTCAAAGATCGATGGCGTCACCAGGAAGGCCCGTCAGTCGTCTCGCTATACCAAGGTCTACGCCAGGCGCCAAAACAGGTCTACAGTCAGGGCAGCAGTCCGTCGCAGCCGTCAGGAGGCGGGAATCTTCGCGGGAAAAGTCTTCGGGCCACTTGTTTCGACAACAGGATCGATGAAGCGGAGTGCACCTTCCCTCGGAGATTTCACACGAAGTTCCTCACGATCGTCGGGCTTGGACCGGTACCACTGATGCAGCCCCACATTGGGCGCCAACTGAAGGACTGGGTTTTTTAAGACCCAGCGGTGCCAGGGGAAAACACCTGAAACCTTCGTGGGTAACCTGCTCCGGCGTACGAATGACAGAGACACGGGACACTTCCTTCGGCGTCAAAGATTCAAGGTTTATTTACTGCAGGGAAACACAGAAGTCACAGGAAGTACAACGAGTGTAGTTCGGGGAGACTGCTTCAAATTGGTACTGTGGATCGCTCCTTTTATACACGATTTTCCCGTAGGGTTACATGGTACACAAAGGTTTACGACTTGGTTCCCATAATTATCCCCAAGAGGGGTCGCTTTGGTCGCTTTGATACATTCAAGGTCCGGAACATATATGTGGAAACATTTGGCGGTTCCCAACTGTAAAAACCCATCTTCCCACCATTAGTACATTCCAATCAGCAGTAAAACAGATCGAAGAAGGAACAAGGACAGGTGCAGAGGAAGATGGAAACAGTGGGAAGATCGAAAAGGGTGTAAAAGGGGAGGTATCAGGAAACACGAGCTACAGGCATCAAAGGGACGTGCCTAATGAGATGCACGGCTGAGACAATAGACCGGCACGGCAAGATGAGCCTCGAGCGGGGCCATCTGCCTTACAGTATCATCCCCCTCGTCATAAAGACACTTTGAAAGAACATGTGTCTTCCGCGGATGTCTTGGGAATCCCAGGGTCGCGAAACAGACAACGTCCGTTCGCTGGCTACTTGAGGGCAAGAGACAAAATGGATGCCGTATCTAAGATGGAACCCGTGGGTACAGATGAATAACCCACGTAACAAACGAACGGTTTAAGTTAGCACAGCGAAACTGCGCACACTTACTAAACTCATCATTTGCGGTTCGTAGATACCAGACTCGACCATATTCGTGCGAGTCGAAAACACCACTTACAATTGTCACGGAACCTCAAACCGTGCAGGTGCTGGTGGTCTCAGCACATGCTCCAGGCCTGCACACGGCTCATAGAGAACTCAACCGTGCAGGGGCTGGTGGTCTCAGCACATGCTCCAGGCCTGGATACGGCTCATAGAGGACTCGCCTGTGCAGGGGCTGGTGGTCTCAGCACTTGCTCCAGGCCTGCACACGGCTCATAGAGAACTCAACCGTGCAGGGGCTGGTGGTCTCAGCACATGCTCCAGGCCTGGGCGTGGCTCATAGAGGACTCGCCTGTGCAGGGGCTGCTGGTCTCAGCACATGCTCCAGGCCTGCACACGGCTCATAGAGAACTCAACCGTGCAGGGGCTGGTAGTCTCAGCACATGCTCCAGGCCTGCACACGGCTCATAGAGAACTCAACCGTGCAGGGGCTGGTGGTCTCAGCACATGCTCCAGGCCTGGGCGTGGCTCAACTTCCGCTTGGCTAAAAACTTGGGGCACCGACGGACAGAGCGGGCCTCATTCTCCCGAGCGGTTGCCGGGTGAGGTGAGGTCTTCACCCACATAAAGCTGGGAAGAAGACATGTCCCTCTTCCTCCAGCAGACATTTGGAGCACAAAGTTCCGGGTAGATATGTAACTTCTCCATACTACATCTTATGTTGTTCCTCACTTCACATAGTATTTTTTGTTTGCAGTAGCTATATCATTTTTTGAGGTCCTGAAGAAAGCCGGGATAACTTCCCTCGAGGCTGAAACATGTCGACCGCTATGCACAGCGCAGGAAGGTAGTCCTAATGTATAACTACTAGGCGCTTTTTAACTTTTGGCACCGAGATTTCAGTTCAAATATCTCCTGAGTCTTGGTAGCTAATTTTACTCACCACGATCACTTAAGCACTGCACTTTACTCACATCTCTCTTTTGAGGAACATTACGGCCTGAGCACCGATATCTAGTCCCGGCATGATGAAGTCGGTTTTGATATCTAGTGATCAACAATCCCCGCATGATGACATTCCGCCACAAGGGTGGGCTGAGGGGAATTGTTCTGGCCTGTGTTACTCAACAGCATACGACCACACATGCACCCAGAGGTTTCACTTTTACCGGTTTAGCTACACACCACTCCCAGACCTGGTCTGCTCAATTGTGTGTTTTGTATCATAGAGCACCCACCCATGCAGGGGCTGGTGGTCTGAGCACATGCTCCAGGCCTGCACACGGCTCATAGAAAACTCAACCGTGCAGGGGCTGCTGGTCTCAGCACATGCTCCAGGCCTGGATACGGCTCATAGAGGACTCGCCTGTGCAGGGGCTGGTGGTCTCAGCACATGCTCCAGGCCTGCACACGGCTTATAGAGAACTCAAACGTGCAGGGGCTGGTGAGCTCAACACATGCTCCAGGCCTTGGCACTGCTAAAAAAGGACTCACCTATGCATGGGCTGGTGAACTCAGCACATGCTTTGAGACTGGAAACGGCTCATAGAGGACCTGCTGATGCATTGGCTGGTGGTCTCAGTATATGCTCCAGGCCTTGGCTCTGCTCATAGAGGAGTCAACCGTGCCGGGGATGGTGGTCTCAGCACATGCTCCAGGCCTTGGCATGGCTAAGAAAAGCCTCACCTGTGCTGGGGCTGGTGGTCTCAACACATGCTCCAGGCCTTGGCTAATGCTATCACTAGATTTCGCCCGCTAACGCCGAATTTCCTATCTCCATTGCGCTGATGTAAGCGGCAGTTTTCACCACCCTCCCCTGATACTATCGCCATGTAGTGAGGGCATGTTAATATGTAGTTAACTTGGCGATAGTTTTCAGGGTTAGGCGGCGATGAAAAAACTGCAGCTAACTGGCGTTTGCTATAGGTATCGCTGGTCTTCTTGAATATACCCCTAAATTGTAAAATAGACACTACCAACAGAACTGCAGTCCAGCATCCCTGTTGAGAATAAGGTGTGTAGTCAGCTTTCTATCGAAGCAACACCCATTACCTGTGTACGCAAAAACATTACTGAAACAGTAAGCAGTAGTGTATATCAGTGGAAAGACATCACACTGTTAACACTATTTGCTGTTGATGTGTCTAAATCTTGTTTTCTTTTCCATCAGTGTTAGATAAAGTGTGGGGTTGTGGTGTAAAATGAAATAAAAAGTAATGAAAACCGAAGCCTGTGCAAATATTTGTTGGGTGTGGTGTTCATTATGTAATATTATTACAAATATACATCCTACTTTATGACTTTCTAATGTAGAAATCACACGTTTGACCACCAGCCATAAAAACCAACATCAGTCATCCAGGAAACTTTTGTTATCTTGAGGGGAACCTCTGTAACAAGGGTTCGCCACAAACTACTATCTCGGAGGGAAACATAGGGCCAGATATACTAACATTTTGCACCAAGTTTGCATAGCAAAACTGATGCAAAATGGTGCAAAGTGGTTCTTTGAAATTTACTGAAAAGTGATTGGTCTGAGCAGGGTGTCTTTCTTGACCATTCAGACCAATGCCCACACTGCTATGCAGCACAGGGTTTGGACAGGGAGTCTGTCCTAGGCCTGCTGGGACCCAGGAAAAAGAGGAGAGGTGGCGTGATAAGACGCGATGCTGGAGGCGGCTGGCATGCAAAAGGGAAGTTTAAAAAAATATATATTGTATTCCCCCGCTACACTGCGCATCGCCTCCAGCGCGACCCCACCCGACCCATCCACCTTTGTTTATGGCAGCCGCCGCTGCAGTCCAGGGAAGACCTGGCTTTGCTGTTCTGGCTGAACTGTTCCCATGAGGAACAGGGTCAAGATTGATTTTCATATGGCTGGGTCTGAACTGGGGGGCTGAAGTGAGCAAAAGAAAGATGATGGACTCAACCCAAATATTTGACTGGGGGTGAGTGTCTGAAAAGTTTCAGCTCCCCGTCCATCATTTCCTTGTGCTTGCTTCATTAATAAAGGTAGGCACAGAGAGAGATGAGTTGTCATAAAAAATAAAGAAAAAAATAAAAACAAATCATTGCTAAATAGAGACACATTTCACCATCTCTGGGGGCGCTTTGGCACATGAAGTCTCTGGGAATGTCCCCACTTTGCTTGTCCATGCCTTCCAACATCGCATTCTTGAAGACCGGAGTGTGTTGTGTGGGACGAATGTTATTCGATCTACAATAATTCCGCAAGATGGCACTATTGTTCAACATTTCATTGTATACCTGTCCACTCCCTGACAGTGTAAAAGCGAAGAGACACAAAAAAGACGCTCGGTGCTGAGTGTTACAGTTTACAGCACCCAAGGGGGCGCTGGCACGGGCCGTCGTGATCTCCCATTGATTCATTCCTATCATAAAGCCGTTGGATCCCTGCCATTTCGAGAAATTAGTTACCAAATCAAGCAAAAAGCTTCAGGCTTTGTACCGCAATAAAAATAAATGTGGGTTTAGAACCAATTTGCACAATGGCAGGAACGCAATTAATATGCCCACTGAGCGGTTACGGAGATGTAATCTATGCCACTGCGTCCTGTAGAGTGCTTTTTGCAAACAGCGTCAGCGTGGTGCAAGGACATGAGATGACGTCTCCTGTCTGCCTTGAGTTTAGTATTTGGGGCATCAATAAGTCTATTTACTAGAAGAGACGTGTGTGATTGGGCAGAAACAGTAAGCGGATCGATCGCTTTTTCAAAGCAGGCTGGGCACGGTTACTACTTTAATGAGTATATCAGATTGGGGGTTAATATTTAGGGGACCGTTTTGACTTTGGCCAAGCATTTGAACTGCCATAATAATATGGCGGCTTACCTGCCCAGCCACACAAGCTGTTGGCCCGCCTAATTTAGAAGTGGGAAACGTACCAGGTTACCCAAGGTGGAGAGACAGCTCGGTCTGCTGTCAGAAACCATAGAGCCCTTCAACCACACGGCCATCCGTCAATTTATGGCAGAGGTTGTGACTTATTTAGTGTGCTCCTTCTGAGGAACAATTTTCCTTTTCGGGACTCAAGGAAACACCTGGCAATCCTGAATAGGAAATATTACAAATTATCCTCACATGATGGGAGAAAACTTCAAGGTCATTTGTATTTCTTCTTGTGTCTGAAAAGCAAAAGAGTTTACCAAATCAAGCAAAAAGCTTCAGGCTTTGTACCGCAATAAAAATAAATGTGGGTTTAGAACCAATTTGCACAATGGCAGGAACGCAATTAATATGCCCACTGAGCGGTTACGGAGATGTAATCTATGCCACTGCGTCCTGTAGAGTGCTTTTTGCAAACAGCGTCAGCGTGGTGCAAGGACATGAGATGACGTCTCCTGTCTGCCTTGAGTTTAGTATTTGGGGCATCAATAAGTCTATTTACTAGAAGAGACGTGTGTGATTGGGCAGAAACAGTAAGCGGATCGATCGCTTTTTCAAAGCAGGCTGGGCACGGTTACTACTTTAATGAGTATATCAGATTGGGGGTTAATATTTAGGGGACCGTTTTGACTTTGGCCAAGCATTTGAACTGCCATAATAATATGGCGGCTTACCTGCCCAGCCACACAAGCTGTTGGCCCGCCTAATTTAGAAGTGGGAAACGTACCAGGTTACCCAAGGTGGAGAGACAGCTCGGTCTGCTGTCAGAAACCATAGAGCCCTTCAACCACACGGCCATCCGTCAATTTATGGCAGAGGTTGTGACTTATTTAGTGTGCTCCTTCTGAGGAACAATTTTCCTTTTCGGGACTCAAGGAAACACCTGGCAATCCTGAATAGGAAATATTACAAATTATCCTCACATGATGGGAGAAAACTTCAAGGTCATTTGTATTTCTTCTTGTGTCTGAAAAGCAAAAGAGTTGGCCAAATCGAGTAGGGGGCAGATTTACCAGCCTCCTGCGCCACTAGGTTGTCACTTTTCGTGACGTACTGATGGCGCAGGGGGCTCCACCATATTTACAAGGACAGGAAAAACCACCCTGCATGACTTTTGCTATCTTTGTAAATATGGCCCCTTCACACGCAGCACTTTGCATTGAAGGGGCGTCCCATGGGTGTTGTTGTGGGTGTTCCCACGCAACACCCATGGAACAAGACACATCTCCAGATTTACGAGAAATCATAAATCTGGAGATGCGTCTGAATGCTACGCCACCCTAGAGGTGGCGTAGCGAGGTGCAACGAGGAGAAATGGTTTCATTTCTCCTCGTTTTTTCCTCTTTCAATTTGTGCTGCATTCTAAAGCACGCATTGAAAGAGGAAAATGCCTGTAGTGATTGTTCCTGTGCAGGAAGGGGCACCTTCCTGCACAGGAACAAGCTCTCAACTACACAGGCATCAGTGGCGGCTGGTGATATTTGAAAGTAGTGAGGCGTAAAATCATTGTGGTACTGCACTGAGGTGAGCGAGCGTACGCCCCGAACCCTACGGGGGGTTCGGGGGTTCTCCCCCGTGAAAATGTTGAAAGAATAGTGGATAAATGGAGCATTTTCAAGCAAAATTGAGGAAGCAGGAAGGTTAATAATGCAATACACCCAGCTGTGCCCCAGCCTCCTCCTTATGACCCCTAGTACCCACCCATCTCTCTCCTTTGCTTCTCTCCACCTCTCTCAAGGACCGGAAGAGCAGCAGCACTTTAATCAGGTCCTCTGGAATTACGCAACAGGAAGTACCAAGTTATGTAGCAGTTTTGACTACATTTTACAGTGTAATGCTGCTGCAGGGTAGTATTATTTCATTATTAAGTTCTTTTTTGTGCAAAAGTTAACACTGTGTGAAGAGCCTTTCACTGTGCAGCAACATATTACTGCATTTTTAGTAACATTTGATCCTTTTTCTGATGGTTTTTGTTAAAATCTTCAACTTAGGCTGTAGACGATGGGTTATATAGCTAAGGTATCAAATCCATAATTATGACTAAAACGCAGCAGCATCAAATACATCCTGTGGCCCTGGCTATAACACTGGTACCCCAAAGTGGGGAGTGTGTTCATTATGTTCCTTCTATTTATATTAGAGTTCTGCCTTTTGCAATTACCTCAGGAGAATGAGAGTAGGCAGAACACTGACAGCATGTGTTACCAATGCTTGTCTTCTCATAATAGGCACTTGCACCGCTCCTTCATATTCTGTATCTGTATTTTATTACTGAAACTTGGCAAGTCTTTTCACTCAAGAATCTACACTTTGCCATAGTCAGAATTATGTTGCTTAATACAGGACCTTTAGGCAGGGCTGCTGGAAATATGTGATTCTGAGGCTATAGAGTATTCCACATAACTATGGATTTGCCACATTTGTCACATACTCCATCATCTGCTGCATAGTTTGCAGATTTTGAGGGAAAAAAACGTATCTTCCTCAAACGGTTTAAAAGTAACTAAAAACACAGTGACGTGTTGCTTCCCAGTGGAGACCCTTTGCAGAAGCTAACTGGTCAACTTTCAGTTGCCTATTGCTGCATTTAGTGTTAAACTGATACTAACGAGGTGTAAGCTTTACCAAGACAGTGTCAACGCATACAAAAAATGAAGTAATAATATCATAAAATGTGCCCTATTACACTCTGTAAGTTGTATTTTCTTGCCACATAATTTGGTTTCCCTAAACTGCATAATTCCAGTTATCCCTGCCAGGTGAAGGGTCTAAAGGTCTCACACAAAAGGCTAGCTAGTACCCTAAGACCTGGCAGACAAGGATTCCATTGAGCCTTGTTTCGTACTTAACCGATGTGCCATTAGGCATCGTATTTGCAGCACCCTTGGTCGCACCTTTAACTTTCACAATGTCCTTGTGCCTCAGCCTCACCCCACAAATAAGTGAAACACAATAAGAAAAATCTGCTCCCTGCCCCTCCCCTCTTCTAATCTCTGGTGTCTTCTCCCATCCCTCTCCTCCCCATGGCACTCTAAGGTGGCACAAGGCATTGACTTATTGAAAATCGAGGGTAAGAGCTTGCCCCTTCACGAAATTCCATACTCTGCCTGGGCCCAAGCTGTAAAGCGCCAAGTCCAGTCCATCTCGTTCGAGCTTGATCTCTTATCGCTACGGCACAACCCATTAACTCTGGCATTGGATAAGTCCTATATTCCTGGCAAACCCCAACCATACCTGCAAGACTCACTAACAACCCATGCGAGAAAGAAAATCCTGTATCTGCGCCTTTTGGCCCTCATGATCGCGGACTTTAACCCAAAATGGGCACGAACGGACGGTGCCATTGCCTGCTGATTATGCAACTACCGCAGAGAGTCTTGGGTACACCTGCTGTGTTGCTGTACAAAGTTGGTCAGCGACCGTCATCGTTTGCTGTGCCCGGCCTTACGGAATCTAGGCCATAGAACATGCAGAGAGGCCTCGGACTGGTGCTTCTCAGAAACTACGACCTGTCTATTAGCTAGGGTCGGCAACAGGGCCGGACTGGCCATAGCGGGCATCGGGCGTTTCCCCGGTGGGCCGCTAGGGTGGAGGCCGATTTTGGACCCCTGGGGGGCCGTTTTTTTGTTACGGGGGTCGGCAATCTCGGTCCCCATTAACAAAATCAGCCGAAACCGGCCCTCGCACACTGCTTTGCTGCACTCCCCCCACCCCTGGGGGGGCTGGCTGAGCAGTGTGCCAGGGCCGGTTTCTGTTCCTAGTCCGGCCCTGGTCGGCAAGTTCACCCATCAAGTCAAAATGGCACTCAACCTCCATCAAAAGGCCACAGATCCTAAGGGTCTCGACACTGTGCAAGGAGCGCCATCTGGTGCCCTAGCGATGTCAGCTTACAGCTAACTTAGGGAGTTCCCGCAAAGTAACTGGAAATACTGGACCCAGAAATTAAATCAGGGTTGGACAAGGGTCCAATGAAGAACCCATCCACTGTGCAGTGCAGTGAGAATGTTCATGCCGAACTTCCACACTTCCCCCAGACTCTAGTAGCCGTGAAGTTAAGTAATAAACAAAACCCTTTCTTCTTTTAATAGAACTTTGATTGGACAAAAAGTGGCAAAAACAGTCAGTATTCTATCTTAAAGTTGTACATTTGGTTTTACTGGGAGACGGGCGCGCCGGGGGGGGAGGGGGTGATGTTCCTTGTGTTTTATACTGTAAAGATTTTAAGTTATCGCACAGTTTGATAAAATTGGATTTGATCCCTCTCCTACCCTCACTCTTCCGGGGATTGGGATATACTTAAAAAGAGATTACACCACTTAAACAGTGAAGAATAAATGTTAACCCTTGACCTTACCAGCTCAGGATATGGCAAGAAAACCGGGATCTGCGCGGGGCCTCTTTCATATAAGAGGGAGTATTTTCTTTGGTATTTTTTTATCTTGTTGTGTGTAGTTGGTGAGCGTGATGAGTGTACGCTGTTCTGTGGTGTTGGACTGCGTGACTGCCGTGTCGTGAGATACTGATGTGTGTGATATTAGTGTGAGTGTGTTTGTGTGAGGAGGGCTGGGGTCTGTGTTTCCGATTATGTGTCTTGTGTCTGTGTGCGTGGATGCGCTTCTGTGCAGTTCAAGTGTGACGGGTTGGTGGGGGAGTGTGCCTGTGTGCAGGTAGTATCGTGTGTTGTAGATGTCTTTGTGTGCCTGCCTCAGAGCATGTTTGCGCGCTCTGTATTTCCAATTCATTTGACACAACCATTTTTTACAATACATACTAATATACGAGAGTACACACTGTGTGTGTGCTCGCGTATTTAAGTATGTATTGGATGCATTAAAACACATCATTTTTTCTGTGCACGTGATGTGAAACATCGGCACTTAAAACCTTTCTATTTAGTACGTTATTGTACCGGAACCTTCTAGTCTTAACTTAGAGACATCAGAGCTCACTCACCCTTTATAAATGTGATGGGGTGCGTTCGCTGAAGTTGCCTGCTTGCC
This sequence comes from Lissotriton vulgaris, assembly GCF_964263255.1. Lineage (NCBI taxonomy): Eukaryota > Metazoa > Chordata > Amphibia > Caudata > Salamandridae > Lissotriton > Lissotriton vulgaris. The sequence goes on along the minus strand of NC_141695.1, from coordinate 1,458,223,168 downwards.
TCCCACCCTGCCTTCCTGCCTTCCTGCCTGGCCACAGCCGACTGTGATTATATTTTCCACAAGATAAAGAGACAGTCCCAGCTCTTGCAATACTCGCGGTCGTGGAGGTCATGGGTCATGTTGCGCAGGGCCGGGGGTTAAAATAATTTTTTAAAAACGTACCCGGTCCGTGCCGCCTGTGCTACGGGGTCCAGGTCCGTCCCATTGCTATTGGCGCCTACAGGAACATCCGCCGAACCCTCTCAGCCAACCCTGGTGCCTTAGGGCACAGTTACTCTCTGCCCGCCCAGCCCATTAGGAGATGGAGGCTTGAGCCTTTGCTCAACCCTCGCTCTTCTAATGAGCATGCGCCAGCCACAGCAGGCACTAGCGCAAATGAGTGGGCACGGAGGAAAAATTCACCCTCTGTCCCCACTCATGCGCACTTGTGCTGCTGCCCCTGGTCTGACAATGTGAATGCCTGTCAGTTATCATGACGTTGGGCCACCCACGCCCTCCAGACTCTGAAGAGGTTGGGCGGTCCGACGTCATGCTAACTGGCAGGCATTGTCAGTTCAGTTCTCCATAGGCATCTCAGACTGAACTTAAGTAAACTGACTGAGAGTTCAGTTTACTTAAGTTCATAAAAGCAGAGGGAGCTGCGGGCACAGATGTCTGGTGTTGCAACGCCCCAGTGCCCTTAATGGATGCACCGCCGCTGACAGGCATTCTTGCACCATGTTTTGTATGGTGAAGCGCTTTGTGGAACAACGAATCTCTGCTGTGTGAATGAATTACAATTGCACTGCTTAGCCCCTGATTTGATGCTTCTAGTTTGGACCTGCGCTGTATAACGATCTATGTTAGAGGGCTAAAGAAATTTTTAAACTCACTGCGGCGATTGTTTTTAAAATTGCACTGTGTGTTGGCCTGGTATCATACTTGCACCCACTTACCATTGAGGCACTCGTTACCCCTGTTGCCCAGTTTCCACCGCAAGCGCTAGGCTTGTTTGTGTGGAGGGTGCAGGGCAGGACCTTCTTCCGGCTTCCAGGCCGGGGCGGGCACTGATTGGGCGAGTATGTAGAGGCGGAGCTGATGACTAGCCCGTCCTCTACATTAACCAGATGACTCCTATGACGCGCAGCGAGTATGCGCAGCGCCCGCGCCGAACCCGCGCCAAAGACGAGCCTAAGACCAGCCCGTCTGGGCCCGTCCCGGCAAGGCCGGGTCACAGGGCAGGGAACTATGCTACAACAGCCCCACCACATACAGGTATGATGTCCTCTGAACAGCTAAGGGCCCTACGTCCGAAGAAAAATGCTGAATGCACTATACTCATGCCATCTCACATTGGTAACCGTTCCTGTCCTAAATGTGCGCTTACTCTTACCGATTTTCAACCCTATCCAGAAATAAGCGACGGTACTATCAAACAGAGCCATCCCCTAAAACAGAAACAATCTGAGTTTATGTTCTACAGCGTCAACTGCAGTTCCTTACCGCAACATAAACTCGACATTTTTAATTTACTAGTAGATAAAAAACCCAGTGCTATTTTCTTGACAGAAACCTGGCTCCATGATGGCGCAGGACCTGACGTGGCTACCGCCCTCCCTCCTAACTATGCCATCGTTAGAAAGGACAGACTTGGGCAAGTAGGCGGGGGCATTGCAATCATCTACTCTAGGGATCTTACGTGTAGCCTTGAATCAGCTGACATCCCTGATTGTGAAGCTGCGTTTTTTTAAATCTCCCTTAACCCTAATTTTACACTTTCCGGTATTTTGATCTATCGGCCACCTGGGAACGCCACCTCATGGGCTACTAATTTAGCAAACTATATTACACCCTTTCACCTCTCCTCCAAAAATTTTTCATTAATTGGTGATCTTAACTTACACTTTGATGACTTAGCCAATGTCTCCTGTGCTAACCTTTTAGACGATCTTACGGCTCTGAATATGACACTGCTTAATACAGGCCCGACACATAAAGCTGGCCACCTCTTGGACCCAATTTTTTCCAATCTTCATGAACTAAAATGGCTTAGCTCGACCCCTATCTGTTGGTCTGATCACTTTTTAAATATTTTCAAACTCACATTAGCAGCATTCTCCCAGTCACACCCTGACCGTCCAGTCACCTTCATGCGTAACTGGAAAAAGTTGAACATTGAAGAATTAAATATTACCCCGGCCAAAAATCCTCCTGTCTATGATCACGACATGGAAGTTATTGCCCACGCAACTCATACGTGGCTTGAGAACGCAGCAAATGTCTGCCTGCCTCCTTCCCATTTTAAGAGTAACATTCATCGTCCCCCAGCTCCGTGGTTCAGCGAGTGTCTGACAGTGGAGAAATCGAAATGTAAAGCACTTGAAAGGCAATGGCGAAAAAACTACGACCCCATAAAGAAAGAATTATATCGGAAAGCTAGGAATATTTACCACACTGCCTGTATCAAAGCCAAAGCCCTTCACGTAGCAAATACGATAAACTCAGCTCCCAATATGGCCCGGACGCTTTTTAACACCGTCAAAGAATTGGCGGGTTAAAAATCTACTGCTGCGGCTTGCCCACTTAACACCCAACAATGCCAAGATCTGGCCGTCTTTTTTACAAAAAAAATTGAAAATATCATCACTGACGTTAATAGGAACATCCCAGTCAACATCCCACAAGAAGTAGTCTCCACTTCTGTGAGAACAGAAGGATGTACGTTAGATCATTGGCCTTCTATTACCCTTGAGACTCTGAGGTCCCTCCTCAAATCCATCAAGTCAGGCTCCCCTCGTGACCCGATTCCCATTAGTGTCCTAAATCAACTGGATAATCCGTCTCTAAACACCATTGCCGATATGCTCAATTCCTCCCTTCAACTATCTACGGTTCCCTCCCTATGGAAACACGCCATAGTCAGCCCATTATTTAAAAAAACAACGGCAAACCCCGAGATCTTAGCTAACTATCAGCCCATATCTCTTCTCCCGGTCTTTTCTAAGATCCTTGAGAGGCACATCCACTCTGCCCTCACCACATTTACTGAAGCCAACTCCCTTTTACACCCCTCTCAATCAGGTTTAAGGGCAGGTTACTTCACCGAAACTGCTCTACTAGGAGTGACTGAGAAGATTAGGGAACTCTTGGATGATGGCCAAACGGTTGCACTCATTCTGTTAGATTTGAGTGCGGCCTTTGATACCATTTCTCACAATACTCTATTGGCCACACTTAAGAGAAATGGTATCGGGGTGCAGCATTGGAATGGATTAGGTCTTTCCTTTCACAACGCACGTTTCAGATTGCCTCTTCCCTCGCATGCTCTGATTCGTTTAGTGCCCCACATGCAGTGCCCCAGGGCTCGATTTTGAGCCCTTTATTTTTTAACCTTTACCTTCGCCCACTGGCTGATCTAGCAGAAAGATCTGGACTCTCCTTAATGACCTATGCAGACGACTCGCAAATCATTTTTTCATTATCTAAATCTGATCCCCTTGCCCCTTCCCTCCTTAAACTCGGTCTCCATGAAATCTTCGGCTGGATGTCTAACAACCAGCTGAAGCTAAATGGGGAAAAAACCGAGATTCTCCTGTTGGGGAAAAACAAAGATTTGTGCAGTTCTTCCCACTGGCCGTCTATCTTAGGTGATCTCCCTACACCATCCACTCAAGTTAGAAATTTGGGGGTTACCATCGACAATGCACTTTCTATGAAACAACAAGCAAATAAAGTCGTTGGTATATGCTTTACCATCATGAAATGGCTGCGCAAAATCTTGTGGATGCTGCCCCCTGCTACCCAGAAGACCGTAGTCAATGCACTCATTACATCTCGGCTTGACTACGGTAACATCCTTTATCTGGGCTCAAATCAGGCGGTCCTAAAACGCCTACAACTTGTCCAAAATTGCGCCGCAAGATTACTGTGTAAAATCCCGAAAACCGCCAGGGTGTCCAAACATCTTAGGGAACTTCACTGGCTCAGAGTCGAGAACCGGGTTAGGTTCAAAGCCCTGAGCTACATGTTCAGGATCAAAGCCGGTACAGCACCTAAAAACCTGCAAGAGCTAGCCAGTCCTATCTTCCCACACGTAATCTGCGCTCTCTATCAGCAGCCAATTTTAGGGTGCCCAGAGTTAAACTGGCAAGAATGGGAGGGAGATCCTTTTCCCATCTTGGTCCTATCCTATGGAACTCACTCCCTTCTCACATCTGGAAAGAGGACAATCATGCTAGTTTCAGGCGAAACATCAAGACCTGGCTTTTTGAGAAATGATTTGTCCACTTTGTACTTCCCATACCTTTTTGCTCAACTACAATGTCTCGGCGCCGGGAAACCCTTTGTGGGTAGATCTGCCCCATGGTGTCGGCTCGGATACACTACTTCAAAGGGAGATGCATGGCTTGTAATGAGATCCCTGGGATGCAGGTGGCTGTCTTCAAACATGACTTCCGGTCCTCAATCAGGAAAGTGGAAGCTATGGCCTCCACTTTCCTGGCTGGCTCGTTGGCAGCCCGCTGAGGTCCAGATTTACCACTAGCTCACACGGCACAGTGCAGCAGCCGCAAATGCTGCGCTGCATGAGAAGGAGAGAGCAGGAGAGCACCTTATTTACAGAAATATGGCATCTCCTCCCCTTTCCCTAGAACTGGCGCTGAAATCAATTTTCCATTATACTAGGCGTTACCTGCAGCCCTGCGGTCACAGAGCTCAATGAGACACAGCTGTCCCAGATAGCACAACTAAAACAGGAAGTAGTAAGAGGGGGTGGGAGGGGCATTTCTACTTTGGAAATCTGGTAGTGTCTGGAAGGTGAGTTACTTATGAGAAGGTAATGCTCCATGTTTACAAATATATGGTGCATTCTTGCCTTATCCTTGTGCTGGCGCCTAGCACCATTGCAGACTCCCTTGCACCATAGTGCAAGGATGCCTTTGTTAAGGGCAGGATTGTATTTTTGACTAAACAATCCATAGAGGTAAACTCTTCTTTCTATGTGTGTTTCGAATGCAGCACATATGGAAAGAGGAGGTAAGGAGGAGAAACAAAGATATTTCTCCTTGTTACACCTCTGTTGGGTAGGTGTACAATTTTGGCACTAACCCAAATTCACAAATCTTGGTAAATCTGTGTTTGTGTCAAACCTAATACATGAGTGGATACATGGGAACACCCACGATTAACCCATGTAATGGGAACCTGATGCAAAGTAATGCAAGGCAGCACTATGCTTTGTATTGTATTACTTTGTATTTACTAAACCACGCAAAACCACGCAAAGTGACATGGTATGGCTTAGTAAATGCAATAAATGATATTGACATGAGGCTCTGCCACAAAAGTGATGCAACCAGGATGGAAAATTATAGGAAATCTGGGCTTAAATGTTCAGATTTAGGTTCATTCTGGCACAGAGAGCAAACCTGATTACTAATCTAATGCTTGGCCTATGCATACAATAGGTGTTGGCAACTGTGTAGCCACCTTTCAATCCCTATTTTACTTGATTCAATCCCGGTGTATACTCCTGTTATCATTGTAGTCCCTTTTCCACAACTGATGTGGTCTTAACTGTTAGCTGGTCCATGTCACAATTAATATTAATAATCCATTCTGAATGCTTATTCGATGCTCTAGACACAGGGATCATTTACAGTTTCACAGGTGATGATCAAATTACGTGCCTCACACATGCAGAATCCATAATCTACCTACAGAGCGCTTTGTCCAATAAACAGCACTCTGTAGACGTATCTTGGCTCATATACCCTTCCTCTTCCTTCTCCAGTCACCATGAGCCTTATTGAAGCTGAAGGATCTAACCTGCACACTGGCAGTGTTTTCATGAACACTGCTAAATTAATTTAAAACGTGAACAGAGGTGAGAGGTAGTATGCTGTGTCTAAGAGGTGGCAGGTCTGCGCCGTGTCAACTTCATTGATAAGCCAGTACAGCATTTTCTCCAAATGTTGGCAGTGGATGTTGGGCACAGGAAATGTACCATGCCAAGACCATGCATAGTTGGTGTTGGCTGAATTTGTTCTATTGAGCCAAGATCCAGCCCAAAGGCAATGCCCTGTGGACAACCCTCTCTTCTCCCAGCTGATGGTCATGTCTGCTTTTGGTTAGCAGCCCACAAAAATTTTGGTGTGTAGCCTTCCTCCCTGAGTCACAAGGGGTCCTGGGGACCCCATCCCCTGTGGCCAAGTCATATATTAAATGGGAGGGCGGTGTTCACCCTTACTTTAATAGGCCTGAGCACCCCATACCTCTTGGACGCACGTAAATTAAAGGGGCCACATGGAGGCCCCAGGAACTTCATCTCTTGGTGCCTCTGCCTTTTCTAGGTGGGTGCCCTGGTGCCCAACCAGGGCACCCACCAAACAGCACGTGATAGTACGGTCACAGCCAGCTCCCACATGCTCCCATCCTGGTCGCTGCATGATTCGGTTTTGCTCCCACCTGGCAGGAAAAGCTGTGGGGCATATTATCAAGTGGGTTTATCTCTGCTTTTTTGGCTTTAAAAGCCAAGAAAGCGGAGATAAAATTATCTCCCTATTACCTAGCTGTCGCTAACACCAGTTAGCGACAGCTAGTAGGAGATAGTGACCATCTTGGGCCCCACTTTGCATGTCAGTGATATTTATCACTAATGACATGCAAAGTGGGCGTGCCAAGATGTTAGCGACTGAAAACAGTCGCTAACATCGCTATCTCCTATTACCAACTTTTGGAGATATTCGCGCTAAGCGTGAATATCTCCAAAAGCTAACACCTGCCCTGAGCAGTTCTTAGCCATGTTATCCAATGGGAGGTGGATAACATGGCTAAGAACATTAGCTCGCTAATGCATGAATATCGCTGACTTTTCAGCGATATTCATGCATTGTGGCCGATTTTTATCCCATTTGCGATAAACCTTGGTAATACCAAGGTTTATCTGCGATAAAAATCGCCGCAGCTCAGCGTTAATTTTTTCACGCTAACCAAGCATTAGCGACAATTATCGCTATTGCTTGGTAATATGCCCCTGTATTTCTTTGACCTCACTGGGCTCGAGCAATGTGAGCTTCCCTGTTTGCAATAGCGTGTGCAGAAAAACTTAAGCCTGCTCTCCCTCGCCAGCAGAATTTTTAAAGCTCCTACAGAGTGAGAGCAAATATATGCTAATGCTGTCAGAAAAAAACACTGTGTCCCAGGGGTGGGTTCCCTGGGACACAGCAATTCAGCTGTCCAATGGATGGGCTACCCAGGGCCTTCATAGTCTCAGGTAGCAGGGCGCTCTGCCCTACTAATTTTCAAGTTCAGTCATTTTCTGCGTGCTGGTAGCTTGTCGCACAAAGAATCCTTCAGGAATTGGTGCCTACCCCCGGGTAGCACTTATAATGTGAGTAGATATGTATAGTGTATATCATTAGTGACTATTGAAAAATCTGGGCGCTTCACTGAATTATACTCTATGGGAAAAATCTGACCTATAGTACAGTTTCACCCTACTTAGATCTAGAGATGCTGCTGAAATGCCAAACCTATGAGTACCCTGAGTGCAGATCGAATGTCACTTTTGTGATCTCTGCACTCTCTGTGGAATGGAATGCCCAGCTGGAAGGAGAAATAACCTGTCCTCCAGGGCCAATGGTGCTGAACTCGTTCATTACCCCCAGAGGGATATTAGAATGCTGGACCTGCTTAGAGGGGTAAACACGGGGGTTCCCCTGGATCTTCTGTGAAAGGGTCCTACTGATAGGTGACCTCCTTCAGGAGTGGACCACTGACACAGCTGCTGACAGGTGTCTTGCAAGGTAACCAAAGCCATTGGACCTGCAGATTGCGACAGAGAGGGTACTCTGCTGGTAAGCCGTGGACGGGTTGCTGAAATAGACCCCAGGAGCTAAGAACTCAGAGGGTAGGTCCAAAATAAAGAGCTACCAGGCACATGCATCAATATTGCATTTTGGCATTCCTTAATTGCGAAAAATAAGGAATCACAATTAAGGCCCACATGCATCATTGTGACATTTTGCACTTCCTAATTTGCGAAAAATAAGGAATCGCAAATTAAGAAGTGCAAAATGCTATGCATCATTATTTTCGGTATTCATTTGTGATTCGGTAAAAATCGCAATTTTTACCGAATCCCAAATGAATACCGAATTCTTAAGTTAATTTTCGCAATTCCCATTGATTCCTATGGGCCAAAAGGCCCATAGGAGTCAATGGGAATTGCGAGTGGCACTTTGAAAATTTCATGGGTGCAGGGGGGGGTCCAAAGGACCCCCCATGCACCCCTGAAATGTATTTTTCGCATCATGTTTCACACACACAGGTCCTAAGGACATGTGTGTGTGAAACATGAATGTTGAAAAAAAAACATTTTAAGCATTTTAAACACTTTTCCCAAATTTACCGAGTGGTTCAACCACTCTGTAAATTTGGCACCCTAATTGCGAATTTACAGTTTTAAATTTAATGATGCATTGCTTTTAAGAAATCGCACATCTGCGACTTCTTAAAAGCACCCGCAATTGTAGAACTCGCAAACATGTTACGAATTCTAAAATTGCTTCATGCATCCCAAAAAGCACTTTTGCATTAGCAAACGGACGATTTTAAGGAATCGCACCGTTTGCGAATGCAAAAGTGCTTGATGCATGTGGGCCTAAGGAACTGCAAACTGCAATGCATCAAGAAATCGCTATAAAAATAGCGATTTCTTAAAATTCTTTAATTGCGATTCTCTAATTGAGAATCGCAATTAAGGAATACTTCCCCATCAATTCATATGAGCCTAGAGGCCCATAGGAATGAATGGAAAGACATTCTTAATTTGCAATTCACCATTAAAAATTCGCAAATTAAGAATGCAATTTCAAGGGTGCAGGGGTGTCCAAAGAACACCCTGTTGCACCCCTGAAATCTGCTTAGGAGTACATTTTGCACACTCACATGTGTATGTGTAAAATGGAACTTTGAAAAATGCACTTTAGTGCATTTTTCAAAGTTTTCGCAAATTACCATGAAGGTCAACTTCATGGTAATTTGCTCCCCTTATTTGCGAATTCGCAAATTTTAAAAGTTTGATGCATTGCATTTAAGGAATCTCAAATTGAGATTCCTTAAATCCAATCGCAAGTTAAGAAATCGCAATTTTGCGATTTCTTAAATTGCGAAAATTTCTTAAATGTTAATGCATCCCAAAAATGGGAATTGCATTCGCAAACGGCCGAATTTTGCGATTCGCACCGTTTGCGAATGCAATTTCCTTTGATGCATGTGGCTGTAAGGAACTAACTGCTGGGAGGAAGGCCCCAGCTCTCTCTTTGGAGGGAGAGCAATGTAAAAATCAGCCTTCAACAGAAAAGTAAAATATAGAGTCCAGGAGAACCAAAGAAACCTCTCCTGGTGACTACAGCTGTCCACCAGGAACAAAATGACATGAACAGCTTCTAAGTCAGAACAACGGGGCGGAACAATAGACCAGACCAATTTGAACTCATAAGGTGAACAGGCAGGAAACAGGATGCATAGTGCTCAGCTCAGAATTACCCTCAAGAAGGGCCAAGGACCCGGGCGCCACTGCGAGCAAAGATGCCCTTCTCCTCCCAACCATTCTGGATGCCCCTGAATGCCTCAATCTCCCTGGGAAAAGACACAAGAAAAGCAGAGCACCACAGCACTCTAACAACACTAGTGATGAGGTCCCTGGAAGACCCCAGTTCATGGGGACGGATACGCATTGCTAAGTGTCCTCTCTCACTCCCTGTGCCAGTGTCTGGGGAAGCAGGAAACGCCCATCACAACAACCCCCTCCCGCGCTGATTGAGGTCAGGAGAGAAAGTGGATGCACACTCTACACTGGCACACAATTGCTGTGCCACTGGTAGGAGCGCTAGGTCTTCAAGTTCATAAGATGCATGGCCTGGTGGGACTTTTCATCAGTTTACAAGCACTCTTGCACTCCTGCTCCAATGCTTTTGTACACAGAGCTCTGGGGTGCTGGGGCTGATGTTGGTTGGTCCAAGGGCTGCACTTACACCATGCCAAAAAGTGTTCATTTACTAATAAATTTGACACTGAGTTATGACATTTTGATAAACCTGTATAGCAGGTTTAGTTTTCTGTTGGTATACCAAATGTTATATATCAATCAATGGGAGCAATTTAAAGGGGGAAGGTCACGACTTTTTTGACTTGCCAATGACTTAACTGCCTCATTAGAAATCTGCATGACCTGCAGAGATCTGCAGTCAAATCCTGCTCTGCACGACCTTCAGTGTCACAGGTTCCACATAGGAATCGCCACCCTATGCTGTGTGTGGCCTTTAGTAGTGCACAACAGAGGTTTGCCTAGGGAACTGGCCTTCAGCCAGGCCCTGTGCACAACCCTATGTGTGCTGCCATCTCCCACTGCCAATTCCTTCAGCTTTGTGTATCATAGTTGGGCACAGGGCATATTTCCCTACATGCAGCCCCTACTGCACAAGACCTTTGACCATATCCAATTAGGGTTGATGGCAGGACCTGTCCTCTGCCTATGCACTGCACGCAGCCGCCATGGGTGGCCAACCCCTGCTGTGCTAAGCTTAGTAAAGGAGGTTGGCCTCTTATCAAGCCCTGTGCCCAACTTTATGTGGGCAGCCAACCCCCCACTAAGAAGGCCTTTGGCTGTGTGCAACAGAGTTGGGCAGAATGTCTGGATCTGTGCTCCAATTCTACCACGTATATGCAATCCCTGCTGCACAAGTCGTTCAACCGTGTGTAATGATGGTTGCCACAGGCCCTGGTCTCTGGCCAGACTCTGTGCCAGGCCCCCGTGGGTGGCTAACCCCCTGCTGTGCAAATCCTGGGCCAGATAGATTGGCCACAGGCTCTGTTCTAAGCCAGATCATTATTTTTTAAATATGTTTGTTTGCCCAAGAATCTGCTGCAGATCCACAAATGTGTAGAGGATCTGCAACTCCACACATGAAGCCACACTGGGATTACCAAATCCTAATAAAAAGCGAATTCTATCTTTATTTCGAACTTTATTTCAGAGGCAGCATGATGTTCTCTGACGTTGTGGCCAGCCAATCAGGTCTGTAGTTCCAAAGGTATATCCAAGATTCTAAATGGCTGATGGGAGAATAAAGTCTCTCGGATAATACCATTTGAGTATTTTTTTAAACTCTGAAATTGAGGATATGTACCCATTCTTAATGGTCACAATTTTAATAAATAAGCTTTTCTAACATGTAATCTCTTCATTCCCAACCCTATTCCCTTTTTAAATACTGCTGGGCAGATTTACAAGGAACTGACACATCTCCATAGATGCATCAGTTTCCTTGCGTCACCTCCAAATGTCCTTGCGCCACCGTGGATGCGCTGTATTTATAATACAGTGCACCATGGCGCAAGGAATTGCAGATACGTCATAAATTCTGACGTATCTGTTGGAGGAAAAGTGACGCATTGTTGGAGTTTGTCACAAAAGTGACGCAACTCCAGTAATGCGGCAGAAAACATAGGTAGGTCCCATGTAAAATGCCCTGTGTTAATCCTTATGCCTGGTCTGAGCAGTAGTAGGGCTTTGGACGCAGTGAAGGCGCAGAGTGACGCAGTGAAATCTTGAAATTTCATGGCGCCAGTTCTACATGGCTTTTTGCAAGGGAACGCCTACCCTGCATAAATTATACCTGGCACAGGTATACTGTGACGCAGGGCTTTACAAAGTGACACATCTCCCTAGATGCATCACATTGTAAATGAGCCTCAACTTTTATGCCGCTGCTGCGTCACCAAAGTGATGCAACAGCGGGGAAAAAGTGACGCAAGGGGATTGTAAATCTGCCCCTAATTTCCCAAAAATTACTGAATCTATTTACCCCAAACCAAAAAAGTAATTTCCTTTAGTGGAGTTTTAACTTCATGCTAAATCTGGTGTATTTCTGTTCAGTTGTTATTTCTGTATTACAGATCTAAACTTCACTTGGGAATGAACATGGGAAGTGGAACTTTTGGGACCCCACATTTTCATGGCACCGCCTTACAAATCTGGATGAAACCATAATTAATCCAAAGTAGATAAGCTTTGTTTTGGTATGTTTTGTGCACATTCGTTGATTTGCATCCAAGTTATGAAGAAAACAAAACTACCTTTTCTATGGAATTTTAAATCAATCAGAACTACAGCAGGCCTTTCACTACCTCTGCAGCATATCTATATATGTATCTGTCTATATACACAAACACATACACACACATACAAACACCCCCACTCACACTCACACTCACACGCACACACATGCACACACACACACACATTCACACACACCCTGGAATTTGCCACTAGGTTGTGATAGTTAGGATTGAGTTTCCATAGGAAATGGCATTTTTTTATTTGCCAATAATGTTGGTGCAGTTTGAGGAATTCTTCACAAAACTGTTCAAAAAAGTGTTTTGTTTTGCTCAGCTTCTTCATAGAAAGTTTCAGGGTGATCCATCAAGCATTATCAGAGAAAAAGGAGGGCAGTGAGGTCCCAAAATGCAATTTCCATAAGTTATTTCCATTGGGATTATGGGAAAGCATTGTAAACAAAACAGCTTGACGGAATTACATCAAATTTGGCAGGAGCCTAAGTCTTAGTCTAAAAAGCTTGCTTTTTGTGATTTGGCGTAAATCCATTTGGTAGTTTTTGAGAAATTTAGATAAAAAAATATTTGTATATCTGCATGGTCAGATGCAAGAGTCCTGTGAGCACAACTTAGAAAATAGAGTGTTCTAACTGATAGAGGGAGTTTTTTTCCCCTTTGAACACCCCTGGGAGGAGCAGGTGCTCTGATTGGCTGCCTTCAATATGAAAACAAATGTTGCACCCCCGTTAAAGGACTCTGGGACTTAGTTCTCTGACCTGAAAAAGTTTTTTTTTTTAAGTATACAAAGGGGCAGGCTAATGATACCCAATACTCCTAGCGCTTGTGGGAGGGTCCCAAAGGGACCCTCCCCACCTGGCTAAAATTAAAATACTTTATTTTTGCCATGGTCCCACAGTTCTCTCACAGAAAATCCAAAATGGCGGGTGCCACTGTTTTTCTTTATTAAAATGACCCCATGGTGAGCCAGGGTCCAGCGGTCAAACTATATTTATTTAATATGAATATGGGGAAGGGGTGTGCAATTGGCTCCTTCCCCGAGCTGATTTTATCCCAGGGGACCCTATCCACTCGGTCCCAACACTTTTCTTAAAGGGAAGTTTAATGTTGGCCCCCTCCCAAGCTGATTTCAGCCCCAGTGACCACATCTTCCAGAGTCTGACACATTTTAAAAAGGTGAAGGGGGGTGGCTCCACTCCGCACACTGCTTATGGCTCGGGGACCGGAACCCCGGGTCTGCCATATTTCTGAAAGGTGGGTCATGTGGCATAAATTCATCATCTAAGTTTGGCCTTGGGGACCCCATCCCACATCCCCAGCACATTTTTAGGAAGGCAAGGGGGAGTGGGCATCCCTCCCAGGATGATAACAGCCGCAGAGACCCCATCCCCCAGGGGCTGCTATATTTGTGAAAGGGTAAGGAGCTGCGGGTCCCCCCAACTGAACCTAGAAAAACCCCACAGACAGCGTCCCATGGTTACTATTTTCAAAAGTGGAGGGGGTTTACAGTCTCCATCCCTGAACCACCAAGTACCCCGCGGACCCCACCCCCTGGGGTAGACTCACTTTTCGGGTCCCAGAGAGATCAAATTCAGGACACTGATTTCTTGTCTGCCAGAGCACAGACAGGGAAGACTTGTAAGCTCTCACCTAGCAAGCTGCAAAAATGCTCCCACCATGTAGGAGCATGTATTTGATTCCCTGTTTGTTCTCATGCTGGCAGGAAAACAGAGATTTCTCCCACCCGGCGGGAGCAGAGAAAATACCCTGCTCCTACCAGACGGGAGCAATGCCGACTCTCTCTGCAGCCAGGATGGGTGTATTTGGGAGAAACTATGGAGTCATGGGAACCCTGTGTCTTCCCCCATGGCCCCCAAAATTGTGTGCTGTGGGTGCCCAGATGGGCACCGGTGCAACCACATCAGACAATGGGGATGGGATCCTCTAGGTCTTTATAGGCTTGGGGAGCGTGTCCACATGCCCTCATCCTCTTAAAAAAAGGCTTGGGGAGGGTATCCACGTGCCCCCATCCCCTCAAAAAAAGAAATAGGTCTGAGGGAATATGGTGGCTCCAGGGAACTGAAAAGGCTCAGGGATGGGGCAGCATTCCCCACCCCCCCCCCCTTACAAAATGCAGCTTAGGTGATAGGGTCCCATAACCTTTTATGGCTTTGGTAAGGGTACTGCATGCCCCATCACCTTTCAAAAATTAATGTTGGCCCTGGGTGATGGGGTCTTCAGGGCCTTCCAGGACTCAGAGAGGGGGCCACATGCCTTCCTTCCTATAAAAAAAATAACAATTTACCTGGGGAGATGGGTTCCACGTTGCTAGCAATGGTGTGGTGTGGGGAGCTGCAGGCCCCAACTACTCATATTTAGAAAAACTTGAATAATAAATAAGCGACAAAAGTCATTACGTTATGATTCATTGTTCCTAGAAAAGAGCACCCATACTGCCCTTGGAATTTAAACACAATATATTTACTTGTTTGTAGTGTCCCAAGAAGAGGCCAGAGGCAACATCAAACTTTTTTTTAGTATTGTGGGGAGGGACTGCAGGGAGATCAGCAGTCCCGCAACATTAAAAAAACAAGTATGGGCCTTATTATGAGTTTGGTGGTCCATGAACCACCATACCGGCAGTCCAAATGCGGCAACCTCAGCTGTCCAACCTCCGTAATATGAGAAGGGCAGATTGCATTTCCAAAGACTGTAGCTGAACCGCTGACACTGCCAGCACACCGCCAACCACCAGGGTCGCGGTCGGGGAAAGGCAGCTGCCATAGGGCAGTACTTGAGGCTTCACTGCTGTCCGTAGTACAAGTTGGCTTTCCAAAGAGCCAAGAATGGCAGTCCAACCACCAACTTTGAATTGGCGGGAACAAAGGATTTGGGGTGCATTTTCAAGCCGCTCCAGTTCTTCCAAGCAGAGTTTGATGTGGATCCCTTTCTCCAGATCCCCTCTTCACAACAGCATTTTCACACCAAAGAATACAAGCCTGTTTTTGCGATCTACAGGTGAGTCCTATATGAACCATATACCCATTGCCTGGACTGGCCACATATGGGTAGGACTCCGGCAATAGGTAGGTGGTATTTTTTCACATGTATCATGCATATGTGTACATTTGACAAATGTGAAGTCGAAATGTACACACACATACATTGATTGATATGGAAAACCATTGCTCCCTGCCGCAAGACTGCCTCAGCCACACAGCGGACTCGACAGTCAACTAGTAACACGTCAGTCTAAAGACCACCAACGCTGTGGGCTACTGACAGCAAGGGATGCCGTTTTCGTGCAGTCGGACTACCAAACCCGTAATCAGGCCTTAAGTCTCTTTGGTTATAAATCCACAACCTCAGGAGAACTTAATCTATTTCTTTAAAGCACTCCTGCTAGAGCTCTCTGCTTGAGTGCAGAGTCACCTTATATTTGGTTCTAAAGCTGCACTTTGTAGCTTGAAAATTGTTAAACACTTTTGTTTTTTAAATAAAAAATTTAAATGACTATCACTTTTATTTACTATTATACTATGTGAATTAATGAAACATACATTTGATTATAAATATTGGTGATTTTATAACAAATTTAATATGTGAGCTTTAAAAATGTTTATATGCTGACCCACTCATAAAGCCAATAGGCCTACTTGACCATTGACAAAGTCAGTAGATCTGCCTTACTTTAAATAACACCCTTCATTTTGTAATATCACATAATCAGCCATGCATACCTGTTGGTGTTTCGGCTGATTTGGCCGCCAGGACCTGCGCTGAACCCCCACCAGACTCAACCATCACTAGAGACCAGGCGCAGCAGCCAACCCCACAATCATCACGGCCAAAATTTGGTGTATCAGTTAAAACATGAAATTTGAAAATGTTTAAATTAAATATATAATTATGAATTTGATATTTTTTTCATTTTATGAGCACATTAAAAAAAATATTTTAAAAATATTTTTAATTTAAATATTTTATATGTTGGAATATTAACAAAATTACATTTTCAATTTTTTAAATATTTTTTTATCCTCATTCACCTCAGAGAAAAATGTCCATTACTTCAGCCCTTTTTTGAAAGTAAAACCAACCACCTAAGGTGTCTGACAATAAACATATTCTTCCCCACTGATATCTCTCTCTCGGGGTGTTTGTTTCACACCATCAGCTGTTTTAAGTACAGACCGGGTACCCTGCCGCCGGGCTAAAGAGTTTTTCAGGTGTAATCATTGGACAGATCTATATTTTAAAGTCAAATTATTCTTTATTCGATCATTTTCAACCATAAAAGACACATACAAAATACATACAATGTAGTAAAATGACAAAAAATGTTTTAAAAGGACAGTGCCAAAGGAAATAGGGTTGGATAAAAACATTTCAATGGATAAAATTCTGCACCCTTAAAATACTTAATAATAAAAATGTATTATATTCAGAAGGAATAAAGCATCATAATAAGAACTTTAAATCCATAGCGGAACAAGGTGAGGTTGGTTCCTTTTTTAAATACAATTTACCCATGGTTGGCAACAAGAGAAGGGCATCACAAAATAGACAGGTTACTTAATGCAATGCAGAGCCTACATTTGCATCAAAAGTATTCCTTCTAAGGGCCCATGTCCAGCTCAAGAATGTTGCCATAGCTATAACTGTGACTTCCCTAGTGTCTGACTTTAAAATGCGCAGTGCAGATTGGCATGATCTAAAGCCAATTTTTAAACAGATCGGCTTGAGCCATTTATGACGTGGGCCCATGTATGCGGGGCACACAAACAATACAAGTGTTAAAGACTCTTCCTGGGATAGGCACATATGGCATTTTGTGTCTTCAACATCATCCCACTTAGCCATGAAAGATTTTAAGGGGAGGACACCCACTCTGAATTGGTGATACAGTTTCCTGTCACCAGGTCTCATAATAAAATCCCACTAGGCCTCCAGCCTATGTTCGTACTTATGTTCAAAGAAGAGGCCTGTTAGGGAGGCACTATTCACCAATGACAAGGACTTTTGACAGACCATTTCTATTTATTTTTATTTATTTAGTGTTTTCTATAGCGCGAACATGACCCTGCATGGGGTATCGTAGCGCTTTATAGGAGCATTTCAACAATCCGAAACTTACATTTTGCAAAACATTACTGTTTTACGACATTTACACTTCAGTAGAGACTATAAACACATAAAGTACCATATAGCCCCTTGAATTATGAAACCACGAGAAAATGTATATACAAGTCCACAACCTGGATAGAGAGCAGCTTGCATGAAATTTAAAACAAACATGGCATATACAGACGTTCAGCTGTAATTAATTAGGGGAGGAACTTCCTCATATAGAATGATTTTGCTTCCTTTTTGAAAATTACGATGGATGTAATTCTTCTGATGTCAGGGCGTTCCAAATTCTCGGTGCTGCCCCTGAGAACGCTCGGTCGTAAGTTCTTTTCTTACAGAAGCGAGCCGGTTTCAGTAATAGTTCCGCTTTACTCCTGAGGGATCGGATCCAAGAGTTTCTGAGCAAGGTAGACTGGAGTTTTTTGTGTATTACTTTATGAGTGATGCATGCCAGTTGAAATTAATTTGTGCTTCGAAGGGTAGCCAGTTGAGAGCTTTTAAGTATGGGGAGATGTGGTCAAATCTTTTGGATCCTGCTATAAGTCTTGTGACTGCATTAAAACATGCTTTCAATGGGGCTGTTGAGATCTCCGGGAGCCCTGCCAAGGTAGTGCAACCATATTAGATTCTTGAAATGACCAGGGCCTGAACCACTGTTTTGAGGTCTGCTTTATTTAGAAATGGTTTTAGTTTTCGCAAGTAGCTTAAGTGGAACCTGGCGTTTTTTGCCATTGTGTTGATATGTGTTGACATGTTCAGGTTTTTTGTCCAGAATGATACCCAGTGATTTAGTCGAGTCAACAATCTTCGGAGTGCACTTTAGAGCAGTAAAAAGGTTGGACCATTCTGCTATCAATATTTTGCGTTTCTGGGGTGTATTCAGTAGGAATTCAGTTTTATGAGGATTTAGCTTCAGTTGGTTCTTGGTTAACAATAGAAGGGTTCTTTTTAGCGCTAGGTTCATTGTCTTAATATCATCGGCCGATGCGACCTTGATGTACAGCTGAGTGTCATCAGCATACATGTGGAAAGCAATATTAGCTTTTTGTAGTATTTCTGTGAGAGGTTCTATGTATAGATTGAAAAGTACCGGGGATAGCGTAGATCCTTGTGGAACTCCTATAGTATTATTGGTTGCGTTTGAAAAGTTTTGGTTGACAATGACTTTTTGCGATCTATTCTCAAGAAATGAGCTACACCAGGTTAGAACTGTGCCCTCCGATTCTGTTTCTCAATCGATCGAGTATTTTGTTATGGTTCACCATGTCAAAAGCTGACGACAGGTCCAACAAGATTAAGATGCATGTTTCGTTCTGGTCGAGAGCCAGTAACGCGTCATCTACTATGTGCAGAATTGCAGTTTCAGTACTGTGGTTTGGACAGAAACCGGATTGGCAGTCGTTTAAAAGCTTGAAATCAGAGATGTGTAGACTAAGTTGTTGTTGGACACATTTTTCCAGGATTTTGGCCAACATGGGAATATTAGTTACAGGTCTGAAAATGTTCGGATCTGAGGGGTTCTCTGTTGTTTTTTTAAGGAGAAGAATGACTCGCCCTATTTTTAATCAGGCCAGTATTTGGCCTTGGGATAATGAGGCATTAATGATCTTAGTCCAAGACGGGATTAGTAGGTGGTTTATGGAAGACCAGCATTTAGCCGGTAAGGGATTGTTGTAGTAATTGTTAGGTTTAGTGGTCGACATTATCTTTGATATGTCTAGTTCACTGACCAGTATAAAACCTGACCATTGGGCATTGTTTTTAGGTTTGACTAATTCTTGTTCATCTAGAACTTCATCCCCCAAACCCTTCTCCATTTCAATGTCTTCAGCTGCTTTTTTGAGTTCCCCCTCCAATGAGCTCGCTTTGTCTGTAAAGAAGACTGAGAAATCTTTGCTATTTAAGCTTGTTTTGGAAATGACTGGTGCCACTTTGGCCGATTTATTTGATTGTTCTTTAAGTAGATCGAATAATTTCCTAGGTCTATTTACTGCGTTATGCAATTCTTTCCTGAAGAATTATTTTTTTAGATTTCAAAATGCTTTTATTATACTCTTTCCTGGATTGTCTCAGTAGGATTAGTTGGGTCAAAGCAGGGCGTTGCCGCCATTTACGTTCTGATAATCTCAGTGACCTTCTTTCTTAATTAAGGGCACTATTGAACCACGGTTTTTGTCTTTTTCCGGGACCCTTTTTAGTTTTAGCAGGGCTATGTCCTCAATAATGCTGGACATTGATTTGTTATAATGCAGAGTGCGGTCATTGAAGTCAACCATGCTCTTGGGTGGCTGCAAATAAATTTCGCGACGCTCTGCTATGCTTTCCATATTAATTTGTCTGGTGTCCCTGGTCCATTTTTTGGGTTTAATAGTTTGTGAAGCCGATTTTGTTTTTCTGAGGGGAATTTCGAATGTAATTATGTGGTGAACCGACAAATCGCAGGGTGTGATTATAATGTTCTCAATTGATATCTCTTTAGCTATGATCCAATCTAGGGTGAAGCCTTTGGTGTGGGTGGAGAGATGACATCCTTGGACTAAAGATTGCTCCTCCAGGAAGGTTTTGAACAGGGTGATTTGATTGTCATCCTGATCTTCCCACTTAATATTGAAGTCTCCTAAGAAAATATCATAAGACTGCAGATTAGAGTTGGAAGTAATGATTTCAATCATCTGGTCGATGAATTTGGTCTTAGTACCCGGGGGTTGGTAGAGTGCATGGAGTTTACAGTTCTGGTTATCTGCTGATCTTAAGGACATGCCTAGATATTTACAAGACTCTAAATAATCAGCCTGTATTTTTGTGATGGAAATGTCCGATCTATGTATACAAGCGATTCCTTCACCCTTTCTGATATTTCTATCCTGTCTCAGAACCTGGTAGTTCGAGGGGACTAATAGGTCTAAGCAAGGCGACAAAGAGTCAGAAAGCCATGTTTTAGTTAGGATGGTTACATCAATTTCATGGTTAAGTATGAGGTCGGCTATGTCAGCCACGTGTTTATTTGCTGATTGACAGTTGAGCAGTATGCAGCAAAAGTGTTTCTGCGCATTGATCAAAGGTGGCATAGATTCATCAGTCATGAACGACACTTTCATAAGGTTGTTGGCATTGATCCTTCTATTATTTGCCTGAGCAGTTCTACTGTGGTACAAAAGGGGGTGGTGATGGACGGAGCATCTGAACCAATCAAACACTCACACCCAGTCAACAGATCTGGGTTTAATCCACCACCGTTCTTTAGCCCACTCTGCTACCCCATTTCAGACATGGCCATATGCAAATCAGTCTGGCCCTGTGCCTCATGGGAACAGTCCAGCCTGAACTGCCAAGCCATGCCTTCCCTGGACCGGAAACAAGCTTCCTAGGACCGGTTTCTGGCATTACATCCGTCTTCAGCCAGGCTTGCTTGAATCCATGAGTCATGACATAGATGTTGTTCAACATTGGTGAGACGACTTTAAATGTCAACGCAAGATCCAATTGATGTGATTTTATATCTTTGGTGCATTCAGGTACATTATCACTCGGGTAATTGGCATTCTGACGTAACAATTGGGGTTCAATATTGGTGTTTAGCCCAACAAGCGCAAAAGCGCTACAGTTAGCATTAATCTGTGAATTACTGGTTTCCTGATGCCCTGTTTGAGGTTCATCATTAGTGCTGTTGCACTCAATCGATATAGTTTGAGTAGGTTGATGAGATTCACTTTCCTGCAATTTTCAGCCCTAGCCAGTATGTTTCCATGTGCAACAGTGATGACTTGGAAATTTGTGGAGTGATTCTTTTTAAATTTGGGCTGCTGAGGACGTTGTTTTTTTATATAGAGAAAAATTTGTCAAAGCGTTCCAGATCTTTATTGACCGCTTGAATGAGAAGCGTGCCATTTTTATAGCACGGTATATTTAGAGATGCCCTAAGTTTTGTAGAGGGTGTAGTGAGCAACTTATTTCCATATGGAATGTTTTTTGATTCCTGTATTTTTAGTAGGTTGTTTATTGCGCTTCTCCATTTGGCCGTTTTAGTAGTAAAGAAAATAAAGTCGCTTATAAAAACACCTTTTTGAAAGTTAAAGGATGGGTCTATTATGAGTGTTTCTGGATTCGTTCTGAGAAGGTTGTGTTTAAAGGCTTTGGAGGCATTTTTAGAGATAATGGGAGGGTAAATTATAGAGTATGAGTTAGTTCCTTCGGGTTTTAGGTGGTGACCTGACATTGTTAAAGACTAAAAGACTAAAGGGCCAGATGTGGGTAATCCCAATTTACCTATTCTTAAATACCGAATTTTACCGATTCGGTATTTAAGAATAGGTAAATTTGATGTAGATACATTTTCAGTAAATATTACCGAATCAGTCAGATTCAGTATTTACTGAATTGGTATTTACCGATTCGTTAATTGCTATTCATTCCTATGGGCCTGGAGTGCCATAGGAATGAATGGCA
The DNA here is from genome assembly GCF_964263255.1 of Lissotriton vulgaris. Lineage (NCBI taxonomy): Eukaryota > Metazoa > Chordata > Amphibia > Caudata > Salamandridae > Lissotriton > Lissotriton vulgaris. Next base: position 1,458,201,475 of record NC_141695.1, on the reverse strand, counting down.
ATTACAGAATCGGTAAATACCGATTTGGTAAAATGGGAGAAACATTCAAGGGTGCCAGGGTGTCACTTTGACACCCTGTTGCACCCCTGAATCGTGCTTGTGTGCAGATGTGGCACACATGCCACATGGCACAGTTGAAAATGCACAGATTTGCATTTTCAAAAGTATTCCTTGTTTACCACCAACTTATAGTTGGTAGTAAATAAAGAATCCTAATATGGGAAAAGCCTCCCTACATTGCAAATTCGGTAATTTACCGATTCGGTATTTAAGAAATCCGTAATTTACCGATTCCTTAAAATACCAAATCGGTAAATTACTGAATTTGCAATTTAGGCCACCCACATCCCAAATGCCCAATACCGGTCGGTAACGGCCGAAATTCTGGAATTTTCCGCCGTTACCGACCGGTATTGGGCCACCTACATCTGGCCCTAAAAGACTAGGATCTCGATATACTGAGACGTTACTGTATGCAGTGATACTTTCCCTGGATAGATTGGCAGTAGCTCCTCAGCACAGCCCTTCCTTACTCCTGCCGTGTCCGTGTTGCCCCTCGCTTCTAGCAGAGGACGCTTAAGGAGGAGGGGCGGCGGGACATGCTCTTGCTCCTTCTATATCCCAGGTTCCTCACGATTCCCTCCTCACCTTCATGGCCTGACTGCGTCTTTCCATCTTTGACAACGTAGGGGTCAATGGGGGAAGAGCTCCCCAACATGGTCCTGCACTTTCGATGTTGCGTCTCAGATCCTGCTTCCGAAATTTTTCTCCGTAACAGCCTGTCTTCTTTCGCGCCTCTTCGGTCTCTCGGCAGGCTTTCTGATGTGCAGGGGGCTCTTAGCTCTGCCCACCGGCTCACCCTGCTGCATTCTCCGGCACCTCCGCTGCACAACTCCGATGCAGTGGGACGTTCTGGTATTGAGGAAGGGGGCTCCAGTTTCTACCCTCCGCCTCGCAATTGCCTCTGTCGACTCCAGGGACCAATTAGGCAAGGATTGTGCCAAGGACGCACCTCACCTGGTAACGCTCGCACTCCACTCCGTGTCGCCACTGTTCCCACCTATTCCCAGCACCGATGCAGTGCATGAGAGGGCAGTAGTGGGGCAGATTGGTCCCGACTGGGTGATGGAGGCACCTCTCTTGGAGATACCTGCTCTCCGCTTCTTGCACAGCTCCGTGAACAGCGACTTGCCTCCGGTTCAGGGTTACTCAGAGCTTCGTAACTTCTTCTTCTTTTTGCCACAGTGTGAAGAAACTCGTCAGCACCTCGAGTTGAGTCCCCTCCAAACCTAGGTAAGTTACTTCCAATTACTTTTGTTTCAAGTTCAAATCCTGGGTACCAGTTTTGGCAGAGCCCCATATCAAATAGTGTGCCCATAACCTTTTGTAACCAAGTGATATTTGAAGACTTCTCAGCTTCTCCAATATTCTTAACTGCTTTAGCATAAGGTGCTAACTCCGGGGTTGTCCCTAGCCGTCTCCAATACGCCAGGGGTCTAAAACCAGCTGCCTCCTCAAAAGATGTGCATCCCAGATCTAAGAGTAGGGGTTTAAGGGGGGACGATCGGGGGAGACCAGTCAATAATCTCAGAAACTTGTTCTGGGCTAGGACTAAAGGACCTACATTTTCGAAGCCCCAGAGTTCTGCACCATAAATTATTGATGCCCTAATTTTCCCTTGATAAATAGTTAGTGCCGGTCCAACTGGTTCCGTGTAAGACAGACGGTGTTCTCTTTAAAGGGCCCCTGCTAGTTGATTGTGCCTAAGGACTAGTAAATCTATCTGTGGCTTCCAATTCATCCTTTTGCCCATCATTACACCCAGGTGCGTAAAGGAATCAGTTTGCTCCAAAGGCACATTATTAATTTCTACTCTGCCTTTCACTATTTTATGTTTGTGCAACACCATGAACTTGGTCTTGTCAATGTTAACTACTAGATCATGGTCATTGCAGAATAGGGTGAATCTGTCAAGAGGTTGTTGCAGACCAGATTGTGTTTCGGACAAAATTAAAGTATCGCCCGCAAACATTAAGAGCGGAACCCTCGAACCAACAAGAGTACGGGCGTCAGTTGGATACTCAGTGTAATATGAGATAACATTATTTATGAACAATGAGAAAAGGGTAGGGGCCAAAACACACCACTGCCGTACTACCTTGTTCACAGGGAAGCAATTTGTTACCCCACCCTGTTGTCCTCACCGAACCTGGGCATAATTACACTCATGAAGCTTAAATAATAAATGTTAAAATCTCAGGGGGCATCCCTGCTTCCTTAAGTGTGTCCCACAACTAGTAACGGGCACTAAGCCAAATGCAGATTTAAGGTCTATAAATGCTGCTTAGAGAGTCCCCCCAGCTAAAACCACAGTGTTCCAATATATCATCATGAATCTAAAAACTTGATTGATAGTGCTAACTTGAGAACGGAAACCCGCTTGATAGGTGGATAGGATTTCATTTTCATCTATCCAAATATTCCCCCTACTTAGCACTAGTCTGGCTACAATCTTTTGCAAAGTGTCTATGAGGCTTATAGGCCTATAGTTATTTGGGCTGGCACGGTCCCCTTTTTTATAAATAGGAATGATTTCTGCCCCACGCTAGGATTCTGGTAAGGGGGAACCTATTGCGAGGACATTAACTATAATAAGAATATATTTGACCCAATTCTGCCTATCGGATTTAAATATATCTGCCGGGATACAATCCGGACCTGGGGCCCTACCTGCTGCGACACCATCCAGAACTCCCTCAATTTCCCCTAAATCAAAGGTTAGGACTGTATCAGAAATTACTCTAGGGTAATGTCTAGGGCTACCTGTAGGAGATGCAAACTGGGTCTGGTAGTGCGCGACCCATACTTCTGGTGGAACATTATTAACTGGTACTGGCCCTATGTCACCACTTCCCCATTTAAATATTTGCCAGAACTGGCACCAGTTTTTCCCATTGCTTGCATGTAGCAAATCCTTCCATCTATTTTCATTGATGGTCTTCTTTGCCCTTTGCTGGGTTTCCTAGTATTCAGGCCTTAGCTTTCCTAACTTCCTGTGGGACTCCTGACCTGATAGCTTGAGAGAGGTGCCTAAATGCTATCCTACATGCCCCATCGTACCATTTTGCTGATTTTTGGATAGGCTGCTTAGAACGTCTTTTGTTTTTTGTAAAAAAAAATGTCAACTTTTCAAACAGGTCCTCATGAGCCTTTGTAAGAGCAGGAAGAGAATCCTCATGCATATCAAGATATGAGAGGGCTAATAAAGTATCTTCAAGAGTTGACTTTATCAAGTCCATAGTGCCCTCGTCTTCTGAGACCAGTGCCCATTTTAATCTGCAACAGTCTTGGGACATATTTACATCTGCCGTCGCGATTGCCATTCCTACCCTCACCAAAGGTTGGCCCTGTACCTCTAGTGTCAATATTAAAGGATCATGGTCACGCTCTGCTCTATGGTGACCTCCATGTCCCCTAACCTTGACCATAATTCTAAGTTAATAAAGAAGTAGTCAATTCTACTACTTCTTAACCCATTGTTAAAAGTATAGGTGCCTTCACTATCAGATTTAGATCTCCCATTGATGACCCTGAGGCCCCTCTACAAAGATAACCTTTTTAATTTGAGGGCTGCCTCTGACCATTTGCTAATTGGGGGAAGCTTTAAGAGTGGAATACCCCAAGTTGCATCCTCCTCACTGGTAAGACTTCCATCTTCTAGGCTGAGTGGCTCAAATGTACAATTGAAATCACTAGCAATTACCCAGTGATTTACCCCTTTTAGTGAGGTAATAAAAGAGTCCAGGCTATAAATGGTTGGTGATGCTTTCCCTCCCACCATCCCTCTTGCATAGAAATTAATCAATATAAGCTCTGGCTCTTATTCAGATCATATTTTAATAGTCAAAATGTCGGGGTTGTCAATCGTTGGCTCTTCTACCTGGTAACCTGCCTGCTGTCTAGCCCAGATAATCAATCCCCTAGAGGGTCCTTGCAATTGCCGATCTATATTTCATAATTCATATATACTCATTATCACTTACTCCCCGCGACACCCTACATGCCCCACTACCCCAAAAATTGAAGGGTTTTCAAGAATATTTTCCTCTTAGAGTCTTTCTCTAATAAGTCCATCCTAGACATATAGAAGAAAGACTCCAACCACTCCAAATGCTGAGGTGGGAGACCTCCCACCCATGTACGACAAATTTCTCTTCTGGCCAGTAAAATTGCATAGAAAAGCAGATCTCTAGGGATGCCCGTAAGACCTTCCATTACACCAAAGATGACCAGTTATAGGCTTACCTTGATCTGCAGTCCCAAAATACCTGATATTGTTATTTGTACTCCGTCCCAGAACTTCATGATTTCTGGGCATTGGTAGACTATATGGACATCCGTCGCTTTCTTCAGGCCACATTTTGCACATATGGTGGGTCTTCTTTTCCCCATCTTTGATAGCTTTTCCGGTGTTATATATGCGCTGTGGAGAAAGAAAAGGTAGTTTCTTCTTAATAAAGCAGGCTTAACAATGGGATATAATATACACATCGATACTTGCCATATATTTTGTAACTGCTCCCTCTGCAAGTATCTTCCCCACAACTCTTCTGCCAAAGTGAAATCTCCATCCAAGGTGTGTATTTCCCTGTACCAGAATGAGACTTGTTTTCAGGTGGTTTTGCGATCAGTTACTCTACCAAATCCTTTCCCACATCCAACAGCAGTTTTCTGGTTTGTTCCTAACTTTTTCATTTTATGTATTTAAACTTTGAAAAATTACCATCCATCATCGCATTTAGTTATCGTCATGGTATAAGACTACCGGCCCGTGTCAAATCACCCCTGGCGCTTACACCTGCGTTTCTTATAGGTAATTCTAGTTTGTCTTTAGGACACTCTGTGATCCCTGGTGATTCCCAAATAGGCGCACATTGAGAATAGTAATCTAATTGTGAACGTTGTCTGATGTAGTACCATATTTTCACCATTGCTTGCAGTACCTTTAGTGTAATTTTTTTTAAGTACTTCGGGTTTCCAAATTTAAAAAGGAAGCCATTTACATCCGCCTTACTTTCTTTTCCACAGACGAACGGGTCAGGATACACTTTTTGCCGACTGAGCTGTTTCTTCAAAACGACCGGATTACAACCTCGACTCAAGTACACAGCGGGTCTTTTTGAGACCAACTGAAGTGGTCTTATCTCTTTATATTTAAGAATTCATTTGTTGTCAACCAGACTCTCGCAGACCTACGGAGGAGGTCTAAATTTTCAAACCTTAAGGGAGTTCTTTTCAGCATTTGAATAAACATCGTCCTGATGATGGTCTTTTTGACGTCTGCAGCCAAGACCGAAACGTCGACATTTCATCATCTCCTTTAATGTTGTTTTGTAACACGAACTTACAACCACTTTTTATTGATTAATTTGGGTTGTTTTCTTCATTAATTAGAAGTTGATGTGTTGAGTCATGAACTATAGAGAAAACTTTGCCTATCTTTGTTCATGATTTTTTGCTACAATTGATTTGTTTGTATCTATCTCCCCAAACTTTTTTCTAGTAAAAACTTTGTTTGAAATATAATTCTCTGTGCTCTGTTTTTCCTTTAACCTTCCACTAATTAATTTATCATTATACAACAAGATTGTTATTCTGTGGATACCATTGAGTGTGTTACTGTGGTACAACTCACAATTCAAACTGAACAATTTAGAAATAAATCCCTTGTAGCATCTTTTGACTTGAATCGCACAGTGCCCAAGCCTACAAGGGTTCATTGGGTTTCCCCTGCCTATAACACTACTTTCTTTTAGCATTGCTAGGAACATAGGGGCTCATTACGATGGCGGAGGGACCGCCACTACCGGCCCGGCGGTGGCGGTGGTGGTCCCTCCACCATCTGGCTCCCATTTCCATTTAGGATGGCGGGGGGAATCGTGCCACAAGCGTGGCGGGCACAAAGAGTGCCTGTCACACTTCTGCCACAGGCAATCGTAATGATTGCCTGATTGCCTGGCAGAGCAGAAAAGGCAGGAGATATAGGAGCGGGTCCTCGAAGGCACCTCCTGCCAGATCACAATGCTGGTGTCCATGGAAAGGCGGGCGGACGCTGGCTTCCGGGGCCCTGTTATGGGCCCCCTCTGTGGGGGGCAGTTGTGCACTGGGGGGTACCCATGGTACACACTACATTTCCATGCACAAGGTGACAGGCACCACATGGTGCCTTCTATGTTGTGCAGGGAAATGCACAACATGGCCATTTACCATCGCAGCGGGTGCTGCAGCCAGCAGCACCTGCTGCATTATTAAATTGCCAGATGCGACCGCCGGGGTGGCGGTTGCATCATAATTAGGGGTGCAGGACTGCCGCATTGCAGGTGGGCGGTCCCGATCCTGCTACGATGGCTGGCAGACTCAAGTCTGCCCGCCATCATAATCGGCCCCGTAGTTCCCATTTCTGTTCCGTCTGGTGTTTTTGCAAGCATTCTAGAGTTTGTTAATTGGAAGGCCCAGGCATAATATTGTATAACTGGTAGGGTTATTCCTCCTTTCTCTTTTTTTCTCCACAGATTTTTCCAGGAGAACCTGATCTCCTTATATGCCCAAATAAAGGCATTCAATGCCTGTTGGATTTTATCTATAGAAGATTTCTCAAAGTGCAGGGGTATAATATTAAATAGTTTTGGCAATATCGTCATCTTAACCAGATTAACCCTCCCCAGAACCGTTAGGGGAGATGTGCCCATCCCTTTGTTAATTTCACAATCTCTCTAAATATTTTACTCAAATTTGTTTCTGTGATTTCATTTATATCTTGAACAATTTTTAACCCCAGGTATCACATTTCCTACTTGATCAACCGCTTCTCTTTTCTTTGATTCAATACCATAACCTCTGTTTTGTCCTTATTTACTACGTTACCCAACACCTTGCCAAATTCTAAAGCCAACCGTATAAAAGCCGGCAGAGCTACCTCAAGATCCGAAGAGAAAACCATAAGATCATCCTCATGTAATGCTATCTTTCTCACCCATTACCCCTGAGAAAAGGAAGGTGTGTCGGTTGTCATTCTGAGTATATGTGCAAAGGGCTCTATATAAAATTAAACAAAAGGGGGGAAAGGGGACAGCCCTGTCTTGTACCTCTGAGTATTTTAAAAGATGAAGATAGGTTCCCATTTACTAAAACTCTTGCTGAGGAGTTTTGATATATTAATTGGATTGCTCTACAAAATCTACCTCCAAGCTCATACCATTTCAGAACAGAGAACAAGTAAGACCACCTCGCCCTATCAAAGGCTTTAGAAGCATTTAATGCTGGTATTGCAGAAGGGGTTGCATAAGGGGTTGCATAATTTGTTGCCAAATTAATAGCTCCTAATAACCCATATGTTAACTCATGTGGATAACTTCATTTTATGAACTCATTCTGATCTTTATGTATCACATCTCCATCTATCTTACTCAGGCTTCCTACCAAGATTTTTGTGAAGATTTTACAATCCGAATGCAGGAAAGATTTCTGTCTATATGATTTGCACCTGGCTGGATCCTTTCCTGGTTTCAAATTGAGGGTGATTATAGCCTGATTCCAAGAGTTAGGTAGTTGCACCCCTTCATCTATTATCTCTCCTATCATTCCTGTCATAATTGGGTTTAACACCTCCCCTAAAATTGTATACAGCTTCACTGGTATACAATCTGGCCAAGCAGCTTTACCTCCCCCTTGCCTGACTGAATGGCCATACTGACTTTTTCCTGTGTAATATCCTGAGTTAAGATCTTTTGCTGACTAATATCTGAGGGTTGGATAGAGCCTGCTAACCATCCCTCAATCTCCTGTTCTGCAGTTATCTCCTCAGTGTAGAAAACCCAGAAATGTTCCTTAAATGCCTCTTCTATCTCTGTCTCACTCCTCAGAATATCCAGAGACTGCTCCTCCTTGATCTCCTTAATTCGAATCCCATTCTGTTCCATCTTGAATTTCACACAGAGCATGTGGATTCATCATGTCTTTCAAATAGGCTTGTGATTTGGGCGTAGGTACAGCTCTAATTTCAATTGACTTGATTTGGACCATCATATCTTACTAATATTAGTAGCCTATCCATTATTTTTATGCTTGTTACAATCCACCTTCTCCCCCGGTCCGCTCTCACATCTGATATCCATATTTGTGCTTGTTTTTCACCACTATTGCAACCCCTCTTATGTGTGCACTCTGGTCTGTACATATTATCTATTGCAATTTTGGAAAAGGTGATGGACAGAGTTTCTGAATGATGCAGAATACTCCTACCCAGTCAAGAGATCAGGGCTAGATCCATCACCGTTTTTTAGCTCACTGCACCATCCCAGCTTCAGAACCTGGCTATATGCAAATTAGTCTGTTCCTGTCCCAGTGCATGATGGGAACAGGGCAAACCAAACTACCAAGCCAATTCTTACACTGGGAAGGAGACAAGCTACCGGGGACCGGTTTCTGGCATTTCAGCCTCGTCGGCCCGGCTTGCTTGAATCCTGATGGTGCAATGAGCTAGGGACTCACGTCTGAGTATACCCTCCCACACATAGTGTGGATAAAAATCAATTTTGGAAAAGGTGATGGACAGAGTTTCTGAATGATGCAGAATACTCCTACCCAGTCAAGAGATCAGGGCTAGATCCATCACCGTTTTTTAGCTCACTGCACCATCCCAGCTTCAGAACCTGGCTATATGCAAATTAGTCTGTTCCTGTTCCGACGACGGCTGAAATGCCAGAAACCGGTCCCCGGTAGCTTGTCTCCTTCCCTTGGTTTGCCCTGTTCCCATCATGCACTGGGACAGGAACAGACTAATTTGCATATAGCCAGGTTCTGAAGCTGGGATGGTGCAGTGAGCTAAAAAACGGTGAAGGATCAAGCCCTGATCTCTTGACTGGGTAGGAGTATTCTGCATCATTCAGAAACTCTGTCCATCACCTTTTCCAAAATAGATTTTATCCACACTATGTGTGGGAGGGTATACTCAGACGTGAGTCCCTAGCTCATTACACCATCAGGATTCAAGCAAGCCGGGCCGACGACGGCTGAAATGCCAGAAACCGGTCCCCGGTAGCTTGTCTCCTTCCCAGTATAAGAATTGGCTTGGTAGTTTGGTTTGCCCTGTTCCCATCATGCACTGGGACAGGAACAGACTAATTTGCATATAGCCAGGTTCTGAAGCTGGGATGGTGCAGTGAGCTAAAAAACGGTGAAGGATCAAGCCCTGATCTCTTGACTGGGTAGGAGTATTCTGCATCATTCAGAAACTCTGTCCATCACCTTTTCCAAAATAGATTTTATCCACACTATGTGTGGGAGGGTATACTCAGACGTGAGTCCCTAGCTCATTACACCATCAGGATTCAAGCAAGCCGGGCCGACGACGGCTGAAATGCCAGAAACCGGTCCCCGGTAGCTTGTCTCCTTCCCAGTATAAGAATTGGCTTGGTAGTTTGGTTTGCCCTGTTCCCATCATGCACTGGGACAGGAACAGACTAATTTGCATATAGCCAGGTTCTGAAGCTGGGATGGTGCAGTGAGCTAAAAAACGGTGAAGGATCAAGCCCTGATCTCTTGACTGGGTAGGAGTATTCTGCATCATTCAGAAACTCTGTCCATCACCTTTTCCAAAATAGATTTTATCCACACTATGTGTGGGAGGGTATACTCAGACGTGAGTCCCTAGCTCATTACACCATCAGGATTCAAGCAAGCCGGGCCGACGACGGCTGAAATGCCAGAAACCGGTCCCCGGTAGCTTGTCTCCTTCCCAGTATAAGAATTGGCTTGGTAGTTTGGTTTGCCCTGTTCCCATCATGCACTGGGACAGGAACAGACTAATTTGCATATAGCCAGGTTCTGAAGCTGGGATGGTGCAGTGAGCTAAAAAACGGTGAAGGATCAAGCCCTGATCTCTTGACTGGGTAGGAGTATTCTGCATCATTCAGAAACTCTGTCCATCACCTTTTCCAAAATAGATTTTATCCACACTATGTGTGGGAGGGTATACTCAGACGTGAGTCCCTAGCTCATTACACCATCAGGATTCAAGCAAGCCGGGCCGACGACGGCTGAAATGCCAGAAACCGGTCCCCGGTAGCTTGTCTCCTTCCCAGTATAAGAATTGGCTTGGTAGTTTGGTTTGCCCTGTTCCCATCATGCACTGGGACAGGAACAGACTAATTTGCATATAGCCAGGTTCTGAAGCTGGGATGGTGCAGTGAGCTAAAAAACGGTGAAGGATCAAGCCCTGATCTCTTGACTGGGTAGGAGTATTCTGCATCATTCAGAAACTCTGTCCATCACCTTTTCCAAAATACATATTATCTATTGCACCCATCTTTGTTTTCTAAATAACTCAACACATTCCTTTATTACCAAGCGTGTCTATTGAAAAATCAGAAACCGAGCGGGAGAGACTCTAAGATATTGTCATAAAGCCACTCATTCTTTAAAAGCCTAGCACACGAGCAAAATCGGCCCAGCATGGAAGGGGTTAATGGCTTGTAATAAATCGTCTACCTTCATTGGACTTCTTACCATGTGCATTTTGTTGTTATGCATTAATCTCATAGGAGGATTTTTTCCTTTAGGGCGTATGTCTGAAAGTTAATGAGTATTTTTTTTTGCTTGACTCTATTTGGATTCTTTCTAAAGGGATCTCTGTGCACTCTCTGAATGTCTTTCGCGTTGTCAGCCTCAGTTTCTTTGATCTGATCCGATGCCCTTATCAATGACACCAGATAAGTTTTCAAATTATCCCCCTCCTTCCCCTCAGCAATGTTCAAGACCCTCAATTTGTTCCTTCTGGAGTTATTTTGCAGCTGTTCCAATTTTTCCTGCAGCCCCTGCTCATCCCGATGCAGCACCTGAAGCTCCATTTTACTATTATTTAAATCTTTTTTCAATTCCTCTACTGTAGTTTCAAGTGTTTGCGTCCTTTCTGACAGAGTATCCATCTTCCAAGGCCTCACAGAAGCCATGTTTCTCCCCTTGATTTCCTTCTGATACTGCAAACACCTTCTCCATAGTGAGTGAAGAGAGCATTACTTCTAGGGAGCTAACCAAGGTCTCTACGTTGGTTATTCCTTATCCCAAGTTTTTAGATGTTATATCTGGTGGGTGTTTCCCCTCTTTCTTATCTTGTGTCGTGTCGACCACCTGGGACTCAGCTTCTAATACATTGGTAACTTTTAGGGTCTTTTCCTGATTAAGCTCCACTGTACTGAGGTGTATACCCCTGCCTTCATTCTTGTTGTATCTAAATTATTTCCAAGCTTCCCTACCTCAACTTGCTCTCGTTCTTGCAGAGTCACTGTGGGGAAAAAAACCTTGAAGAAGGACCTCAGCGAGGGGGTAATTTTTACCTTGTGTTCAAATGTCATCATTTTAATTTTTCTGCGATTTCCCTATCTTTTGTACCTCCATCCTAGGCTTCACTTTAGGTTTGCACACTTGCATTTTAGGGAGAGCCTTTTTTGTAGGGTAAGAAGCTGGTAAACAATATGGAGGGATCTTTGTTAGCTGGTCGGAGAACTGTTTTATCTATATCTCTACATTTATATATATTTTTTAAAATATATTTACCCTCACCAGAACTGCCTCCTACCGTTTCTGTCCGAGGTCTCCTTCCCGGGAACAGTGGCTGTGTGCCCCTCAGCTCCTTCCCCGTCAACCGTCAGTGAACCCTCCAGTCCTCCAGAACACGCAGGTGCAGCGTATGTGCTGATGCTGCCACCGCTAGCCCAGAGGAGACCTCTTGCTGCTGCCCCGAAGCTCATCCTGAGCTCCAGGGCGGACCTACACCAACGTGAGTCACGGCGTCAGCGTCCTGACTCCACTGTTTTTCTGTTGTTGCAACCGTGGTCACCGCCTGATCCCCAGACGCGGTAAGGCACATCGGTACCACTGCGATTGGAGGGGGGGCTAAATTAAATTAATTGGCCCTCAATGTGGCTCCTCTGTGGTGCTTAGCCTCCTGCGCGCGACGCGGCCACCATGTCCTTGACATTTTCAATTTTGTTTTATAATTTCAATGTGTAATTTAGTAGATATTAGTAAATTATTTTTAAAAGGCAAATTGTTACATTTTAAATTTTAAGTTCGTTATCAAGAATCATTTTTTATTATGAAATTGTTTTTAGATTAAACATTTTCGTATTTAAGGGTAAAATGTAAATTATATATTTGAATATGTGGTAATTTATATTATACAAAATGTTTACATTTTATGTTTTTCCAAATTTTGTGAAAAAAAGAAACAAATTACTTATTAATAATATATTTTTTTTTATAGATTAAATTTTTTATAATATATTAATTAACAATCTATAGCTTTTTATTATTTTTTACGTTTTACTTGATATAGTGGTATATTTTACTAAAACAAAAAAGTGAATTATATGTCCTCGAGTAACATAGTTTTTATGTGTACTGCAGGAAAAGTAAACCAGGTATTTATTTTTTTGTGCAATGTCTAGGTTTGTAGTTATGGTACATTTTTAAAATTAGTATATGAAAATATAATTTTCATTATTCATACTTTTGTGTAAGGTGGTTGTGTTTTGCTAATATATCTTGTTATTTGTTTAGTTTTTTATTGAACTTAACTAAATGTTATGTTAAATGGCTATATACTTATTGTATTTATTAATGACAATTTTGTAAGTATATAATTTAATAACACTATGGTTTACATTGTTTAAAAGCATTTTACGTTTTTTAAATATAAAATAATTATGACATGTAACATAATTTGTATTTAATATGATTTGTATAATATTAATATAATTTATTTTAATTAATAATATTATAATTTATTTTGGAGCGTTAAAGATATAATATGTAATTCATAGTGGTTGACACTTACAAATAATTATTTTACATTGGAATGGAAATAGCTAATGTAATGACTTTAGTGTACAACATTTTCCGCTAATGGGATAGACTGAAGTGGGAATTGTAAATGTCACACCTCTAGTGGCCAAACCTACCCCTAAATGGATTCGATAGGAGTGGGAGTTGTAAATGTCACAACGTTAGTGGCTCAATGATTAGAGCGGCAGAACCTGATGCAGAGGTCTAGCCCGGGACCAGAGTTCAATTCCCTGCCTCAGCGGGTCTTGGGCTCAAAATTCCACGGACCTGATAATTCTCGCCTCAGTGCCTATTCCAATCATGGAGTCCCACTCTGCAACTCTGGGCAATAGCTTGCTTAATCTCCACGACGGCCCCCACAACGCTAAGGATGCCTGGCCTCCACCTTGAGGGTGCCCAGGAGTGGACGCCTCACAGGGAAAGCCAGGATGGGTTCCACAGCGGTATTCGTACAAGTGCCTTGAGACCCTTGCGGGTGAGTAGTGCGCTATACAAGTATCAATTTACATTTTTACCCCTCAATGGCTTCGATTGGGGTGGGAATAGTAAATGTCGTCCCTTTAGCGGTGGTCCTGGAACAATTTTCTGAATAGGAATGCTGTTATCAATGTTTCATCACTGATTTCATAGAGATTGTGAAAAATCCAATCGTCACACAAAGAATAAGTGTAGCTAATAAGCCACCTTTATGGTAAGGGTACAGTATGTAGCTTGTGGTATCTTTTGGAGTATACTGTCACAAATAAGATGAGGTAGATCACTTTCATTTATAGACAGCACATTCCCCATTGAAATGACCACTACATTTGCAAAGACATACAGTTTTACTGATAAAATTGGGTAACTCACAAAATATAATGTGAGGAACTCTGCCATAAGCCAATATTTGTTATTTAGATATCACCTAGTAAAGTGCTTTCATTTATTTTGATCCTAATAAAATCTGAATGTCCATTATTCTTCAAAAATGCAAAAAAGTGCTTCATCTGTGTCTGCCTAACTGCTGATATATTTTGAAATATATGTATAGTACATTTATTTGTACTTAAATTTTCTTTCACACCTGCAAAAGTTTCATATACTTCATTCACCAAAATCCTCTCACTGTGCAGTCAGAGAAAGAAAAGTACACACATTTCTAAATTAATAGAATAAGCAGCAATTTGTCAGACGATGCAGCCTGATGTCTGAACACTGTCTTTATATTTTGGGACAGATTTACAAGCCCCTTGCACCTCTTTTACGCCATGGTGCGAGGTATATACAACGTGACACATCTCCCAGATGCGTCACGTTGTAAAGCCCTGCGCCAGAAGGAGGCATTCCATCGTAGGGGGTGGGGGCGTTCCGACACAGGAACACCTCCTAAAAGTGGCTGAGTGAAATCTACAAGATTTCACCCAGTCACTTTTAGGCCCATGCTGCGTCGAAACTGTGCCTGCCTGAAGCAGGCGTAAGGATTGACGCAGCATTAACTAGGTAGGGCCCCCAGAGCATTGCTGGAGCTGCGTCGCACTTGCAACGCAACTCCAGCAATGTGCCACTTTTACGGCACAGATGCGTCACGCATCTGTGCTGTTTTTGCCCCATGGTGTGCCACATTGTAAATGCAGAGTATCCATGATGGCAGAGATGTGGCGCACAATGACTGACGCATCCCTGCTGATATGCAGGGGTGTGCCAGTTATTGTAAATATGCCCCTTTGTCTTTATCTTGTCACTTTTGCTGTGTGCACATGTGAAAAGATTAAAACACAATTGAGAGAAATGTTTATTACTCACCCACCTTTGGAACTCCAGCAATATTATTTTGGGGCTGCTGCAGCACGCAGCACAACCCTATTTTCAGTGCCTATGCACTTTATTGCCCAAGAACCTTCCCCAAAATAGCTTAGATTTCATTTGGAATAGTAAATGCCTTCCCTTTAGTGTCCAGAACCTTCCTTCCCTTCAATGGCTTAGACTGGGTGGGAATAGACAATATCACAAATTTTGTGTCCAACACCTGTCTCTAAATGGCTTAGATTAGAATAGCAATAGTAAATATAACCCCTTATAATGTTCGATACCTTCCATTACATGACTTAGATTGGAGTAGAAATATTAAAAGTCACAATTTTAATGTTCAGAACTATCCTCTAAATGGCTTAGTTTGTAGAGGGAATAGTAAAGATAACCCCTTTAGTGTTCCGAACCATCCCCTAAATGACTTATTGTGAGTTTGACAGCGTGGGAGCAGGCTACCACGCCAGCACCCCGCTCCCACACCACTAAACTAAACCGCCTGCCAGATTAGGAGTTTTCTCCTGGTCTGGTGCGCGGTGCTTTGGCGGTGCCTTTCAAAGGCTGATATCTGAGCCTTAGAAATGCACCTCAACGGGAACGCAAATCACATGACTATGAAGTCCATGCTGTGCAAGAACTGGGGGTGCAAGCAGACAGAGGAGCAAAATATGTCCCCTCCCCTACATGCATTCCCTGGCCCTGAGGCAATAGGATGCCATGTAAGGCCCCCTTAGTTTCCTCACTGCCACCCTTTTCATTGTGGGCTCACCACCATGAAACAGGTGGATGTGAGGAAATGTGTAATATGCTTGGCAGTGCTGAGCAGATCGTGACCTCACACCGCTGCAACACTGCTAAGGAATCACGAATCCTTGCGGTTGCAGCGGTTCTTGGGCGTTCCAATTCACAAGCTAGTACTAGGGTGATCGGATCGTCGGTGCAGCAGTGCAGCCACTGAGGGTTTGGCGGGTCATTGGACTGCCAAACTCATAATTAGGCCCTTAATTGGACTGGGAATAGTAAAAATCGCAACTTCAATGTCCAAAATATTTTCCCATAAATGGCTTAGATTGGAGTTGGAATAATAAATAACACAACTCTGGTGTCCAACACCTATCCCTAAATAGCTGATATTGGAGTGTGACTAGTAACTGTGATCCATTTAGTATTCAACATAAGCCTTAAAACGATTTCAGTAGGAGTAGTACATGTAACTATTGTGGTGTATAACACGTTAAATATAATATGTTACATTATACTGTTTTTAACGGGTGTAAAACTTTAATTATCACATAAATCATTAGTATTGGCTTTTTGTAATAGCATAGGAAATGACACTGTTTTAGTTTAATATTTGTATTATTTAGATTTGTATACTTGTTTTAATGTTGAGTTTATATTTGAAACATACAAAATAATTGTTAACATTTTTTCACATACATACCATTTTGCATATTTTGTATGGCATTTTTTCAAATATTGATACTTCTCTAGTTAATTTTGTATTATATAATGGTATTATTATTCACATGTATGTAAAATAGGAAACTGTAGTATCCTCAGGTTATGTATATATGTTCCCTTCCTCTTTGTAACTAGCTGCTTAGCCAGTGTGAGTGTTCCGTGTAGAATGTTGGTGTGAGTGACATGTGGGGAATGCTTGGGTGCCTGGTGTGAGTGTTGTCAGTTGGAAAATGGACTGAGCAGCTAGGAGGCTGCTCCTGGTGGGGCTTGCTGTAACTTCTACCTATCATCTTAATATAATACAAGAAACTCAATTTGGCTACGTCTACTTTGTCACCTGAACACATGGGGTCAGCCCACTACAAAAACTGAAAAAACGTGTTATATATATACATATTTTTAGCATTTTCCAATTTTTGTATTTGTTAACATTTTTTCCAAATATGTTTTATTTTTAAACCACATGCATTTGGAATACATGCTTATTTATTTTGTGGCAAGTTTGATATACTTTTTAAAGTGTATTATAAATAGTACTATGATGTAATACTTATTGTTTTTACACTACTATTTATTTTATACTTTACACATTTATTTATATTTTAACAATACATTTATTAACGTTTCATACATATTTTATAACATTGTTACATATTTGCTAAACGTTTTTTTTGTAGAGTTTCATATAGCGCAAACTAGACCCAGAGGTATCCAAGCGATTTACACAAGCACCAGTTAAGTTACTGAAGGACACATTCATTTTTGTTCGGCACGGGGAGAATGTTGAGTGTCCCTGCCGAGACTCGAACCCGGTTTCCCAGCTCCGAGGTCGACCGCCCTAGCTGCTAGGCCACATTCTCGCCTCTGTTAAGAATTGTTAACAATTGTAATTTAAAGTCCCATTGTTTTCTATAGTAAGATAAGATTTTTTAAATTTTTATTAAGCAGTCATTTTTTACATAAAAGTCTACTTTTGTAATATTTTTGTGTGATTTTTTTGCTGTATTTGTAGGGATTGAGTCACATCTACCAGCTGCTGGTTGTTGGATAGGGTAAAACATTAAAAAAAAATTAGAAAGGTTTCGGGGGTGGGGGATGTTGGTAGAGTTAGTTAAAGTCAATTATAATGTTACTTCTAATCTTGTGGATTAATTAATTGTATTTTGGGTTCTGTTGTTTTCTAAGTTGTGTTTTAGGTTTAACTTAGACTTTGGTAGTAGGGTAGAGTTATTTTCTATATTGTGATGTTCTAATTTATGTTTATTACATTTGTAATTTTATATTTATGTTGTATTCGAATATAGTGATTATGTTTACATGTTTACGGATCAGATTTTTTACTGTGGACCTGTGGTTTTTGCATTTTCTTTAAGGAAATGAATTGGTTTTATTGGTAAACCATATTTTTATTTTTTATTTTCTAGTTTACTGGGGCATTTCTGTGTTCAATTTTTCAGATTTTATTGTCCTTGTGACTATGGATTATTTCAATCAATTCACTTTTTGGTGTAGCATATTTTGAGAACATGCATATAAACAGGGATCTGCAGCTACAGAATTGTAAGTTTATTTATTTATTTATTTGTGGCAGGAAATGTTATGTTTTTTTGCCTATGTGAATTTGCAGCAACTGTCAGGTATTATTTTACATTTCTATGTTTTTGATTTACTTGGTTTTATTTTGTGTTTTTCTAATGTGGTGCTATGTGATTGCTGATGCGTTGATTTTTAATTATTTTTTAAATTTATTATTTTTATTTGTCAGCTTCATTTTCTGTATTATTTGTATGACTGATGTATAAAAATATATTGTTTAATATATATTTTAAAATTCTTAAGTTGTGATTGTGTGTAGCTTTGTTAAAGACCGTTGGTTACTTTGTACGTATAGAGGTGTTTTATCAAACGGATTGCTATAGTAATTTACTCCTTTGTTGTTCATAAATATTCCAACTTTAAATTTACACTGTAGCACATTGCACGTTCTACTGGTTTGTTTACTTACATATGGCTTACTTTGGGTTACTGATTGCCCAAGGCTTAGTTGTTGGTAGCTTTGTTCTTTTATAGGGCTTCTATGAATTTATAGACTGTATGGTGGGTTCTCCATAGTATGGCTTAGATGGTGGTCTGCCATCCTTCTACTGTGTTGTTGGTTTTGAGTTCTTGAGCTGTGGTACTGTCATAGACATTCCACCATTGTATTTGCGTTTGTATCCGAAGCAGTGCAGTCTGCCAACCAAAGTGTCTTCAAAGTAGTCCATTAGGGGATTTAGTTTGTGTCTGTTTTTTTGGTAAGATAGCCTTTTCATAAGAGAGTTGTACTGTTTTGCTACCTCGGTTTCAGAGACAAAGGCTAGAGCTACTTTTTTTTATTTAAAAGGCAAACTAGCCTTTTTTGGCTTTTTTTACACTAATGACCCGATTACAAGTTTGGCGGTCTGACCATTGGACCGCTATTGTGGAGGTCAGGAGTATACCACCAAGCCAGCAGCATCCCAACCGCCATCTTAACAGCCAGGCTGGTGGTGATGTGTCGGCAGTGCCACGGCGATGGCATGCTTAGTCTAATTGGGCCAGCTGTACAACCATTTCATTTGGCAAGTCTCTAATTGCGATTCTATGTGACCGACAATTGGAGAGTCACAAAATGAAATGAACTAATGTGTCTCAGACAAATTAGCGATTCCCAATGGGGTCGCAATTGACCTGTCCCATTAATATTCTTGACGCTAGTCGCAATTTGCGACCCTTTGAGAATGGGCTATAATACAGGGATGGTGGCCTGCTGGGGAAAGCAGACCACATCATAATGTTCAATGTTTCCTCCACTAAACCGAGGCCATCATCAGGAGCTCATGACGGAAAAATTACATATTTTTCATTCTACATTATATTAAGCAAATTAAACCTAAATATATTCTTGATGCCTTCTCTGCCGAGCAGTTAAATGCACTCTAGGAAAAACAAATACGCATGTGGTTATCGTTGTTTTTTTATTAAACCCCACAATAAATGCTCTATAAATACTTTGGCCTGCATTTTCTTACATTATGCACATTATTTTTAAATAGTTAATGAAAAAGAAACTTTGGAACTTCCTTGCCGAGTGGAGTATGTGGACACTTGTACTGCAAAATTGATGCATTTGTGAGATGGAGAAATGTACAAGTGACGGAAGAGCGGTATCTGAATTTCCTCTGCGGAAGGTTGATGACGTGAGCTGTCTAAACACAATGGAACTGTTGAAAAGTTTGGCACATTGAGAGTGGAGTGATTATACACCCCTGTTTTCTGAGCAATGGGATTCAAGAATTTTCTGTGTGATGATATATGGGGGTTGTATTCTGAGTGGATTCAGGGTATAACCATTAGTACTGAGAGGGTGGGGGCTTTGGCGCGTTTATTCTTTATTTTGCATGAGGAGAGAGCTGTGTTGCTGTTTCCTAACTTTATTGGCTTGCAGTTCTGCTGATCCTGACACTTTGACTTTGCTTTTTAATCTTCTTGAGGTTGCCCAGCTTACTCTCATGGCCAGAGAGAGAGAGTAGCTTTCAAGATCTCAAGTACTTTGCCTGATAAGTTAGTATGATATACCGAATTTGCATAAATCCTATTTTGCAAATGTTTTTTTCTTTTGTCTCTCCGCCTACCCACTCTCTCTCTCTCTCGACAAGGTTATTTGAGATGTGTTATTATGAATTACTTTACTATTGTTCTCTTGTGTGATGATCTATGATTCGAGCTGTATTGTACTTGATGAGCATTTACATTTATTTAGATAAAGCATAATTGATAAGAAACAGAGTTTGTCTTTATTAATGCCATGTAGTTGTATTGAATGATCATTCCTATGTAGGTCCCTATTTTGAAATGATGTCATTCATTTGCCAATCCCTGACCACTAAAATAAATTAATCATAGAGGAAGAGGATAAACAGATGTTAGATAAATTGGTTCCGTAAGATAAAAATGTGTCAGTTCCCAAATGCTGGATCAGTTTTTGGTAGCAGAGGATGGTTATATGAATTAAATTGGCAATTTTGGAATTTTAACTTGATTGAGGGTGGAGTAATGCTGGTTGATAAACCATGAGTAGGGAAATAATTATTTGAGTGATTGAATCTATCTCTTTATTTTCGTGGAGCAGACAAGCAGGTTTGTTTTATATTGTTTCTAATCTTGGTACCCTTAAAGAAGAGTTTTAAATTTACTGATAATTATTTCTGTAAAGGGAAGGTTAGGAGTGGGAGTTATACTGACGTCACAGAGAGCTGTGCTGGCATTGGTCAGCTGGTGTGAATAGTTATGAAAGGGTGCTGTGCTGTTATTAGTTGGTTGGTGTGATCCGCGCTGGTATTGGGGAGCGTGAACAAATAGCTTTTGGGGAAATACGGAAGAATTTTCTCAGTGTGTTTGGGTTTTAGCCTAACAAACAAAATGGAATGAAGTTATTTGAGAGGGAATTCCTGATGGCTAGCCTGCTTCATTTATGTTTTGAGATTGAGGATATCATACATGTACATGGTTGGAGAATTGGGTGAAATATACAGAAGAAGATGGGAATTTTCCATTTTCAGAGTATGGTACTTTTAATGTCAGGACTTTAGAGAACTTGAGATATCAAACAAAGCAACTTAGACCAACTCCTAGACCTATGCAGTACATAGCACTTGAGGAATGGGAACATGAGGCATACAAGAGAGACAGAGATAGGTCTGCGAATAAATTCAGAAGTACTGTGAGTAGATAATCATAGGCAAAATGGGATACCAAATGGAAAGATGGAGAAGCGATGTGATTACAGCAGGTGAATGTTTATATCCGGTTGTTATAGTTGAGGATCAAGTTGGAGGGAAGTGTAAAGAGAAAAAGAAGAATGTAGAAAGTACAGATCCGGATCCAAATGAACTTGATGATGAGTTGTTAGATGAATACTAAACAGACCTTTACCATTTCTGGACGAACAAGAGAGAATTCCCTCAAATGCTCCATGATTCAAGTAGAGGTTCGTCAGCCTTGCAAAGTAAGACATACAAATGTAATGAGTCAGGTAAAAGATGATTTGACACAAAAGTTTACTCAATTAAATCTGAATGCAGAAGCTTTATCACTTCCTGTGATGATTGTTCCCTTAGTTCAATTGTATAGTGAGGGTCGGAATATTTCACAAGTACATACTTTGACAGTACATTAGGATTAATATTAGTGCTAAAGTGAGTGAGACAGGAACATTGATTGATATTTCAGAAATATCACTAGAAACCCCAAAGTGTAATGCACAAGTAGAACCTAGAAGAGTATTGCAGAGTGTGAGAGAAGTGGCAAATACTTCAGGAGTTGCAATAGTACCTTTACCAGAAGAGTTGAATGTATGGATTAGAGGGATGGTGTCTAATAAAGTTGATTCGAGCATGGACGTATATAGATTAAAAGCGGACTTGAAAGAAATGATCTTAGGTACAATTAGTCCAGAAAGACTAAGTAAATATCAGGAAGAATAATTGTTGTTTTTGTGTAAAAATATTACAATGAGAGCGAAGAGTCTTCATGATTTGCTGAAGTTGCATATACTTACGGAGTTGACATAGAGAAATCAAAGGCTTTGTAAAAGACATGTAGATTGGATTTTACTGACAAAGATTTGGAGAGTTTGAATGCTTCTGGTAAGCGATTGCAAATTAAAGAGTTGATTAATACACTGAGACATTGGGGTGAATTGGAATGTTGGAAAGGAAGGTGGACTAAAAAGAAAGAAGAAAGAATTCCAGATAAAGGAGCATTATCTGTGTTTCCAGTGAGAGAAACAGGGACAGAGATAACAGCGATTGAAATGATAGATCCAATGAGAGAGGTACCAGGAAGTGGACATGTTCATGTTCCATGGTCAAGGCAGGATATACTTTCTTTTACAAATGAGTCTCCCAGATTGAGAGAAAAACCAGCTGAGTGGTACAAACAAGTAAAGAGATTTGCAAAAGTTTCAAAAGTCTTGTTGGAAGATTTGGATGGTTTAGTTGACATTGAGGCTCCGGCTGATTTATGGGTTGAGTGTAAAATTGCAGTAGATTGGCCAAAAGAAGAATATCCCAGAGATGCAAAGACTGGAGCACCGTCAGATGAAGTGATGAAAAAATATAACCAAGTAATTACTTACATGAAGGAAAGATTTCACCAAAAAAGACAGATTGGGTAAAAATAGATAGAACAACTCAGGAGACGAAAGAAACAGTACATGCTTATTATGAGAGGCGTTTACATGTATTTAAACAGTATAGTGGTTTTGAAAGCATAACTGATAAATATAGGGGAACATTTGTGTATAAGGTTGTGTTTGGTCTGAAACCTGAGATTAATTGCATGATTCAGCAACATTTGATTTGTTGGCAAAACAAGAGTGTAGATGAATTATTATTAGGGGTGGGCGTAGTTTGCGAAGTAGCGCAACGCGTAGCTGCGCAAAGTGCACTTTGCACTACGCAAGCTACGCGTAGCACTATGGGAACTGCGTAGTAGCATGTTCACACTGTGCAAGATGTCGTTTTCAATGATAGCACAGTGCGGGCAAGCATCCTGCACTGTGCAATAATTGAAAACGGCATCTTGCACAGTGCAAGCTGTACTTTTCTGTGCTCGAGTAGATTTTTACTCGAGCTGCAGCTTTCTCAACGCGGACTGGTAGTTTCCCATCACGAGCGGTCACAAGCATGCGCGACCACTCGCAATGAGAAACCTCACCTCCCAGCGTTGAGAATCTCGCCGGGAGGTTTATTTTCCATGCTCATGATCAGTAACTTGATGTTGTTGATCGCGAACAAGGAAAAAGTCTCACAAGGATGTCATTTTGCTTGCTCGCGGTCGCCAACTTGGCGTTGAGGACCTCGAGCAAGCAAAAAATGACCGCTACTCTACACTACGCTACGCATTTTTGCACTGTGCTACGTGCAGTTCGCGTAGTGCAAACTTAGCAAACTATGTGAATGTAGCGTAGTGCTTTGCCGAGGGTTAAATATTATGGTATGCAAAATATTGTAGTGATGATTTTGAAACAGGGCATATTAAGTTGAGAGAGAAACTCATGTGGGCACAGATTTAAGTGGCACAAAAAGGTGGTCATTTTGTACATTTTTCTCAAACAGTTTTTCAAGGAAGGGGTCAGAATCATAATACTCAGAATGGTCACATTTCTAACATGGGAGGTGTTTTGATGAATGATGGTGTTTCTTTTCAAGGAAGAGGTAGAGGTAGAGGTAATAAAGATGTGATGAAAAAGAAATGTCCTTGTTATGAATGCGGCAAGTTGGGACACTGGAAATGCGAGTGTAAGGTTTTTTGAGAGAATATTTAAATGAATCAGGATTATAAACAGCAAATGCAAACTTATATGAATAGAAATCAATTACAACCACAACAGGTAGTTACACGGGTACAGATACCACAAGCTCCGATGCCAAACAATGTGAATGCTCAGGTACAAAGATGCAGTGCGAATGTGGATTTTCATGCAGGTGAGCGAGCTAACAATAATCAAAATGGCTTCACAACACTGGTTGCAGTGCCAGGAGAGTGGTTTAGATACATCTCAATGACCGTCCCCGAGGGGGGAGGAGGAGTGCATGCTTGGCGCATCTCTAAATGTAGATCAGTGTGGTACTTTTGTGGATGAAGTTAAAGGCAATGTAATCACATTCCTTGTAGACACTGGTGCTACCCGTTCCACTGTGAAAACAGTGGAAATCCCTTACGCACCCCTCTCTGGAGATACTATCCAAGTTGTAGGTGTTTCAAATCTATTCATCAGAACGCCAATGACAAAAACCAATGATGGTACTCATTGGAGATTTTGAAGACTTGCATCGTTTTGTGGTGTGTGTGATACAAATCTGGTTATCCTTCAAGGTAGAGATTTACTGTGCGAAATGAACTGTACCATCTATTGTACACCAGATGGTATAGCATTTCAGATGCAGGACAAAGATGTAATTAATTTACAGCAAAGGATTTGGCTGTTGAACTGAGAGACACAGTGATGACTAATGTGATTTTTCAGGGAAAGATATTGGATTGATGAAAGGAGTTCAGATTTCAGTCAAACAAGGTGCAGAATTGCCAAAAACGCCACAAAACAAAATGAGACCATTGCAGGAGTAACCCCTGTAATTGAATTAATGATTGAACAAGGCATTTTGAGAGAAATACTAGGGAGTCCATGTAATTCACCTATTATGGGGATTAAGAAACCAAGTGGGAAGTATAGGATAGTTCAAGACCTGAGGAAGATTAATAAGATAATGATTCCTTGTTGCCCAATAGTGCTAAACCCATCAGTAATTATTTACCAAATTCCTTGTGACACAGAGTGGTTTACCGTGATTGATTTGTGCCAAGCATTTTCCTCAATACCCTTACATCTAGATAGCCAATATTTAATTGCATTCCAGTTCGTAGTTCATGTTTTGGCACGGTGCCCAGTTCCTTGAGGGTGTACAGGGAGTACCTCAATTTTGAATCACATTTTGAATTTTTTTTAGAGTCATTGGAGATGCCAGAAGACTCAGTTCTGGTGCAAAACATTGATGATTTGCTTGTTTCATCAAAGACGAGGGAAGAATGTGTGACAGATAAAGTTGTTCTTGCAATTTTGTCAAAAAGAAGTTTTATACTTGGGACACAAAATTGAGAAAGGAGTCAGGAAAGTATCAGAAGATCAAATAACTGTGATCTTGCAAATTAATCCTCCCAGAACACAGAGAGAAATTCCAATGTTCTTGGGTATGGTTGGATACTGCAGACAATGGATCAGTAGCTTTGCACTGACAGCCTAGCCATTACAGAGATTGACACATTGAGATGTGAGCAATCCAATTGAAATGAATTAAGAAGAAAATGAAGGCATTTGTAGATTTGCGAGACAACCTTTGTCCAGCACCTGCATTAGGAATGCCAGATAATAGCAAGGACTTTGCACTATTCTGTTGTGAGTGAGGAGGTTGTGCACTTTCAGTTCTAACGCAAACTCATGGAACAGCACGTCATCCAGTGGCATATTTTTCTGCAACACTAGATTCAGTGGCTGCAGCGTTATCAGGATGTTTAAAAGCAATTGCTGCTACTTGTGTGAGTATGGAACAGAGTGAATCAATTGTAAAGGGACATTCATTGAGAGTATATATGCCACATTCTGTTGAGATTTTGTTGACATGAACTAGAACACAGCATCTTACAAGTAGTCGGTTCACAAGATGTGAGAGAGTGATTCTGGAAGCAGAGAATGTGACTGTGACAAGTTGCACAAATTTGAATCCGGCTTAACCACTGCGGGCAATAGGAATGTTTTCTTCATCATTAGTCCTATATGTGTTTTTGCCACCATCGCCTCTTTATTGGATGATTTGTGTGTCACCATGTCATCCATCTATCAGATGGCGCTAATGTGATATTGTGATTACGCTGCTAGTTGTGAATGAGAGATTAGGTGCATGGATATGATAGAGTGTGTGTATTTATGAATGTGAGAGTAGATGGTCTGTGGGGGACTATAGAAAGCTGCTGCTATGTTTTTGACCATTTAATGGAATGATTGGTACTTTTGTCACTTTTTTATACTGTATCGTTAATTCTAAAAAAGATCAAATGAAAAAATGAATAATAAAATTATTTGTCAAAACATCAATGATCTTTTTTCTCTGACTTGTGTTTGGGTGGCTCTGTTTCTCTGTCTAATTTATAGGACCCTATTTAGGGCCTTTTTTAAAAATGTTTTGGCAGGGTTCTTCTCTGTTTCTTTTTGATTGTTTGGTTTCTTCCCCCGCAAACCTGCCTACATTTTCCCCTGGGGGGCCCCTTCTATTAAGCTACATTGTTAACAAGTCCAAGTAGTGAGGAAGTGTTGGATGAAGCTGATCATGATTGTCTTGATGTGACGGAATTGTGTACAAAACCGAGGCCTGATATAATAAAGGACACACCATTGCCTGAATCTGATTGTGTAATGTTTGTGGATGGATCTTGTCTGAGAGATGATAAAGGTACTTTGCGTGCTTCACTTGCAGTTGGACAGTGGCCATGGTTCTTGAAGCTTCATGCTTGAAAGGAGTAAGTTCGGCTCAAATTAATTTCTGAAATGGTCGCATTGACCAGAGCATTTATAATTGGGACAAATCTGCGAATAGCCATATGTACTGATAGTCAAAATAGTTTTGTGGTTGTCCACGATTTTGGACAATTGTGGTTGCAACGTGAATTTTTGACATCTTCTGGTTTACCAATTCTAAATGGTAACTACGTTAAGGAATTACTAGTTGCACTACAATTGCCCAAACAGATTGGAATTGTGAAGTGTCCAGCAAACAAATCTGGAAACGATTATGTAGCTAATGGTATCATATACGCTGATAAAGTTGCACATTTTTGTGCCCAAAATTCAATTTCAATTAACAAAGAGATGCAGAAATCTGATACAAATTGTCATCTAATGTTTTCTTCTGTGGGGACATGGGAAGAAATTAGGCAATTGCAGGAAGAGGCTAGTGAGGAAGAAAAAGACATTTGGATCAAAGCAGGTTGTTCACATAGGGCTGAAGATGAAGTGTGGCTGCAGGATTAGGACTGACTGACAAGTAGTCGGCGTTCTCACCTGCCAAATCCTAATGCAACTTGTGTGTAGGCAGTCAGAATCATGGCTTTTCCCATTGCGGCTTGAGCTGCGGCCCGCAAAGGGCTGCAGCACAAGCCACAATGGAAAACGGGATGTTTTAAACATCTATGCACCGAGTGCCAGGCACCATGTGGTGCCTGGCACACAGCATATGGATGTTTGGGGGCACCTGTGGTGTCGCCCAGGCATCATTGCACAGGCCCAGGAGAGCAGGGCCCTGCTAGGGGCCCCCAAAGTTCCTTGCTAACAGCCTTTCCAAGCCGGTCGGACTGCGACGGAAAGGCTGTCGGAAAGGGACATCATAATCCCTACTGTGTTTCCTGTGCATGCAATGCACTATTGTAGGGAATACGATATGACCAATGGCCTGATGGGCTCCTTGAGCCAGTCGGCAGCGTCAGTCGGTCCCTCTGATCGTTGTGGCCTATTGGAGGCACCCTGCCATCCTAATGAGGCCCTTTGTGTGATTTTGGATGTATTGTTTATGTTTAATTTCATTTTTAATGTTTATTCCTAACATTACATGAACTGCTCAGTGTATTTTTGTTTGTTAATTACTGAATATTTTGAAATGCATTTGAATAATTTGTTATTTGTTTACAGTTTATGATTCAATATTGTTTTCACCAATATTATGTCATTGATCATCTGTTGACCTCCATGTGTAGTTTCTGAAGATCATAATTTCAGTCTTGTCAGTGTTTAGTTTCAGACAGTTGGTCTTCATCAAGTAAGTTATATCACTTATGCAGGCATGGAACTTAATCTGGGTACTGGGTGTCTTGTCTATAGGGGGAGAATGAGTTGTGTGTCATTGCAATAGGAGAGGACGTTAAGGCTGTGACAGTAAAGAATTGTGGTTAGAGGGATGTTTTAATGGCGTCATTGATGACACTACTGATGATTTATTAGATTTGATTTGTGTATTGATATAAATTGTGATTTTGTTATTAACATCACCTTTTAATATTTAACAGTCTTTTTTCTGATTGAGGTTAAAGACGAGTCTGTCTTTAGTGCCTAGCACAGTGTTTTAAATGCTGTCTAAAGGAAAACACAGAAAATATTTTTTTTCTGAAGAAAGACTCCCAGTGAGCATTGCCCAATACGTGGGTAGTCACATAAATAAATGTATTTGATGAACCTCCCCAGAGCGCCACAGTCATTCGTTGTTTGAGCATGCTAAATAAATGAAAAGCAGAGGTTGAGCACACTCAGAGGGGCTCCGAGGCGAGAAGGCAGATGTGGGCCTGAAACACACACATCAACAAAGATATAAAACAGTGTTTAATTTAATATATATGTGTTAGGAAGGGCCTTTGGGGATTTGAGGGTTTGAGGGTTTTGCACTTTAACCATACTCATTTTCAGCCAGTGTGTTTTCGTTTATGAACATAGCACAATAATCAAACACCTGGATTGCAAAGCTAATAAGGAGGGAACTATGAGCCACAATGCAATATGTGCAGGACATTTTTGGTAGGTCTTTGTTACAGTTTCTCATGAAAGAACAAGACAATATTCACTACTAGAAGGATTTTCTAATCATGGAAGTATCAGTTGGCTGTAGAAGAATACATACAAATCTTAAGAGTATTGAGCAAGCATGATTTCAATGTCAATAACTTAAATAAAAATTATAGTTAGGCTGGTAAATTCTAAAACAATGTACACTACCAACGAAAATACATGTTTTTATTAGAAGAATAAGATATGGTGATGGACGTGAAAGAGCTGTTTTCAGTAAAGCCAGAAACAGATTATCTCTGTTTAGGTTTTTCTAAAAGCTGGTAAGGTGATAGTGAGTGGCATCCATGGTCTGCAGACAATTGAGCCTAGCTTTTACAGGATAACAGAATCATACTGACAGGACACCAAGTGTTAAGGTCCCAACAAGGAACTATTTGACTACTACAGATTCAAAATGTATATGCAACAAAATCCCCTAAAGGTATCCTTTGATACTCTTAGATGTTCACAGTCAATGTGTAGGCTGAATTAATGTTCACCATAGCTGATGCTATAAGCAGGAACTAATGGGCACTTGTATTCACCTAAAAAATGTAATGTTTTTTTCGAAATGTGAACAACTTATACCATAAAATGATGCTCGTGTACAGAAGTAGTCGATGGATGTTTGCGGAGCAAACATTTCACTTCACGAAGAGTACTTTCTTTATTGCTTTACTGAAGTGTTGAACTTGGCCCTCTCTGTCACCTCCAACTGTTTGCCTTCACCCCTCCTGTTTTTCCGAATTCATTTCTGTTGTCATTAGGACTCTGTGCACTTTACCACTGCTAACCAGTGCTAAAGTGCTTATGCGGTCTCCTTCAAACATGGTGAGGTGAAATTGTCCTACATCGGATTGGCCCATTTAATATATATAAAAGTACTTAGTACATGGCACTACCTGTACCCAGGGCATGTAGAGTAAATGCTACTAGTGGGCCTGCTCCACTCATTGTGATACCCACTAAAGTAGCCCTTTAAAAAATATCTCAGGTCTATCATTGCACCCAGTAGTGCAGTATTAAACTGCCACTTTGATCTGGCAAAACAAACCTTCCTATTTAATACTTATAGGTCACCCCTGAAGGAGGCCTTAAAAGCTCATAGGGTATGGTGCATGGTATTTAAAAGGTATAACTTAGGTTTAAGTTTAATATGGTCTGGTAGTGAAAGAACTAAAAGTTCTTTTTCATCACTGTAAGGTCTATCTCTCCTATGGACTAACACTGTCTTACCCTATTCCGTGTAATAAGTGCTAACTGCGGATTGGGAGTAGGTAAAGATATTATGTTTGGGTTCAGTTTGAATGAATTGTAATTTGACAAAATCCTCTTTAGTAGTAAAGTCATATTTTAAGTCATAAGTTTGAAAATAACAGTTTTAGAAAGTTGGCATTTTCTTGTCCTAACCATTTGTGCCTTCTGCCAGTGACCTGGGTGACATGACTGTGAATGTCTATGCTGCTGTGGTTTATCTATATCTCCAAGACAGTGGCACAAAGGGGACTAGTTGTGGGTGGCTGGGGGGAGCTGTGCCCTGCCCCACTTACACTTCAAAGGATTCGCCTCCAGCACACTCAAAATAATTTTACACTGGACTTTTATCACCCCAGACTTCCTGAAGCTTGACAGAGGAAGGCAAGAACTTTCCAGAACCAAATATGAGGGTAGGATAGGGTGGCCCCCAACACAGCAAGGCTGGCACCAGGTATAAAAATGTAATATTCAGAACAACTCTTCAGTACACTCCTGGAATTGTGGACATTACAGAAGAAGGCATGCCCTACCACTAGAGGGCTGCCCGGCTGCCACCAGAGGACTGCCCTGCTGCTTGAGGACTGCCTTACTCTCTGAAAAGGAAGACTGGAATGCCTCCCTTCAACCTAAACTAACCTGAATGACTCCAAGGGTCAGCTGTCTGAGCTGCAGGGACATAACAAGTTTCAGGGGCCTCCATGTAACTGCCATACGTATCTGCTGCACTGGTCCTGCCTGTACCTACTACTCCTAAACTGAGAAAAATCCTAATTTCAAGACTTTCGGTATTCACAGAAGGCATTTAGGAGTCCTAAAGTTAGGAGTCCTAACTTTACTACTACTAAACTGAGAAAAATCCTAATTTTAAGACTTTCGGTATTAACAGAAGGCATTTAGGAGTCCTAAAGTTCGGAGTACTAACTTCTGTGAATACCGAAATGTGTAAGTGCCTTCTGTGAATACCAAAATGAGTAAGTGCCTTCTGAGTATACCAAAATGGTAGCAAGTTTAGGATTTGTCTTAAGTTAGTTCTGTGAATCGGGCCCTGTGTCTACAATTAATCTTATATTATCTCTCATTAAGACCAAAATACCAGTGTAACCTTAGACCTTTGCATCTCTTCTATTGTCTTCGTATCTTCTTGCAATTATAAGCTTAACTCTTTCTTTCTTGCATGAAGAATTTCTGCGATTAATCAAGCTAAAACATTTGCTTATTATCTGTGCTCTCTTCCTACCTTGTTTTTCTAATTTCTATAACTTGTTTTATACATACCTAGTATTCTATTCTAATTTATTTTCTGTTAGTTTGTTTTCTCAGGTTACCAGCTTAATGCTAGGTATCTGTTTTGGTAAGTATTAATTTCTTATTGTATGTTTTTCATTAGAGATTCATTGGCTGTTGTTGTCTATTAAGTTATAAGATATTTATATTACTTAAGGTACTTAGCTCTATAAAGTCCTTTCACAGTTGTCAGCTTGTGGTGTTCGTAGGGCTGTCTCATCAACGTGAAGCGCAGACACTGCTCTCTCGACTTATTGCGCAGTATCTGTCAAGGAGGGTTTATACTGACGAATTTTGCATGTACTCCAATACTCAAACACTGCTCCCTCAACGAAGTAGCGTCCTTTATGTAATTGTGCAGGTCTCTAGAGGCAGTGTTCACTTAAGGAATTATCTGCGCATGTGTTCCGAAGTAACCACTTCGACGAAGCGGTTCCGGGAAGCGAACTGGTATCAGGAATTGTTCTCTGGATTCTTGGAAGGTAAATAACCAGATGAACTTGACGATAACCTATCTAACTAACTAACTAATCTATGAGAGAAACATGAATGTGTGCATTTCTGTTGGGGACTCGGGTGAAGTGCATCAGCGTTCTATTGTGAGCGCTCCAAGAAAGGCTCAGGGTGCAGCGGAAGACTAGACCTGCACTCCTAATGCATTGTCGGCCATCTTGGAGTTGTTCAATCTCCAAGCTTCCTTCCAGGTAAGGGTCTTTACCCTTGGTAAGTCTGGATTTGTTCGTTGTTGACTTGTTGAACAGGCAAAAAGGGTCTGATCAGTAGTAGTCCTGACATTCACTCTTTGCTCTAAAGCTGGGTCTGGTGGCTCAGTGGACTAATGCGTCCACTGCAGGGTCCTGTGTTCAGCCTCATGGTCACAGGTTAAAATCCTGGCAGGTCCACTCAGACTTTCATCCATCTGAGGTCAATAAAATGAGCACCATTGAGTTGGGTAACAATAAACATCTTTTATTCAGCGTCAAGATGCCCACGGGTGAACTTGCGCTTTATAAATACACATGTTATGTTTATGTTACAAAGACAACCAGCAATGCGAGATCTTCCCCATCACACTACAGCAACACCAGCCTCCGGTGACTGCCAACATGAAGCTCCATCTATGACCATACATGCCGCCCGACCAGCTCTTCGCGCCACACCAAATACAGCCCATGCCTCCGAGCCTGCTCTACGCACTACAGCGACAACCATCAATGAAGCTGTCCTGCACCTCTCGGCCTCCTCCAATGTGAACGGAATTCTTCACATCAGTATTTAAGAAAACAATGTTTTCAACAGGACTAACCTGGCCCTTTATCCTGTGCACTGCCCATCGCGGCCAGCCTGAAATTGTGACTTTCCGTCGGTCTGGCATGACATCTCCTTGTGTTTGCTTTGTTTGCCCTAAGTTGGCGTGGTATGCCCAGACGTGGGTCCCTTGCTCGCTTTGCCACTGAATTCAAGCTAGCCTGGCTGATGAAGGGTGTTACCTAGAAACCGGTCCCAGGATGCTTGTTTCCAGTTCAGGGAAGACCTAGCTTCGTAGTTTGGGTCAGACTGTTCCCATGATGCACAGGGTCAAGACTGATTTGCATATAGCTGGATCTGAACATTAGGTGGCGAAGTGAGCTAAAGGATGATGATGGATTCAACACAGATTTGTGACTGGGGGTGAGTATCTGAAAAGTTTCAGTGCTCTGTCCATCACCTTCTTGTGTTTGCTATGACTAGATAACCACCAGTTCAGGCGCTATATCTACCTAAAACTTTTATATTGCATATCTCCAGATCTACTGATTCGATTTTTGTCATTCTGGTCTCATTTCATAATTAAAAACTGACAGTACTTATTAAATTTGCTTAGATTTTTCCAGTGTTGTGTTTTTCCTACATTACTGCATGGGTGCAGCATAAATACTCAACACATTGCTTCTAAATTAAGCCTAACTGCATTGTGCCAAGCTATCAGAGGATTACGCACAGGTTAATTTGTCGACTTATATGGTTCAGGCTGACAAGGATTGTGGTGGTTGCCTGAGTGGGGCTTCCACCCCAGTCAACCAAAAACCCAATTTCGTACATGAAATAAATGTAAATGTCATGAAATGGTTCGCCATAATGCCTCATTGTTACATACATACATCTATGGTGAGTACTACTGTGTGCTAAAATAGCCTGTAATCTCTCTCTACACACAATGTAGCAAGAGCATAAGTACATGCTGATAAACAGTCCTGCATCCCTGAACGTCTTTAACAGTTGCCACAAGGAGGCCAAATGGGTAAAGCAGGATTAACGGTAGCATGAACAGATACTCAGTGGGATATGAGAATCTAAAGGGGTCCATTGCTGGTCTGGTTGGATGACGCAGGGGTAGTTGATCCCTATATGCACACAAAGAGGCCCAAGTGGTGGTGTGAAAACAAAATTATGTTATGTCTAACCACTAATCCTATGGCCTGTAGCTGGCTACTAATAATAATAATATTTATTGTGTATGGTTAATTAAAACCTTTCCAATATACAGTGTAATAAAAACCAATGCATGTTATAAAAAAATTCTTAAATGGTATAAAGACCAGTTAAAAGTAAATAAATACATAAATACAAAATGTCCAATACTAGCAGCCAAATTATTACATCTAACTGCTGAAAGAAAGTGCAGGAGATTACAAGTAGCAAGAAGCTAATAGTTTATTGGACTGGACGACCTGGGGGGCCACCTAAGGGCATAAACCTTATATATGCGAGATGGATACATTTTGTCAATCGTATGTTTAGGGCCGTGTTTTCTGGGTTAAAGGCTGCTTTAGTGCTTTGCAGACAGGGTCGAACTCCTACCCTATTCCACTCGGTCCGGAGACTTGGTTTATGCTAATCTTTTTTATTCATTGAAAACGCGTTCTTTGATTTTTAATAAACCATAAAAGTCACACATGTAAAAAAAATACGTAAAATGCATTAAAAACATAAAACTAGCAGGGAGCAGCTAACACAAAGTGTCTATTCAAAGTGGCTGGCAGGTTTCGATCAAATGGAATCCATTACCCATTTTTCATTTACTTTCAGCTACAATTTGGGTTTCAGCCAAAACATACTACCTTATAAACAGTCAATATTAAAGTGCAAAGTGCTTTGTTGACAATGACTGAAATTGTTTTTAAATCCTCCACAGGTTGCAGGTAGACGTTTTAAACAAAGTCAGAGGGTAAAAAACAATACAAAGTCCTAGAAAAAAAAGAGGACAATCATTTTCCAACTAACCTCCTTGAGCAAATTGCAGAAGAAATAAATCTATATATCAGTTGGCAGATATATTCTGATTGAAGTATTCGGAGATAGAACAAAGCTGGCCTACATTTTCTGATGTTCAAAACCTCAAGAGTGTTAAAAAACGATTTCCCTGCGCGTTTTATTATATAATTCACAGAAGTTGAGGAAGTGCAGCATGTTCTGGCTTGGATTGCAGTCACAAGGTCAGGGATCCAGTTGGGCATCATGGTATGTATGGCTAGGATACGACACCAACAAATGAGCAATGCCGAATCTGAATCTAGTGAGGTAAAAAAAAACCTTAAATGACTGAAAGCGTACAGAAGATACGGCTCAATTCCTTCAGTGGTAACCAATGGTAAGTAGTCTGCTACCTGCTTTTTACTGATCTCCACATGTTCTCTGCTCTCACTTAAAATATTTACAAAATCTCTTATTAGTTGGAGTTTTGTGGCGGAAGTAATAAGGTAAGGGTTTAGAAAACAATCCTGCCTCCCCATGCGAGCCAGCTGGGTCTTCACATAGCTGAGCACCGGTATTTTGTGTGCATGGTCACAGTTTAAACACTCTTAAATTGGCCGGTTCTTCATTTTCCCAGATTTAGCACCAAAGCATGATTGGGGCACTTTGTATTCGATGCGCCAATGGGGTTAGCCCCAGTTCCCTATGGCATATGATAGAGGGCAGGCAGGGGGAGCAGACATTAATCTTCTAAGGAATACGTTTTCCATAGTATTTACAGTAGAAGAATTACAGAATCCCGCACCCTAGCCCGGTGCAAAATCACAGCACAGCGTCAGGCTTTATAGATGTTAATGAGGGCCTTGATCGGTCTGCAGTCAAGTCTCCTAGAGAACCTGAATAGGGGTTCATGCGTTCTATCAAAGCTCCTTTTCTTGACCTCTAAGAAATGGGCCCAAGAGCCTTTCTGATCAAATGGGATACTGAGGTAACAGAAATGTGAAACCTGAGATAATTTTTCATTATAATGAAACGGGATCTCATTTTACAGTGAACTTTCCCCACCACCATGACCTGTGACTTGGCGGTGTCATTCTTTAGACCCAACTTATAAATTTATTAAATCTGTTGACAAGGGTTTTCAGAGCCACACCGCTCGAGATTAATATGCAATCATCTGCATATTATAATGCGTGGAGGTTTATCAGCCCTACCCTAAGCACCTCAATTGCCCCTTCATTCAAGAAACTCTCCAAATCCTTTACATACAAACAGAACAGGAAAGGGGCTAACACACACCCCTGTCGAACGCCACTGTTCATTTTAATTTGGGGTGATAATTCTCCAAAAGTCCCGTATCTCACTCTGCCCCACACTTCACAATGCATCTGCACTAGAAAATAAACCAGGAGCGCATCGATACCCATACCTATCAACTTTTGTGATAGTTTTCCTCTCATCACACAATCAAAGGCCAATGTCAGGTCCATGAAGCCCACATATAGATTAGTGTTTTTTGCCATAGTATATTTACTGATTACCAGATGAAAATTGAGGCATTGCTCCAGCGTACCCGGGCCCCTTCTAAAACCATATTGATTATCTGAAAATTTACCTTTTTCCACTATCCATATTTTGAGGCGGTCAAGTAAAATCCTACCCATTAACTTACAAGTGGTGTCAATCAGTGATATTGAGCGATAACATTTATGGTTCGACCTATCTCCCTTTTTTTTAAATGGGGACAATTATTACTTTTGACCATGTTACAAGGGGACCTGTAACTGTGACACTACTTAAAATATTGGTTACAACTGGGAGCCATAGGTCAGGTTTTGCCAGGAAGAAATTGGCCGGTATACCATCGGGGCTAGCTTCATACAGCCTCTCCCATGCCTCCTTCCTGACAATTTTCCTGTGTTTTGCAATGGTCCTTTTATACTGGCATCTACATGCTCACACCTGTCTCTGTGCTTTTGTTTTAAGGCTTCAACAAGTTTAATTGTTCAGTCGCTATCAAACCATTTAAACTGTTCAAGGGGATTAGGCCTTCTATCACATTTTAAAATGTAGTTTACTGTTATAGTGATGCTAGTGAATGATTCTAGCAGGCTCTTTGGGTTTAGTTCATCTTCGAGGCATGTCATGTTATGTTCAAACGTTTTTCCAGGGCCATAACAGGGTTCATAGATGCCCATTTACACATGAGACCCTTATTTCTGTGTTGGGTTAAGGGTGGCGCTGCTAATGTCACCTTCTTGCTTTGTGTTTCAAAATGAATCACTTAAGAAAAGTGATCACTAAAAAGTACTTTTCAAAATGAAAAATGTACCGACTTAGGTTTATTGTAGTCAGAAAGGGCAGTAAAGTCGATAAGACAGCTCTGGCAACGACTAGTATAAGTGATCTCCTCCTGACCTGCCCCCGAAATCAAATCTATAGTTAAAAAGAGGGAACAGTTGGATAATATAGAGTTAAAAA
Source organism: Lissotriton vulgaris (assembly GCF_964263255.1). Taxonomy (NCBI): domain Eukaryota; kingdom Metazoa; phylum Chordata; class Amphibia; order Caudata; family Salamandridae; genus Lissotriton; species Lissotriton vulgaris. The sequence continues at coordinate 1,458,164,901 of NC_141695.1, read as the reverse complement.
CATTGCCACAAGGAGTATGTTCAAAATGGCATTGGCCCTCTGGGCTTTCTTCCATGTAAGTACATACAAATAGCTCTGATAATGTGCAAAGTCTGCAATTGAAATCCCCACCCCATAATATTACATAGTCAGTGTTCAGCTCCATGATGTGTTTACTTACTAAAGTTTCAAGACTAGCCAAAAAAGTGATGCAACAGCGGCGCAAAAGTGTTGCAAGGGCCTTGTAAATCTGCCCTCTGCCTGTTGGTTTAAAAAAGGCTGGGTATTTTTGTGATGGTAAGTAAGGCCCATTGCTGAGCCTCCTTTGCGGGCCTGTTTGTGCCCTGGACAGGCCATCTGTTGAGTTAAGTTGGGCAATACCATTGGAGCTACTTTTCCTGCCATCATCTTGTGTGAGACCCTCGCCTAACGCCTCACACCACCACTTTATTGTGAATATCCCCCTCGGTTTGTAAATATGGCTCGAAGAGCTATTACGTTTTCTTCAAAACAGGGCAATTCATACATAGGTCTAAATCGATGGCACTTGGTGTATGTGTAATTGAAGCATGTTGAAAGAGGGATACCAATTTAAGAATGTGCAAAGGAGATATATTCTGTGACAAATGACAAATTCACAAGATGTTGTTGCAGTCATCATATGCTGATGGTAGAATTTAGAGTACTGATGATGTCTCAGAGTGTGTGAGGTGTAGTTGGTGTGGGCATGGTGAGGGTCCTAGATTAGGCACTTATATTGAGGTGTAGCACCTCATGCTTTTGCCTGGCATCCATTATGATGGACCATTATGATTGACATGCATAAAGCAACATAAACAACAAGACTGCCAACAGAAAAAAGTGGGCTTACTGTAAATTTGTTGTAGCTAGTCCTTCAAATATACATATGTAAACTAACCCAAGGTACAGCTTGGTTATTTCAACATTTTTCGGAATACAAATTGTTCACAATATCTATACACAGTTTTCGAAGAAACCACTTCTTTGAATATCAATTATGTATGCATTTGTGCACTGCCTTACACCCCTTAGTCATGGGTTTTTAAACCCCTTACCCTGCCTCCCATAGGTCCCATGCTCCCTAGATGGAAATGACGTCCTACACAAGGCGATTGGGCTTATTCTGAAAACTTGATAACCTGAGAAGAGGAACACAGTGCTCTCCTCTCTGGTGCCATTTCTGGTCCCAAGCGCGACCAATGGCACCTCCCTGCAATTTGCAGGGGCCACTTGCCAGTATGATACAGCAAATTTTAACTGTGAACAACTCTTCCCTCACAAACCCACCCCTAATGTTTGTCTTAATAACAGCATATTCATTGCTGAAGGTTGCCCTTTCCGTTTTTTTATCATCAATGGTGGCTTGGTATCCCTTGTTGTTGGCAGTTGCAACCCCCTGGTGTTAATCTGGACAAGAGCTGCAACAATTCCTCTGAGATAAACCTAGAAACTTTGAGGTAGCGAGCACAAGAGAGGTCTAGAAATGTGTGTACTAAGATTTGTATACATGGATTTCAGACCACTTCATAGAATTTGAGTTTCTTCTCTGTCACTAGAGTTATCCTTTTTTCACAGCCACAGTGTTCCATATTTAACCATGTAGAGATAGTGGTGATGAAAGCCTTTCAGCAAGATGTGAGTAGAGGTTGCATTTTGACTTCCATAGCCATTGCTTGTTGTTTGCCTCTGAGTGATTTTGAGGATCTTTGTGATGGATGGTATGACACTAGGATCTCTAGAAATTTGGTTTTGAATACTCTTTTTTAATTCATCCATGTACTCAACCCAATATCTCCCCAACTTGGGACAATGCCATAAGAGAAGTAGTAGGGAACCTGTTGATCCACCTCCCCTCCAACTTTTTTTCAGGAGTCTGATACCAGTAAGTCAGTATCTTGCCCTGTGCACCTCAGTAGTAGAGGTGTAAGCTTGGTGAAACAGCTTTCCACACTTCCCAGGTGTTAATTCCAGTCTAAGTGCCTGATTACGAGTTTGGCAGTCTTGGGACTGCTGTCGTGTTGGCGTAGGAATCATTGTCACACAGTTGGCGGTCCGTCCGCCGTATTATGATTTTGGCAGTTTGCTGAATGAAAGACTGCTGGAGCACCAGCACCAACCACAGCCATTTGAAGACCTCCTCGATGGTGGTAAGGGAAAAGCAGCTGCCAGAGGGTGGTACAAAGAAGTTAATCTCTGTCTGAATTATGAGCTGGCATTCCGATGAGCCGACCATGGCAGGAAGACTCACTGTTTCGAGATGGCAGAATCAAAGGAAACAATTTCGTCCCTTCAGTCTCCCACATGGATCCCTTCCTCCCTCCCTCCCTTCCTGGATCCTTTTGATTTCTGAGCTGCTTGGTGCCTCTGTTGGGTTGTTCCGTGAGACTTTGGACCTTTAACTCCGGAATTCAGATAACAACTTGCGGAACCCGCTTCGCGGGTCCCACTTCGTGCCCAGGACAGGGCTCCACCTAAGGAAACCTATCGGGTGTAGAAAGGCCGAGCAGGGCTGCGAGCAAGTGCAGGGACTCGATGTTCCAGGACTCCCTGCAGGCCAATTGAAGACACCTGGCCCGCTCTCCCTGCTAGCCCCGCCCCTGAGCACCGGACGAAGGAAAAAGCACACCTCTCTCATCGTATGGTGGGATCCTTTTGATTTCTGAGCTGCTTGGTGCCTGTTGGGTTGTTCCGTGAGACTTTGGACCTTTAACCCCGGAATTCAGATAACAACTCGCGGATCCCGCTTCGCGGGTCCCGCTTCGTGCCCAGGACAGGGCGCCACCTAAGGAAACCTATCGGGGTGTAGAAGGGCCGAGCAGGGCTGCGAGCAAGTGCAGGGACTTGATGTTCCAGGAGTCCCTGCAGGCCAAGTGAAGACACCTGGCCCGCTCTCCCTGCTAGCCCCGCTCCTGAGCCCCGGACGAAGGAAAAAGCACACCTCTAATTGACCCAATCGTTATTTAAGTAAGTCACATTACCGCTGCGCGGGAGTGCGCCGGGAGAAGCCCGGGACAAGGGCGGTACCGTCTGTGGCCGTCAGGGGCTGCAGGAGGCTGGGCTGGGCATGGTCCCTAACATTTATAGCCTGGACATCTCTGTTATAGGTTTGTTGCTTATTTGGGACACGTTAAGTGTACAAAAATGTCTTTAGATTTGTTAAGTCCCTTGCCCTCGAGTGTTGGGGTCTCCATTCTTGGTCCCCTGGACAAATACTTTGTGAGGGCAATCAAAGATATCGATAAAGAACCTCTGTTAGAGGAGAAGCGTGCAGAGCGTCGTCGCTCTATTGAATTGCTAAAAAAGAAACCACTGACTATTCCCCAAAATATAAACAATACTCAAGAACTGGGCAGTACTGGTAGGATAGAGACGGATGCTGAGTTACTCAGTACCGACCCTATACCCATACCCAGTATCTTTCAAGAACATAGTACTCCCCCTGTCCCTTTTGACAATACCAGCCACAACATTAGCCCCCTTATTGTTTATAACAGTCTAATTGATTTGAATTCCCCAGTTCCCCTGATTTGTGTTACACAACTGCATTCAACCCTTTCAAATCACTCAGTTGACATTGTCGACCCCATTGAGACTACTTCACTACAAATTGCTAACAAGGCTAAAACCAATCCTAAGAAGACGCGGACGACTCCCCATTCTCCGCCCAGGAAAAAAAGGAAAAAAGGTGGGGTCAAAAGAAAAGGGGAAAAATCTACAGAATAAAATTCCTCCTCCACCAGGTCCCAATCTTAATTTATTCAGTCCTTTAGCGAGTGATTTATCACCAGCCACCCATCTATTACCATCTCTCCCTGGAGAATTACTAACTATGTCTAAGAAAGAGCCAGTAGAATTATTCGAACAGCTTCTTAAAGCCTACATGCTCCCTCTAATGGAGAGAGTTAGAATTTTGGTGGAAAAAATGGATCGCCTTCTGGCAGCAGCCAACACAAGTACAATTTCTGATACTGTGGAACTCAGAGATCAAACTTGTAAAAATTGCCAGACAAGTTCTTCTACTTCGATCCCAAGTAATCACAACTAATCCAAAGGAATTTCATTAGCCAACACTACACTTGCCCCAACTATTCTTAGTAAGCCGAAGATTGTACACAAGCCACCCAAAGATAAGAAACTGTTGGCTCCAAATAAACCGCCCATTACAACGGTTAAGCCCACTGAGCCCTCGGGGGCATATTAATAATAAAAGACCCATCTCAAATCGCAGACATACAGTTGACTTACCTCCAGAGTCAGCTAACTTTGTGATCCTTCTAACCGGTGTTCCTCTTTTACTTAACGGTAATTTTGAACACAACGATAACTTGAAAAAGAAAATCATTTTATGGTTGAGATCCAACAGGCCTCTCCCTGCACATCTAAACGGAGATATAATCTCTGTAAGAAGATGCAACTGGGTGGGTCCTAGACCGAAAGATATCGAAGGTGATGTTGTGATCGTTAATTTTAAGGATCACAGAGTAGTTACATATATAAGCGACTGGTACCCAGGTATAAAAGAGGGTGGAATATCAACAAGAAATCTGAGCTACTTTTACCCAGAGGCCCTGGTTAGACCCCATATCCTTCCCAGGACCAACAGATATCCTAACCCCCAGAATCTAGCTCAGAGAGTATCATCCTTTCCTCGCCCATTTATTAACAATCCAAACTTTCCCTTCCCACTTCCAGTATGCCAATATCCTCCTAGTCGCCTTCCCCAACCGCAAAATCACACCAAATATGCTAACTACAATGAGTACTGGAATATCCCGTTGTATAATCTTTATGAACCTATCTCAGGGTTAGATTTAAATGAATGACTGTATTTGCCACCCATTGAATTGGAGCTAACTCGAGATTGTACGGGTTTTCTTGACACCCCAGTTTCAGTACCACTGCTAGGTGAACAAAATGCAATGTCTTATAATATTGGGGATGAGAAGCTTGACTCTAACAGAGGGGAACGGGATAAGAGCTTAGTACTAGATGAGGCTGAGAGTCAAGCTGTGCAGGATATAGAGCATGACATGAAGGAGCATAGTACATATAGAGGGATTCAAGTTATCATAAGGGAAGTTGATGAGTTGGATGCTGGTGGAGTGGATAATAACGATAAGATCTGTTCCCATCATATGACAAATGATGTACCTTCTCAGGCCCTCTCAAGACCAAGGGGGGAAAATCCTTCCTGATCTGGCACTAATGGCCCTGCAGGATTAGGTTTGGTCAACCATCCATCCTCACTGAGACTTATTTCATGGAACATAGCTGGTCTGCGAAGTAAGCTTCACATTGAGGAGTGGGTGGAGTTGGCGAACAACCAGGACATCTTGATATTTCAAGAGACCTGGGCAACTGATCCTATTTTTCTACCTGGGTTTCTAAACTTCTATAAACCTGCCTCTAGGGGTGGTGTGGGAAGACCTTCAGGGGGATTATGTATCTGGCTAAGACAGTCTCTGGGCTACCATATTACAGAGATATCCATCTCTAATCCTGACATCCTTGCGCTTAAGCTTACAAATTCAGGCTCCCAGACGGTAGTTATCATAAATGTCTACGCAAGGGGTATCCCAGGTGGCCCAATTGGCATATTTAATGACCTGGAGCAAATTTTTAATCAATTTGATAGGGATTCTTTTGTCATTTTGGCAGGTGACTTTAATTGCACTTTTGAGCCATTTACGGCTAGAGAGATGGACTTCCAGGCAGAGGAGGATAAATTATGGAAGATTCCGCCCCTGGAACTACCTCCTATTAAGAAAGGGACAGAAGCAGCCCTTCATTGGCTGGGATTCTGCCGTGAACGAGGATTGAGAGCCGTAAGGGGCGAACTGCGTCCGACAAACAAGGAAAGCACACCTTTGATAGCGGACGTAGGACGAGCAGGACCGACTACCTTCTTATTAAGGTGGAATACTGGTCCTCTCTGGTTGATATGAAGATGGAGGATCGCCCAGAGAGTGACCACAATCCGCTAGTACTTAGGCTAGCCCTGGATAGTAATTGCTGCCTGGGAGCCCCCAACAACTGTACTACAGCAGATGTGTTTTTGGAGAACAACAGTAGAAGGGTACAGTGGAGCAGAGTTGCTGAGGAAGTAACCTTAGGCTTGATCTCACGGAAAGTGGAGGAGGTTTTGTACGCCATGGATTCAACGACTGATATAGCAGATATTTGCAGGCTGCATGATAACTTTTTCCTCTTTCTAAAATTGTTTTTTACGAAAACAAATACCAACCCTGGGAAAAAATCCCGATCAAATGTGGGAGGGGGCAAGTGGTATAACCAATCCTGCCGTAAAGCCCATAACGACTTATTTGCTGCACTTAAATCACAAGATAGTGTTGGCATACGAAAATTCAGGCAAGAATATAAAAGATGCCTCAAAGAGGCCAAGTCGGCCTGGGATGACAAACACTGGCAGGATCTTTATGAGGCATGCCTATCCTCTAATCAATCGAGGTTTTGGCATGTCCTCAAATGGGGGAACTCTTATGAATCTCAGCTTCCGTCAAACCATGTAGCTGAAGACAGATGCGTTGCACACTTTGGGGCGCAATTTAGCAATCCTGGCCCTCTAATCGACTCTGTTGCAAGCATACAGGAGGCCTATCCAAGAACCCCGAGACACGACCCCCTCTTTGACCGCTTAGATGTGGAGTTGGCTTTAAATCAGACTAAAGGGGGGAAAGCTCCCGGCATAGATTGTATACCCTCTGACCTCTTTAAATCAGATCAGGCAGCCTGGGTTCCATACATATTGAAGATTGCCAATGCTGTGGCAGATGGCGGTCCGATACCAGATTCCTGGCAGGGGGCGGAAATCATCCCAATTTTTAAAAGGGGGATCGCTCCCTTCCCACAAATTATCGTCCAATCAGTCGTATAGACGCCATACAAAAAGTCATCTCACGGATGGTGCTATTTAAGATCATAGCGTGGATGGACGAAAAGTCTAGTCTATCACCACTGCAAGCGGGCTTCAGGCCTTGCGTAAGCACAATAGACCAGATCTTGAGATTTTTATTAATTTATTGGAAGGTGGTGGTCCTTAATGAAGGGGTGATCTACGCGGCTTTTGTGGACCTTAAGTCCGCATTTGACTTAGTACCAAGAACCAAATTGTGGGAGGCTTTGTCACAAATGGGTTTGCCTATGGGGTTGTTGGACCTAATCATAAGACTCCATGAGAGGAATTATGCGCAGGTTCATTGGGGCATGCAGGGCCAAGTCACCAAAAAGTTTCCAGTGACCCGAGGAGTCCATCAAGGATGTGTCCTCGCCCCCACCCTTTTTCTTCTCTTCATCAATAGAGTGGTCGAGTATTTCTCGCATACCCCTACAGAAGCACCCAGTTTGGGAGGTATGAAGGTCCCGCTTTTAATTTTTGCGGATGATACGCTTCTACTTTCCAAAACCCAAAAGGGGTTACAATCGGCACTTAATAAATTCATGGAATTTTGTGACGCCAACGACCTACAAGTAAATACAAGCAAAACCAAGTTTATGGTATTTACAAAACATAGACCTAGATTGGGACATGTTAGCCTCAATGGTGTAAATTTAGAACAGGTAAACAAGATTAAAATGGTCTGCTCAGCTAGACGTATTGTCATTAACATTTTCACAGCTGAGTGGGACACTGGTCAAAGAGCTTAGATCATCGCTTAACCAAAAGAGTGAGTCCCGCACTCAAAATTTACAACATCAAGATTAGATCGGCAATCACCTATGGAGCGGACCTATGGGGTATGCTAACCTGTCACAACTTGAGATAATAAAAAAAATGTTTTACGTAACTTGGTGGGTCTCCCTCAATCGACGCCCATGCTTCCTCTTATGTTGGACCTAGGCTGTTACCCAATACAGGAAACAGCCAAACTGCGAATGATCTTATTATGGAGGAGAATCTGGGTTACCCCGGAATTGGCCTCCTTTGTTGAGGGTATAGAAGACCTTAGAAGAACACTAGGTAGTGGCAATCTCCCTTGGTTCAAAGCGGTTTGAACCACCTTGGCCGATATGGGCCTTAACCAACTATGGTCCGATCCCAGGAATAGTGTGTTTCCTGGAAAGAAGGATCTTAAAGACCAGTTTTGGACCGCTTACAGAAGTAGACTGATCATGGATCATAGCTCAATAACACTTACTGGCAGATTCTTGACTCACAAAGTGGACACACGCTTGGAAAATTATTGGGATGCCATAACAAAGAGCAGTGACAGGAAATTGTTCCATCAATTTAGAGCAGGAACGCTACCTCTGAGGTCTTTTACTCAGAAATGGAGGGGGGGGGGGTACAGGAGATTCTTGTCTATGGTGCAAAAGACAGAAGGAAACTGTGAGCCATTTCTTCTTTGTCTGCCCTGCATACGTTAGCCCACGGAAAAAATGGCTAAAACCTATTTGTCAAAATCTAAAAACGAGAAGGGCTGGGGAAGCTCTAAGGTTGCTAGGGGCGGTAACATCTCTTCCGGTGGCCATATCCGTAGCCAAATATTTAGGCTGGTCCTGGATAATCAGAATGAAATTTATGCACACCATTAGCTAGTTAGAAATTTTCCCTGTCATTATTGTTATCTAGATCACTCTTTCTTTCTTATTTGAACAGTCAGAGAAAATACCATGTATCATGCAATTATGTATTATGTTGGTTTTAATAATGTATTGTATGTTTTAAACTGTGTGTTTTATTTTGTGATGTCTTTTATGGTTAATTTTACCGAAATAAAGACTTATGAACAGGATCCCTTCCTCCAGGACCCCCTTTCCCAGCAGCATCTTAACCTCAAAGAAAATGACCCCGTTGCCACCAAAATCCAGGTAAGTCAGTTTTCCAGTATTTACCCATTGACTGAACTGGGCACATATGGTCCGGGCTCCAGTAATGGGAAAGTACTCCTAATAGGTGTTTTTTCACGTGTCATAAATATGTGTACACTGCAATCAAAATATACACACCTGCATCGACACATATAAAAAACATATTTCCCCCAACAGAAACACCATCACTGGCCCACGGTGACATCATAATACTGAAGGCGGGAGACTGCCACCACTGCTGTATAGCAGAAGACCGCAAAACTCATAATCAAGTCCAAAGTTCCTGTTCCCATCTTTCTTTATCCCAGTGCTTTGGGATCATGGGCCATATCTATGAGAAACATATATAAAGTAGAGATCAGGGATTTTTCATGTGGGCCATCTTTCAACCATTTTGCCAACATTGTTAGAGGTCTCAAAACCCACTCTTTGATTATGGGATGAAGTACAGAATGGTGGAGTTGAGTGTAAGTAATTGTTTCAGATTCTGGAAGGATGAATTTCAATTTGGGGCCCTCAAACTAGAGTATTCATTGTTTTGCAAACAGAGAGCCACGTGACGCATTTCTTCTCACACCAGACTTTAAACTTTGAGGGAGTAAGGGCATGTGTGAAACCTGAGTTTTATGAAATGGGAGTGAAGGATGATGGAGAAGAGATGAAACCCAGTCTGCAGGATGCCGTCTCCCAGATAGATAATGTGTTCTAGATATTGGTGAGGAATATAATCCCCAGCTTTGGTGTATCTTATGAGCCAGGGAACCTGCCATAGAGATGGGACTGCTACAAGATGTTCAATAAAGGACCACTGTTTCAATGCCTCCTTTTCTCCCCATTCTACGAGGGAACATAGTTTAGCTGCCTGGAAGAAAGAGGGATTTGTGGGTCTGCAAGACCTATCTGCACCACAGACCGCTAAAGAACCCTGTTCACTACATAGAAGAGTAGATCACATTTTGAAGTTGTTTAAGGATTGACGGTGGGTTGGCAGTGGTATTGTTTGCAATAGATAGAGGCTCTGTGGGAGGACTCTAATCTTTATTAGAGAAATTCTACCCAGCCAGGAGAAGTGTTTAGTACACCATCGCTGTACATCCCTCTTTTAGTCTCAGAACAACTCTGCATAGTTCATGGCCACGATTTGTGAGGTGGTACCCAATCTATATCACCAAATAATTAATCCTGTCCAAAGTCCATAACACAGGGATAAGCTTCTGTAACTGGTCTGTTTAGTCGAGTTTAAGGAAACAAATGAGAGCTTCTGATTTGGTAATATTTATTTTACAATTAGAGGCTTCTTGAAATTCCCTTAGCTCACCTAAGAAGTGTGGTGCCAATTGAAAGGCATCTGTTAGTGAAAGCATGATGCTGTCAGCAAAGATCGTCAATTTAAAAGAGTCTCTTCCTGTTGTGACTTCTTTTATGTCCTCCCTCCTCCTTTCCACATTAGCAGAATGTTCCAAATTGAGAGTAAAAATAAGTGGCAAACGTGGGCACCCTCCTCTAGTCCTTCTCTCTATAGCAATTGGTTCTGATATTCTCCAATTCAATATTATCACTCTACATGCTTAATAGTTGGCAATGGTCCACTTTATAAAGCAAGGTCCTGGGTCTAGCTTATGTAGAACCCCATACATAAATGTCGAGTCAAATCTTTAAAATGTCTTTTCAGGGTCCAGTGATAGAAAGAGGACTTTTTTGTGCTTTCTCTGAGTATTCCCTAGAACATGTGTTGTAAATTAGCATAAATGGGTTAGCGTTAGCAGAAGCCATCTTGCATTTAGAAGTTATCTTATCCGCTTTTTAGAAGCCATTTTAGTTTCTGGAGGCCATCTTGGCTACCATGTGCTGCCATGTGCATTGTCCTACCTTCCTTTTAGCTGCGCCTGAAGTCTGCCTAGTAACAAGATATATTTAGCCTCCTCCACTTCCAAGCATGCTCAGAAATGCCTGGTAGAGTCTGCATCTGTTACTGATTAAGTTTTACATAGGAATGTGTTCACTACGTTCTGAAACTGTTAGCTCCTCCCACTTGGTTCTACATGTCCATATTAGGTATTCCTTGTGTGCTCACAGGAACCAAGACTGCCCCCTTTCATGTATGCTTACTGTGTAAGTCTGAAATGTATATAAGGCGCCAGCCTTCTGACTTCCTCAGACTGCCTCACTCATTTGCCATGGCTTTTGGGCGACGCAGCCTCACCTCACATGAGTGTAATAAATTGTCCTTTGATATTTCAGAATTCTGTGTCAGTCTCACACTGCTTTTAAAGGACTCCAAGGTTTTTGAATACCACAATTGGCGACCGCGTTGAAGGGACTCATCAGAGAGGTGACAATCTGGAGGAGTGATCAACTTGCCAGGAGGCTGAAAACTGCTGAGCAGCATGGGACTGGTTTCTGCAAGGAGGTATGCTGTGCACGGCGCGCTTCTGCTGATTTCTTGTGTCTGCAGCTCGGTGTGTTTTCTGACCTTCCTGACCTCTGGTCCTCCCAAGGATGTCACCCCCCTGACTGAGAACACTTTTGGCGTGAGTATTAAAATGTAACATAAAAAGATAGACTGTTAGATAAGACTTGGCAGTTAGAATTTGGACAGCTTATGTTTGGTAAAAGTAATTTTGCGGCGCCTGTTCTACGTTTTGAATGCCTTTGTATGGTAAGGTAGTCTTAGGAACGCTTACTGTGGCATATTTTGAATTTGTGATAGACTTGTCTACTTTGAATTGTGTGTGATCTTCGAAGAATATGATATGCATATGATTTGATATGATTTGATTTGATATGTATGTGTTGCAACTCATATAGGCAGGTAATGCGAGGATATTTCCTCCACCTTTGATAGTAGTGTATATTCTGCACTATTTTTTGGCATGCCTGTTGTCTTTGGTTAAGCTCACATGTTAAAATGTGTTGCTTCTGTGAAAGGTACCATAATGTGATGTGAAGTAAATGAGCCGGCTTCCCTTAGAAGGGATACCTAAATAGGTTTAGGTGTGAAAACATATTTCTTCCTTGGTGATATTGTATCCCCAGGGAACTAAAATATGGCCATAATACATGTAAGGATCCTTTGTTCTGTGCACTTTTCTGAATGGGGAATGCAGAGCGGTTTTTGGTGCTCTGCCAGTTAAAACTTGTGAATTGAAACATCATTGCCAAACATTCCTTGTAAATATGACGTACAACTAGCATTTACAATTGGTTTGGTTTAAGATCTGTTTGTGGCTTGTTTTTTGTTTCAGTCTTATGTGTTGATCTGTGGGTTTAATGTGTGTTTAAATGTGTTTTTTTTTCCTGTTAGTGTAATTTCTGCTTGTGAATAGCGTTGGCGCGAATTTATGAAACACATGCCTTAAGTGCTGTATTGTGTGAAATATTTCTGTTTCTGTGTGAAATGAGCTCAATGCGTGATTGTGGATTTCTTGATGTTTTCAGTCTGTTAAGGAAAATGTTGCATTAATTGATATTAGGTGAAAATTAAATAAGAATGCAGTAATTTGGCATGTTACCTGCAAAAATCGCTATATGTTGCTTTTTAAATTATAGACTAAACAAAGGCACATATGTGCAAACTGTTGAAATGCTTAAATTAGATAAAGTTAAAATTTACATTCACTAGGAACCTGAAAGGCCTCAAAATTAAATTGTGTGTTCTGTAGGGAAAAACGAATTTGAAGCCCTCCTTTGCTTACATGCATTTTCATACATGTAAAATGTTAAAGTTTCAGCTAAAAGTGAATTTTTGCTAAGTTTAAATGTATTTTGTGGCACACACTTTTCTAAAAAAATGTCTGTTTCCTGAAAGTTCTGGGGTCAGCTTCGTGCAGGCCATTTCCTGCCTTGAGAACAGCATGTGTTGTTTTTGAAAGGCAATAAAAGACACTGGAATGTTTATTCAGGCCAGAGACTAGCTGGTAGTTTTAACACGGGCTGAATTTAGCAACTCAGAATAAGTGTTTTAAAGGGTTACAAAAGTAAGTTGCATTATTTTATATTACAGGCAGACGTTTCAATTGTGGGTCTCCTCTCTTTTAATAAGTTTTTCAAACTATATTCTTGGGTTGTTGCTCAAATGTCCTCTTTTGAAATTCTGGCGCGGAAATATGTCTTGTTCTAAGTTAGGGATTTGCGCATAGGCTCCTACATGACTGCTTCTAAACTGATAGGCAAAAGATGCAGTTTGGGTTTTAAATGTGGTTTTAGCAATTCAGATTGGGTTTGAGAAAAAAAAAATAAAGAAATGAATAAATTATTAAACATGGAAAAATTATTTGAAAAAAAAATATGTGTTTTTCAAAATCGTTTTTGGATATTCATAAAGCTTAATACTCATACTATGACTTCCCAAAATTAAAATTTGATTAAAGTAATGTGTGACTGCATAAATAGGTCATTTGCATGTTAAGGGTTTACTTGGCGCAGGCTGAAAGCTCATTTTTTTTAAGCCATTACATGCAAGATACTTCATGTTTACTCTTTGTAATTTGTACAGCACATTCTGGGGTTGATTAATATGTAATGCAAGTGTAGGATTTTCATTTTTAAGTGCCCCAAAGTCAAAAGTCGAAAATCAGTTAAAATGGGCTTTTTACATAGCACTCTTGTGATTTACCATAGCCTTGCAGAGTTTCTGGCTTTCAGAGAATGCATATTTGTGTCTATTACAAAACATGTGCGTTGTTATTATTTGAGGTTGTTCTTCATAGCTCAGTGAGTCACTGTGCCCGATGTAGAGGTTTATGTTTAATATCAGGATTGATAATTCAAATTTCGGCAGGGCCTATTCTGTCTTTGCTGGTATGCTATGTTATTATGTTCTGCAACTTGTTCATAGTAAATGCTTTTATAATATAGGACTAAATGGATTTTATCCCTAAAAGAAGTCATTTATATAACATGTGTTTTTCAACAGGGTTGATCTTGTAGCTTAGAATGAGTGGGGAATGGTTTCTGACTTTGTCAGTTTAAGGGAGGAAATAGGATCTAGGGCCTGAGAGGACCGCACGGTACGCCTGGCAGAATTTGACCTTAAGGTCAGTGAGAAGGGGGTTTAGGAGTAAGTGAAGACAGATGGAGCAATGACTGCTTGGAGCAAGCGTCTCTGTCTTGCAGAAAATTCAAGCTTGCACATTAGATGGGTTGCACGAGACTTTTGTTTTTGAGAAGTGCATTCTTGACCAGCCTTGAAGAAAGGAAAGTAGCAGGCCCTCAGGGGCTTTGGGGAGAGGGGGGACCATGAGGGGCTCGCAGGCTCCCAGGGCTATGAAGGGCCGCAGGCTCCCAGGGCCATGAGAGGCAGCAGGCTCTCAGGGCCTTGAGGGCAGGGGGTCTGAAGGGGCCACATGGAAAGGCTGGTGCAAGGGATGCAATGTGTCTGTGAAAAAGTTTTACAGTCAAAATGAAAGTGGGTTAGCATGTTTTACAATACGGATGGTTGGTTAACAGTTGAGATTTACTCTGTTATGCGCTGTGTTAGTAGTATGTTGCAAAGAGATGGGTTTTATTATGACTTCTTTGAAATGAAATGTTTGTGTGTTTTTTTCATGATTTTGCAATTTTCCCTTCTGAATGGTTCTTGCTGACCCTTGTGTATCACAAGTCACATTGTAATTTTATTTACCAGTTTGATAACAAGCAACTGGTGATCACCTGGTAAAAGCAGGGTGTGAGTAAATTAAAAAGCGTATGTTTGGTACAATTTGGTTTTGATTTCGTTTTTGACAAATTAAGCAGGTCTGGATTTCAGGTTTTCAGTTGCATGAATGCATGTGTTTTTCTGCTTGATTACAAATGCCATTGTGCTTTGTTTATGCTTTTTGCGCTTATTATACTGCATGTATATTTGATGGCTTGATCATGATGTTGTTTTGTTTTATTACCTGCTTTTTGATATTATTACTAATTTGCCTGTGTTGTGAAGAGACATGTATGACGGTATGTGTCGCTCTACACCACGTGGTTAATATTTTTGTTCATACTAAATTTCACAGATATGATGTTTGCATACTGTGATCATGAAAATACATTCGCCTCACCAGTGGATGTTAAAATTTGGACATAATAGTATTGAAGTAAAATAAAAGAGATATACAAGAAGCCACAATACAGATACTGCTCTTCTCCCTTATGGAACAGACAGGCCTAGATTTATATACATATCCTTGATTGGACCTGAGGATGCAATTATAGATTCGTGGCTCTTGTTAATTTTTTTCATTTTTCTAAATTTTTCATTTTCTCCTTGAAAAAGGAACTGGACCATTAGCTGAGATTACTGTGTATGGTGTAGCGCTTCTCCCCAGATGTTGCATTGTGTCCAGACTGCAGAGATGTAATAGGAACAACAACATTATGCATAATTCCCTTTAGTATGACCTGACCAGACTGTTTCTTTCTCTTTAAGACTTTTTCTTTAGGCCTATATTTTGATGCTTTCCAGTCTGACTGTCAGCTTAGTGATAGACTGGTTAACTGATTTAATAATATAATAAAGGAAAGTTTCTCATCTCAACAGGAGACACTGTATGTTCATTCTTGAATGTGGGAAAAATGTAATGCCCATTCTAATTAGGTTCTCAGTTCTTTTAGCTGCTGTTTTAATGTTTGATGGACCACATGTGTTTTAATAATGGAAATATTAGAAGTATATAGCTCTTGTTCTTCATTCTCCCCATTTTGATAAATTAGCTTTTCTCTGAATGCCCCTGATCATCTGTTATGTGATTTTGCTTTTGAGTTGTTCTACGATGAGGGTTTTTAGAACACTTAGATTTACTCATTTAGGAAAATGTTTAGCCCATATGTAAGGACTTCCATTCAGATAGAATGTTTATGTAATTGTCTACCCTTAGATGATAGAAGACATGCTCTCATATGGAAGCACAATTGAAGAGGCTAGAGTCATTGCTTTGCGTTCTATGAGAATGATAATGCATTTTAGATTATGATAGTCTCATGGCGTATGACCACTCTTTTGAAGATTGTAGGGTAACTGATTGCAATCCCCTTGTTAAATATTGAATTGTTTTTGTACAACAATTGAAGGAAACTAACAATTGTGTCATATCTTCTACATTGATAGGTTCTGCAGGATTCTCCAGAGTCAAAGGGAGAGTGACACCTGCAGAATGAATGACAAAGATGAATTCGAATTCCTATCCGTGACAGCCATAGATAAAAGCAGGAAGTTTTGGTTTATAGTCCCAGCACCCAGTAAGGAATCTGCACGCCATCAATGGTATACCCTAGTTCTTTGTTCGCTCTACTGCCCAGCGTTCCACGACAGAAGAAAAGGAGTCTCTTTGGTTTTGCAACAGAATTTGAATTGGAAAAAAAAACAAAACGCAAAAAGGTACCTGTTATGTACTGGCAACCTCTGACAGTGTACAGCCCCTTGAGCCCTTGGCCTAAGTTTTGGCCTGAACCCCTTGAGTCCTTTGGTCTGCGTCTTGGCCTGAGCCTTGGTCTAAGTTGGCCACACCGTTCTCTTTTTCACCTTTGCTCCAACGAAAAAGAAATTAAATGGAGAATTCGAGATTGGCGAGAGGCACTATCTTATGGTGCCCATGAACGAGCAGCTTGAGCGTCCTCTGACACTGAACAAGGAGTGTTGGAGTTTGAAAGTGCTGCTGATTTGCTGAAGGAGTTTCCTTGACAGTGCTTGGATCTGCACGAGATGCTTTGTGCCCTTGATGACGAAGAGTACATCATTTGTAGTGCCTGCCGTAAGTGTCTGCCGCAGATGAGAGACACTGGTGCACTGCCCTTGTGACATTGAGACTTTTGACTGAACTATGAGTGTTTGCCAAAAAGGGCACTCCAACGGATGCTGAGATACATTTCTATGGAAGGTCTGAAATGAAGAGGCCTTGCTGCGATGGATGAAGAGATTCGATGAACAATAATAGTCCGCCAGAGGGACTTGGAATTGGACTCTGGGCATAAGTCGTGGTTATAGAAGTGATTCCTGAAAAGTTAAGACACTGGGTGTTGTGGAATTAATTTTTATTGTTTTGCCTGCAGTATTTTAGAGTAGTATTCTTTTTAGCACAGGTAGAATAGAAGTTCATTCTCTGTGGAAAAGTGTCCCTATCCCATTTGAGAGCATTGAAGGATTGCATTGCCACCATTTTACATGAGTATATAGTGTTTTCTGAAAGATTTTAGGATTTGCTATTGCTTAGGGTGGTGAAAATGCTAATTTTCTCTGTAATAGTGGTCATTATTTCCTCCTACTGTTTGTATGTATGCTTATGACCTAATGTTCCGTTCTTTAGTATTCCTGGTCATACCCTTGCTGAAATGTTTAGGATGGAAATGGTTATCTAGCAATGAATTAGAAAATTGACGAAATTATGTTCAAATTAATGAGCACCTGTTTTCCATGTTCCTACTGAATAATACGAATGTCTTCAGCAAACGCTAAAAGGGCCATCTGTTGTAAATTAGCATAAATGGGTTAGCGTTAGCAGAAGCCATCTTGCATTTAGAAGTTATCTTATCCGCTTTTTAGAAGCCATTTTAGTTTCTGGAGGCCATCTTGGCTACCATGTGCTGCCATGTGCATTGTCCTACCTTCCTTTTAGCTGCGCCTGAAGTCTGCCTAGTAACAAGATATATTTAGCCGCCTCCACTTCCACGCATGCTCAGAAATGCCTGGTAGAGTCTGCATCTGTTACTGATTAAGTTTTACATAGGAATGTGTTCACTACGTTCTGAAACTGTTAGCTCCTCCCACTTGGTTCTACATGTCCATATTAGGTATTCCTTGTGTGCTCACAGGAACCAAGACTGCCCCCTTTCATGTATGCTTACTGTGTAAGTCTGAAATGTATATAAGGCGCCAGCCTTCTGACTTCCTCAGACTGCCTCACTCATTTGCCATGGCTTTTGGGCGACGCAGCCTCACCTCACATGAGTGTAATAAATTGTCCTTTGATATTTCAGAATTCTGTGTCAGTCTCACACTGCTTTTAAAGGACTCCAAGGTTTTTGAATACCACAATTGGCGACCGCGTTGAAGGGACTCATCAGAGAGGTGACAATCTGGAGGAGTGATCAACTTGCCAGGAGGCTGAAAACTGCTGAGCAGCATGGGACTGGTTTCTGCAAGGAGGTATGCTGTGCACGGCGCGCTTCTGCTGATTTCTTGTGTCTGCAGCTCGGTGTGTTTTCTGACCTTCCTGACCTCTGGTCCTCCCAAGGATGTCACCCCCCTGACTGAGAACACTTTTGGCGTGAGTATTAAAATGTAATGCCTCACTCATTTGCCATGGCTTTTGGGCGACGAAGCCTCACCTCACATGAGTGTAATAAATTGTCCTTATATATTTCAGAATTCTGTGTCAGTCTCACACTGCTTTTAAAGGACTCCAAGGTTTTTGAATACCACAATGAAGTAGTTTATTTTTAGTCATCCCCATATTGCGTTCCTGGGATAAAGCTTGCTTGATCTGGTATGATGATGTCAGGAAGGAAGGGACCCAATCTGACTGCTCAGATTATCACAAGAATGTCATTTTTTTCCACATTGAAGAGATGTGAGAATGGGGGTTAAGTTCGACCGGAATAGTTTTAAGTACTTTTCTGTGGGCTTTGATGACTTGAGTCCTTGCAATGGCCAATGTTACCCCTTTTATCCTAATTCACTAATTTCTTGTAAGTTGGCAAGTAGAGTGAGTCATGTCTTTGAGTTGTATGCCTATGTATTGAAGCACCTTGTCAAGGTCCCCTGGTAGCTTAGAATACAGGTTTTGATAGAATTCCCTGAAAGAATTTGCTGTTGCCTCATCATTTTGGACCATGGTACCATCAGATGGAGCTGTCTAGATTCTGTCTAGATTTGTTCAAACTCGTAGTTGTGCTGGAATGAATTTACCCATGTTATTAGAGGTATAATAGTACTTGGCTTTGTGCAAACAATGATTTTTCAGCTTGCATATTTATGAAGGTTTCTAGCTCCCACCTTTCCCTCCAGCTGTCCCACAATCCTCTATCATTTAACCACTGTTTAAAATTGGTAGAGGCTATCCCTATGGCACAATATCTCATGGGTAAGCTATCTAGTGAATTATCCTTGACTTTATTCAAATCTCCTACTAACAGGTCATCCTTTACGCATTACAACACCCTAGAAATAACTGTTTTCAAAACATTTCTGCTGATGTTAGGTGCATACACATTGAGGATTGTACAAAAGGTAGAACCTGGCTAAACTGTTATTTCCACTGCTCCTCCATTTTTAACAGGGACTACATCAAGGGTATACCTGGAAAAGAATGTGCAAAAAAGAATCTCCTTTCTGCCTGCTTCATATTGGGCGAGGTGATACAACTGGTTAAGGGACAGAGAGGATTTGAGCCTATGTCTATCCCTCACTAAAAGATGTTTCTCCTGCAAGAGGGATATATCTGCTCCAGATTGCTTTAGTAGATCTAGTAATGCCAGCCTCTTCGCAGGGATTTTAAGGCTCCTCACATTTGAATGAATTAATGAATGCAGGGGCGGTTGGTGCATGTGGGCAAACGGGGCAGTGCCCTGCCACACAGGAGAGAAAGAGGAGAAGGATACATTTCACAAGCAGCCCAGTTAAAGGACTGGTTGCTCCATCAGGCGCAATATGTGTGTGTGTTTTTTTTGTAACAGGGCATGCAACTGCACCTGTGCAGAGCGAGATTTTCACTCACCTCTGAGGCACAAGTGTGAGTGCTGACATCATTAAAGAGGTGTGGCCTCTCGTTAGTGCCAGTGGTTTGATCGGCACTTAGGCGATATGTTTGTGGCCCTGGGCATGGCCAACTCGGTGCCATTGGTTTCAATGGTTGGGGGCAGGACTGACCAGCACATTCAAGGCAGTAGTGGGTGGAGCAGGCTTCGAGGAAAGTCATGAGCTCCACCCTCTTTTTTTCATTTTGCTCACTGTTGGTTGGACTTTGTGAGGGGCTGGGGAGGAGTCCAGGAAGGAGACTGACTCATCGGCTCTTCCCCAGCCCTTCCTAACAGCCAATCAGCAGTAAGTAGACGCTTGCAAGAAGAAATAATTAGTACTCATTTCTTCTGTGGGTGTCTTGCTGCCGCATGTCAAGTGCACCTAGAGAGTCCCTCTCTCATGTCGTGAGTGCTAAGGTCTTGGCTGTAAGGCCTACAGCTGTATGCTAGCTTATCGCACGAAAGCTAGTAATGCCAGCAGTATGTAGCTAGAGTGAAAGCAGTTTTAATGAGCCTGCCTTCAGTTCTGCCGTAGGACCTGGACTCGGTTTCACTTTCCTTTCGAGCCACAGTAAAAAGAACACATTTTGAAGGACCGGATGAGTTGGTGAGCCCAGTAATGACAGAAGGTACAGTTTTATTACTTCCCTTTTTGTTTTTCAACATTAAAGCTGCCTAAAAGGGGCACTGAATTTTTTTACATCAGAAGTCGATAAGATAAATACTTCTGGGTTGAAATGTCTCTTAATGGAGCGGCATTTCATCAGTTTACTTGACCTAGAATGGAAGTTAAGGTGCAAAACGGTGCTGTCTGTGGAATGCACAAGACCTAGAGCGTTAAGTGCACACATTCAAAATCGATGAGGTAATTACGTCCTACCACCATAAAATTTCACTGTGACTTATCAACAGTTCGCACCCAGGCTTGCAGAGGCACAGCTGCGGCCCTTAGGCTCAATTCGCACAGGGAGAACTACGGGCTGTCTGCTCCCAAAGGAACAGCAGCGTACAAGCTCGCAGAGGTAGAAGCACAGCAGCGTACTAGCTCACAAAGATAGAGAGCTGCGAGCCGACACACTGGCTTCTAAAGGCATAGCCGAGAAGTGGTGAGGTTGGGCAGAGGGAGCGTGAAGGGGGTATCTTGCAGAGAGAGACCTGCGACATGTTTCCAGTCTTGACTTCACAGATACAACTGCAGCCCCGAGAAGTCCCACCGGAATCCTGCAAACCCACCAGTGGTTCGCACAGGGAGACTTGCGGGCCCAATAAGGATGTTGAGGGTATGCTGGTGATGTGGGAAGAGGGTGTGTTACCTGCTGATGTGGGGAGAAGCAGCGTGAAAGGGGTATCTCGCACAGACAGAGCTCCGGTATGTTTTCAGAGTTGCCTCGGACAGATGCAAACTGACGTACTGAATCACAAAATGGCTTTTCAATGCTCATATAGTGTGACTTATCAACAGTTTGCATCCAGGCTCACAGAGGGACACCTGTGGCCCGTGGCACTCCACTCGCAGAGGGAGAACTACAGGCGGTCCACTCCCAAAGGAACAGCAGCTTGCTAGCTCGCCCAGGTTGAGGCACAGCAGCGTACTAACTCACAAAGTTAGAGAGCTGCGAGCCAACGCCCTGGCTTCTAAAGGCATAGCTGAGAAGTGGTGATGTTGGGCTGAGGGAGCGTGACGGGAATATCTCGCAGAGGGAGACCTGCAGTATATTTCCAGTCTTGACTTCACAGATACAACTGCAGCCCGAGAAGTCCCACCAAAACACCTGCAAGCCCACCAGTGGTTCGCAGAGGGAGACTTGCAGGCCCAATAAGGTTGTTGGGGGTATGCTGGTGATATGGGAACGGAGTGCATTACCTGCTGATGTGGGGAGAAGCAGCCTAAAAGGGGTATCTCTCACAGACAGAGCTCCGGTATGTTTTCAAAGTTGCCTCAGACAGATGCCAGCTGACAGACTGAATCACAAAATAGCTTTTCAATGCTCATATAGTGCGACTGACTTATAAACAGTTCGCACCCAGTCTCGCAAAGGGACACCTGTGCCCCACAGCAGCATACTAGCTTGCAAACTTAGAGAGGTGGGAGCTGACGAACGGGCTTCTAAAGCCATAGCCATGACCTAGTGATATGAGGAGCGGCAGCATGAAAGGCATATCGCACACAGATGCCAGTGTTGCCTCACAGAGATAAAACTACGGACCCGATAGCTCCTACACGGAGACATGTGAGCTAATGGACTAAATCACAAAATCGCTACCAAAACTTCCTGGTTTCAACAGTTCACAGCCAATGAGCCGCACGCTCGTGCTTCTAACCCCTCAGCTAATCACATGTCACAATTCTCAAATATCGATAACTGTAAAATGTTATATTTCTCAAAAACTACTGAACACATTTACACCATTTAAACAAAAGTGTGCTTTCTGGACCATCACCTTTCTCCCTGCCTAATATGCTGTAATTCTGTTCAGCAGTTTCACCTGTAGTCTTCTGTAAAGTTTCATATCGAAACTGCATGGAGAAAACACGTTTTGGGACCCCCTTTTTTCTCAGCCCCTCCTACACCATTCCCCCCCAACCTTTCAATTTAAGACCTAATCAAAAAAAGAGAAACTTTTTGGATAATTTCGTAAAGATTTGTCAAATGACACCAAAGTTATAAGCACATACAGGCTTCCAGGAGGGGGGCCGCACAACCCCCCTCCCAACATGAGCGAAGCCACAGGACTGTGTGGACCCCAGTGGGCCCGCGCAACCCCTGCGAGCCCCCGCTATTATTTTTTAAGAAATGCCCCGGAACCTAGCCAACTCAAGGGCCTCATTAAATTTAAACGTGCGTCCCCAGCGCATATTCTGCCGATTCTTTTTTTAAAATACTTTTTGGGGCTCTAGGGGTCCTTCTAAGACCTCCTGAACAGGCCTAGGGGTTCCGGGTGTTTCTACCCTGCCCCCTTCCCTTGTTTTATATCTTTGTTTTTCTGTTTTTGGGTGACTCACTTCCACCGAGCCACAAGATGGCTGCCAACACTGGTTTCCACTACTAGCAGCCAATCACAGTGAAGCTCGCACACAGGACTTAGGCTACGCCCAGATATCAAACTTTTCTTTTTCTAATTTATCAGCAACTACTGAACAGATCCACACCATTTAAAAAAATCGCTTTCTGACCCACGCACCACCTTTGTGCCAAATTTGGGGTAATTCCTTTCAATAGTTTCAGCTGTAGCCTTGCACAAAGTTTCCTATGTGAAATTGATTTTTTGACTCTTATTTTTTGAATTTCTCAAAAACTACTGGACGGATTTACACCATTTAAAAAAAGTCGCTTTCTGAACCAAGCTCTACCTTTCTGCCAAATTTGGGGTAATTCCGTTCAGCAGGTCAGGCTGTAGCTCGTCGCAAAATTTCCTATAGAAATTAACATGGAGAAAACAAGTTTTTGGACCCCTCTTTTTTCTCAGCCCCCGCTTCACGAATCACCCCCTAACTTTCAGGATAGGAGCTCGAGTATATAGACTTTTTTGGAGAATTTGAGGAAGATTTGTCAAACAAATCCAAAGTTAAAACAAATCAAAAAATGCTTTTCCTATTGAAACTAGGTTCTAACTATAACTACCTACTGGCGACCGCCAGTAGGTTATATATATATTTTTTCCAAACAGTTCCTTCACCGCCGTCGCTCCTCCTCCTCCCGGGTGCTCTGTCTCGCGGTGGTGAGCCGCGTTAAATGACTGCCACGCAGTCCAGATTCCTCGAGTGAGAAAATAGATGGCACTCCAAGTCTGTATTTTACCCAAAAAGATTTATTGGCAGACCCCCCTGCCCCCTTGACAAACGTGTTTCACCTTTTAGGCTTCATCAGTGTCAACCATGTTTGCGTGTAAAACACCATTATATCCACTCCCCTCCATATGCATAAAGAAAGGACTAAACCTCGCCAAGCTCTTAATGGCGGCCATCTTATAATGTGCAATTTTTCACTACATCTATACACATTAAAACATTCTATACACCGGGGAAATGGTGACAATAAAGTGCTTGTGCAATATTAAAAAGAAACAACAGGGTTTGTAACCAACATTGTCTATAATTCATTACAGTACCATCCCTGAGTGTAGGAAATCTTTTGTTGATATATCGATGTTCTCAGATATTACATTTCTTATTACACTTGTGTACATTTTATTGTATCTAGCCCTGAATGGGCTTGATCGACTAATGTTAGTTCCCTTGATTTTCTGTTGTGCCCTGTATGGGCGTATGATACAGTTCATGGATCATTTATCCCAGATAGGTTATAGCAAGAGTAGAGAAGTGGATATAAATTGGGAGTACGTTGGTATAAACTAAAAAAACAACTTTCCAATAGGATAGCCCCCTAATCTATGTAGTTAGGATCGAAGGTGATGACTGCAGAACTACAATTGCATTTTTTTGTGCCAGCTTAAGCGGTATACTTAGTCATTCTAAATGGACCCAAAGTTCCTCATCATTGTTTAGTCCGTTAGGCTGCATACTTTGGTGGTCAATTATATACCTGGATTTTAGTGCCCTTAATGATGTTATTCAATCTCCACCTCGATCTTTCTTACCCAGTTGATCGATCAGGTAAAAAAACAATAGGTCCCTATTGCTTTTGTGGTGGGTCTCAAAGTGGCGTGCCACCGGATAGTTTTTATCTCTGTTTGTGATGGCACGCATGTGCTCCAAGATATGTTTTTTGGCCGGGTTGATTGCACTCCCGATGTATCTTTTGGAGCACGGGCATACCAGGCAATAGATTACAAATTCCGAGTTGCAATTCAGGAATTTTGTAATCTCTCTTATGGGTCGTGGGTCGTTTGGTCTGCCCTCATATTTAGTCCGCTTTTTTACTGTACTTGCATGCAAGGAAAGAAACCATTTATGGGTTTAGATTTTGATGTTCTGGGGGATTCCTCGAAGTGGCTACTGGTCAGATGGTCACTGAGAGACTGGCACCGTCTGTAAGTTATAGACGGTTTGGATGGTAGTATACTTTTCATAGTGGTATCAGTTCCTAGGATGTGCCAATTTCTGTTGAATATCTGTACCAGCTCACTAGATCTCATGTTGAAGCTGGTAATCATCCTTACTGTACCTTCTGCCTCTGTCTCCCTTGTTTTCATCTTGATGAGGTCTTTTCTTTCTACCAGCTTCCCCTTATTCACTGCATTTGTTAGTAGTGATCTAGAGTATCCTCTGTCTTTAAACCTAGACAAAGCCTCATCTCGTGCCTCTGAGAAGTCTTTAGGATCAGAACAGTTTCTCTTCAAGCGTAGTAATTCCCCAAGTGGGATGTTTTTAATCATACTTTTGGGATGATGACTTGCTGCATGTAAAACGGTGTTGCCCGCCGTGGGCTTGCGGTAAAGTCTGGTTTGTAGGGAGCTTTCTGTTACAAAGACCTCTAGATCGAGATAATGTACAGATGTCTCGCTTATAGTACTTGTGAATCTCAAATTGAGATGATTGTCATTTAGCGTCGCAACATATTCCTCAGCCGGGGATCTGTCGCCCCGCCAAATGACAAACAGATCATCGATATATCTCGCCCAGATCATAATATGATCTAGCCACTTCTCAATGGTCCCCCCCAGGCTACGTGCTACTTCCACCAACCCACAAACAAGTTCGCGTAGCTGGGGGCGAAGCACGTACTCATGGCGGTCTGCCAATAAATCTTTTTTGGTTAAACACAGACTCGGAGTGCCGACTATTTTCTCACTCGAGGAATCTGGAGTGCGTGGCAGTCATATACATATATATATATATATATATACATATATATACCACAGAAAGTGCTCCGATCAGTGAGCCTCAGACCCTGCCTGGCGGGCCAGCATAGCGGCACCGGAGCCAACTGCATTTAAATCCACACCATGCCTCCCTTCTTCACGCCAACACCAGATTTAATTGGTAAAATGCTTTTAATTCCATACAGGAAGCCCAACGGGTCATATACACCCAACACGGTTCTCCTCTTTCAAGGCTTGATCAGGGGTGGAAGGTTTCTGCCTGTGACTCACTGCAAGTTATTTACCACTGCCTTTATGTCTTTTTGCAGAATGAACTACAAACAGATGAGTTCATTTTTTCTCCTTTCCTTAAACGTAGCATGGCAAAACTTTATTGACACTCCTTGCACAGTAGCGACTCAATGTTTAGAAGATTGTTTGTAGATACATTGTTCCTTTTAAAACCTGTTAAATATCCATGGCTTCTCGTGCTTAGCATATCACACATCTTCCATCAGCAAGTGGAAAAATCCATCTCACAACCCTTGCCTGTTCACCTTCGTTTTTCATCTGTGTTATTTTTCTGTCTTTTAACACTTGGGGGCAGATTTACAAGCCCCATGCGCCGCCGGTGCATCACGTTGCGTGACGCACCGGTGGCTCAGCCTGCTAAGGGATATTTACAAGCACAGTTAAAGTCACCCTGCGTGACTTAACCTGTGCTTGTAAATATCGCCCCTGTTCACGAAGCACTTTGCGTGTTGGGGCGGGACATGGGTGTTGCTTTGGGTGTTCCCAGGAAACACCCATGCCCACTGATGCATTTCAAGATTTACGAGAAATAATAAACCTGGAAATGCATCAGTTTTCTGCGACACCATAGGGGTGATATAGCCAAGCGAAACGAGGAGAAATGTTTTCATTTCTCCTTGTTTTTTTTCCTCTTTCAATGCATGCTGCATTCTACAGCATGCATTGAAAGAGGAAAATGCCTGCAGGGATTGCTTTTGTGCAGGAAGGGGCCCCATCCTTCACAAACGTAATCTCCCCATGGGGCATATTTAAAGAAAAAGGGGTGACCCTGTGTCCCTCAGAACCTGGGTAGTTAATGTTTATTATAAAAAGCGGTTCTGTCGTGTGCAGATCATGAGTAATTTAAAGAATACAATTATTTGTAATTGCAGAACACCCTCTTGAGACAACACAATTCAAAACCTCACAATTAATGACTAAAGGTCTTATTCATTGCATTTTTGGTATTTATATGAATTGAATTCATTCAATTGGTATTTCATTAAATACAGACAATAGACTGTCAAAGTGTATTTTTGTGCAAAAATAGTGACAATAGTGAATAGTGATCAAATGGTGAGAGAATTTGTACAGTGAAAGATACACAATCTATACAATCAATATATACATAATACAAAGTCATCTTTCTGAGGCCATATGCTGATGAATGTCTAGGGATTCTTAATATTTCTTTTAGTCTTTGAAATCCTAGAGATCAATGGCCTGTGGTGGGATGTCGACGTTTCGACCCTTCTGCGCCTGTGTTTAAGGTCGCGGCGGGTCTTTTTCAAGACACAAAGGTGCAGCACGACAGTCTGTAAGCAAAGTAACAGGATGTGTGTCAGAGGGTGTTTTTTTTATTTTTAAGGTCGGATAAGTCGAACGAGGGGCAGTAGAACAAGCGATGGGACTACTTACCCACTGGTAACAGGTCATATCGAGTTGCCTGTGAAGAAATGAGGCACAATGGCCATAAGATCTGTGAAAGAGAAGGAATGGATCGGTGACCTTCCTATTTAAGGATGGCTTAACAAAACTGTTACGGCGGGATTTTTGATCTCTTATGATATCACTATAGATCTAGATCCCAACTCAGGTCGACTGAACCTTTGTTACCTGTCATAGAGTAAAAAGCAATCCACTACTAGGTTAATCAGTTTAAGACTTTACACAACTCTGAAGAACCACTTACTGCGAATAAGTTTTAAAAGTTTTATTATAAAGCCAAAGATAACTGGAGATACAAACATCTCAATATAAGGTTCAAAAGATACACTGACATTAGTACAAACATGAATTCTCTTAATGCTCTTAGGCGACAGAAGAATATCACCAAAACTAATTCAAAGATCATCAAGGTTGTAAGAATAGACACAAGTTGTAACTTGTGCGACATTTACAAAAGGGAAGGAAAATTCAAATTAGACTGTCCCTACACTAGACTAAGTGACATCCCTACTTAGCAAGATCTTAACCTCAAAAGGTGTCAGCCGTGGTGACTTCCAAAGAAGATCACTCACTTTCCCTTAGTCTTTGTTGTAAATCTGTGCATCGCAGTTATGCCCTATCTGCCTACCCATCCGCTCTCTTAGGTTCCTCAAGCCATCTGTGCTAACTCCACCCAGGGGTGCTGTCCCTAATACAAAATCACAATTACAGTAGAAACGCCCCTCAGAGACGCCCCTCACGTACACCCCTCACGTGGTGTCGGTTCTGGCTTTTTCCATGCTGATACTCCTCTGGGCTCATTGTTAGCGTTGACCTTGCTTCTCAGGCTCTTCTCCGGCAAGCCGGTACCCCCCAGGAAATTCCTGAACCCTCCTCCAGGCCTGTGCTTGTCTCCCAGAACAGAGCTCTATTCATCACTCTCTTGATTGGAACCCCCTCGCACCTGCAAACAGACACCCATGAAGTGGGCCCCAAATTCCGGCCTCCAGCTTATCTCACAAGTCGTAAACCTTCGAGCATGGTCCACGATTTATGCTTAACACGACCTGATTCTAACTAGCACATGCAGATCAAAAGAAACAACCTTATCTCTTCAGGCCTACTAGAATTACATGAAATGGGCCTGTGCACACTATGAACCTTTATTTCTCAGCCTAAACAGTATTCTAACTTATTACACACAACTGGTTATAAGGAACACTTCTATAAAACGTATATTTTCAGTTCTATGATCAATAATACTTTTAATTATGACAACAGTAATCCATATCATGTGAAATTGTAAAGGCACGTATTCTTTCTCAGTGAACTTCCATGAGGCCTACACATTTCTACGTTTAGCAGCATTACATTCTCCTCTGCAACAGCCACATAACATGGAATTTAATAACATTCTAACATCTCTAAACACTCCTACATTAGCTTTTCATACTGATATATGCACTCTGTATTAATTAAACACCCTTATATGTATGCACTCTATAAATTCAACACTCTTATATGTTCCTTTAACTAGACTGGTGCAACGTGCTTGTAAATATGGTTCACCTCTACATTTTACTTGATTTGCACTCTCTCAGTTCCCCCCTTTGATGACCTTTAGAGGTCATCACCATCACAACACCATCCCTGAGGGTATGAATTGAATCAAACAGAACTCGTTGCAGTGCTCCCTCGCTTCATCATCTCCAGGGCCCTCAGACTCCTGTACTGGTTATCCTGCATCGCAGCTAACCTCTGCTCCTGCTCTCTCATGGATCTTTGCAACCTATTTGATCTATACCATTGATATAGCCGCACCAACCCCCACAATGTGATTACACAAATCACCATTATGATGATAGGTTTCAGTATGTACCAAATGAAACCCTTCCCTAGGTTGGCAAACCAACCTCCAACTTTACCCATTCCATGACCCACTTTTTCGCACACATTCACCTGTGTTAGATCCTCAATCTCATGATGAATTTCAGTGATGTTCTGTATATATTTTTCAAGAGGTTTTGAATTGTCTGGAATGTAAGTGCAACATTCCTGGACCTTCAAAGCCTTACAGACTCCTCCCTCTTTGGCTAACAGAACGTCTAGAGCAAGTCGGTTCTGGAGAACCATTGCCCTTATCGATTGCATCTCTCCCTCCACCAGCATTAGTGATCTAGCAGTACTGGCAGACAATCTATCTACAACTGTTGCCAATCTCCTAATCTTGACATCATTCAGTATTAGCCCTAAAAGAGGGAACATAGCACCAAATACGTCTCCAATTACCTCATCATTGCTTACATCCCTTCTCCCTCTGGCTTGAGTTCCTCCCTCTATGATTTCTAGATCCTTAGCATGGCAT
The DNA here is from genome assembly GCF_964263255.1 of Lissotriton vulgaris. Lineage (NCBI taxonomy): Eukaryota > Metazoa > Chordata > Amphibia > Caudata > Salamandridae > Lissotriton > Lissotriton vulgaris. The sequence goes on along the minus strand of NC_141695.1, from coordinate 1,458,135,515 downwards.
ATTTTGGGGAAGACAATTGCTAAATAACATGATCCGTACCAATTATCCGGTAGTTTCACGTATGCATTTCTTCCACAGACAAAATATACATTCGGGATCACCTGCATTCCCTTCAAGAAATCCTTTGTATAGTATTCTATTTGGAAAGCATGTTCACAACTTACTTCTCCCACAAACACATTCTCATAGTTGGTTTTACCCCTGTATATACATAGTTTCCCTCTTTGCACTCGATCTAAAGCTATTGGACCATTACTACCCTTCCTTTTGTGTGACTTTTCCTCCTTGGTCCAATCTGTTTTCCATTGGCCCGAAGCCTTTAGGATCTTCTGCCTCCTATATCGATCATCCACCTGCCCTATAAACCTTTTCTCAATTTCTGACACTTTACAAGTCAAATTATTTCTTCGGGCATATGAAGTATCCAGCGTTCTCCAAGGAATGAAAAATTTCCTTAATCGATCTTCACTCTTATAATAATCCCACTTGTTCATATGCTTGTAGGCCGGGACCTCTGGTAAAACAGCGTCAAAGTTTGAAAAATAATACTCAAAGCTATTGCGTTCATAAAATATACTAAGCAACAAACTACATGTGATTCCATAAGTCAATGGAAGATGATGGTACCTAATACCTTCGTCTACAGAAGCTGGCAATTGCATGCAGACATAGCAGTCCTTTGCATCCATAGCATCAATGTATTCATAAAGTAATTTAGCATATGCATTTGATTTGAAATTTCCTTGTGGTTCATCTACGTGCAACCTACGAGCTTCTGCTGCTAGTAAAGCTTTATCTTTCTCTGTATTTTCCCCCCTTTGCCCAGCAGTAGTAGGTTTCGGTGTCACTACAACTTTTGCTTCTTTTGTTGCCTTCTCTTCATTTTCATGTCCCACTATATATGATACAGTAACTACTAAAACTATAAGAAAAATTACTCCCACTAAAAGTGTGCCTACTATGCATTTTGTTTTGCGGTTCGGGTTGCCGGCCTCCATGATCTCAAGACAGTGTAGTTCTATTTTTCTGCCACAACACAAAGTCTCTTTTCTTTGCTCCTTCAACAGTGTTTTCTTTGCTTATTCGGTCTTTTCGAACCACACCTGGAAGCTGATAATCCCTTTTGCAAGATCAGTCTTTTGAATTATAGCAACAGACAACCCTAGCCCTTCTCCGTCCACTAAATGGAAAAGTCCCTAAATTTCTTCTTCTTCCACTTGGCGCTAGGTTATCTCTCTATATGTTTATTTACAAAGTCATTAGCAGTCTGTAATCATGCGTGTTCCAGCGGCTCTAATCACGTATTCTAAAATTTCTAAGCGAAGAGTGATCTCCTCGAGTGCTGGTATCGTTGGACCAAAAGTTGGAAATTCTACTCTGTTTAAAACCAGTTCTCTTATTCTGCTCAGATAAGGAGGATTTGGGACAGTGAGTGTCAGCAACCCTTCGATCTCAAGTCCAGGTACCAACAACACCACTTCCAATGTTATGATTGGGTCAGTACTGGTCACTGTCACTTCCCTCACCCTCCCGGATCTCCGTGCACTAGACATCTGCTGCTAGATAGGTCCACTCAGGAGTGGCGTATCTTCTGCAGGGCACTCGGACCCTCCTTGATCTTCTTGGACCCTCCTGTTCTTGATTCTGTGCACCTTCGTCCAGATCTGAGTCTTCAGATATAGGAGCAAGAGTTCTCTCTGGAGTTGGCTTCAAGCTCAGCCTCTTCTTCCTTTCAGGCCAACTAGCTTCCCCACGCCTTGCTCTCCTATTCCTTGTCCTCACACTCGGTTCTTGATCACTTTTGGCTTGATCAGTGTCTGAGCCGTATTCACAGCAACTTTCTCCTTCTGTGGCAACTTCAGTTTCACTGTCGTCTTGTCTTTCTTCCGCTTGATCTGAAGCACTCCCAGCTTCCTCCGACAACCCCACAGCTTGACTGATCCCCTCTAGTGGTTCGCCGTCCACAACTGGATTTTCATCTGTGAGAGGAGCTGTTTCTTCCAGGGGTGCTGGAACTCTTCGAGTATGGGAGGCGTGAATCCAATTTGGCAGCCCACCACACTTCACTGCAGTATTCGTTGTCAGAATTATCTGGTAGGGCCCCTTCCAGCGCACGTCTAGGCAGTTCTTCCGGACGTGCTTCTTCACCAGCACCCAGTCACCAGGGCACAGGTCGTGACATAGGTCTCTGGAAGATGGAATTTCAGCAGCCCGCACCTGAAGAGACACAGAATGAATGACATCAGAAAGTCCCTTGCAATAATCCAGGATCAGATCATCTGTGATATTCAACAAAGCTGTAGTTGGAACAGATGGAAGTCTCATTGCCCTTCCCATTAGAACCTCGTGTGGGGAGAGGCCTGTTCTCCTGTCTGGTGTGCTACGCATACTCATGAGTACCAAGGGCAGGGCATCAGGCCAGCTTAAGGACGTCGATGAACACACTTTGGCCATTCGGGATTTTATAGTTCCATTTATCTGCTCCACGATCCCCGAAGCCTCTGGTCGATAGCTACAGTGCAACTTCTGATCAATATTTAATGCAGAGCAAAGCATCTTCACAACTTCACTGTTGAAATGTGTCCCTCTGTCTGATTCCAAAGAGGTCGGCACCCCGAAGCGTGGTATTAACTCTCTAAGCAACAACTTTGCTACTGTGAGTGTATCGCACCTGCGTGTAGGGTATGCCTCGACCCATCTGGAAAATATGCATACAACCACCAGAACATACCTGAGGCGGTTGCTTTTTGGCATCTCAATAAAGTCTAATTGCATTCGGTTGAAAGGCCCACCAGACCTTCCAATGTGACTCAATGTAACTGGTGTCCTTTTCCCTACGTTCAATTGCTGACATGCTACACACCTCTGACACACTGCTTCTGCGGCTACTCTGAACTTTGGGTTATACCAAGTCTGACTAAATACCCGCAGCATGGCATCTCTTCCTAAATGTACTGGACCATGTATCTGTCGTGCCATTGGACTCACTAATTCATTTGGTAATACTGCCCTTCCATCTGCTAAAATCCACAAATCCATTTCACTTTTTACACAACCTGCAGTTTCCCATGCCTTTTTCTCAAAATCTGATGCGTTCTCTTGCATGTCTTTTAAATCATCCCAAGTATCAACTGTTTCTAGCATCATGTTTAACTCTGTCTTTTCCTGTGTCCCACCCACTTCCACTTCCGTGAAAGAGTATCCTTGCTCCGCACAGTAGCGAGCAACCTCGTCGGCATAACGATTTCCTTGGGACACAAAATCTGTACCTTTGGTGTGTGCTGCACATTTAACAATGGCAATTGCTGCCGGACCTTGTAACGCTTCTAACAATAAATAGATCTGGACGTGATGCCTTGATAGATCTGGACGTGATGTCGTTAATTCCTTTAGCGATCTCTGTTTGGCAATTAAAAGGGAATCCTCGAAACCTGCCCGTACGAACAAGAATTGTGGCCCTCGTTGGTTCGACTCTTCTTGCTCCAGGGCCAATAGAGAGCTAAGGGAAGCCCTGAAATCTAAACCTAGGGACCCGACACTTGTAAAAGACTTAAGAACAGCATATAAAACCGCGGTACGCATACGTTCTGAGGCCCTAGTTAAGGACCACTGGGACTCTCAGGTCCGGTCTGCGGCCCTGAAAGACACTACGGGGTTCTTGAGAGAGGTTAAGTCACTAAGATCCTTTGGCTCCAACATTACAGCTATTAATTGCAACATAACAGGGGATGTGTGGGTCAAGCACTTTTCTAAAATCTATGCCGCACAAGGGCCCCCCACTGACAGTATCACCCATGTTACGCCTGCTATACCCCTCGATATTGCACTATCAGAGGTTGAGGAAGCTATAGTTGAGAGCGCAGGGAATAAAGCGCCCGGCCCGGACGGTCTATCAATAGATCAAATTAAATCTGAAATCAACATTTGGGCCCCCCTGTTATGTAATTTATTTATTAACTTATCTGACAATTCTATCCCTGAATCTTGGTCAAATAGCGTTATTGTTCCAATATTCAAAAAAGGTGACAGACAAGATCCCGGCTGTTACCGCCCAATATCACTAATTGGCAACACACTGAAGGTTCTAGGGCGGGTAATCTTTAACAGGATGAGGAGCTGGGCCGAAGATAACAATATATTAGACCACTGCCAGCTCGGCTTTAGAAGCCACGTTGGTACAGTCGAACAATGTCTGAACCTGAATCTGTTAATGGCAAAGTACACCATCATAAAAAAATCTCCTTTGTACATTGGTTTTATGGATTTAAGTTCAGCCTTTGATTTTGTTAACCGTTCGAATTTGTGGTCACTTTTGCTTAGTTATGGTTTGGATGATTCCCTAGTTTACTTTCTTTCTTACCTGCACCGGGATTTGAAGACTAGAGTGCGCATTAATAATGAGGGTGTGACTTCGAATGATTTCTAATCGGCAGGGGGGTCAGACAGGGCTGCGTGCTCGCCCCCCTGCTTTTTATTCTTTACATTAATGGGCTGAGCAGCAATTTGTGCACTTTAACTGATGATGTTCCAATCATAAAGGGTAACCCCATCCCCGCGCTGCTGTACGCGGATGACGCAGTGTTATTAGGCCGAACACCCAACGCCTTACGTACCCTAATCTCTGGTTTTGTTAATTTTATGGCAGATTTGGGCCTAACCACAAATTTTAAAAAATCTTTTATTATGAATTGCGGGCCCAAAAAATATAATATAACTGCAATTAAAACAGGGGATAATAGCCTTAAATGCACAAGCACTTTTCCATACTTAGGACTGTTATTTTCGAATACGGGCTCATGGTCACCACATGTGTCATATGGGAGAAACAAAATCAGTAAATCCATCAATTCGATTCTCTCCCATTGGCAACCTAAACAGGCTGATACTATCTCCTCACTTTTAAAGATCTACCGTACACAATGCCAACCCACTGGAACCTATGGGGCGGAAGGTTGGGGATATTCTAATTGCACACATATCCAAATTGAGGAAAATAGGTTTTGCAGAAAAATATTGGGGGGAGTTTTATGTGCCCCAACATTTATTTGCCATAATGAGCTCAAACTTCCATACATAGAGGATTTTATCCGCTCAAGACCTGTTATTTTTTGGCTCAAAATTTGGCTAAATCCCGCGGCCCACCTAACCCGCAGAATAATAACCGATTGTTTACAAAGTGAGAGGTCTCACCATGTACCTTGGTTAACAGCCGTTGAGGAAAGCCTGTCTAGTGTAGGCCAGGGCCTTTTGTTCAGCTCCCCTAACACCATCCACTGCTCTCATAAAAATATAGTTAAAAGAGCACTATATGAATTATATGGGGAGGAACGGGCAAGATCTGAAAATTCCAAATCTTCCATCGCTAAATATCTTTCTGTAGTTGAGCCTGATAACGGTTCCCTAGTTTTACCACAAAGATATTTGCTCACCACAATAGGCAGGTGGAACAGGAGCCTTCTGTTTCGATTCTGGGATGGAAGCTTTGTAAACCTTTTAAGTTTCCCCCTTGGTTATAATAAACATCTGAAACAATTGGACTGTCCTTGTTCCATGGGCAGCAAACAAAGTCTGATACATTACTTTTTCTTTTGCGGTTTTTACAAACGCTACACTAGTCAACACTTAAAACCGTATTGTTGAAGACACGGGCTAAGGGACCTGAATCAGGCAATGAAAATTTTCCGAAGGATGTCTTCTGATGATGTGATATTTATTGTGAGCAGTTTTCTTAAAGCCAGTGTTCGCTCCCGTGCAAGTATGGAATCTGCATGAAGAACATTTGCACATTGCACTCTTGCACATTAGCTTTTTTGCACACCTAAGTATTGTATTTCCCATTGGTGTTCAGATAAGTGGCTACTTTGACTGTTCAGATACGCCCGTCTGGGGATTATTTAAGAACATTTGCACATTGCTTATCTTTGCATAAAATTGCTTTTTGCACATCGGATGATGCATAAATAGTTATCTTCTGCATTTGAAAAGGACTATTCTGTATGCATGTACGCAACTTTTTAATGTTATTTTATGTATGATCAATTGTACAATGTATTGGATTTTATCAATTATTTTATTGTATCCTTTTTAACATAACCTGTGTGTACTTTTATGGATGCTTTGACTTCCGAATAAAGATCATTTGACTTGACTTGACTTCTAACAATAGTCGCACAAACTCCCCATTTCGAATAGGCGAACCTGAAGAGGTCATGTAACCTCTCTGAGACCACAATTGCCCAAAGTCATGAACTACACCGAAACCATATTGGCTATCTGTGTAAATGGTGACTCGAATTTTGCTACCTGCTAAACAGGCACGTGTCAATGCAATGATTTCAGCTACCTGAGCGGAGTGTACTCCTTCCAGGCAAGCGGCTTCCACAACTCCAGTAATGGTGCAAACAGCATAAGCTGCTCTCAACTGACCAGTATCGTCTCTTACACATGAGCCATCAACAAAGAAAATTTCATCAGGGTCAGTCAACGGCTCATCCACAATATCTGGTCTTGGCTTGGTGCATAGTTCAGTCACATCAAGGCAATCGTGATCTTCACATTCTTCGTCTTCTATATAATTAGGAAGTGGCATCAAAGTGGCAGGATTCAAAACAGAGCACCTCTTAAGGGTCACGTTCTCCGCAGCAAGAATGACTTGCTCGCAGCGCGTGAGCCTATTGTTGGTCAAGTGCTGTGTCTTGGTCCTGGTCATTAACAGTTCTACAGAATGAGGTACATACACCACTAATTGATGTCCCATCACAATGCTTTCACACCTTTCAATGCTGACACCCGTTGCAGCAACGTATTTGAGACATCCGGGCAACGCTGCGGCTACTGGGTCTAAAGTAGCCGAAAAATATGCAACTGGTCTACGGGCATTTCCATGAATTTGTGCTAGGACTGACAAAGCACAACCTTCTCTTTCGCAACAGTAAAGTAAAAATGGTTTTGCATAATCAGGCATTCCCAAAGCTGGAGCACGGCACAAGTCCTCTCTCAGCTGTAGGAACGACATCAAACAATCCTTGTCCCATGGTACCGGATCACTCACCTCCTTGTGCGTCAGTTTTTGTGAGGGTTTTGCTTTCAGGGAAAAGTTAGCTATCCACTGTCGGCAATAACGAACCATTCCTAGGAACATCCTGACCTCTCTTTGTGTCGTAGGCGAATTCATCTTCATGATCGCCTCTATCCTGTCTGGTGACACCTTCCGCTTTCCTTTTTCAATTCGGTGATCCAAGTACTGTACTTCTGTCAGACAGTACTGCAATTTGCTCGGAGACACCTTATGCCCATTTTCAGCCAAATGGTTCAGCAAGGCGATGGTGTCTATCTTTACATAACCAAAGAGATTCTATCAAAGAAAAGTGAAGTGATGATTTTTATTTTAATTTTTACTAGTGGAAACGGTATTAGGCTCTCTCTTAGGAGTGGAAAGATGAGAGCACAATGTGCTTGTTAAAATACCCCTCACACACTAAAAAACCGTTAGTGTCATGCTTCGTCATAGGGGTCTTCCCGCCCCTATAACGGGACGGGGCGTGCTACGACCAGACGACTACGCGGGAGCACTCAAGTTGTGACAGTGGCTATGTGTGGGTGTATGGGTATCAGTGAAAGTGTAGGGACCTAACACTAGTGAGTGTGAAACAAAATCGAAAAAAGGTTAAAAATTCCCTGGCATAGTAGAAAAAAATACACTTTATTAACTTCTCTAGCTGGGAACATTAAGAAGGGGTTGTGAGGTAGAGCAATAGCTAGCTACCTAGTCGACATGTTTCGTAAGCAGTCCCCTACTGCTTACTCATCAGGACCCAAATAGTGATCCCTACCTGTAAGTACTCATTTCTAAGAAGATATGCCTACTGTCCTACAAACAATACAGCAAAAATCAGCTGGCTGTTTGGACTTCGGGGCATGAGTAGCCCCAGGTGAAGCAAAAAATAATTCAATGAAAAATGGACCCGTTGTGGTCTCTGTAAAGGAAAAGAGAAAGAGAGAAACCAACATGTATGCGTAAATTAGCATCACAATCTGAATGAAAATGCAAACAGATAATCGTATTCCACAATGGTGGTGAAATCGCTTTAAATCTCTTGAAGCGATCATGTACCTGTATAAAATCAAACAGGTGAGAGCTTTACATCTATCGGGTTCAGCTGTCTTTCGCTAAAGTTTATCTCGATAGGAATCGTATAGTGACCTCAAAATGTGGGTACACTATCATCTCATCATACATACCAACACTCATAACTCCATGCATTTCCAACAAACCAGCAATTAAAAGGGGAAAGGAGGACCCTCCTTCGCATTGTCTACATGATAAACGACAATAAGCGTTACACTCAACTCACAACCATGTCAAAGGGATCAATACATACTTTTGTCAGTATTGTTCAGAGCCCCATGAGTTTGCAGGCGAGGGGTATTCTGCGCGGTTTACTGTGAAAACAAAACCGCACCTCGTATTATATGCTGGTTATTTACGAGATTTTTAAGTCGCTTGTACTGCCCCCGTTGACCCGTTTATTAAAGACTCGAGGTCAGAGTCTATTACTCACATGTCCGCAAGTCTAGAAATCATTATTCCTACCCCCCGTGCTACTCCGAGGATTGCCCAATTCGTGTATCCGCTGTTGTTTAAGAACCCTGCATTTCCGCGTTGTCATTCTGGTGGGTGCGGCTTACGGCGCTGATGCTAGTGCGCTAACCTCTCAAGATGGCTGCCACCTGGTGGCACAATCGAAGAGTAAAACGGAAGTCTTTCTACAGTGTCAATTCTTGCAATGAATCGTTTTTTTATGAGTGATGATAGTTATAAAATCACAGTTGGTGAACAAAAGGGCTACAGTTTGTGGTAATTGATCTAATGACAATGTACGCCCTCGGGGGCTGCGGGGTTCAATAAGGATTGAGTGGGTCTTAGTCTGGATAATCGGAGGAGCTCATCATAGCTGGCTCCAGGGTATGTCGTCATTCAGCCCGGTTTTGTGTGACTGAATGCGAAACACCCATCTCTGCTCTTTTTCCAATAGGAATCGTTCATTACTGACCAGTTCTATTACAGTCCATGTAATTTCCTCTGGTTTGTGATTTCTTTCCAAGAAATGGTTAGTGAGTTTATTACTTGATTTCCTGCATTTTATAGTGCTCTTATGTTCCCCTATCCTGATTTTTACTGCCCTGCTGGTCATTCCTACATATTCAAGTTTGCAGGGGCAGGTGATCAGGTATATGACATTGGCGCTATTGCAGTTACTGAAACTTCTCTGTTCCCAGACGGTACCGTTGTTGAAGGTTATCTTCTTGCTTTTCTTAGTTAGACCACAGACCCTGCACCCTCCCCAAGGATAATGTCCCTGGACAAAATTCGGATCTCTGTGTACACTGATGTTGTTCAGTTTAGGTCTGGTATGGACTAAGACATCTCTCAGGCTTTTTGCTCTTTTGTGTGCAAACATGGGTTTTGGTATTTGCATCCCACCACTGTTCAAGATCTTCCAATTCCTGTTGATAATTTTGGTCACTAGATTTGAACCGGTGTTATATGTAGTCACACAAATTGGTCGTTTTTCTTCCTCCTTCGGTGTTTTTGCTTCCAAAAGGCTTTCGCGGCAGTTGTTTTTAGCCCGTGTGTAAGCCTGGTTTATGATCCGATCAGGGTACATTCGTGCCTTTAGTTTCTTTTTGAGATCATCCGATTGTGTTTTAAAGTTTCCAATCTCGGTACAGTTCCTGCGTAAACGCAGAAACTGTCCATAAGGGAGGTTATCCCGTAGGTGTTTCGGATGGAAACTGTTGTACATTAAGAGACAGTTCTTTGAGGTGCTCTTAAAGTGGGTCGTGGTCATCAATCTCCCATTTTTGGGAAATATGTTCAGGTCAAAGAAAACCAGGTTCTCTCTAGAGGTTGTGCTGGTGAATTTTAAGAAGTCATCTTGTAGATTTAGCCATGTTAGAAATCTTTCGGAGTCCTTTTCATCTCCATCCCAGATGATCAGGATATCATCGATGTAGCGTTTCCATAGCTTGATGTGAGATCTGAACGGGTTGTTGGGGTTCAATATTTTGGTCACCTCTAGGTGATGTACGTACAGCCCAGCTATACTAGGGGCAAATGTGCTTCCCATGCTGGTGCCGTGCTTTTGTAGATATAGGGTGCCATTGTATTCAAAAAAGACCGAAGGAGGAAGAAAAACGACCAATTTGTGTGACTACATATAACACCGGTTCAAATCTAGTGACCAAAATTATCAACAGGAATTGGAAGATCTTGAACAGTGGTGGGATGCAAATACCAAAACCCATGTTTGCACACAAAAGAGCAAAAAGCCTGAGAGATGTCTTAGTCCATACCAGACCTAAACTGAACAACATCAGTGTACACAGAGATCCGAATTTTGTCCAGGGACATTATCCTTGTGGAGGGTGCAGGGTCTGTGGTCTAACTAAGAAAAGCAAGAAGATAACCTTCAACAACGGTACCGTCTGGGAACAGAGAAGTTTCAGTAACTACAATAGCGCCAATGTCATATACCTGATCACCTGCCCCTGCAAACTTGAATATGTAGGAATGACCAGCAGGGCAGTAAAAATCAGGATAGGGGAACATAAGAGCACTATAAAATGCAGGAAATCAAGTACTAAACTCACTAACCATTTCTTGGAAAGAAATCACAAACCAGAGGAAATTACATGGACTGTAATAGAACTGGTCAGTAATGAACGATTCCTATTGGAAAAAGAGCAGAGATGGGTGTTTCGCATTCAGTCACACAAAACCGGGCTGAATGACGACATACCCTGGAGCCAGCTATGATGAGCTCCTCCGATTATCCAGACTAAGACCCACTCAATCCTTATTGAACCCCGCAGCCCCCGAGGGCGTACATTGTCATTAGACCAATTACCACAAACTGTAGCCCTTTTGTTCACCAACTGTGATTTTATAACTATCATCACTCATAAAAAAACGATTCATTGCAAGAATTGACACTGTAGAAAGACTTCCGTTTTACTCTTCGATTGTGCCTCCAGGTGGCAGCCATCTTGAGAGGTTAGCGCACTAGCATCAGCGCGGTAAGCTGCACCCACCAGAATGACAACGCGGAAATGCAGGGTTCTTAAACAACAGCGGATACACGAATTGGGCAATCCTCGGAGTAGCACGGGGGTAGGAATAATGATTTCTAGACCTGCCGGACATGTGAGTAATAGACTCTGACCTCGAGTCTTTAATAAACGGGTCAACGGGGGCAGTACAAACAACTTAAAAATCTCGTAAATAACCAGCATATAATACGAGGTGCGGTTTTGTTTTCACAGTAAACCGCGCAGAATACCCCTCGCCTGCAAACTCATGGGGCTCTGAACAATACTGACAAAAGTATGTATTGATCCCCTTGACATGGTTGTGAGTTGAGTGTAACGCTTATTGTCGTTTAACATGTAGACAATGCGAAGGAGGGTCCTCCTTTCCCCTTTTAATTGCTGGTTTGTTGGAAATGCATGGAGTTATGAGTGTTGGTATGTATGATGAGATGATAGTGTACCCACATTTTGAGGTCACTATACGATTCCTATCGAGATAAACTTTATCGAAAGACAGCTGAACCCGATAGTTGTAAAGCTCTCACCTGTTTGATTTTATACAGGTACATGATCGCTTCAAGAGATTTAAAGCGATTTCACCACCATTGTGGAATACGATTATCTGTTTGCATTTTCACTCAGATTGTGATGCTAATTTACGCATACATGTTGGTTTCTCTCTTTCTCTTTTCCTTTACAGAGACCACAACGGGTCCATTTTTCATTGAATTATTTTTTGCTTCACCTGGGCCTACTCATGCCCCGAAGCCCAAACAGCCAGCTGATTTTTGCTGTATTGTTTGTAGGACAGTAGGCATATCTTCTTAGAAATGAGTACTTACAGGTAGGGATCACTATTTTGGTCCTGATGAGTAAGCAGTAGGGGACTGCTTACGAAACATGTCGACTAGGTAGCTAGCTATTGCTCTACCTCACAACCCCTTCTTAATGTTCCCAGCTACAGAAGTTAATAAAGTGTATTTTTTTCTACTATGCCAGGGAATTTTTAACCTTTTTTCGATTTTTTTTCACACTCACTAGTGTTAGGTCCCTACACTTTCACTGATACCCATACACCCACACATAGCCACTGTCACTACTTGAGTGCTCCCGCGTAGTCGTCTGGTCGTAGCACGCCCCGTCCCGTTATAGGGGCAGGAAGACCCCTATGATGAAGCATGACACTAACGGTTTTTTAGTGTGTGAGGGGTATTTTAACAAGCACATTGTGCTCTCATCTTTTCACTCCTAAGAGAGAGCCTAATACCGTTTCCACTAGTAAAAATAAAAATAAAAATCATCACTTCACTTTTCTTTGATAGAATCTCTTTGGTTATGTAAAGTCCTGCTTGGAGGGTGATCCTATCAATACCTCTACGCTCCTCTTTTGGTTTGGATTTACTGGCAGCGCACAGCTGCGGAGGCTCACGGAAGAATTCACGAACTCTTCCTCTCTACCACCACACAAGTGATTCTGCATTTCCACAACAAGCTTTTGAAAGACAAGGGGGACCCCTCTTTACCACTGCTTCCAACGATGGCCGACTTGGGCCTAGCATTCACTGAAGACGAGATCTCTAACTTGATGGCATCCTTGGGAACATTTGAGGGTCTGAACACTGCGGGCCCTTCCAATAAAAACAATGACTGGGATGAACTTGAAGAGCTAAGAAGAACTCAGATAAAAACAGCCATCCATGGCTTACTTATGTCCGAATACCTTAAGGTGAACACTGCACCATCTGGCCTTGTTGTTCGCAATGAACCCTTCATCTTTCTACAAGATAAGACCTTCAAAATCGACTGGTCAAAAATCTCGTGGCGATGCACCAGAGATTGGATTGTTCTCATTATAAAGACTGCGAGTAGACTGGCCAGTGAACTCAAGGTAGAGATACAAACCATAGAAATTCGCATAAAAAGCTATGAATCTCCTGCCGATATCAAGAAGTATCTAGATGAGATGAATAAATCTCTCAATGAGTTCGAGACCACTCTCAAGGAAAGTAAATATGAGAAATTTAAAAAAGATAACAGCCGATGGACAAAAGAAAGAATCTATCCTTATATCAAGGATGATTATAAATCAGCCAACGACAATGCTACAGATGATGAGACATCTGATTCAGGCTCCAAAAGTTCAAACTCCAGCAGGAATAGAAGTCCGAGATATCGGGGAAACAGGAGGAACTTTCGTAGACCGAACTTTCGAGGCTCGAGAGGATGGAACAATTTCAACCCTCCCATGATGTACCCGCCACAACAACAATATGGACCACCCCCCTTCCAACACCCACAGGGACCATTCCCAACTTGGGGATACCAACAACAAGACTATGGATATTTTGACCCCTCCACTCCTTTTTTAGGGGCGCGCCAAGGACGAACGAAGGGGAGGAACCGGAGAGGCACCACGGTCCACTGGAACACCGAGGAAGAAGAAACTCCTCGGGTATCAACAAGGAGCATGACAGGCGCCACGAGGACCCAGAAGTAAGTCTGGTTGTGAACCTTTCTGATATTGAATTGACAGCTCCACAGAAAAGAGTCTTGGAAAAAGGCCTAGGATACGTGCCCACAGCCAGCATGGATAAATTCCATCTTTGCCAAGAGGTACAGGAATTCATGCGACGCCTGAAGCTGCAGGTCTTCTTTAAAGACAAAGATGATGAAACAGACCATGGAGACACGAACTTAAGACCAAAATCAAAGTTCACTCCCATGGATAACACCCTGCCTGTTGAACTACTAACGTTTGAAAAGGCAGTAATGATGGAGTTGGAAAACATCAACCCTCTAGAGAAACGTGTCTTCCACAATACTACCAACAAGGAAAGGCAAGCATTACGAGACCTCAGTAACAACAAACGAGTAGTAATCAAGCCTGCCGACAAAGGCGGTGCCACGGTCATACAGAACCTTGAGAACTATGACAATGAGTGCATGAGGCTGCTACAGGACAGAAGAAACTATGAAGTTCTCCCAACGGATCCCACAGCAACTATACAAATAAAGATTGGCACCATGGTAGAGGAAGCAATAGCACATGATTGGATCACCAAGAAAGAAGGAGAATTCCTCTGTCAAAAGGATCCGAGAATCCCCTATCTATACACTCTACCCAAGATCCACAAAAGCATTGAGAACCCCCCAGGACGACCCAGAGTTTCCGGCATTGGATCTATCCTGGAACCTGTTTCTAGGTTTGCAGATGCTTTTCTCAGACCGATGGTTCAAAGAACATCTACATACCTCAGAGACACTAAAGATGTTCTGAATCTGTTGGAAGAAGTCAGTTTTGATCCTAACACCCAGCTATTGATTAGCTGTGATGTAGAGAGCCTCTATACCAGTTTGCCGCACCAAGCAACTTTAGAAATCATTGAGGATGTCCTTTTTGAAGATTTTTGGGAATACCAGACACCACGGAATGTGGTGATGAGCTGTTGCTCTCTTGCATTAAAGGAGAACTTTTTTGAATACAATGGCACCCTATATCTACAAAAGCACGGCACCAGCATGGGAAGCACATTTGCCCCTAGTATAGCTGGGCTATACGTACATCACCTAGAGGTGACCAAAATATTGAACCCCAACAACCCGTTCAGATCTAACATCAAGCTATGGAAACGCTACATCGATGATATCCTGATCATCTGGGATGGAGATGAAAAGGACTCCGAAAGATTTCTAACATGGCTAAATCTACAAGATGACTTCTTAAAATTCACCAGCACAACCTCTAGAGAGAACCTGGTTTTCCTTGACCTGAACATATTTCCCAAAAATGGGAGATTGATGACCACGACCCACTTTAAGAGCACCTCAAAGAACTGTCTCTTAATGTACAACAGTTTCCATCCGAAACACCTACGGGATAACCTCCCTTATGGACAGTTTCTGCGTTTACGCAGGAACTGTACCGAGATTGGAAACTTTAAAACACAATCGGATGATCTCAAAAAGAAACTAAAGGCACGAATGTACCCTGATCGGATCATAAACCAGGCTTACAAACGGGCTAAAAACAACTGCCGCGAAAGCCTTTTGGAAGCAAAAACACCGAAGGAGGAAGAAAAACGACCAATTTGTGTGACTACATATAACACCGGTTCAAATCTAGTGACCAAAATTATCAACAGGAATTGGAAGATCTTGAACAGTGGTGGGATGCAAATACCAAAACCCATGTTTGCACACAAAAGAGCAAAAAGCCTGAGAGATGTCTTAGTCCATACCAGACCTAAACTGAACAACATCAGTGTACACAGAGATCCGAATTTTGTCCAGGGACATTATCCTTGTGGAGGGTGCAGGGTCTGTGGTCTAACTAAGAAAAGCAAGAAGATAACCTTCAACAACGGTACCGTCTGGGAACAGAGAAGTTTCAGTAACTGCAATAGCGCCAATGTCATATACCTGATCACCTGCCCCTGCAAACTTGAATATGTAGGAATGACCAGCAGGGCAGTAAAAATCAGGATAGGGGAACATAAGAGCACTATAAAATGCAGGAAATCAAGTAATAAACTCACTAACCATTTCTTGGAAAGAAATCACAAACCAGAGGAAATTACATGGACTGTAATAGAACTGGTCAGTAATGAACGATTCCTATTGGAAAAAGAGCAGAGATGGGTGTTTCGCATTCAGTCACACAAAACCGGGCTGAATGACGACATACCCTGGAGCCAGCTATGATGAGCTCCTCCGATTATCCAGACTAAGACTCACTCAATCCTTATTGAACTCCGCAGCCCCCGAGGGCGTACATTGTCATTAGACCAATTACCACAAACTGTAGCCCTTTTGTTCACCAACTGTGATTTTATAACTATCATCACTCATAAAAAACCGATTCATTGCAAGAATTGACACTGTAGAAAGACTTCCGTTTTACTCTTCGATTGTGCCACCAGGTGGCAGCCATCTTGAGAGGTTAGCGCACTAGCATCAGCGCGGTAAGCCGCACCCACCAGAATGACAACGTGGAAATGCAGGGTTCTTAAACAACAGCGGATACACGAATTGGGCAATCCTCGGAGTAGCACGGGGGTAGGAATAACGATTTCTAGACCTGCCGGACATGTGAGTAATAGACTCTGACTTCGAGTCTTTAATAAACGGGTCAACGGGGGCAGTACAAACGACTTAAAAATCTCGTAAATAACCAGCATATAATACGAGGTGCGGTTTTGTTTTCACAGTAAACCGCGCAGAATACCCCTCGCCTGCAAACTCATGGGGCTCTGAACAATACTGACAAAAGTATGAATTGATCCCCTTGACATGGTTGTGAGTTGAGTGTAACGCTTATTGTCGTTTAACATGTAGACAATGCGAAGGAGGGTCCTCCTTTCCCCTTTTAATTGCTGGTTTGTTGGAAATGCATGGAGTTATGAGTGTTGGTATGTATGATGAGATGATAGTGTACCCACATTTTGAGGTCACTATACGATTCCTATCGAGATAAACTTTAGCGAAAGACAGCTGAACCCGATAGATGTAAAGCTCTCACCTGTTTGATTTTATACAGGTACATGATCGCTTCAAGAGATTTAAAGCGATTTCACCACCATTGTGGAATACGATTATCTGTTTGCATTTTCATTCAGATTGTGATGCTAATTTACGCATACATGTTGGTTTCTCTCTTTCTCTTTTCCTTTACAGAGACCACAACGGGTCCATTTTTCATTGAATTATTTTTTGCTTCACCTGGGCCTACTCATGCCCCGAAGCCCAAACAGCCAGCTGATTTTTGCTGTATTGTTTGTAGGACAGTAGGCATATCTTCTTAGAAATGAGTACTTACAGGTAGGGATCACTATTTTGGTCCTGATGAGTAAGCAGTAGGGCACTGCTTACGAAACATGTCGACTAGGTAGCTAGCTATTGCTCTACCTCACAACCCCTTCTTAATGTTCCCAGCTAGAGAAGTTAATAAAGTGTATTTTTTTCTACTATGCCAGGGAATTTTTAACCTTTTTTCGATTTTTTTTCACACTCACTAGTGTTAGGTCCCTACACTTTCACTGATACCCATACACCCACACATAGCCACTGTCACAACTTGAGTGCTCCCGCGTAGTCGTCTGGTCGTAGAACGCCCCGTCCCGTTATAGGGGCGGGAAGACCCCTATGATGAAGCATGACACTAACGGTTTTTTAGTGTGTGAGGGGTATTTTAACAAGCACATTGTGCTCTCATCTTTCCACTCCTAAGAGAGAGCCTAATAGCGTGTCCACTAGTAAAAATAAAAATAAAAATCATCACTTCATTTTCTTTGATAGAATCTCTTTGGTTATGTAAAGTCCTGCTTGGAGGGTGATTCTATCAATACCTCTACACTCCTCTTTTGGTTTGGATGGTGTCTATTTTACAAGCTTCTTCTGTTCCTGACGCAACAAGTTGGTCGTCTATGTACTGAACTAGAACCGAGTTCTGTGGTGGTACTAGACTTTCAAGATTTTTCTTCAGCAGCTGGTTGAAAATCGATGGGCTTTCTGTATACCCCTGTGGGATACGACACCATGTTAAGACACGATTTTCCAGCTTAAATGCAAAAAGAAACTGGCTCTCCTCATCTAATGGAATTGAAAAGAAAGCCTGACAAAGATCTATCACTGTGAACCACTCAGCTTGGAATGGTATCTGAAACAATATCACTGATGGATTCGGTACCACTGGACAACATGAAACAACTATGTTATTAACATCCTGTACTATTCTAAATTTCCCGCTAGGTTTCTGCAAACCCATAATCGGGGAGTTGCATGGACTACCCACGATTTCCTTCAGTATTCCCTGCTTAATCATGGTGTCGATCACAGGTTTTATTCCTGCAATCGTCTCCGGGGTCAATTTGTATTGAGGCGTTCTTGTATATTCAACATTTGGTTTTATCATGATTTTCACTGGTTCTACTCCTTTAATCAATCCTATCTCTTCTCCAGTGAAATCCCATACTTCAGATGACACAGTATCTCTTAAGTCCCAAGGGAGCTCTTCCACCGTCAGGGTAGGATACAGTTCTACGCATACTCTTGAATTTGCAACTTTAAAGGTGGCATCATCGTCGTTAGTCTGTACCTCTACTCCCTGAGGCTTGCAGTATATTGTGCAATTTAGTTTGCACAATAAGTCTCTTCCTAACAGACACACAGGGCTAGAATCGCATACTACAAACTGATGTTCATCGCTGTAGTTTCCTATTCTCTCTAGGACTGGTTCAGTCAAAGGGTTAGTCATTCTCCTATTTGCAACTCCTACCACTTGAATTGTTTCCCCCGACATTGGCAGATCCGGAACCACGGCTGATCTCAAAGTTGATCGAGTAGCTCCGGTATCTACTAAGAATGTCGTAGGACACCCCGCCACCTCAGCCTCAACGAACTGTCCTCTTTGGTCCACCTCTAGAACTGTCCCGAGGGTACAGTCCGCCTCTCTACTCACACGCCGTCCAGTTAGTGGATCAACGTAGTAACACTCTTCTCCTCCTACTAAAAGAGGCATTTGTCTATAGGTCTTGCCCCCTGTCGTAATCTTTGGTGGTTGCGGGAACTGAGCTCGAGGAGCCGAAGTCCCCCCTTTGGCCACCTTACCCTTTGGTACTGTCACCCCTTGGACTGGAACGGTCTGAACTTCCTCCTCCTCTACTTCCAGTTCTCCGTTTTCAGGGTTATAGGGACACTCGCGTTTCCAATGTCCCACCTGGTGACACTGGTGACACTTTGTCGTCTTTTTCAATGTAGCAAAGTCTATTCTAGGTCTCGGATTTTCCTCGTTGTCCCTATTCTGACTATTTGATCTCCTTCCCATCGTCCCTGTTCCCTGTTGCTGCTGTCCACCCTTTCCAGCCGACTGCATCTGAACCATCATCAACTTCTCCTTAAGTTTCTGTGCTTTGGAATCTATTTCAAAATTTCATCCAATGGTTTGTTTTGCCAGCAAATTAAGTGTTGCTGAATCATCAAACAAATGTCAGGGCTCAACCCCAAAACGAACTTCGATACAAACTGTCCTATGTCTTTGAGATCCATTACATCTAATCCACTGTATTGTTTGAACGTTTTCAGCAATCGCTCATAAAACTCATGGACTGTCTCCTTGGGTTCCTGTCTAGTTCGGTCTATTTTCACCCAATCTATATCCTGCGGTGGCACCTTATCTTTCAGCCATGTCATCACCTTTTCATATTTTATCATTACTCTTTCTGATGGACCATTAGTACGAGCATCTCTTTTTGGTTCTGCTGTGGGCCATTCAACAATAACTTTGCATGCTGTCCACAAGTCTCCTGGGACCACAATGTCGAATAAAGTGTTCAAATCAATCCAGAGTACTTTCGAGATCTTCACAAACCTCTCTACCTGTTTGTACCATTCTACAGGATTCTCTCTTAACTTCGGAAATGAATTGGTAAACGCAGCCAAATCTCCCCTACTCCAGGGCACATGTACATAACTCCCATTCGCTATTTCTCGCAAAGGGAATGCCTCCATCCGCAGTGGCCCTCCCTCCGGGGACATCACAATCGCGCTCTGCCTGACAGTCCCTTTCTTGGACCACCTTTCTTCCCATTTATCCAGATCTCTCCATGCTCTTATTCCTGTGATCAGTTCCCTTATGTGTGTTTTTAATCCAGTTGTCCTCCTCTCATCCAGGTCCTGATCTGAATAATGCAACCTATGGTTACCCTGTAATGCCTTTGTTCTCGACAAGTCTACCATATACTTGTCTGCCAGTTCAGACAACTTCTCGTGAGTTGCTCTTGCCTTTCCACTAATATCCTTTGCTATAAACAGCAGCTCATCTTGCTCGTACATGTCAATCCTTTCTAAAGGCAACGTACCATCTATTATCTCGTCCAGGTCAGATTTTAAACTGGTCACATCAAGCCTTTTTGCCTTTATCACAGCTTTCAGTGTGCTGTCTCTAGAGAGCCCATTTACGTCTCTCCCATCACAGCTCTGAGTCCTACGTCTGGGCTCAGGCGTGTTATGGGGAGTCCACCCATGCTCCCATCTCACCAGGTCCCATGCAGTTCTATCCTCTCTTGGTGTATGGTGAAACACTTCTCTACTCCCCATAGTGCTACATTTTCCATTCTGCCTGGTTTCTCTAGGTGCATGGTAAGACACTCCATTATTCCCCATGCTTTCGCAATTCCCCTGCTGTCCATGATCGCTCGACGCATGGCAAGACCCTTCGCGGCTCCCCATGTTCCCGCGATCCCGCTCCTGCCCATGATCGCTTGACGCATGGTGAGACACCTCGTGGCTCCCCATGTTCCCGCGATTCCAATGCTGTATGTTATCGCCAGGTGCATGGAGGGTGCACTTAAAGCTATCCCTGTACTCTTGCGTCCTTCGGTCTCCCTCACTGTGGTGAATGAGACGAGACGCCCTTCCACACTCTGTACTTCTACCTTCTTGCTCCTGCCTACTTCTACCGTGGATATGACGGGTAGCTCCTCTACTCTCCTGACTCTTACTGTCCCACTCCTGACCGCTTTCGCTAGCCCCGCAGTGAGACAATGTCCCATTGCCTCGACTTCCCCATTCAGCTTCCGCTCTTGACCTATTACTCTGTGTTTCTGTGGCAGCATCCCATTCCCTCAAGTCAGCCCTCAACTCCTTAAAGGATTTCGGCCGTGGTCCTCTCAGATCCATCGGTCCTCTCTGACTCCCCTGTTCTGTTATGGGATCCACTGCTGAATCCAATGGGGTGCTCCATTTTGTCGGTCCTGGCAATTGCCTCCAGGCATTTGTCATGTTGTTCCTTCTTTCCATTTCAGCTCTTTCTCTCTCTAGCCGTACCTGTTCCTCCTCTCGCACCTTCTTTGGGTTATAAACCGACACTATAGGACCTATGGTAACGGGTACTTGAAGAGCATCTGGCAATCCATGAGACTCAACACACTCCGTTGCTGGCACCTTCTGCACCACAAACCTTCCGACTACCCTCTGTACAGGAATAGGTTGAGGTGTTTCCTCACCTTTGGTAGGTACCCAATCCGTTATAGGGAGTGGTCTATTCTCCTCTATGCCAGACCTATCTTCCCTTGGGAGCTCGATATCTTCCATCTCCCTATTATACGGAGGCGGTCTATCTATCAACAACCTATTTATTAGGCTATCCTCTGACTCGCTCTCGTCATCCTCCTCTGGGGTTCTCTTTTCTCCTGTAACCTCTCTCACTGGGTACAGCTTATCCACTTCAATAGTCTGTACCCTCCATTTCTTGGTTTCCGCATCCCATTTGGTATCTTGTACTGCTCTTACTGATCGTCTCACCCTTTCTTGATGCCTGTTCTGATTCCTGTCGTGCGCCGCCCTAATCCACGCATTAAGGGCCTCAAACTGTGTTGGTTTAGGCAAAGGTCTCAATGAAGACATAACTGCTTTTAGCTGGTGCAACACTTCTAATCTAAACGTTCCATATTTCAGAAAAGTCAGTTCCTCGTTCCCTTCTGTAATCTTACTCCAAGTACCAAGCCACAGTATAGTATGCAACCCAACATTCGTAGCCATATAATGAGCTGGTGTACCTATGGCGGGGCCTCTTCCCCGTAATAAGATTCTCTCCTTTTTCTCTTAAAGATCGCTCTCAAGCATTTAAAACACTTCATGTTCAAAATCTACAATGTTTTCCCTATTTCCCCGCGCTCGTTTACTTCCTGATGACAATCCACCAATCCCAGCGCGGCTCTCGCTAACCGGCCTATCCCAGCGCGGCTTCACACCAACCGGCCTATCACAGCGCGGTTCGCGTCAACCGGCCTATCACAGCGCGGCTCTCTCTGACGTCACTCGTCTCCCCTTCGCAGCAGTTCCCCTCCTCTCTCAGCTCGTCTCCCGGTCATGCATGCATCCCATTCATACTCTGAAAAATGATTACTTCCGACCAAGCGATCACTTTCCTTGACTGTACGCCCACAGTCTAACTGTAATTGTCACCTTAACTGACGAAATGTCTTTCCGTGAACGTCCAGACAATCGCCTTGACTGATAGGTTACTCACACACAGTAACTTCCAACCTGCGTCCGTTACCCATACACTCACTCTTGCGTTCCCCCTATCACGGTCCTGCGGGCGATCAATGGTACCTCATGACCCCCTTTACAATGGTCGACAATTACTCTGGATGTTAGATACACCCGAACCACTTAAGCTCTTCTCTGAACTTAAGATTTTCACTAGGTTGCGCGCGCTCACAACCCTCCCTCAATCACACTACAGGCATTCAACTCCGCATGACATTACAATACAGATACAACACAAAACACTGCAATCTGACAACGCATGACCCTTATTATACTCACTCTCGTCCGACTCTGCTGCTTTTCTCTCGCACCGTCAGCACTTTCTTCGGCAGGCGATTCTTCTGCTGCTCATCTCTCGATCTCTAGGGGTCTCGGGGTAATCTTAACCTAGTCTAGATCACCTTCCTCTAGAAGGTAACCATCCTACTCTGCTACCAACTGTTACGGCGGGATTTTTGATCTCTTATCAGATCACTATAGATCTAGATCCCAACTCAGGTCGACTGAACCTTTGTTACCTGTCATAGAGTAAAAAGCAATCCACTACTAGGTTAATCAGTTTAAGACTTTACACAACTCTGAAGAACCACTTACTACGAATACATTTTAAAAGTTTTATTATAAAGCCAAAGATAACTGGAGATACAAACATCTCAATATAAGGTTCAAAAGATACACTGACATTAGTACAAACATGAATTCTCTAAATGCTCTTAGGCGACAGAAGAATATCACCAAAACTAATTCAAAGATCATCAAGGTTGCAAGAATAGACACAAGTTGTAACTTGTGCGACATTTACAAAAGGTAAGGAAAATTCAAATTACACTGTCCCTACACTAGACTAAGTGACATCCCTACTTAGCAAGATCTTAACCTAAAAAGGTGTCAGCCGTGGTGACTTCCAAAGAAGATCACTCACTTTCCCTTAGTCTTTGTTGTAAATCTGTGCATCGCAGTTATGCCCTATCTGCCTACCCATCCTCTCTCTTAGGTTCCTCAAGCCATCTGTGCTAACTCCACCCAGGGGTGCTGTCCCTAATACAAAGTCACAATTACAGTAGAAACGCCCCTCAGAGACGCCCCTCACATACACCCCTCACGTGGTGTCGGTTCTGGCTTTTTCCATGCTGATACTCCTCTGGGCTCATTGTTAGCGTTGACCTTGCTTCTCAGGCTCTTCTCCGGCAAGCCGGTACCCCCCAGGAAATTCCTGAACCCTCCTCCAGGCCTGTGCCTGTCTCCCAGAACAGAGCTCTATTCATCACTCTCTTGATTGGAACCCCCTCGCACCTGCAAACAGACACCCATGAAGTGGGCCCCAAATTCCAGCCTCCAGCTTATCTCACAAGTCGTAAACCTTCGAGCATGGTCCACGATTTATGCTTAACACGACCTGATTCTTACTAGCACATGCAGATCAAAAGAAACGACCTTATCTCTTCAGGCCTACTAGAATTACATGAAACGGGCCTGTGCACACTATGAACCTTTATTTCTCAGCCTAAACAGTATTCTAACTTATTACACACAACTGGTTATAAGGAACACTTCTATAAAACGTATATTTTCAGTTCTATGATCAATAATACTTTGAATTGTGACAACAGTAATCCATATCATGTGAAATTGTAAAGGCACGTATTCTTTCTCAGTGAACTGCCATGAGGCCTACACATTTCTACGTTTAGCAGCATTACATTCTCCTCTGCAACAGCCACATAACATGGAATTTAATAACATTCTAACATCTCTAAACACTCCTACATTAGCTTTTCATACTGATATATGCACTCTTTATTAATTAAACACCCTTATATGTATGCACTCTATAAATTCGACACTCTTATATGTTCCTTTAACTAGACTGGTGCAACGTGCTTGTAAATATGGTGCACCTCTACATTTTACTTGATTTGCGCTCTCTCAAAGTAAAAACCTTTCACTTCATCGGGGTTTAGTGGCCAAAGGTGGTAGAGAAATGAGTTGAACTCTCTAACCCAGGGAATGAAAGGCTGCACGTTATGGCTAATCAATTATCCTGTGAATTTATCATTAATGACAGTGCTCGAGGTGTGCCCATTGCTCTCTCTGTTATCCAATTGTGAATGGAAAAACTGGCTAATTATCGTGTCAATATTGCTACTGACAGTGCTCGAGGTGTGCTCAGTCGTGACGTTCGATAAATGTGCACATAAATTCTTCATGAGAAACGGAGTATCTCAACCCGGGTATAGTTAAACCGCCGGTACAATGGTACCCGTGGTACACGTGAACATATCCTTATATTTAAAAACCTTGGAGGGAAAGCTGGCGGCGTGAGTAAAATACGCGCATGCTTTTAGGCAGAGGGTGGACCTACACATGATTACGGAGTGGGTGGACTTACCCGCTTCCCAGTTATGAAGGGATGAAGGGCTGGAATCACTGGCTCGAAGTTCCAAGGATCCCGCTGCGTAAAGTCAGCTAACCCGGCTCCTTCTGTCAGGCGATTAAAGAAGGTGAGCCGCGAGGACGCTGGCAAGTCGGTGCTCGAGCGTCGTTGCCTAGCAACCAGGAGCGTCATCTATTGTATCACGCAAAGGGCGTGTAAGCAGATGACGTGGTGAGAAGGGGACAGCCCTGCTCGATTTTGATCAAACTAACTCGTTGGATGGTAGGGGGACTATAGCGCCTAATGTTGGTGCATTAAGTTAGGGAACCAATTAACTTAGAAGTCCTGTGTGTGCTAATTGCTTCTCTGTACCTGTCATAGTAGCGTTAGATGGGTGACAAGAACTAGTGCAAAGAAATTGATGCATATCTAAGCATTTGGAAATTACAAGAAGCTCTAGAATGAACACTTTCAGTAAACCATATCTGGCTAATTACAAAAGTTCTATATGCAGCGTAAAGGCTGGAACATGATATCATCGAAACCCTCTGATGTTGATGCATTTTATTAGGGACCAAAACAAATTACGTTAGCAATACTGTGAGCGCTAATTGCTTTTCTGTACCTGTCATGGTAACGTTCGATAGGTGGTATGTACTAGTGCGACAAAAATGATGCATACCTATGCATTTGGAAACATACAACAAGCTATAACATGAAAGCTTTCAGAAAACCACATCAGGCTAATAACAATAGTTTTATATGCAGAGTAAAGGCTGAAACATGGTATCATTGAAACCCTCTATGTACAGTAAATGCGGTGCCTATATAAGATGCTACTGACACCCGGAGTACTTATGTGATGTAAGCTTGTGTGTAATATAGAGCCAGCCCAGGATTGGTACTTAAAGCAAGCCCATCTGTTTAGCAGTTTCCTCATGTTCGTTCAAGCCTGTGGCCACTGTGTCTAAGACATG
The DNA here is from genome assembly GCF_964263255.1 of Lissotriton vulgaris. Classification (NCBI taxonomy): domain Eukaryota; kingdom Metazoa; phylum Chordata; class Amphibia; order Caudata; family Salamandridae; genus Lissotriton; species Lissotriton vulgaris. Next base: position 1,458,110,024 of record NC_141695.1, on the reverse strand, counting down.
TATCCATTTGCATTCTTTCTCGTTTAAAGCTGCCGATAAGGAGCCCCCTCTTGGGTTGGGGCTATTTTTTTTCCAATATCCTCCATTTGATGCTTTCTGGTGGATGACTATGGTTAGTGAAATGTTCCACCATCTTATGCGGCTCATGTGTTGCAGGACTCTAGTCTTGGCCTTCTGTGTAGTCTGGCCTACATATGGCATATTGCAGGGACACAGGATAATGTAAACAACATTGGAGGTGTTACCATGGGGCAGGCAGCTGTTTTTGTGCCAGCGCTGGGGAGAGCACGGGAATGCGACATATCATTGTAGATATGTCGCATTCCTGTGCTCTGAAAGTGCCGCAGCGTGGCGCAGCCAAAGGACTTGCGGTGCTGCGCTGCAGTACTTTCTTGTAGATCTGCCCCTCTGTTTGCAAGGCGGGCCGGGCTCACAGCAAAATTAATAGCTTACATCCTTAACTTGGATTTTTATTAACTCTGCTTTCTTTCTTTGTCATTGTTTTCCAATATTTCTCTTTCGCTTTGATCTTCCTTTTCTATCTTTTTTTCTCTTTTGCTCTTAGTGAAAGTCTGATGATGACTGGTCAGTCCCCCAGAAGAGTGCTTTACCCACCACCTGAAACCCTCAGCACAAAGTAAGCATCACCAGGCTGCCAACGTTGTTCCCACATCACTCTAATCATTCATCCTTCTATGTTGAAGAGGATACAGGGGGATCTGATGAGAAACAAATAATAGCTTTGTCCTGTTGATCATGTACTCAAGCAGCTTTTTGCAGTTCTATTGGTCTGTGTTATCTAATGAATATTAGCAGTGTACCACAGTTCAGGGAAAGCTTGTATAAAAAGTAGTATTATGACATGGTGACACCTCCTTGAAGATCTTCCTTAAAACAGTTGTGGTCTTTGCTTAAATCCTAATCCTGCGTTGGTGCTGTACACAGCATGTCACAAACCCTCTGAAATGGCAGTAGGAACGGAAAGCACTGCTCAGTCTACAAATGAAGCAACACTGGCCCTAGGGATTGGGTTGGAAGCCTGAAAACATTTCCCATGCAATTGACAGACAATTCCCCAGCTTCAGATCGCGAGGCCCTTGAGTGCAAAATGTGCATCTAATTTTACACTTCATTCTTCGTGGAATTGGAATATTCTTCAAGATCATCTCCTTGGCAGGCAGTGATAACCGCCTCCTGTCAATCTCCTGAAGTATTATTCATTTTTGAAAGTTTTCTTCTTGAAATCAGGACCCCTGACATCACTGGCCGTGACTGACTTCCTCGGCTGATTTGCAATTAAACTCTGAGAACCCACAGTATGGTCTTTTCTGCAAGTAACTTGCATCAAAATGCACTATTGCTCTGATTCCAAAAAGTGGGGCCAATTTGTGACCAGACTTTTCGGGCCAAAATCTTGCTATGGGTACTGATCTAAGGGCCATATGTATCAAGTCAAATTGACTTCGCAAACACCGAAATTCGCAGAATTTCGGCGTTTGCGAATGCAATTTGGAATAATGGTATGCATCAAGCAAATCAGCTTGAAAAATAAGGAATCGCAAAATATGCGATTCCTTATCTTGCGATTGCATTTAAGGAATCACAAATTTTGCGATTCCTTAAATGCAATGTAAGAAGCCAAAAAAAATTGCAAATTGGCCTTAAGGAATCGCAAATTACCATCAACATCTAGTTGGTGGTAAGTTGCGAATTCCTTTCAAAATGCATATTTTTTCAATTTTCTAAGTACCATGTGACGCACATACACACCCATGCCGATTTCAGGGGGTGCAACAGGGTGTCCTTTGGACAACCCTGCACCCTTGAAAATATTCACAATTTCGATTAGCAAATTGCGATTCACAAATTTCCCCTTCATTCCTATGGGCCTCCTGGTCCATAGAAATGAATGGGAAATTATTCCTTAATTGCGATTAGCAATTTGCTAATCGCAATTAAGGAATGTTAAGAAATCGCTAAAAAGAAGCTGATTTCTACATACATACCATTTTGCGATATCTAAATAGCGATTCCTTAAAAATAGCTATTTAGGAATCGCAAAACGGAATGTTGATACATATGGCCCTGTGTATCAATAGGTCAATTCGCAAAATAAGTTGGTGGAGTCCAAGCGTGAATAATATTAATTAGGTTGGTCGTAAATTGCGAGTCACTCTGACTGGCCACAATAACAGAACTTATTAACCTGTAACTTACATTGTGAACATCAGTTAAACATTTGGCCTATGTCCCACATTTTATAGCCATTCTGTTATTTCTGTCATTTTTTGCTCTTCTGAGCTGTTTGCTCACATGCCTTTCCTTTGCTGATCACAAGAAACACAAGTCTGTGCTCGAGGTCTGTAATCACACATGCTGTTTTTCCAGATACAAATAGCCTTGTGCAAGCCTATAAGTAAACCAGACAATTAGTAATTTTACCATGATTTTATACTCTGCTCTTCTCCTTCAGTATCCAATATGTGCCTTGTGATAACAAATGTGACTAATGGTATGCTCATAGAAATGGTCATGCTTAGGTGTAACTTTGCAAATGTGTCTTGCCCTTTGTACCTTGTAATAAATTGTAAACTCTTTTTTATTGGCATTTGATCATTATGCAGGGTACATACACCATGAAAGATTATTGGAAGATGTACAGTACAGTTTCTACATGCCATGCATTACTCCGGTATTACAACAGTAAGAATGGACATAAGTTAGGACTCTTTAAATGTCTTTGTTTCTGGGATTAGTGTGTCGCAATACCTGCTAATAGATGCAGAAATATCAGTGGGACCCAGTGCCGGGCAGAGAACTCTGAGCAAAGCTATGTGTGGCATTCCGCCACTCGAGTGTGTTTCCACTCAAGTGTGTTTACAATGAATGCTGTTGTAATTCCTCGCTCTGTGGTGGAGTTGTATCTATTTTTAGGGTTCCTGTATAGTATGGTGGTAGTAAAACAACAATGAGAATGTTTTCTCCTTTGCAGAATGGTGGCTTGCAATGTCCAACAGACCACTGTCCTGTGATTGAGTTTGAAAAATGAAACCATTTTTTAAAAGCAGCCAGATTTTCTTAAAGGAGATTGTGCTGCTTTAAAAAAAAAAGTTATCATTTTGGAAACATTTCAGTGAGCAACGGTTGTGGTCCCCTGGACTGCCTACACACCCGGAAACGTTTATCCCAAATTCACAAAAAGGAAGAGATCCAAAGGGGACCCATTCCATTTCGTGACTTGGGGCCGATTAGGATTGCTGTGATTCCGCATCCTCCGGGCGGGCGGAAGCCACCGCCGGCCCGGAGGATGCGGAATCACCGCAGCTGTGCCTCCAATGACCCTCCGCCAGATTAGGATGGCTGGGGGGTCATCGGCGGACGGGAAAACCGTCCGCCGCTTGTCCGCCTCGGTCGCCTTCCGACCTAGGCGGAAAAGCTCTAATATGGTGACGGTGTCTATCAGACACCACCAGCCATATTAGGATGGGGCAGGAAACATGCTTTTCCACGGCGGCATTTCCGCTGTGGAACAGCATGTGGTCTTTTCAGATTTGGGGCCCATTGCGGGCACCCAGGGTGTCAGGGGGTGCACATGGGGGGTACCTATGGTACGCCCCTGCATTTACATGAACAAAGCGGCAGGCACCGCGCGGTGCCTGCAGCTTTCTGCATGTAAATGCAATACATACATTTTTAACCTTGCGGCGGGTGCTGCTTCAAGCAGCACACGCTGCAAGGTTAATGATACGGGATGTGACTGCCAGGGTGGTGGTCACATCCTAATTTGCATGGAGGGACCGCTGCTGCCCATGCGGACAGTCCCTCTACCTCGGGGGGGGGGGAGGAACGGACACAAGTCCATCCGCCATCCTAATGACCCCCTAAGTTAGCATTCCAAACTGGAAGTCTGTAACTTTTCAAATGTTAATTTTTTCCAGAGTTTTACATAGCACAAACTTGACACAAAGGTTTCTGGTATCAGAGCACTTTACATGAGCACCAGTTGCGTTACACGAGGACACATTCATTTTTGTTAGAGATTAAGGGGCATATTATCAATGGCCAGTGATAATTATCGATGGCCGTGCTTAGCGATAATTTTATTATCGCAGGCTATCTCTGGAATTTATCGCCCTGGTAGCGATAACAATTCCAGAGATAGTGAGGTTATCGTCGTTTTGCAGGGAACATCGCTGGTTTTCCAGCAATGTTCCCTGCAAAACGGCGATAACCTTGCTGATACGACCCACAGGGTCGTTTCAGCGTAATCCACCCCACTACTAGGGATAGGTAAATCTGCATTTTAGCAGATGTAAGTTTTTGGTGAAAACAGCAGTTTTCTCCAAAAACTAACATGTGCTAAAATGCTGGGGCAGCCTTGTAAATATTGCGATGTGAACATCAGCGATATTTGCAAGGTTGTCCATCCGGAGAACGCCCAGTGACGCCCACTTTGCATCTCATTACAGATGTAAAGGGAGGCGTCGGGAAAAAAGAGTGCCAACATTCGATTATGCAGGTTTTAACTCCGATTTTTTTGCTTTTAAGCCAAAAAAGCGGAGATGAAGCCCTTGTAAATATGGCCCTAAGTGATTTGCCCAGAATCACAGGATGTTGAGCGTCCCTGCCGAGACTCAAAGCCAGTTCCCCATCGTCGAGGTCGACGGCTCTTGCCAGAAGGCCACATCCTCTCCCCAAAAGTTTGCATCATAATTTTAATGGCAATCCATTGATACATCTGGTACGGACATGCCCCTTCCAATTGTGTTTTGGTATTCAGGTGCAGATGAAATGAAATGAAATTTAATTTGTAGAGCGCATGGCTGCCCGATAGCGTCCCAGCGCTTGCTTAGGGAACCCGTCCTGGTATTCCCCTGCGAGATAATCCATTACTGGGTATCCCCAAGGTGAAAGCCAGGCATTCCGCTGCGAGGGGCCGTTGTGGAGATTAAGCAAGCTATTGCCCAGAGTTACAGAGTGGGACTCCATGATTGAAATAGGCACCGAGGCAAGAATTGTCAGGTCCGGGGAAATTTGAGCCCAAGACCCGCCGAGGCGGGGAATTGAACCCTTGTCCGGGCCAGACCTCTGCATCAGGGTCTGCCGCTCCAACCACTTGAGCCACACTTCTCCAGATCCGTTTTAGTTGATAAACTTTACGGTCTGCTAAAATGGATTTGGTAATTGAGCAAAAATACCCTTTTCTGCAGTTATAAATGCTGAATCAGAGTGCTTGCAACCACAAGAATATTTTGTACGTCTGGTGCAGGGTTTCTTAATTTGGTCAATGACACGGCAAGTAAAATCTCCCTAGCATTTTATGGTTCTATTTGTATATCACTAAAGAGGGGACACCTGAATGTCTCAAAACTATTCTCTCATAAACACCCATGGTGCAGCCTTAAAAGACCCTGGGGCATATTAACAAGATGTACGTTAATAAACGCACATCGCACATTTCCATATCTCCGGCTATCGCCAGATTTAAATGCTGTGATAGCGCGTAATTATCAATGCGCAACACGTAGGCGAAATTAAATCCGGCGATAGTCTGCAATAGGGATCACTAGCGCATGAAAACAAGCGTTGTTTTCATGCGCTAATGTGTGCCTTGATAATATGGGGGGGTGGATTCAGCTTTATGATGCACACCCCCATGTTATCAATGCCTAACACCTGATCAAAGCAGGCGTTGGGAGACCTGCGATAAACGAGTCTCCTTCTCCCAACGCCTGCCTTGATAATAGGGTGTTACCACCTCCAACCACATTTTACATGTGGTTGGACGTGGGAATGCCCACCCTGCATCCCATTAGCGTTATCTATCGCCCCCAGCGCGGGGCGATAGATGACGTCAAGAATATGTCTCTAACTCAGGTTAGAGACGTATTGGTAATAGTGCGATAAAAAAAAATGCGTTAGCGACTTTAAAACGTCGCTCACGCATTTATCGTGGGCTTGGTAATATGCCCCCCCTGACTTTGCATCACTTAAGAGCAACTTTCACCTCTTGTTTATGAAGGCACAGAGTAAGGATGTAGCTATCATTCTTCGAGCAGGTGGAGTGGGCTCTGAGGGGCTTATTCACCCCAATTATGATTGCCTTTTATTACCAACCTGAGGCATAAGTGAATATTTTCCTTGCTAGCGGTAGCAGCAGCACCAATTACAGCCTTGTTATGCTAGTGAAACTGACTGCGTGGTTCGCTGCAGCAGGTGCCTTCAACCTTAAGCCATCTTGCCAATGGAATACGGTTTACTTTGAACAGAACTCAAGAAACTCTGTTAAGTGGAACGAGCAAAACATACAAGCAGGATTGCAATTTTCGATCAGTGCATTTTTCCTCGATCAAATGCACATAATTCTTTGTTTTCTGTCACAACCCATGTGACCTGAACTCAACTGTTGCCTGATGAGGAAAATACCACTTAATTCTACTTGTGATACAGAGTACAAATGTAAAAAGTAGGAAAAGCCCACAGTGCAAAGAAAAAGCATTTGCATCTTTATTATCTGGGTGTTGATTGGAAGGTGGGTAAACTGTAGCAGGCCACTGAGTCGTTTACATTTGGGGGCAGATTTATCAAAACGTCACTCAACACAGTGCACTAAGACTGCACAGCACTATGCATCAGAGAGAGAGCAGAAATGCACCATATCAACTAAGATATAACAGATTCTTGCTCTCTACATGTGCTGGCACACTGAGTGCTGCCTTGTGCCAATGCAGGCACCCTTGTTCCATGGTGCAAGAGTGCCTGCATTACAGGTAGGATTATTTTTGTGCAGGAAGGAACACTGTTCTGCACAAAAACAATCCTTAGAGGCATTTTTCTCTATGTGTGCTTCAGAATGTACTGGAAAATGTTGGGATGATTGGTCATGCGGGGCCAAGAAAACAGATGAGATCCCAAAATGCGTTTTCCCCTTTTAATTTCCCAAAGGGAATTAGACACAACTACAGCTCAAAACACTGAACAAAATTGCACCAAATTTGGCAGAAAGCTAGATCTTTGTCCAGAAAGAGTAATATTTGTAATTTGATGTAAATATGTTCATTAGTTTTGGAGTAAATCAAGTAAAAAGTGTATGTATATCTTGAGACGCGGATCCACCGTAGATCCAACCTAGTAGATCCACGGATCCACGACCCAACAGCAATGCTGTGATTAGCTGCCACCACTTCAATCAGGCAGCAGTAACAGCCATCTTGGGACTCGAACTCAGGCGAGACCTGTGAAAAAAGAAGAAATAAACACAATAGGTCAGGGTAGGAATATCCTGACACCGCTGGCCAGGTGGGTTCTCACAGGGACCTCGACTGGGTCCAAAAATATTTTTTGAATTTTGCTTGAAATTCACAGAGGATCTGCTGCAAACTTTTTTTTAAAAGTGCTGTCTCCCACACTTGAATTTTTTAAGCCTCAAGGTGGGCCAGGTCCCAGGGAGAATAGTTGATTATAATATGGGCATGGGGCACATGTAGCCTCCCTCGGCAGGCCCCTTTTGGCCCGGTGATCCTATTGCCCAGGGCCCGGCCTCTAACTACAAAGTGGGAGGGGCACCCGGCCTCTTTGAACTTATCACTCAGGGGTCAGCCCTAATAACAAAGGGGAGGGGGCAAGTGGCCCCCCTCCCTGGGATGATTGAGACCCAGGGGAACCTATCCCCCCAGGCCATGCCAGATATGTAAAGGGGGGGCCACGTGGACCCTTTTCAGGCCATGTTCGGGCCCGAGGACTCCATCCCCTGGGACCTGGCTGCTCATGAAATGTGAAGGGGTTCAACTCAGGCTATGTACTGGGGATCCCATCCCCAGGATATAGTGGTTTCCCTTCCGACACTGGCGTGGGCAAGGAAACCTGTGTTTGCCTCCGCCTAGCGGGAGCAATTTTAAACTCCTGTCGTGCAGTAGCAAACACCAAGCGTACTCCCAACAGGTGGGAGCATAAAAATTCCCTAAAAAACCAAAGGTTACGGTAACGTTATAGTTAGGAAATAGCATTAAAAACTCTAGATTTTAACTGAAAAAGACAAAGGTTACAGGGACGTTATAGTTGCATTCAGATTTTACATGCACAAAACCATAGAAATTCACCATTTATAGCTATAGCTATCTCAAGTAACTACTATAACTATAGCACTAAGGTTACTCGCCATGCACTTCTAATTACCTGTCAGACAGCTCAGCAATATGTAGAAAACCAAGCAGCACTGACCTGAGTTTTACTCCTATTCCTCTTAGACAGGCGTTGATCCTACGGTAAAATTAAAGCAATTAGTTTGCTACACTCAGTGGGAAGATGTATATCCTGTGCCAAAACATCTTTTAGTTCTCTGACTAGGCCTTGATAGAACACGGAACCTTTCTTTTCTTCGGCTCCCTCGGCTTCTGCTTCTAACCTATTTAATATTGTGTGATATAGGTAAGGAGATCTTGAGGAACCTGTTTCATAGTCAGAAGTTACTTGTCCGGTGACAAAGTATGTGCCTTTCTATCAAATAACTTTTGCATTTCCACATCAAAATGATAGAGAATAGGATTGTTCTTTTCTATTAGTGGAATAGACCATTTTGCTGCATTACCTCCGAAGTAAGACAACACAAAAGCAGAGTTGGACTGCTCATCTGAAAAGGATAAGGCTTTATACAAAAAGGGCAATTTATAACAACAACTTTCTTGGGGTCACCTTAGAATCGCTCTGGCGATGCTAAGAATATGGCAGCAGGTTGGAAAACATGAATTGTGGAAGGTGTAGGTTGGGAAGTTCCACCCAAAGTGGAGGAAGCCCCAGCTGTAGAGGATTGATTAGGTGATCCGCCAGATCCCAAGCCAAGCAGAGGCAAGGCCCATGGTTGCAGCCCTGTCTGGCAAAATCATCCACCTCAAAACAAGGAAAGTGGGGGAGAAAGAAACCTGTTTGACTGTCCATTCTATTTCTGCTACTGGCTGTCCTCTGGAGTGTTGGTTCGCATTCTGCAGTGTCATATACAATATGGTAGGAAAACCCTTAGGACTAGTGTAATCCTGAAAAAAGAGAAAGGTGTATTAACATAAAAGTATACCACTAATGATAACCTCATCGCTGCTGCCGACGGCCAACGGCCGTCGCGTGCACTACCTCGGTAGTGCTGCGCACGTCCGTTGGACGCTGGGGCCCCCCCAGCTCAATAGAAAGTTCCGCACTAGCGCGGAACGTTTGCCACAGTTAAGGAGATATACTATATTGTGACCTATATGCATGAAATGCAATCCCTGAAACTGTGTGAATTGAGGGGTGTTTCAGAAGTGCAATTTTATGTACAGGTTCTGAACATCTTGTTGAGGAATTTGAGACAGATGCTTTAAGCTCAGGGAAGGCAACATGTAGTAACGACTCAGGATGCAACTGAAGTTCTAGGAATCAGAGTGTAAAAGGAGTCTGGGACTCCTAATACATACAGATCACAAAAAAATTAAGTGCAATTCTGGGAAAGCGGGGTAAACAATCATTCACTCACTCACAACGTTACTCTTTCTATACATACAACTGCACACACACTGACATACATACATAGAAATGCAAGCCATCGGCATACTGAGAAACCTCTCAGTACTATATGGCCTAAATGATTCCTGGAGCACTGGTATCAGCAGGTAAGGTCTTGGGAATAAGGCTCTGGATAATAGGGCTATGGATAATAAGGTTCTTAGTATTTGGACACCTGCAACATGCAGGTAAAAATACAAATGTAAAACTGAGGGATAATTGATGGGCTTCTCAAGCATTATAAATTATATTCAGAAAGTTTCAATTAAGTGCTTTACAAACAGTGCTTGTAGAATGTTGTTGGAAACCCCCCACAATAAGCTAGTGCACATGATGATACAAGCTACTTAGCTTTAGGTCCTTTTAAGATGCAGAGTATGACTTAGATACTAGACGTGACCCTAGCAGCAAATGATTAACAAGATAATCAGGAACTGAAGGCTGGCAGGTGTAAATGACTGAGATGATGAAAGATCGGAGCCTAATTTGATCATCAAACAAGCAAGGGTCTGTACATGGTCCTAAAATGGCCACCAAGACTTCTGTGTCTCGCTCGATCAAGGAACTTCCAATCATATGGTCCCATGTGCATTGTAGCCATAGGTAGGCCTTGGTGTTTCTGGAGGGCTGGCCTCGCTGCCTGTGGTCAGCTGTAACCCATTCCAGTCCTCAAAGAGCTCAATGGATAATAGCACACCAGCTACCCCTTACAGTACCCACTTCGCAAGGTTTGCCATCTCATCGATGGTCTAGACTTATTAGGATATGTGTTGCGGAATCTAAAGATAAGTCATTTTACATGTTCTTCTTGGCCATACCTCTTCCAATCAGCCAGGTAGTAGAGACACAATTTAGTACATTTTGAATAAAGGATCTGTTTGAACTTCATATTCATGTTCTCATTCGACTACAATGGAATCCATGAGGATTTATCAGTCGTGTAATAGGATGGCATTTTTTTTGTATGGAAATGTGAAAAATAGCATGGGTTCAAATGGAGATAGAAAGATCTAACTTGATTTTGACTTGAATCAAAAGCTTGGTTATGAGAAAACTACCCACAAACCAGGGTTTCAATTTACGTTGTCTGGCAGTGTAATATGTTTTGGTTGTGAGCCACACACAGTCCTCTATTTGATACTGTGGCTCAGCCATGCATATTTTGTCAGCATATGTTTTGTGAGCACCTGAGCTTTTTCTAAACTTTGATTAGCATCTTTTAACTCCAGGTGCAAATGTGTGTGATGTTCCTCAACCAAGTGTATGTGAGATTTCTCAGGTAAGGTAAAAGGTAAAACATTGTGATAAAATCCTAGAAGACATTAGAATGGGGCGCACCATAATGTTGTGTGTTTCATGCTGTTATACACAAATTCTGCCATCCATAGATACTAAGACCAGTTGTCGCCATGTAGTAAGGCTACACTGCTTAGATATTGACCTAAAGTATGATAAGGATGTTTCAGGATGAAAACTAGTTGATAAGCAGGCATCTATGTATAGTGTTTTATATAATTGGTACCAAATTGAGAAGTAAATTGAAAGCCCCGGTCAGGAATGAGTACACTGGAGATTACATATAGTTTAACCCCTTCCATGCTCATGACGAGCTCAGCTCGTCATGAGGCACAGTGGAGCTGTGCTTATGACGAGCTGGGTCCGTCATGAACAATGGGGTTCGATAAGGATCAGCACAGGAGGGGAAAACCATTAGCAGCCAAGGTGTTAATGATGTGACAGTCAAAGGTTTGTGCCAGCTCAAGGGAAGTGGTAACTTAGGCAAGGCAATAAAATGTCCCATTTTGGTTAAGTTATCAGTTACCAACAAAATTACTGTGTGCCCTTGGCTGCATAGCAACTCCACCACAAAATCTATAGACGCGGTATGATATGGGGTTGTTGGGATAGGAATGGGTTGTAGTGAACCAACAGGCCTGGTATGACGTGTGTTGATTTGTGCACAAATGGAAAAAGATTGTATGTATTGTTTCACATCTGTCTACACTGTTGGCCACCAGGAATACAAGGAAATTATTGAGGTCATTTTAAGGGAGCCTAAATTCCCTGCTAGGTCCAAATTGTGTGCCCACTGTATCACAGAACAGTAAAGGGCACATAACTGTTATGACCATGGTACTATACCGCTCTATAGTCTGAATGGGGTTCATCAGCCTGTAACCAATCAATAAGATCTAGGGACTCTAAACGTGTATTAAGTTCCTGGAAGAAAGTACTAGTGATAGTAGCAACACTAATGTTTCTACTGGTAGAGACCACAACCTGTTCTCAGAGAATAAGGGGTTGTTCTCTCTCGGGTTGTTTCTTCTGTGTCTCATATGACTGGGGCAGGTTGTCTGCCTTCACGTTTTGGACCCCAGGTCTGTAAGCAATAATGAAATCAAAATCTGAAAAGAATAAAGACCAGCGTAATAGACATGGTGGTAGTGCCCATGCCGATTTTAGGAAATGCAGATTTCTAGGGTCTGTGTAGATTTCAATAGTATGCCTGGCCCCCATAAGGTAATGGCGCCATTCCTTAAAATCATTTTCATCGCCAAAAACTCTTTATCAGCGATGCTGCAGTTTTCTTTGTATGGAGAAAGTTTCCTTGAGAAGTATGCCATGGGTGTATTTGACCCATAGCTTGGTGATGTTCAGACAAAACTGCTCCTAATACTATACTGGGAGCATGTGCTTCCAAAATGAACTGCAGTGTAATATCTGGATGTCGCAGAATGGGTGTCTGCATGAAAACGTTTTTTTAAATCAATAAAGGTCTGATTGGTGTCTGGTAACCACTGAATAGGTACCCCTTTTTGAAGGAGTCCGGTCAAAGGATGTACAATTGTGAGTAGTTCTTAATAAAGCGCCTATAGACGTTTGTGAATCCTAGAAAGCTGTGCAAAGTCTTCACAGTCGTCGGTGTTGGCCATTGAAGAATCGCCTTGACTTTATTGCCAGCAATTTGGAAGCATACCGTACTTATGATGTAGCCCAAGAATCCTTTTGTGGACACATGAAATAAAAACTTTTCCGCCTTGGCAAATAAGTGATGTTGTTGGAGACAATCCAATACTGCCCGTACATGTTCCACATGCTCCCTTTTTGAGTCAGATAAATAGGCATATCATCAATATAGACAAGACCAAAAATATCAAGGTAACCTCTAAAAAACATCATCCATGAAACACTGAAAGACAGCTGGGGCATTACTGATACCAAACCTGTTATTTACGGAGTTTGAATTTAGTTCTAAAATCTTTCTTCCTCTCATTGCCTTTAAAAACCCAGGCCAGATGATATGCTCCCAGAGGTCAAGTTTTGTAAGAATCACTGCCTTCTTCAATTGATCAATCAGGCAGGAATTATGGTAGAAGATACTGATTGTTTTCTGTGATCTTGTTGATCGTCCTGTAATCAATGCCAGAACGCAACCCCTCACTCTTCTTGGGGACAACAAAAGAGGAAAGGATGTCCAGATTGAGTAGGTCGAATAAACTCTGAAGGAAGATGTTTCTCAATATAGCTATTCAGATGTTCTATTCCTGGTTCACTCAATTCATAAATGAAACTACATGGTAGAGAGGCACCATGAAAAAATTCAATGCAACAGTCATAGTCATGATGTGGTGGATATTGATTTGCTCATGCCTTGTCAAACACTGTCTTATAAGCAATGTAACATTCTGGAACTGTGGCTAAGCTGCAAACTCTTGTACTTACACTACCGTGGGACAGTAGCCTAGCAGGGTCACACTCATGGTTGGGGTTCTAATTGGACTCGTGAGGGTGACAGTGTTGTTTACAAAAGCTAGAAGTCAGATCTATGAAACATGTAGACCAACACACCACTGAATCATGAAGGATGAGCCATGGAATGCCTAACATCAAGGTGAACTGTGAAGTGTTTATGATATCAAATTCAAATAATTCAACATGTGTCGTACCTATGGTCATGAGTAGCACTTGAGTGTGAAAGCTTATGGATCCTGAAGTTAAGGCAGAGCAATCTACAGAGCCCATTGGTTCTGGCACTTCTTTCTTCTCATGGAAAGTTTCATTTGCTTAGCAAATGTCCGATCAAAGAAATTTCCAGTTTCTCCGGAATCAACCATAGCACAGGCTTGCAATTGCCTAATGTTGGGTAGGACGAGCTCCATAAACACATTCTAGTGAGCCACAGTGTTCTCTAAAGTGAAACTAATCATGCTTAGGTATCTGTGGCCTTTACTCTCAAATATGGAACCCCTGACTTACTCAAGAGCTTCAGTTTTCCAACACCTGGGAGGTTTCTAGGTTGTTTATCCTGACCACCACCTGGTTGGTTACCAGGGTTCTGGGTTCTCTTGATTCAGGGGCCCTAGTTCATGTCCTGCATTCTTTGATAAAATGACCGCTTTGACTACAATAAAGACACAATTGCAGTTTTCTACATCGATCTCTCTTCTATGGACAATGGCCCTCATGCATCCCCTATTCACAGCAGTTGCACCCTGGATGTCTTTGAGAAGTTGTTAGACCTGCCATCCTTAGGGTGGTCTTTCCCAGACTTTTTGCCTTTTACCTCCTGTTTTGCCGATTTTGTTGACCTTAGGACTCTGAGCACTTTACCACTGTTAACCAGTGCTGAAGTGTATTTGCTTCTCAACTAAAACATGTTGACATTGTTGTATATCGAAAATGGCATATCTGATTTACTAGTAAGGCCATTGTAAAGTGGTATAACACAGACACAGGGCCTGTCAGATAAATGCTACTAGTGGGCCTACAGCACTGGCTGTGCCACCCACATAAGTAACTTTACAAACCTGTTTCAGGACTACCATTGCAGTGCCTGTGTGTGCAATTTACTGCCATGTCGACATGGTATGTAAAACTACTTCCCAAGCCTCAAACTCCCCTTTAACAGAGAAAGGGCAAACGGCAGACCAAGGTCAAGCACATCCAGTCCACATGTAAAAATAATTAGAAAGTGGTGCAATCACTTCCCATACCTGCCATTGGGAGGTGTCAGTAGTAGCCAAATGTTCTAGAAAAAATGGAATGTGCACTCGTTGAGAAGTCAATAACGCAAGTAAGGATCTGTTCCAAAATTGCTTCTTTTATTCAATCAATCTTTAAAACTGGCACACAACCGACACGTTTTGTTCCCGATTTTTGCCAGAGGGAACTTCGTCAGGGCTCCTAAATAATCAGCTGGTCGATGGTAGTGAGAAGTATGTTTGATGAAATTGGACCTCAAGGGGCAGAATTAGCCTCAGTAGCGGTTTGTTTTGGGAAATCGTGCACTCCCCTTTATTTACATCCCTAAGGTAGGCACTAAAGTAAAAGGTAGGACATGTGTGTTTAATATTCACATGTCCTGGTAGTGACAAAACCTCAAAAGCATTTTTCACTACTGTGAAGCCTACCCTTCTCATAGGCTAGCATTGGGAATTGCTTAATACACTTTTAAGCTGCAATTGCTGATCAGAGAGGAGAAACTTTTTCAAGTGCCATATCTTTGGAATAGTAAAGATAAATCGTTCTCACTGGTGAAGTTACATTTAACATTACTGTTTAAGGAATACCTCTTTTAGGAAGTGGACATTTTTCTGCACTTAATGCTCTATGTAACTGACAGCCTGTCTTCAATACACGTCCATGGTAGGTAACAGCTAAACTTTGTGCATTCTCTCGGAACAGCCATAACACAGGAAGAATAGGTGTGTCTAAGTACCCATCTACATACATCTGCATTCTGATGGCCTTGACTGGGAAGGATGGAAGGGAGAGGTATACACTTCTGACAAATAGGGACTCACCTCCTCTAGTCAGGACAAGGGGATCACACACTTAGATAACCCCTGCTCACCCCCTCGGTAGCTTAGCAAAGCAGACAGGCTTATCTCAGAGGGAGTGCGTTAATTCAAGCGTAGTTTCTTCTTAGCACAAAGTCTTTAGTAACAAAAGCAACTCTTCTTCTTTATATCACAGTTCTTGGCAACAATGTAACCCACACGGGGGTCACACGACGTCAAGGCAAAGTTAATCCAAAGGTTCGGCGTTGACCGCGAGGAGCGCTACGTCAAGCCCGGAGTCACACGGACCCCCCACAACACAGTATCTTGGAAAAGCAAAGCACAGGATGATCAGCGGCGTAGAGATGTCCAGCGTCGCGTCTTCAGCGTCGATCGGGCCTCGGAGTCGGGGCGATCTGCAGTGGCGTCGACAGATGTCAGGCAGGAGCAGCGCTCACGAGGTGAAGCGGGATACGGCGTCGTCGTCGATGTCGATGATGATGTTGCAAGAGTGAGCAGCGCTCACGGCGTAGAGAGGGCTTGGGGTCGAGGCGTCGGCAGCCGCTTCGCTACTAGCGTCGATCGGGCCCAGCGGCCGGCGTCGAAGACGCGGGACACGGGAGCTGCACTCACGATGTCGAGCTTGATTCGGCGGCGTCCGTCGGCGTCGGGATTGCTGGATTTCTTCAGAGGTGCTGGACTTTCAGGTTCCAGCAACAAGCACTTTCAGCAAATGGTGAAGTCCTTTAGCCCTGTGACTTCAACAGGAGGCTGGCACTCTTCCAGCCCTTGGAGATTTCCTCGGCAAAGTTTGAGAGTACACACTCAGTTAATCTCTCCTGGTTCCTTGGCAAAAATAAAGAAGTGACTGCAGGATTCCCCCTAGCAAGCAGCACTCTGGCAGAAGGGGTAGGCAAGTCCTTGGATCAGTAGGCTTCTTGTCCTTGGTTCAGGGTTCCTTGTCAGAATTGATCTAAAGTCTTGGTTCAGGGGTCCTTCTCTTAAACCCCTTTTCGGCTTTGATCCCTTTGTCCATGCAGGGGAACTCCCCTCATCCCGGGTTTGTTGTGGGTGTAGCCAGGCAGAGGCACCTGGCCTATTCACTGTGCAGGGCAGGGTCCTCAGACACCCAGCAGGAGGTGGAGTCAGTATTGTCACCGGCAGGAGCAGAGCCATCAGTCGCCCGGCAGGAGGTGGAGCCAGCATTGTATCGGGCTGGGCCGGCTATCAGGAGCTACTCTTCCCCTGCTCTTAATGCAAATGCCTCACTCACCCCACACTGACTCATTCAGAACTTTGGAGCCACCCAGCCCCTTTCACACACACACACACCAAACCAGCAGAAACCAGTAATAGTTAGACAAGAAAATAGCCACTTTCTAAAAGTGCTATTTTCAAACCCAAAGTCCAAAAACCATCCACCCAAACGGATGCGTTATTAAACCCTGAGTTCAGGGATACCAAACTCGACATTGCACCATGCTCCCCGAGATAGCTAGGATTATACCATTAATAATCCCGGCAGCCCATTCTAACTTATGGAGAGCAGGCAACCTTACAATAGTGAGGAACGAATATGGCGGTAATTCACTATTAGGACATGCCGACTTTGTCAGGCTTGTCCTACCTTAGCCTTACAATGCACCCTGCCCTCGGGCCTACCATAGGGGTGACTAACATGAAGTTAAGGGAAGGTTTGGGGACTGGCAAGTAGGTGTACTTGCGCAGTCCGCGTGCACTTAGGTCTAGCAATGGCAGACCTTTAGACATACTTTTACTAGGCCGCTTTTGTGGGTGGCACAACATGTGCTGCAGGCCCACTAGCAGCGTTTGTATTTACAAGCCCTGGCACTCCTCGTGCACTAGACTAGGGACTGACAGTAAACCAAATAAGCCAAACATGGAATTCAATCAAGACAGCAATTTTACATAGGGAGCACTTGCACTGTGGCACTGATCAGCAGTGGCACAGTGCCCAAAGCAATATACCAGCAAAAACATCGTAAACAGAGGAGGCAAACAGAAAAAAATGGAGGAGAGACTCAGGCCAATGATGTCAGGTCTAACAGCATGCTTTTCTGTTTTTTGGCCGGCTGCTCCCCAGTGCTGGACTGGCTACCGGGTGTTTTGATGCTGGGGGCTGATTTCATTGTTGGGGACCTGCGTGTGATTAAAACCATCCTTTATGTTTTATTGATTTAGAAGCACATGCAGGCCCCCATCAACAAAATCAGCCCCCACGGCAGAGCATTCAGCTTGCAGCACACCAAACCCCCGGTAGCCAATCCGGCCCTGCTGCTCTCTGAAATGGCTGAAGGAGAGCTGGATTCTGCCTTCATTCCAAGTAATCTCCAAGGGCTTGTTGGCTTGCCTCCTGTTACTTGAGACTCAGGTATATAAAAGTCTCTACCCCTGCTGCTGTGCCTGGCTCACTAGAAGTGGCCAAGATACTTTCAACATGGATTTCGACGCATCTCCTGTCTGCGTGTAGGAAACCTGGCTCATCGACCCTTGCAGTTGAAGTAAAATTGGCGCGTTGCCTTGGAACCAGTGCTTTGCTTCCAGAGATCGACGCATCAGACAGTATATCACCACTGCTGCAGTTTGGTGAGATCGGCAATGCCCTCGACTGTGTGGCAGAACCCGGTGCATTGCTCTACACCTCTCGACTTCGGCACCCTTCTTCAGAGCTTATGCATCACCTTTACTGCATGGAGAAGATCAACGCATCCTGCACCTGCGGGCCTCGACATTGATGCATCTCTCTGTTTGCGACCTAAAAGGGTACTTTGATCACCGGGGCCTGTGTGGGTCCTGTAGCTGGCTGGCGCTCCATTGGGGTCAACCTGAACTTGACTTTGCCCCGGGCAAGCGCGACCTAAAGTAACCTTATTAGCACCACTTGCTTCTAAGTGCTTTACAGCATCTATTCCTGTAAAATTCAATATCTCAACTTCTATACATTGAATTATCGTAGTTTTGGTCTTGTTTTGTTCAGAATATAAAAATCTATTTTTTGAAACTGGTGTAGTGTTTTCATTGTGTTACTGTAAGAGTGTGTTGCAAAAATACTTTACACATTGCCTCCTTAGATAAACCTGACTGCTCTGAGCCAAACTACCAGCCAATAAACGCAGATTCTCTTTTTGTGTGAATCTAGCTTACCCTAACTAGATTGTTGGCTCCTGGCTGGCTTGGGAACATACCTCAGACAATCCCATTTCTAACACAAACCATCTGTATATGATTTGTTGGGTCTCACATATAATGCCCGTGATTCAGTTTTACTTCTATCTGTCTTCCTCTCAGACAGGCGGTCATCTAGCTGTACACTAAGAGCAATTCATTTGTTACACTCAGTCGGGAGATTTATAAACTGTGCCCAAACATCTTTTAGTTCTCCCCGAAGGTCTTGGTAGAACATGGAACCTTTCTTTTATCTGGGCCACTCTGCTTCTATTGAATTGGAGGGATATAGGTAAGGAGATCTTGAGACCCTATTTCAGAGTCAGAAGTTTCATGTCCAGTGACAAGGTATGTGCCTTTCTATCAAACAACTTTTGCATTTCCGGGTTAAAGTGGTGCAGGATAGGATTGTTCATTTCTATTAGGGGAATAGACCATGTTGCTGCATTATGCATTACCTTCCATGAAAGACAACACAAAAGCAGTTTTGGACTGCTCATCTGGGAAGGCTAAGGGTTTGCACAAAAAGTGCAACTTACAACAAACAGCAAATCTCTTGGGGTCTCCACTGAATTGCTCTGGCGGTAAAAAAGGTAATGGCACAGGTTTGATAAATCTAAAATGTGGAAGGTGTAGGTTGGGAAGTTCCTCCCAAAGCGGAAGAAGCCCCAGCCGTAGAGCATTGATCAGGTGAACCCCAGATACCGAGCCGGATGAAAGAAAAGTCCTTGGTTTCATCGGTTAGGCACCCTTTTCTGTCTCCCCTTTCACTAACTGGCTAACCAAGCCACCTCCCGACAAACAGTCTCTAGTTCCTTTCGGAGATCCTGATTTTTAATCCTGGAGTCCTGAACCTCTGCTCGTAAAGCTGTGATGGTATCTAGAATAGTGCCTATTTTCTTGCCTGTGTCCATCACTCAGGCCGGGAAAAATGTGTGCGGTTGAGAATCTGTCAGACAGCTCACGTGATGTTATGAAGTGTAATCCACCTCTGCCCCACTGCACTCACCCTGATGGGCGAAGAACATTCCACCACGGGAAAGCACCTAGGATAAATGAGGGAGAAAACAAAGAAATTGGGGGAGAGCGAAAACGTCTCGACTGTCCACCCTGATTCTGCTACTGGCCAACCTCAAGAGTGCTAGTTTGCAAACTGCTGTGTCATATATCAGATGGAAGGAAAACCGCTAGCACTTGCGTAATCCAGAAAAAAAGAGTAAAGTTTATGAACATATAACGATACCATTAATGATGTACTATATTATGACCGATAAGTGCAATGCCTGGACCCATGTAAATTGGAGGGAGTATCAGGAGCTAACTAGTATGTACTGTTTCTTGAAGCCTTATTGAGGAATTTGAGACAGATGCACCAAGCGGGCAAGGGGGCATGTAGTGAGGACTCAGGATGCAGCTGAAGTTCTAGGAATCAGAACGTTAAAGGAGTCTGGGACTCTTAATACAGATCCTAGCTCAAAGTAAGTGCAAATCTAAGACAGCGAGGAAACAATCATTTACTGACTCACACCTTTGCCATACATACAACTGCACACACACTAACAAACAGAAATATAAATGTAAACCAAGGTCATACTGATGAACCACTCAGAAATATCTGGCCTAAGGGACTCCTGGAGACCTGGTATCACCAAATGAATGGCTCTTGAAAATGAGGCTCTGAATAATAAGGCCCTGTATAATATGGCTCTGGATAATAAGACTCCTGATAATAAGGTTCTTGGTATTGGTAACCCACTGCATGCAGGTAACAATCCAAATGTAAATCTGAGGTGGTAAGTGATGGGCTTCTCAAGTGCTATCGATTATAAGCAGAAAGTCTCGATAAAGCGCTTTACAAACAAGCCTTGAGGAAAGTTGATGGATAACCTCCTTAATTCGCTAGTGCACACAATTGAAAGAAGCTACTTACCTTTGGTTCTTGGGAAGATGAAGAATAAGACTCAGCAACTAGAAGTGCCCTGGCAGCAAGCAGTAAACAAGGTGACCAGGAACTGAAGGCTGGTGGGTAAAAACTGAGACGCTGAAAGATCAGAGCCAAATCTGATTGTCAAACTAATGAGGCTCTGTACGCGGCCCTGAAATGGCTGCAGAGACTCCTGTCTCTTGCGTGACCAAGGACAGCCAATCGGGTGGCTCAATGTCAGGTTGCATCAGAGCCTGGCATAGGCTTGAGTGTTTAGACGCATTGTCTCACTGGCTGGGGACCGCCGTATCCCATTCCATCTTGTAAAGGGCAAAATGGATGGTGGTGCACCGATGACCCTTGACATTACCCCACATATTACTTCACTCATAACATCTTTCTAACATAAATAATAATATCACTGCAACATTTTCTGTAACATTAAATTTGATGAGAAAACTGTGCATGGCATGGAGCATGAGTTATAGTTCCCTTAGGGCACGAGTCATGGATGTTGTGGGAAATAAGGACCTGCTTGCAGTGTCCCCATACCTTTTGCCCCCATTTGAACTTCTACATGCTGGTTTTCTGACTCTGATTGTGCTCTGGCCTCTGCTAATCAAACCCAGGGCTTGTGATCTGATTAACAGTACATAGATCCCATTGATGTAGAGGGGGACAACATTGATAAATGGCTGGATGCATTTGAAAGGGCCCTTTAGATGAGAAGGGTCCACTCCAACTATTGGTGTTCACTCCTGAGACAGGTGATCCCAGTAGCCAGGAGGGATACGCTCATGACCCTAGTAGGGAAGGAGGCAGAATCCTATCCATACATGACGAAATTCCTAATCTGGTAATTTGGTCCAACTCCAGAGCAGTACAGGTGATGTTCGGGGACACCCAGAAGGTACACACACAGTCCTAGGTGGACTTTGTGGACATCTCAGTGAAGGCACTAGAGGGCTGGATTAAAGGTAACCAGGTGAGCATGTATGAGGGACTGTACAATTAATTCTCAAAGAGCACATCCTGACTCGTTGTGTTCTAGGGAATTGAAGCCAGTATTTAGTGGACTCTATGCTGTCTGGTCCCAGGGAACTGGGGGGGACAGTTGATTAGAGGGTGAGAACCCAGGTTTCTAATCATGTGGAAGACTCCAAGAAGAGGGTGGAGGTTAGGCTCACAAACACCAAAGGAGGGAAGCTGTAAGCCCACCACAGAGACTCCCTTAGTACCCCAGAACTCTAAAAAAGAGGAGAATAGATCGCACCCAACTCCGATAAGCAGAGCCAGGGGGACCTAAGTGCTCAAAAAGTACTTTGACAGCAGGGTGTGCTTTGACTGTCAGCTGTCAGGTCACTTCAGGGGTGGTCACGCCTCGCCTGTTCCTAGAAGGTGGTTAGCACAGGAGAGTCCTGTCAGCCGTTGAGAGGACTACCAACATGAGGAGGTCCTCTTAGAATTTTGTTGGGAGACAGGTCTAGACGGTAAGCTGGGGATCCCCGAGGGTTGGAGTAGCCACTTCCACTCCATTCAGGTGGACGGGATCTCTGCCATTGGCCTGCGAGACACATGCGCCAGTCTCACAATAGTGAGTGACAGGTTGGTGTCCCTAAACATGCACTAGGAGAGACAAGAAGTGTAAGGGTAGACCCAGGTGAGGTTACCACCAGACCTGTAGCGATAGTGCTGCTAGAATGGGAGGGAACCCAACACTTTTATAACATGGTAGTCAGTGTAGCCCTCCCCTTAGATTGCCTCCTGGGCAATGACATCCCAGAGGTTGGTCTGATCGCAAGTGGGGTGGTCGCCCAGGGTGCCCCACAACCCAAAGATCCTGGGAAGTCAGTCCCTACAGCTAGGAAACTGGGGTCTCAAAAGAAAAGGAGAAAGGTAAGGTAAGTCACTCTTGAATAGAGTTCAGTGAGCCAAGGGACATCTGTCCCAATAGGGGAGAAACCCAAAGTTGGCACTGGTGAAGCTTCACCTGACCACAAGGGCGTACTGAGCAGTCAGTCAGCTGTCAAGCAGCAGGGTATCCCCCTTGCTTGGACAGAAGGGAGAGTGGAGGAAGGGTATCTGTGACAGGATGTGGTAGCCCCCCACTTTACACATCAAAAGAGGTTCCAGGAACCCACATTTGCTCCTAAAGCAGCTCTGTCAGTGGAGAGGTTAGGGCAAAGGTCTTCAAACTGTGGATTGCACCCAGCCTGTAGGACCGTGGCTATGTTCCCGGGGGGCACAAGTGCCTTTGTAAATACTTGTAAATGAAGTTGGCCTGGAAGTGGAATTTTATATTTTCCTCGTTTCCAAGCAGTCTTCATTTACATCCACAGGTAAATGGCATATAAAAGTATGGCAACTGTTATTCTTGGTGCCATGATTGCGGGGTCAAAGACGTGGTTATACAGAAAAGAACAACATTTTCTGTAAGTATTTTTGTTTTGCTTTCTTTAATGGTATCAAACCTCAATTCCTTATTGTGATTACTGCAGTTGTCTGTGAGATCAGAGAGTTACATAATTGAATCTTGCCTGGCACAGTGCGGAATCCTGACTTCGTATTTATAATGCTATGAAGTTCCAGCCTGTAACACAAAGCACTGTGAATATGCAAGCCATTTTTTAAATGTTGTATTACACAACTAGCAGCCCGTCCCGACCTTGTCCGGGAGCTTTCAGGCTTCCCCCTACCCCCGCCTGCCCCGACATTGCCCAGCAGCCCGTGCCCCCGCCCGCCGCCTGCTGCCTGCTGCCTGGCCCTACCCTCGCGTGGTCTGAGTCAATCCCCGTCCCCGTCCCCGTCCCCCGCCTTCTCCGAGCCCCGCCTGCGCCGACATTGCCTTTTATCTATTCCCCGCCTGCAGCCCGTGCCCCCACCCGCCCCGTCCCCCGTCTGCCGCCTGGCCCGACCCTCGCGTGGCCTGAGTCAATCCCCAATCCCCGTCCCCGTACCCCGCCTTCCCCGCCTGACCAGACATTGCCCTTTGGCCATTCCCCGCCTGGCCCGACACCCGCCTGTTTACCTTTTCCGCCGCTCCTGAGGTCACAACTCCTCGCCGCTCTGCTCCTCACCGTTTGTCCGCCGCCGCTCCTTCCCCCGCGCCATGTCTGCCTCTCCGTGCTGCTCCTCCCCCGCGCCATGGCCGGAGCTCCTCCCCCGCGCTTCCCCCGCGCCATGGCCGGAGCTCTTCTGACGCCTCTCTGACGCCGCTCCTCGACGTGAGCACGCACGTCGCGGCCGGCGCTACTTTGGGGGGGACTACTTTTTTTTAATATTAATTTTTTAAATAAGGTTTATTTTGAAACCTTATGTAGCCTATAACCATCTACACACCCTGACGATTTCTACGGTGTATCGGGTGTGTAGATTGGCGCAGTGGTTCCAGAGTTTACCCGCCTCAAAGCCTGAAACTTTCTCCTTTATTATAGTAGTATAGATGTATAAGCAAGGCTGCTGGAAACGTGTGATGGGAAGGATGAAATTATGTGGCAAGGTTGACTAAATTATTGGGCAAAAACAAGCCAACATATGTGGCTTAATGCAGTACTTTTGTGATGTTACTTCATTATTTTATCATTTTTACACATGCTAAACCTGAGTGGGCAAATGCTTTACATCATTAGTGCCAGATTAACACAAAAATACAGCAATTAGCAAAGGAAAGGTCTACATGTGCAATGAGCCTTCCACTGTGTGGCAACTATATTGTTGCCTTTTTAGTAACATTTGGTCAATTTGAGCTAAAAGCACATTTTTGTTTGATAAAATCTGTAGAATATGCAGCAGATGATGGATTATGTGGCAAATGCAGCAAATCCATAATTATGTGGAAAATAATGCAGCCACAAATTTGTATAGTACCGGTGGTCCTTAGTTAGGCTGCCACATAATGATTTGGCATTTAAGATAAAAGAAGTGCTTTCAAAGAATACCTTTTAAAAATATTTAATTACACCGTACCTAGTGCAAAAGATTTTCGAAGTCTATTAACAGGAAGCTTTCAAAAACTTAACACCCTTATATCACCCCTGAAAAAGAATAGCAAGTTCATAAATTAAAGCCTGTACTCTGTTCCAAACAGTCTTTTCATGTGATGATTAACAAATAGCAAACATTTACATTTCTTTCAGATTGCAGGTTCCCCAGGGAGATGGCCTGTTTCTTCTTTAGTTAGTTCTCTGTCCAAAGATGGCCTCAAGGAGATGACCCAGAGCAAAGGGTGCCATCTGTGGTCCATTTTTCCCCTTTACAAATGGACAGACACACCTCTCTCAGGGATATCCCCTAAGGAAGGTGGAGATTTTATTTAAATGTATATCACTACCTTTGGTGCAGCAGGTGCAGTGGAACTAGGGCAGTGCACCCCAGTTTTGTCTGTGTTGCTAGCAAAATGGTGGTTGGGAACTCTTTTTTCCTTAATAGCATTAGGGCCCAAATCACCCTTGCCACACTGGAAACAGGTCCAAAGCAACTGGTGGCGAGATGTGGGATTAACTCCCCTTTTTTTACACACAAAGAGGCAGACAACCTGCTTTGGACCTCATGATGGGCCAGTGGTGAGAGTGGGCAGAGTAGTAGGTATAATTTGTGACACAGATGCAGTGACACAGAGATGTAGGGCATCAACTGAACCCCAAGTAGTATTTTTTTAATATATTTTCTTGATTACATTGGGGCCCTTGCTTCAAAGTGGTGGGCAACACGCCAAAGCTCATTTTATTATGAAAGGGACATGGAATCTGTTCTAAGATTTGAGTGCTGGAAATGCATGTTGGGGAATATGTGAAAGAGGCAGAGGATACAATCTGTGACTCAGGGCTGCAGCTATCATTCGTGAAACATGTGCAGGTTCATTGGGTCTAAGGAGTGTGAGGCTTACAACACCCCAATTATCAGTAGCCATGTTATTGCTTGATATATTTTCTCTTTTATAAATCTCACAGTTAATGGCCGATTAGGAGGCGGGCGGACTTTTGTCCGCCCGCCACCCTAGCGGTGCTGGGACCAGCCGCTAGTGGTGCGGCGGCCCCACACCTGCAATTAGGATGCCACTGCCACCGTGGCGGTGGCACCCTCTATTCCCAGCATTGTGGCGGGCTGTGCTCACAGCTGGGAATGCACTGTGTGCATGAAGGTGACAAGCATAGCGAGGTGCCTGCCACCTTGTCCATGATACCCATATGCACCTCCCATTCCCCCAATGACCTTGGGGCCCGCAACGTGCCCCGACAGCAGAATCTGCATGTCTTTCTGTGGTGGTATCGCCGCCATGGAAAGGCTGCTTCAAGCACCCACGCTAATATGGATGGTGGTGTCTAGCAGACACAGCCACCATATCTAGCCCATTTTCCGCCCAGTCGACTGGTCAACCGGTGGAAAACAGGCGGATGGTCTTTCCGTCCGCTGAGGTCCGTCCGCCATACTAATAAGGTGGGGGGAAATGGGTGGTGGGTGGAGGGAAATGTCGGGCGGATCGCCACAGCCATGCAGGCGGTGGCGATATGCCCTACATCGTAATCAGCCCCTAAGTGTGGATTATCAGCTACAGAGAAAGTACTCCTGAAATTGTAGTCCTGCCTTCTGCACTCGACCTGGATTCTTCCACATCCCCAAGTACTGCTAAAGTTTTGGAGTGCTCTCCACTTAAACTTATGAACTACCCATAGTTTCCTGCTTCCTTTTTCTCACTGTGCACAATCAAAGGTTTTGTACAGTTGGAGTTGGGAAACGCATATTAAAAAATCCACTGAAATTACCTGAAAATAAATTTAAAAAAATTAAGTTATAGCCTAGTTAAGTAAAGCCATTAATATTCACTAGTTATAGTACAGTAATGCAAACAATGCACACAATAACTCAATAATAGAAGCACAAAGCACACCTCAAAATACAGATTTGAAAATGGAATAGGAAAATTAATCATAACATTTTTAATCGCCATAAAAGACCAAAAAACACAACATAAAATTCCTACACATGTATCTCATATGCCTGAATTTATATTGTTAAAATGAATATCGAATAACAATAAAAACTGATAAAAGCACCCTGCTTGCGATGTTACATAAATCAGTCTAGTCTAGAACACCTAGACCTCCATGCAGCTCATAAGAAACAGGAAACAGAAAATAAGACATATTCATTGGGGAGCATCTACAGGTACATATGCGCAGGGCGGGCTTGAGTAAAATGCAAGCATTTCAACGGAAGGATGATAAAATGTCTTTTAGGCCTCCTAAAATAGTTACGAAACATGACAAAATGTACAGTGTCCTGTGGAGACCATTGTTGCAGCCACAGGGCAACGTGAGACCCGGTTGGGCCCATCTGCCCGGTGAGGCCAGGAGATGGTGTAACAAATGATATCTGAACCCGCCCAATAAAAATCTGTCACACATGATAAGTGCCTGCCCTCATCAGGGCTCCATACCCTTGATAGTCTTTAAAAGTATGTGTACCCTCACCAAGAGTTTCAACAGCTCAGCCTGTTCTCTAATTATCAAGGCCCAATCAAAAGAACGAAATCTTAATTCTTTTCAGTTCTAGGGGCCACAGTTAGTTGAGATCAGAAAATATGTCCGCTCTCCCTGGAGAGGCAAAAGTGGTCTTCACATAAACTATCCAGGGGATTCTATGAGCAAATTCAAGAAACAGAAAGTCTGAAAGACTCAGTCTCTTAAACCTTAGATCCTCCCTGGTCTAGATCGTGATCCAGCACAGCAATGGGCTAAGGGCAACTGTGTTGGCTAAATAACTAATTCCAAGCTCCTCCTGAACTGAAAAGGCCAGGTAGCATTGAGGGACCTGGACAAGTCATCTTAAGCGTTGATTTTCCACTGTCAGAATTTTTTTTTCACACTTCATGAGACCCCAGAGCTCTAATGTACTGGAGCTGAGACACACCCATTTTGCCTTATAGATCTTAAGTAGAACACGCAGTGACCAA
The DNA here is from genome assembly GCF_964263255.1 of Lissotriton vulgaris. Taxonomy (NCBI): domain Eukaryota; kingdom Metazoa; phylum Chordata; class Amphibia; order Caudata; family Salamandridae; genus Lissotriton; species Lissotriton vulgaris. Next base: position 1,458,082,651 of record NC_141695.1, on the reverse strand, counting down.
GAACCTAGCTTGAGGCCAAAATGAGCCACTGCCCCAGTGGTTTTGTTAAATTTAGATCTCCTTCGGTCAATCATAGGCTTCCAGTTGGTATTCCCATCGCATAACTCCCCTAAAAGGGGAAAGGCTGAGACTTTAGGGTATGGTAGGCCACTTTAAAGGTCTTAGAACTAGTTGATCGTTGGCCAATCACCATGACATAAGATTTGGTAAATATAGTGCCACATCCAAACATCCCATAAATGCGATATAGCTATCCAGGAGTAGCTGCAGACCCACAGCCGTATGGGCCAAGAGGACTGCATCATCTGCATATAGCAATAACGGAAGTGAGCTGTCTCCTACCTTCGGGCAATCAGCCTGAACAGAAAGAAGAGCTTGCTCCAGCCCATTGATATTGAGAGTGAACAAGAAAGGTACAAGAATGCATCCCTGCCGGACACCCGTGCTGGTGGGAAAAGTCCCAGTATGAGCAGCGCATAGTGCACAGAGGCAAAGGTGCCATAGTGTAAGTTGGCTAAAAAGCACACTATGATTGTGTCTACCCCTATTTTGTGAAGCAGGGCTGACAATTGTGCATGATTAACCCTATCAAAAGTGGACATAAGATCCATGAATGCCAGGTGGTGGGATTCAGGCTGGGATACGGTGTACTTGTTAATAATTAATTACAGATTTAAACATTGGTCAGAGGTTGACATGCCTGGCCTGAAACCATTTTGAACCTCAGACAAAATATATCTGGCATCGGCCCACATCATCAGTCGGTTAAGGATTATCCTTCTTAGGGTCTTTACCACCGCGTCTATCTGTGAAATGGGACGTTAACACAGGGGGCTATCCTTATCTCCCTCTTGAGCACAGGCACAATTACAATAGTTGACCACTAGGGCAACGCCCCTTCCCGCACCACAGCAGTCAACACTTGGGCTAAAGGGGTCACACAACTCAAAGTTAGCCATGAAACAAGACAGGGGGGTCCCATAAGGACCTGGGGCCTTGTTTCTTGACAGCGCACAAATGCCCTGGGTAAATTCATCTAGTGCATAAACCACAGTGACACTCTTCTTCACTGCTTTTCCTGACCACGCCCTCTGCCATCACCCCAAAGTTATAGATCCCTTCAAAGTTGTCAACCCATTGTTGCTCTAAAATTTGGTGGGGTATTGTCAGGTTTTTTTCCTTCTGCAAAGAAGGGTTTGTGTATCACTCTCCCAAAAAGGAAGCTATCTCCACACTCACTTGCCTTACTTAGGTCCTCCTGGGCAATTTCCCACAATGTGGATTTCCAGTTGGCTAAGTCCTGCTTATATGCCTGCTTACAGGCTACAACAAAGTTCCTGTCTCTAGGGCGCTGCTTGAGGGCTGCCTTCAGTTGCCAAGGGCTGCTTGACCAATGTTGATCAAACCATTGGGGATCTTGTGAGCCCGATTTAGACATCAGTACGAACATAACTCACAAACATTTTGAGCAATGCTGTCAAGTGCTTGCATGATGTCCTTCTCCTGGGCGTCTGTGTCCAGACACGCAACTAGCTATGAGGGAGGCTTTAAATTGTCTTCTACCTTGGTCAACAAGTAAAAAGACCACTGTGATCCCTTGTCTGTGTGCTGAGAGCAATGATCTCATCGAAGACTAAGGACAAAGGATTGTGATTACTGAACGGGCTGTGAATAATATTAAAATTAGAAATATACAAAAACAGGGTGCAAAAATTAAGATAAAATCACTAATTGATGTACATTCCCTCCCATAAAATGTTGGAAAAATGAGACAATTGGTGGAGTTAACAAATTTTTCCAGGGTATAGATATGGTTATGAGTGTTTAGAATAATGCCAGTTCTAAGCCATCCTTAGTATAGGCAGGGTGGAGCCGCTCCGACAACATACATTTGAGTTAGGTGGCATTAGATACTAATGGGCTTTCACATAAATGGCAGTTAAAATCCCCTACCAACATTACCAGCTCATTCTCAGTGCCAGTCTCCTCCAGGGAATTCAACAGCATGTTTAAACAATAAAAAACTGGAAACCCCATCAGGCCAACCCTAGAATTGTAAAAATTAATCAGTACTAACGAAAATGCAGTAGCCAGGCTAGTACTCAACTATCCGAGGCAGACCCACATCCTCCCCTCACCTCAAAGCCCTATACTGGCTCCCCATCTGCAAACGGAGCCAGTTCAAACCGCTCACCCACATCTACAAAGTCCTTCACAACAAGGGTCCAGCCTACCACAACCACAGGGTGAACTTCCAATAACCCACCTGCACTCTTTGATCCACATCCGATTTCCTGGCGCAACCCGCCCCCCCGCACATTCACACATTCAGGAGCAGAGGCTGTGTGTCATGACCCAGTTGTCCTGTTCCAAAACTCATTCCTGTAATTGTCCCTATTGTGGCCTCCTCTCTAAAAGCAATGTAGTGTACCTGCGAGTAGGTCTGTGTTTTTTCCATTTGTGCTTTTTTTGCCCCTACAATGGCTCTTGACCTTTGAAAAAAGGACAATCTTTTATGAGACATTCATGAACTTAGACATGATATTGTACCCCCAACATATTCCCTACACTGGCAGTAATTGCTCATGACTCACTAATTGTTACCTGCCAGTAATTGTGGATGACTCACTGTTTATTTTCCTGCAATGACTCACTGATTGTTTCCTGCTGATAATTGTAGATGACTCACTGATTGGTAATTACTGATGACTTGGTGATTGGTTCCTGTTGGCCCCAATCTAATTTCCGATGTCTCGTCTGCACTGCAATTCCACCAACTATCTATTTACAAACCCCAGGCTCTGGAACGAGCACTTGGCCTAGTTGCTCAAGCCCACTCCCTTGAGCCCGGCGCTTCTCCTGCTTCAAATCCTGCTCACCGTCTTGCAGAAGCTCCGGCTCTTCTCATCACATCAACTCCTGTTGTCTTGCTTGTCACCTGGCCCGGCATCTTCCAGGCCCCCAGGACAACCACTCAGATCCCGGATCATCTTCCAGCTGTGCTCCTCCTCCCCATGTTGACTCAATCTTCCTACAAAGACAAAGGAGGAAAGAAAAAACAAGAATAACTCACCATGAATCTGCCACCTGATGATCATATCTCAAACAACGTTCAGGAAAACCAATTCGTTTACTAAAGGCAGGCGCAATAAGAACAGCGCAAGAGTTTGAAACATTGTAATGAAAGGCACCAAAAGACAGTTTGTGAGCTTTGGGAATCTTAATTAAATTGTAAGAAGTAGATAGATAAATGAAAATCAGTGTATTGCGTTTTGCATACACTCCTGAATGCGTTTATCTCTCAGATTAATTTTGAAAAATACATCTTTATACTCGATAGACAAAATTCCATATCAAGATTTTTTTAGGTCAATTTTATCATAAATATAGAGCACTCTGGATTCAACGACACCCAAGTTAAGTTTGGACCAAGGCTCAACCTTTTGCTAAATCAGCTGAAGGAACCCTGTGTCACATTTGCCAATGACATCCCCAAGGGCTGTGCTATACGGGTAATCAATTATCATTATCCAGTTATCTAAAGTAATTACTCAATATCTGTTTTCATTTAAGAATTGTGTATTAACATAACTTGTACTTTACAGAGGCCAAGAGCGTCATGTTCCATCCAAGGCAGTCCAGTGCTCTGAGAGACGTGTAGAGCCTGTTGATCTGTTTCTTTGTTTGTTTCTCATTCCCATTTCCCCTTCCCCTTGGGAACTTTCACTGGGGCAGTGTGAATACAATTCATTGCTGCCGAGGAAAGATCCTTAGTGGGAGACGTGTTCCATTGCCACCCCATTGGAATTTACCAATGTTTAGGTGAATGGCTCGTGTGTGCCTTCTAACATCTGCCAGCCAAGTCCTAGAACGGCCTCCCCCTCCACCTCCATACATCCCCCACCCTGTGGAAGCTCAAGAAGTACCTAAAGACCTGGCTCTTTGACTAATTCATCTAGGCAGCAGCATCGACCCTCCCTGAAAGCCTGGATATCCCCCCGGGGTGATAAGTAGTGCTCTACAAAACCCATTTGATTCATTTTTATTGATTAATTGATTAATACCCAGCACCGATATCTTTAGACCCGACAACATCATCGCATCCCAGTTCAGGTCAACAACATGCCCACACAGTTCCACTGCTACAAAGTTGATCAGTTTCCCACTCTCCCTCCTTGCTGCTGAGGGCTCTGTGGGCAAATAATAAGATTATATCTGTCCAGAAAAAAGGTATTCATCACCTCCCAAGATTTATGAAGATAGATGATCTGGTAGGATTTAACAAACTGGACTCAGTAAACTTGTCAAATGGCCCAAAATGTTCCATGATAACAATTTCGAACCCAGGGAGTTAACAATTGGAAAAAAGTCTGGGAGCAGGCAAGGCATGCAGGGTGACAGGGGTGAAACAATAGTGCCCAGTCAGTCACACGAATCAAGATTGCTCAAAGGGGCAAATATAATTGAAAGGCTCGGGGAGAAAGACTGCAGGGGTACTGAAAGATAACTAGTATGAAAAACCTGTGACTGCCCTGCCTGATTCCTAAAAGGTCGACAGGCTATCTCTGTCTTGTAAAAGAACCCCAGTGGAAGTGTTACGATGCTAGATGAATCAGAAGCCCTAGGTGGACATAAAGTGGCCAGGACTCGTTCCGCTATGGATGGGTAGTTAAAATGTACCACCATGCAATCCACTGGCCATCTCTTGCAGTCTGGACCCACCCAACTAAATTTATGAACCTTGATGATTGAATCAAAGAGCCCCAAACCAACATTAGAATGCAAGGTGAACCAGAGCACTACTTTGTTTTTTAGCTTCTGATAAGATTCAGGTGCAAGATTTATCCGGGATGGAAGGTTCCCCAGAACCGCCACATATAGGGTCGTTTCTGGGTGAAAATTAGGCATGGCTCTTATTTTCAGAGTACAGGGGGAGACGGGGCACAGGAACTAGCCACCTCAATGGGGCCACCTTGAGTCTGGGGGGCCAAGGGGGCATCCCTCGGGTACCTGGTGGGCTTATAGACATGCACTGGGGCACATGGAACCTCATGGGGCATGCTGGAGCTACTTGCTGGAACAGAAACAGAGGTAATAACCAATTCAGTTAAGAGATTCGGCTCTGCCTGCTGGTCCCTCCCGGAGTTAATGTAGTCCCAGATGTCCGAAATTCAGGATTTAATGTGGGTGAGCCTAGACATGATAGGATCAAGCCTGGCATTTATAACCACATTAGGCTCGGAAAATAATTCTTAACCTTTTCCGTGCTGATGACGGAACCACTCCGTCATCAGCCGCGGGGGTGCTGTGCTGATGACGAAGCGGTTCCGTCATGGCCCGCCCGATGCGCCTGTGCGGCGCATTCTATTGAGCGGGCGGGGTTGTTGCGTTCTAATCTAGGACCCTGATCAATACTGTGACCTTATGCCCCTATACAGCTATAAATCCATTTATTCCCTATATTGGCATAACCGATCAAATGCAATATTCAGAAACTCGTCTCTGGCCTCACACGAACAGAGCCACATTTCAGAATCGCTTCCTTTGCAACTTCCTTTGCAGCTCATTAGTGCAAATGACACAGCAGAAGCCACTATCTAAGATTCCTAGATTAACACTCCGAGTTCTTCAACAAGATAAAAACTCAGCAACCTGGGAAAACCCCGCTTGCTATGTTTTGATTAGTAATAGAACTCTAATGAGCACTGAGAGACGATCACTTCCTAGTGACATCTTTATTGACGTCTTATGTCCAAAAACTTACGTCAAGCAAGGCACCTTTCAGGTATAAATATTACCAACGTTGCCTTAAGCAAACGCTGCCTCGCTGATACTGATGCTAGCTGCCTCATAGCCATCGCTGCCGTTATCGCTGCTGATGCTATCGCTGCGAACGAGCAAACAATGGTGTGGTGAACACAGGAGCTGAACAGCTGTCCCCCTGCAAAAGCCAAGCAGATGCAAGCTGCCCGCAGACGCTGCCCCTCCTCTTTCTCGACGCGCTGAGAGAGACGCTGTCTTTTCTCCTGCCGAGAAAATCCAGCTCCGGCGTTTCCAGCCTACTCTTGCGAGTGACTGAGATATCGAGTCCCTGGAAGGAGATACCAGACCTCCAACATTCTATTCCAGAGGTATGGTGTTGACTAAACCCTTAGAGAGAATTCTTGAAGCAAACCTTGGCAAAACCAACTTAACTAAATCTACTTACTTACTCCCCTTCCAAGTATTAGGCTTAGGTCAGGTACACTGGGGTAGGCGTAGTTAGAAGCACCAGTTGAGTACGTTAGCCTAATGTATATATGAATGTATATATGTTTTATTCATTTTAAACCATTGTATGGCTAAGAAACCATATCAATGCTTTTACAGTATTATTTCGCAATACTCATTTTACTGTACGCACTTTTTATAATAACAAGTCTTGCAATTGTGGCAATTCATTTCTCTTGTATGAGAAGAAAGACTGTTCAATAAATAATACCTTTTATTGAAAATGCCCGTCTCTCTATTCTCTACATATTGTGAAAGTAATCTGCACAACAACTGACTGAGTAAAATAACTGTCTATTGTTTCACACGACTCTAGAGATTGACTTTTATCTGAGGAGCAAAGTTGTCATGTTGCACGGTTGTTGGAAAACTGAATCCCTTCTTGTCTGTACCAGGGAAGCTGATCACTTCCTATTCAGTCAAGAAAGTTTCCAGTGACCTCTGAGCTAGTTGGTAACAAACCCAATTAAGTTTAGCATAGTCAGTGGAGGCCTGAAAGATCCGCACTTCTACGTCGATACTACTGTTTATGTTATTCCAATGAGCAGGGCCTATTGGGAAAATAGGAACTACACTACATGGCGCCCAAACGTTTGGTAAGGCGATAAACTAACGCAAGACGTTAGAGTAACTCAGTCATGCATTTTTCACACAGACCCCTTTCTCCCGTAAATACTCCAATAGACGTCTGGAGTGGGTGAAAGGTTAAAATCCGCCCGACCTTAGTAGGAAGAGATTCCTATGTAAAGCTCTGGTTTATTCAACGTTGAAGGATACAGTGTTCCAAAATATTGTGCACCTAATCTTTGTCTCCTTGGAGACCTGCTCTGCAAAACCTGCATTTATGAAATGTCAGTAGAAAACAACAGAACTGATGCCGCAGTAAATGCGACTCAGCAGGGTCCCGATAATACAGGGACTACTGAACCGGGTGCAATAATCATCCCGGCACATTTAAGAAAATCTATAACATCAAAACTTATAGAAAATGGACTGACCACACAAGGTGGCACAGTCGTCTTCGTGATAGAGGCACACGAATATCGGCAGACAGAGGTATTCTATTCATGGATAAAATTTCCAGCGGCAAACGCTGCAACACATGAGTTCCACTATTATAAAATAGAGGATCCACCGGGAGGGTACGCTCCTTTCGAGGAGATTGAAATCCCATTAAAATTTCAAGAGCATCTGCTATGGTTTAATGGCGCCCTAAAACATAATGATCATATTACCAGGCTCGGTCCACTAGGTAGACAAGGAGCAACGTGGCCGGTTCTAGCCAGCTACACACCACATCCGGACATTGATAAAATGTCTAGAGAAGAACTTTTAGCACAGCTAAAAACATTAATTAAAATACATAGACAATTAGTCCAATATGTAATGCGGACTGCTACAGTCCAAACAGCTGTTAATACACCACAGCTGACCCCTCATCAGGGGAACACTAATAAAATTACACCACAGAACATACAATCATGTCTTGGTAAAACACCCGTAAAACGGGAACAAATTCCTTTCTGGTTAGCGCAGAAAATCACTCAAATAGAGGCAGTATTTTCGAATACTACCCCTATTGAGAAACACAGGATTCTGACCATCTGCCTTCCTATGGGGGTCGCACCACACGTGGAGGACTGTGACACTTGGGGTACAGTCTTTGCTTCCATTTACACAAAAACCATTTACCATTTACCATTTGAGAAGTCTTTATTTGATTATTTCATCTTAAAAGACGTACATACAAATTATACATGATAAAATAACAAATTCACATAAAATCAGTTGTAACCGACATTCTTATAATGGGTACAAAACATTAATTCATTGTGGCGTTAAAAAAGTATTAAATCAAATATAACAGACATTCTTATAATGGGTACATAGCAATAATTAGTAATAGAATATAAAAACCTGGAAGACCTAGATCTACAATTAAAAGTCACATTAAAATGTTCAAAGGCAAGCCTAGCACTGACTGTTTTTTAAATACCTAGTTCTAATCACCCACGCCCATCTAAGGAATTTAGCCACACCAGTGACAATAAGAGGGGTTAGGTCGGTTCTTAAGAGTCTGCTAGCCTCAATAGCTGAGCGAGTACCCAGGGATCTGCAAACTGGGCCAAGCCATTTGGACCTTGGAGCAGCATACAGTGGGCAAACAAACAAAAAGTGATCAACACTTTCGCTCAAAACTTGACAATGAGGACAACATTCAGACCCACTTGAACACCATTTGTTGGTAAATACCCTTAAAGGCAACGTACCACATCTAAGCTGATGGAACAATTTGCGATCCATTGGTTTGGTGATTAGGTCCCAATATTTTTCAAGCTTGGGGGCATCTTTGAGATCAATGAACTTACTAGAAAGGTTATTGGCAGGCAATCTCTGATGACGGTTTGAGGTCACCCAGTCCCAATACAGTGCTTTTAATATTTTCTTTGTGGGGAAGACTGCCGAATCAGGGGCCACCCAAAGATTACTTAACCCCAAGGCATAAAGTGACGATTTAAGATCTCTAAACCAACTTATGTTCGATGAACCAGAGGTATTTCTAACATCTAGACAGGCCCTGGCATACAGGTTAAGTTCCGGCGTCGTCCATAGGAGCCTCCAGAACGCCAATGGGCGAAATCTAGCCTGCTCCTCAACCGGAAGACACCCTAGATCATACATAAGTGGGATCCTTGGGGTTGATTGCGGCAGACCTGAGGCCACCCTGACCCACACAAAAACACATGGTGTTCCGTCTATGGCGGTAATACCAGATGTGCTAAAACAGATTCAGAATGAATACGGACCAGAACCTGCTTTAACTCTTGGTATGAAATTACTGAAAGACTTCAAGCAGGTCTCGGCTATATTACTAGCCAACATAAAAGGAGAAGCAGCATCTGTGGCGATCCGCCAGAAGTTGAGGGAAACAGATATAACAGATCAACCAATTGAGCTTGCCAGAATCATAGAAAAATGCTATGAAGAACTAGGTAGAGACAGCTTGGGTGGAAAACCAGTAAAGCCCCAACTGCTCGAAAATCCTGAAAAATTATTTATTAGAAATAATTCAAACACTCCTAAAAAGAGCTGGGATGGAAATAAACAATCCACTCCCAAGGAAAAAGTTTTCCAGCCCAGAGGAAGGTCTCCTCGACGGAGGGAAAGAACTTGGACTCGAGAACACCAGTCTCCCCAGAGGGAGCCCTCTGAGAAAAGATATAACCTTAGAAATAGGGATAATTTGAAGAAGCCTGATAGATATCAAAGTATTGATACACGTCCCTCTCGATCTTTTTCGCAGAAATCGGAAAGAAGAGGACGGTCAGACCCAGGAGAGCACACCAAGTCCATAGACAAGGAACCTGCTCAAAGTAGAAAATCTTAATTTCCAAAAAAGAAGGTAGCCAGTATTAGAGTAATCGAACATGCCGAGAATACTGAGGACACAGTTGAAAAACGGGGAGTGGGCACAGACAATGTTAGACAGTGCAGCAGAAATCAGTATAGCCCGCAAGATCCTGATGAGTCATCTGGAGACAGTGGACACGAATGAATACATTCAGGTCGAAACTGCCGACACCAGACTTAGCGAGTCCCATAAGATATACGAAATAACATTGCGTATAGAGGGTGATAAGACTAGGAAAATAAGGGGTCTATTTTGGGATAAACTCTCAAAAGGCTATGATATTCTGTTAGCTGAAAAAGATTGGCCCCCCGAGTTTGTCAGGAAGTGCCCTCGTGGCGAAGAAATGATTATGCCTGCCTTCTCGAATCATATTCCGATTCACACTAAATATACTTATGCAAGGAAATGGGCAGTGGCCCAGGCACCAGCATTATATAAAAATCATGTAGGATGGGATGAGGACTCTCCTCCTTACAAAATCCAGTTAAAAAGTCAACTGACTGCACAAAGGCAGTATCCCATTAAGCAAGAAGCTAAAAAACAAGTCAGGGAGATTTTAGATCAACTTGAATACCAGGGGGTGATTGAAACATGCACCTCTCAAATGAACAATCCTTTGTTTCCTGTCTCCAAGCCAGACAATTCATATCGTCTAGTTTTGGACTACAGACACCTTAATGCATGTTGCAAAACTTTTGCAGTACAAAATTCGCATAGTACTGCACTAATGAACAACATAGTTAGGAAAAAATATAAAACAACATTAGACATATCTAATGGTTTCTTTTGTCAAAACATTGCACCAGAAAGCAGATACTTGACCGCTTTCTCAGTAATGGGGTCTCAGAAAAATTTCTGTAGGCTCCCACAGGGGTTCAAGAACAGCCCAGGACTATTCTCAGCTAGAGTAACAGAGTTACTACAAATATATGATGATGAGGCATTATCTTACGTAGATGATATCTATCTCACAGACGACGACTTGGATACTCACTTGAAAAGAGTGAACACCATTATACTTGGGTTCACGGCAGAGGGTTACAAATTCAACTTTAAAAAGTCTCGAATTGCCCATCTGACAGTATTATTTTTAGGATACGAATTATCAAGTGAAGGGAAAAGCCTAGCGGACAACTTCTTAGAGAAGTGCGCTGTACTCCAAGCTCCAAAAATGCTGAAGAATTTACAATCGATTCTAGGCTTTCTGAATTTCGGTAGAACTTACATTCTAAATTACGCAGACAGGGTTAAACCTCTCTACGAACTAATTAAACCTGATTTTAAACAAATCACCTGGACTCAAAAACACACAGAAATTTTGAGATCACTGCAAACAGACATGTTAGCAAAAACAAAATTAGAAACACGTGACAATACACGCAATCTTGTAATCCGAGTCATCCCAGGAAGATGCGGATTCACGTACCTGACCTCTATTGAGGGAGAAAAGGTGCCAATTTCAATTAAATCTCACTTGTACACACAAGCGGAAAAAACATTCAGTCACACAGAAAATACTGTGAAAGCAGTGCCAACTGCAATAGCGAATGAACGAGAACTAGCACATGGCAAAAGGATTAATATCCTCACAGCGGAATCCGCCTTCGAGGCGCTATTCAGCTCAGTAAACATGCCTACAGTGTCACTGGATCCGAAATGGATACAGTGTATAAATTCTCTTGGAGCGGATGACGTGAAATACTATTTCGCCCCGCAATTCCATCCGGAAGCACCACCAACTGATCCGCGCCGCCAAGAAAACTGCATTCAAAGACCGGCTGGACAACAACGCACACAACTGCAAGGAACTCTTCAACATCGTGAAAGAGCTCTCCAACCCCAACGCCGGAAACAACGACATCACCCCATCGCAAGACCTCTGCAACTCCCTCGCCTCCTACTTCCACAACAAGATCGCGGACATACACAACAGCTTCAGCATTCAACCGACGCACGCCACAACCACAGCAACGCCGCCCACCACCACCCTCCGCGCCTGGACTCCGCTAAGCATCGAAGACACCGTCCGCATGATGAACTCCGTCCACTCCGGATCTCCGACCGACCCCTGCCCTCACCACGTCTTCAACAAGGCCGACGCTGTTATCGCACCCCACCTGCGGGACATTATCAACACCTCCTTCGACACCGCCACCTTCCCTGAGAGCTGGAAGCACGCCAAACTCAGCGCTCTACTCAAGAAACCTACAGCGGACCCCACCGAACTCAAGAATTACCGCCCCATCTCGCTCCTCCCGTTTCCAGCCAAAGTCATCGAGAAGACCGTCAACAAACAGCTGGCCACCTTCCTCGAGACGAACGGATCCCTCGACCCCTCACAGTCTGGCTTCCGAGCCAACCACAGCACCGAGACCGCCCTCATCGCCGCCACCGACGACATCCGAGCCCTGATGGACAACGGAGAAACAGCGGCCCTCCTCCTCCTAGACCTCTCCGCGGCATTCAACACTGTCTGCCACCGCACCCTAGTGCAGCGCCTCAGCAACGTCGGAATCCAGGAGAAGGCACTGGAATGGATCGTCTCCTTCCTCGACGGAAGAACACAGAGAGTCCGCCTACCACCGTACAAGTCAGAGGCCACCGAAGTCATCTGCGGCGTCCCTCAAGGATCCTCGCTGAGCCCCACCCTCTTCAACGTCTACATGAGCCCCCTCGTGGCCATCGCATGCCAACACAACCTCAACATAATTTCCTACGCCGACGACACCCAGCTGATCCTCTCCCTGACCAACGACCCCGCCACCGCCAGAGCCAACCTGCACGAAGGGATGAAAAATGTAGCCGAGTGGATGACGACCAGCCGCCTGAAACTGAACTCAGACAAGACGGAGGTCCTCATCCTGGGCTCCTCGCCCTCCGCCTGGGACGACTCCTGGTGGCACCCCGCCCTGGGCACCGCACCCAAACCGACGGACCACGCACGCAACCTGGGCTTCATCCTGGACTCCTCCCTCTCCATGACCAGACAAGTCAACGCCGTCTCCTCGTCGTGCTTCAACATCCTACGCATGCTACGGAAGATCTTCTGGTGGATCCCCATGGAGACCAGGAAGACTGTCACCCAGGCCCTCGTAACCAGCCGACTGGACTACGGCAACGCCCTCTCCGCCGGAACCACCGCCAAGCTCCAGAAGAGACTCCAGCGGATCCAGAACGCCTCAGCCAGATTCATCCTCGACATCCCACGAAACAGCCACATCTCCGGACATCTGAGAGACCTGCATTGGCTCCCCGTCAACAAAAGAATCACCTTCCGTCTCCTCACCCACGCACACAAAGCCCTACACGATCAAGGCCCGAGCTACCTCAACAACCGAATCAACTTCTACGCTCCCAAACGCCACCTCCGATCAGCCAGCCACGACCTCGCCGCCGTCCCCCGCATCCGAAGAGCGACAACAGGAGGAAGGTCCTTCTCCTACCTGGCCGTCAAGACCTGGAACTCCCTCCCTCCCGACCTGCGCTTGACCCAGGATCACCTCTCCTTCAGGAAGAAGCTCAAGACCTGGCTGTTCGAGCAGTAACGGCACCCCCCCCCCCCAAGCGCCTTGAGACCCTACGGGTAAGTAGTGCGCTCTATAAATGTCTTTGATTGAATTAGAAGAACTGAATGAATTGACTTATGAAGAAGAATATCCTCTGCCAATCGAACTTCAGCCTCTCCCACAGTACGCCTGTATAATCTATACAGATAGATTTGTACAGCATTTCAACGTAGAGAACAAATCCTACGATGCAGCCTGTGCGATTGTTAAAGGTCGTTGGCTGTGCGGTAAACTCAGACCGAAAATAACAAAAACTGAATCAGTGAAGTACTGTTCGGCTCAAAGAGCTGAAATCAGATCTTTAAAGATGGCGCTTGAAAATGCAGAACGTGAATTCCCGACACTTATCGTGTGCGATTCTCATTTTTGCGTCAACTCTTACAATAATAAGTTGCAGAGCTGGATTGAAAACGATTACAAAGATGACACAGGTGCCACAATAAAGCATAAAATGCTTTGGAAACAGGTAGCTCTTTTACAGAAAGAACAACAAAGGACTCACGTGATACACACTCTGAGTCATCAACGTGATGGCGTTCACGTTGCAGGGAATTCATTGGCTAATACAGCCACAGCGGAAGCAAGTAAACCGGCTTCCGTAGCCACAAAAAAGCGTTCAGAAAAATACATAAGCGGGGAAACTCTGCTGGCAGTCAAAACGTCCGTTAAAGGCGACTGTGCAGCACTACCCGTGAACTATCCACTCAATTATGCATACGTAATCGATGCAAACTCCGTTCCTTTTGCTCGAATTCCTGGAGTGGGGGATAGGGTAATTCCAAACATGAAACGGAGAGGTTTCCTATTACAGGAAGCACATATGGGGTTGGGTCTGAGCCACCAAACAATCAGGGATTCTCTGAGAGAATTAGAATCAGAGTACTGGTGGACGAAAATGAGTGAAGGTATTCATGAGTTTGCAAAAAACTGTGAAGACTGCAATAGAGATCGCAGTGGAGAATCGGCCAGTGTAGTGTCAGAAACCCTAATAGAAAGCATAAGGCGATCTATCCGCGCTATCAAACAAGAGAAAAGCGTCCCATTATACATCATGAAGGCTAAACACACTTAAAAAATGTGGCCCCAGCGCTCGGCTGACGCCAGAACGGTTATAAAAGATCTGCGAGTCTTTATCGGCACATACGCAATTGCCATGTTCCATTCTGACCAGGGTCCTGCTTTCAGCTCTCGAGCTTATAAGGAGGCCATGGCCAGCATGGGAGTTGGGTTGCGGTATTCTTGTCCGTCACACCCCGAAGGGAACAGTGTGGTAGAAAATAAAAACCGGGACATAAAGCAATCTATAACAGCGAAGGTATTAGGTTCAGGTGCTGGGTGGGTCAAACATTTAATAAGTGTCCAAATAAGCCTAAATAACTTGCCAACAAATTCTCTAAAAGGTTTCAGCCCATACGAACTATTGTTCGGAACTAGAATGCGAATTCAGGACTTAGACAGTCAGGTATCAGTGGTACAAGATAAGAAAACAGACTTTGACATCAAAGACCGTTTGGCTGTTTTACAGGACTTGAATGAAACAAGAAAATCCTTAAGCAACATAAAGTTAAAGCAACAGCCAGCTACCACTGACGAGGCACCACCAGCAACAGCCCCAGCAAGGCCTGTCTGGATTCCAAAGATTGGGGATCTAGTCAGAGAAAAAATAGCGGTGAAGAAGGAATTTGGGCCTTCTTACAGAAAAGCAGTACCTGTCTTATCAATCAACGGAACAAGATCAGTAGTACTACCGCCCCTTGCTGGTAAAAAGGAGAACAGAGTTGTATCAATCGACCTGGTAAAACCACAAGCATGTGGCCTATAATCAACAGTAGGCCCAGTGGACTCCCAAGAAACAACAGAATAACCAAACTTGCAACAATCCAAGAGGTTCAAACTGAAAGACTAATCACATTCGATCAGCCTGCAGTGCACAGAGAGGGACTATGCAATAATGCCATGGAACTCGTGCCTCTTGAAACACAGATTGAAACAGTTTGTCAAGAAACACCAGTCTACAATGATGTGGCATCAGAATGTGCTACCGAAAGACAAATTGAAAGAACAATCCCAACAATTGATAGAACTGCCTCTGGCTATTTCATCAACTTCGACAACTTTTCTGAGGTTCAAAGCAACCCCGATGTGATGCCAGAAACAAAAAAGACTTTTAAAGAAAAAGCAACAGAACTCTTTCATCAACTGAAGGAAATTTACCTTGTTTTTCCATGGTTAGAGTTCTGGTTTGGTCTAGGTATATTTTTCCTCCTGCTTTGGCTCATCATGGTACTTTGTTTGGGAAAATTCATTGAGGGAAAATATAGTACAATGGACACAGCAAGTCAGAACATCAACTTAGTCCTCAAACCACACAGATCATCCCACGTGAAGAAAAGAGAACTCTCAACAGTAAATGTCACAGCCATTCCAATACCCGGTGGGGTAGTATGGGAGAAAACTGACTATGAAATCTATGGTCCAGTCGAAATCCTGAAGTATCCTCATCAATTCAAGGTTTTATTAAGTGACTTTGTAAAACCTAGTACATTCTCTGATGATTGGGACTTTGATAGTATTAATAATATGATGTCTGATTTAGTAATGTCAGCTAGATTCACAGATCATGATTATTTACAAGGTTCGTCTAGTTATGAACAGATGTTCTGCTTCACACACTATGGTGATCATTACTTGCATAAATCTGCACAGCCTAGAAAAGTTTTTAAGTATAATCAATGGGAACATTTTGTTACACCACCTAAAAGCAGTTCTAAAACATTCTATGAGAAATTCCAGTACTTCTCAGGGTTTAACACCAGTGATCCAGAAACGTTTTATTATAAACTGTTAGATAAAACAGGGTTGAAAACAATGCTGACAAATACTAAATTGATATATTCAGAAGCATTTTATGAAAATATGATGACATTTGGTTTTGATTATTGGAAAAATAACATTGAAACAAAAACCATCTGGGGTACAAAAGAGTGGCAGGTACAAGGCCTAGAAGCACTGTTTCGAGCCTGCATGATCCCAGAACAAATGATGTTTTTAAATGACACAATTCACCAAACATCCTGTCTTGGCCTGGCTAAGATCAAAGACCTTAACAAACCGTCTATTCCAAAGCCAATACCTGAGAATACAACAACAGATATTGAGATAGACGTATCTAAAATTTTACATTTAAACAGAACACATCCTGATTGGAAAAAGTGGTTAATCTGGCCTACTGACACAAACAACTGTCAAGATAGATTCCTGAATAAAACACAGGGGCTAAAAATGACCAGACAAGACCCTAGATACTCCCAGAGACAACATCCAGGGATAGTAACAACATACAGTGTAGGGAAACTCTACCTCGAATGGCTAGGATCCTCCACACTGGCTGAAATTAAGCAACACTTGTCTTTACTTAAAGATGGTGCAGATTTGCGCGATTTCATTCTGGGACCACGCAAACAGCGTCAAAGCGTTTCATAGCGACCAGTATCTATGCGGTACTCAACGAGGCTTGGAAAGTCACACAAATTGAAACAGCAGAAAAAATACGAGAAATTGATCGTATTAATTTGGAGAAATCACTTTCTGTAGTGGACAATGGGTTAATGACTCTGTCCTCCAGAATGTATTCACTGGACAGCATTGTATCATCTGCCTTTGATATAATAGACAAAGACTTGCTAATGTTACAGCATGGCCAGTCACAATTACGTTCTATTGTACAGTTAGGCTGGACGCTGCAAAATCTTCGTTCAGGCTATGTGCCTTGGCGTTTAATCAACACAACGTCATTGTTTTCCATCTTTAACCTTACTGATAAACAAATCAGCTTGGCACAGAAAGGAGCAGACTATACAATCCTGAGCATCGAAAAACTTGAGAGATTACCATTGACAATGTCAGAAAGTCCTGTCATTGAATGGATAATACACGGGATTATCACAATTCCGATAACAACTTTCCGGTTTAAAAATTGCCTTGCATACATACCTACTGGCCAGTATGAACGATTGGGTAAAGGATACGTTAAGTCAACATGGAAATTACCATACACACACACATGCTATAGTGACAGCAACAAAAATGTATTTCTTAGTGGTGAGAACTGTAAACGTTCACTAAGCGGTATACTTTTGTGCCAGGGTATTAATTTACACGGAGCCTTTGAAGGAAATTCTAACAACCTTTCATGCCACCAACATGTCACACCTGCAACGCAGATAGAGCCTTTCTTTATGCAACTCGCAAATGGGAGTTACATTCTAATAACGGATCACAGCTGTTGTGGCCTTTTGCCAGGGAAAGCCTATCTCGTAAGCGTAACTTCCATGGTCAAATGCTGTATGCAAGCATTGTTTCCAAACGGCCCTGGAGACATAGAGACTCCCATTTGGCCTCGTTTGAATTTCTCTTCTATACGAATTGATACTTTAAGCAGAATGAAGTCTGTGCTTTTGCAGACAACAGTGCCCATCACGTCATCAAAAGAGACATATGATCTCCTAGTTGCAAGGACGGCTACGGAGATACATGACCTTTTATCAACAAATTGCCCCGTGCATTTCACAGAAATGCTTAGCCAAATTCTTAACATGTCTAGTGCCATAGGCATCCCAGGCATATTTAAGACGATTTTTATGGGACTGCTAACACCATTTCAAGCAATTCTGGGAATCATTCCCAATTTTGTCCATTCAGTCTTTGGCGGCATACCCCTATTTTTGGGACTTGTAGCAGGCATTTTATTTTTAACCCTCCTGCTCCGATATGGCAAGCCCAAGCTCAGACATGACTCCTACGAGGATGGAAGAAACAATCCTAGCAGTGCGCTACCGGGACAGAATAACTAGAGTCCTTGGATTGGCTGAGAGATCTAAACATGACCTGGTTCCTTTCATTCAGACCTATATGGCAATCCTGCATCTTACCTGTGCTACGATGTATGCTATGCGGAGATGAGTGCGTGTTGGACATCTGGATTGCACTTCCATCAGCAGTACCAATGGATATCGATACTTTGCTCAGTCCTGTAACGGCTCACGCATTGTGTTGTCCCCAGCGGCTACCAATCCTGATGACGGCACTCGTTGAGACTCCTGTACTACGACTAGGTGGTAACAGTGGAGCGAGTGACAAAAGCAACATCACCCAGGTACGACCTTCTGTGCTCATTGCTGATCCAGACTTTGATGACAGCAATCATTCTCACACCTGCCAAGTTACAGCACTATCGAATTTGGTCGAACTGTCACCTGATTTTGTAGACCAATTCTTTGAGAGCCTGTCTGATATGATGTTCTCACCCGAACAGAAACAATAACTTTAGAAAAGCATTCCGACACACAGCATTCCCATGAACTCTGAATTCGGCCTTCAGTTTTGATCAACAAAAACTGCTAAAAGTGTTGGAACTCTATTCCCCCGTTCACAAGAAAATATTTTTTAGGATTAAACTATTTTTCATAATATTTTCCCCTTTTTTCTGGCACGAATTCTTTGCTTAAAGTAGACCTATTCATAAAGAACAGAAGCTTCTACTTCTATTTAGGTAAATCTAGAGACATAATAACTTAACACTAGCCTCTAGCACATTTTACTGCAATGCATTTATATGTGATGGAATTATCTTGCCCTTCTTTTCTGTATTCAGAGATATTTCATGTGTAATTTTTTTTGCAAAATCGTTCATTGATTGCATATGCTATAATTTTGAATGATTTCTATGCTTAAAGACGTACAGTACCTATATTTTCACGTATTTCAAATACGCCTATTTCAAATGCAAATATGTATTTTGGGGTGGGCAATGTTACACATGCATCTTATTTCTCTAGTTTTAGTAATTTGATGGACATAAATTCGTGGAGTGGGTGTCGCGTTCTAATCTAGGACCCTGATCGATACTGTGACCTTATGCCCCTATACGACTATAAATCCATTTATACCCTATATTGGCATAACCGATCGAATGCAATATTCAGAAACTCGTCTCTGGCCTCACACGAACAGAGCCACATTTCAGAATCGCTTCCTCTGCAACTTCCTTTGCAGCTCATTAGTGCAAATGACACAGCAGAAGCCACTATCTAAGATCCCTAGATTAACACTCCGAGTTCTTCAACAAGATAAAAACTCAGCAACCTGGGAAAGCCCCGCTTGCTATGTTTTGATTAGTAATAGAACTCTAATGAGCACTGAGAGACGATCACTTCCTAGTGACATCTTTATTGACGTCTTATGTCCAAAAACCTACGTCAAACAAGGCACCTTTCAGGTATAAATATTACCAACGTTGCCTTAAGCAAACGCTGCCTCGCTGATACTGATGCTAGCTGCCTCATAGCCATCGCTGCCGTTATCGCTGCTGATGCTATCGCTGCGAACGAGCGAACGATGGTGTGGTGAACACAGGAGCTGAACAGCTGTCCCCCTGCAAAAGCCCAGCAGATGCAAGCTGCCCGCGGACGCTGCCCCTCCTCTTCCTCGACGCGCTGAGAGAGACGCTGTCTTTTCTCCTGCCGAGAAAATCCAGCTCCGGCGTTTCCAGCCTACTCTTGCGAGTGACTGGGATATCGAGTCCCTGGAAGGAGATACCAGACCTCCAACATTCTATTCCAGAGGTATGGTGTTGACTAACCTCTTAGAGAGAATTCTTGAAGCAAACCTTGGCAAAACCAACTTAACTAAAGCTACTTACTTACTCCCCTTCCAAGTATTAGGCTTAGGTCAGGTACACTGGGGTAGGCGTAGTTAGAAGCACCAGTTGAGTACGTTAGCCTAATGTATATATTAATGTATATATGTTTTATTCATTTTAAACCATTGTATGGCTAAGAAACCATATCAATGCTTTTACAGTATTATTTCGTAATACTCATTTTACTGTACGCACTTTTTATAATAACAAGTCTTGCAATTGTGGCAATTCATTTCTCTTGTATGAGAAGAAAGACTCTTCAATAAATAATACCTTTTATTGAAAACGCCCGTCTCTCTATTCTCTACATATTGTGAAAGTAATCTGCACAACAACTGACTGAGTAAAATAACTGTCTATTGTTTCACACGACTCTAGAGATTGACTCTTATCTGAGGAGCAAAGTTGTCATGTTGCACGGTTGTTGGAAAACTGAATCCCTTCTTGTCTGTACCAGGGAAGCTGATCACTTCCTATTCAGTCAAGAAAGTTTCCAGTGACCTCTGAGCTAGTTGGTAACAAACCCAATTAAGTTTAGCATAGTCAGTGGAGGCCTGGAAGATCCGGACTTCTACGTCGATACTACTGTTTATGTTATTCCAATGTGCAGGGCCTATTGGGAAAATAGGAACTACACTACAGGGTCATGACGGAACCGCTCCATCATTAGCACAGCTCAACCGAGGCTGGTGACGGAGCGGTTCCGTCACCAGAATAGGCGCGCCACGCGGCCCCCCCGCCCCCTTAGCGCTGCGGCGGAATAGCCGCCACAGCGAAGGTGTTAATAGAAGAGTACCAACTCTGGGGGTAGGCTGGGGGGTGGGTCAGTTTGGACCACCACATTGACTAAGAGGTTCCTCTGGCCCAGAGCTGATCCAGTCTCCTCAGTAGGACTTAAGGGTGTTGGTGCCTGATCAGAGACCTCTGCACCCCTCTTTAGGGTGCGCCTATGCCCTCTGAGGACCACCCCTGGCTGCCCATCAACCCACTCTGGTCACTTGGATTGCTCAGCACCCTCAATGCTCCTGGAAACCTCAGGGCAGCAGAGGGAGCAAAGAGCAGGCAGCGGAAGGCTGCCCGTAGTCACGGACAGCCTTCTTCCTCTTTGTAGACCAACAGCACCGCTCAATTTAAAAAGCCCTCAAGGGTAGAGGCACGGGGGACTGTATTTGGTGACATTAGCTTGGTGGCAGCGACTTTTCTCTTCCCCATGATCACACAACCAGTCTGCACGGCCCCCTAAAAAACTCTTATGCTAAAGAGTACTGATGAGCCCAAGGAGCAAAAGATGTACATAACAAATGAGGGTCCCCACCTAGATAGTCATCAAGATCCCCTGCACGATATGGAGAAATCAGCTAAACCCAACCACAGGGTAATATACTTTCCAGTCTCTTCCAGTTTCTAGGGAAATACAATCCAGTCACAGCCCCAATACTGTAACTGGCATAGGAAACTTCACTCCAGTCTCCACAAGACTAATTTGAACCGAAGAAAGTACCTCAGCTGTGGTTGATCCACAGGGGTGCTCAAGGGACGGATTGAACCATTCCAAGCAATGACAGACCTTCGACCACTACAAAATCCAAGGGGAGGGGCCCACCTCTTCCTGTCACTGACGGGCATAGAACAGGCCCGCCCTTGGCCTGGGCATTGCCTTGGCATTTCTTGCACTGTGGGTGGTGGCTCTGCACTTCATAGTTCTTCTAATGCAGTACGGGTGCAGTGGGCAGAAGGGCCCAATCCTCAAGCTCAAAGACTGATTACAAAGACAAAAGCATGGCGGATGATGTAAGATATGGCATGCATTGTGTGCAGAGCATACCATAACAATTTCAGTGGCTTTAAGCATTTGAGCACTTTTTTAGTGAATATATGAATTTTATACACTGGTGATAGATAGCCAGTGTGCAGTTATAGTTAGGTCAGAGTTTCCATTTTAAAAGCTGATTTTATTTTTTGTAATAACTTTGGAGCCATTTGATGAATTTGTGCAAACCTTTACAGAAGAAAGGTTCATCCAATGTGGGTCAGGTATGGAAAGTTTTGTGCAGAAACCTTAAGGAAGCTCTAAACAGGGAGGTCAATTAAGTAACTTTTTCCCGTATGATTCCCGGCTTTTCTCAACAGAAAAACAGACTGATCAGAGTTACACCAAAATTAGTATTAAGGTATGAATGTAGAACTTCAGTCACAGAAGAGCCTTTGCTTGATGTGATTTAATCTGTTTAGGAGTTTTGAAAAATTTGCATTACAAAATTGTGTTTGGTGGTCTTCAAAGCATTAAAAACTTAGAGATTTCTGGACTGTTAGTCTATGAACTATGCACAAACCCAGGTTCAAGGACTGTTTGAGGACCCAAATTTAAAATATTAACAATTCTTATTGGGTGAGGGAGTGTTTTTCCCATTGTCCATTTCAAGCCTGTTGACTGAAATCAAAGATTGTGGATGCAAAGGATCCGATTAATGGGATGCAAAGGAAAACATTCTCTTGTGGTCATCATTAAAGGATTTGGGTCCCGGTTCCCAGATCCTGAAACTAAACACAAAAGGCCAAAGAAGAAGGATGCTGTGTGCACAATAATCTCTCTGCCTAGGTTGGTGGATTCTCATACCTGCCTCAATTTTGTAATTAAAAAAGCTCCAAGCAGGAGTTTGCAAACTCTGGCATGCGCAGAGTCCCCATGCATTCTTGATCCATAGTCTGAGGACTCAGTACCAGAGTCGTGGATTTTGGACTGGGCCCAAAGGTGAGACCATGAGTTTCATTGTCTGTGGTTCCTCCACTGAGGCCATGGAATATTGATGCCATTTTAAAAAAGACTAATCCAATGCCTTGATAAGCATACCCCAGACTATACAACATATGGGGGCATATTTTCAAGAATGTGTGATAACCATCGCAGTCTATCACAGGAAAATTACGTCGTGTTAACAAAGCACTCTCAACACGGCGGTACCATGCGATAGTCTCCAGAAAACGCGACAAATATCCGCATTAAAATCAACGCCATGTCGCAAAATGGCGAAAATCAAATGCAAAAAATCTTGCGATGAGGCCAATCGCGGTACAAAAAGTAGCAAAAAACAGTGACAGGCCTGGAAATACCACGTGTCTGGTGGGAAAATGCACTATAAAAGCTACAGTAACAGCACACCAGAAACAATCAAAAGTGCGTAGCAACATGGATGCACCCTGACTAAGAGCAGAGGCCACCGCAAACCCCACAACCCCCACCGACCACCAGCAAGAAACAACGGGGTCTGGGAAGTCCAGGGAGAAGAGGGAGAGGTAGACGGGGTGCAGTCCGCAGCAAAACCAGATCAGCGTCATGGAGGTGACAGAACACTACCATCACCTGACCCACAAGTAGACTACTGGGAATGCAGTCAGAGTGTCGAGGAGGCCAGTGGAAGAGGCCAAGAGGTGCTGGCATGATGTGAAAATTTAAACCAGGCACAAAGTCACTGCCAACAGGAAGGCAGCAACAGTGACAGGAGGTGGGAGTCCTGCACCACAAGAGGAGCTGGAGGAAACGGACGCCACAGTCAACAGTGTAGAGAAGTTGCAAGGAGTAGGGAGTGCGGGCACAGCTTTGGAGGGCCTGACACAACATCAACAGGGTGAGTAACGACCAGAGACTGGGGGATGGGGGAAATGGGCACAATGGAACACATGCACCACGATGTGTAGCACACTGCACACCCACATTTACCCTGGATCATGTCCCTGATCCCCGTGGCATACTCAAGTAAACACACATAGCAAGTACAGCACACCCACATTGTCGGCAATGTGGTACAATGTGCAAACCCGACTCTGCATAACAGAGGACACAACTGGGGAAAAACACACACGAGCATAAACAGGCCTTGGTGAAGTGGGCAGAAGGGCCGCATCCTCAAGCTCAAAGACTGATTACAAAGACAAAAGCATGGCGGATGATGTAAGATATGGCATGCATTGTGTGCAAAGCATACCATAACACTTTCAGTGGCTTTAAGCATTTGAGCACTTTTTTTGCGAATATATGAATTTTATACACTGGTGATAGATAGCCAGTGTGCAGTTATAGTTAGGTCAGAGTTTCCATTTTAAAAGCTGATTTTATTTTTTGTAATAACTTTGGAGCCATTTGATGAATTTGTGCAAACCTTTACAGAAGAAAGGTTCATCCAATTTGGGTCAGGTATGGAAAGTTTTGTGCAGAAACCTTAAGGAAGCTCTAAACAGGGAGGTCAATTAAGTGACTTTTTCCCGTATGATTCCCGGCTTTTCTCAACAGAAAAACAGACTGATCAGAGTTACACCAAAAGAAGTATTAAGGTATGAATGTAGAACTTCAGTCACAGAAGAGCCTTTGCTTGATGTGATTTAATCTGTTTAGGAGTTTTGAAAATTTGCATTACAAAATTGTGTTTGGTGGTCTTCAAAGCATTAAAAACTTAGAGATTTCTGGACTGTTAGTCTATGAACTATGCACAAACCCAGGTTCAAGGACTGTTTGAGGACCCAAATTTAAAATATTAACAATTCTTATTGGATGAGGGGAGGGAGTGTTTTTCCCATTGTCCATTTCAAACCTGTTGACTGAAATCAAAGATTGTGGATGCAAAGGATCTGATTAATGGGATGCAAAGGAAAACATTCTCTTGTGGTCATCATTAAAGGATTTGGGTCCCGGTTCGCAGATCCTGAAACTAAACACAAAAGGCCAAAGAAAAAGGATGCTGTGTGCACAATAATCTCTCTGCCTAGGTTGGTGGATTCTCATACCTGCCTCAATTTTGTAATTAAAAAAGCTCCAAGCAGGAGTTTGCAAACTCTGGCATGCGCAGAGTCCCCATGCATTTTTGATCCATAGTCTGAGGTCTCAGTACCAGAGTCGTGGATTTTGGACTGGGCCCAAAGGTGAGACCATGAGTTTCATTGTCTGTGGTTCCTCCACTGAGGCCATGGAATATTGATGCCATTTTAAATAAGACTAATCCAATGCCTTGATAAGCATACCCCAGACTATACAACATGTTGGGGGCATATTTTCAAGAATGTGTGATAACCATCGCAGTCTATCACAGGAAAATTACGTCGTGTTAACAAAGCACTCTCAACACGGCGGTACCATGCGATAGTCTCCAGAAAACGCGACAAATATCCGCATTAAAATCAACGCCATGTCGCAAAATGGCGAAATGCAAATGCAAAAAATCTTGCGATGAGGCCAATCCCGGTACAAAAAGTAGCAAAAAACAGTGACAGGCCTGCAAATACCACGTGTCTGGTGGGAAAATGCACTATAAAAGCTACAGTAACAGCACACCAGAAACAATCAAAAGTGCGTAGCAACATGGATGCACCCTGACTAAGAGCAGAGGCCACCGCAAACCCCACAACCCCCACCGACCACCAGCAAGAAACAACGGGGTCTGGGAAGTCCAGGGAGAAGAGGGAGAGGTAGACGGGGTGCGGTCCGCAGCAAAACCAGATCAGCGTCATGGAGGTGACAGAACACTACCATCAACTGACCCACAAGTAGACTACTGGGAATGCAGTCAGAGTGTCGAGGAGGCCAGTGGAAGAGGCCAAGAGGTGCTGGCATGATGTGAAAATTTAAACCAGGCACAAAGTCACTGCCAACAGGAAGGCAGCAACAGTGACAGGAGGTGGGAGTCCTGCACCACAAGAGGAGGTGGAGGAAACGGACGCCACAGTCAACAGTATAGAGAAGTTGCAAGGAGTCGGGAGTGCGGGCACAGCTTTGGAGGGCCTGACACAACATCAACAGGGTGAGTAACGACCAGGGACTAGGGGATGGGGGAAATGGGCACAATGGAACACATGCACCACGATGTGTAGCACACTGCACACCCACATTTACCCTGGATCATGTCCCTGATCCCCGTGGCATACTCAAGTAAACACACATAGCAAGTACAGCACACCCACATTGTCGGCAATGTGGTACAATGTGCAAACCCGACTCTGCATAACAGAGGACACAACTGGGGAAAAACACACACGAGCATAAACAGGCCTTGGTGCAGTGGGCAGAAGGGCCGCATCCTCAAGCTCAAAGACTGATTACAAAGACAAAAGCATGGCGGATGATGTAAGATATGGCATGCATTGTGTGCAAAGCATACCATAACAATTTCAGTGGCTTTAAGCATTTGAGCACTTTTTTTGCGAATATATGAATTTTATACACTGGTGATAGATAGCCAGTGTGCAGTTATAGTTAGGTCAGAGTTTCCATTTTAAAAGCTGATTTTATTTTTTGTAATAACTTTGGAGCCATTTGATGAATTTGTGCAAACCTTTACAGAAGAAAGGTTCATCCAATTTGGGTCAGGTATGGAAAGTTTTGTGCAGAAACCTTAAGGAAGCTCTAAACAGGGAGGTCAATTAAGTGACTTTTTCCCGTATGATTCCCGGCTTTTCTCAACAGAAAAACAGACTGATCAGAGTTACACCAAAAGAAGTATTAAGGTATGAATGTAGAACTTCAGTCACAGAAGAGCCTTTGCTTGATGTGATTTAATCTGTTTAGGAGTTTTGAAAATTTGCATTACAAAATTGTGTTTGGTGGTCTTCAAAGCATTAAAAACTTAGAGATTTCTGGACTGTTAGTCTATGAACTATGCACAAACCCAGGTTCAAGGACTGTTTGAGGACCCAAATTTAAAATATTAACAATTCTTATTGGATGAGGGGAGGGAGTGTTTTTCCCATTGTCCATTTCAAGCCTGTTGACTGAAATCAAAGATTGTGGATGCAAAGGATCTGATTAATGGGATGCAAAGGAAAACTATCTCTTGTGGTCATCATTAAAGGATTTGGGTCCCGGTTCGCAGATCCTGAAACTAAACACAAAAGGCCAAAGAAGAAGGATGCTGTGTGCACAATAATCTCTCTGCCTAGGTTGGTGGATTCTCATACCTGCCTCAATTTTGTAATTAAAAAAGCTCCAAGCAGGAGTTTGCAAACTCTGGCATGCGCAGAGTCTCCATGCATTTTTGATCCATAGTCTGAGGTCTCAGTACCAGAGTCGTGGATTAAGGACTGGGCCCAAAGGTGAGACCATGAGTTTCATTGTCTGTGGTTCCTCCACTGAGGCCATGGAATATTGATGCCATTTTAAATAAGACGAATCCAATGCCTTGATAAGCATACCTCAGACTATACAACATATGGGGGGCATATTTTCAAGAATGTGTGATAACCATCGCAGTCTATCACAGGAGAAATTCCGTTGTGCTAACAAAGCACTCTCAACACGGCGGTACCATGCGATAGTCTCCAGATAACGCGTCAAATATCTGCATTAAAATCAACGCCATGCTGCAAAATGGCAAAATGCAAATGCAAAAAATCTTGCGATGAGGCCAATCGCGGTACAAAAAGTAGCAAAAAACAGTGACAGGCCTGCAAATACCACGTGTCTGGTGGGAAAATGCACTATAAAAGCTACAGTAACAGCACACCAGAAACAATCAAAAGTGCGTAGCAACATGGATGCACCCTGACTAAGAGCAGAGGCCACCGCAAACCCCACAACCCCCACCGACCACCAGCAAGAAACAACGGGGTCTGGGAAGTCCAGGGAGAAGAGGGAGAGGTAGACGGGGTGCAGTCCGCAGCAAAACCAGATCAGCGTCATGGAGGTGACAGAACACTACCATCAACTGACCCACAAGTAGACTACTGGGAATGCAGTCAGAGAGTCGAGGAGGCCAGTGGAAGAGGCCAAGAGGTGCTGGCATGATGTGAAAATTTAAACCAGGCACAAAGTCACTGCCAACAGGAAGGCAGCAACAGTGACAGGAGGTGGGAGTCCTGCACCACAAGAGGAGCTGGAGGAAACGGACGCCACAGTCAACAGTGTAGAGAAGTTGCAAGGAGTCGGGAGTGCGGGCACAGCTTTGGAGGGCCTGACACAACATCAACAGGGTGAGTAACGACCAGGGACTGGGGGATGGGGGAAATGGGCACAATGGAACACATGCACCACGATGTGTAGCACACTGCACACCCACATTTACCCTGGATCATGTCCCTGATCCCCGTGGCATACTCAAGTAAACACACATAGCAAGTACAGCACACCCACATTGTCGGCAATGTGGTACAATGTGCAAACCCGACTCTGCATAACAGAGGACACAACTGGGGAAAAACACACACAAGCATAAACAGGCCTTGGTGCAGTGGGCAGAAGGGCCGCATCCTCAAGCTCAAAGACTGATTACAAAGACAAAAGCATGGCGGATGATGTAAGATATGGCATGCATTGTGTGCAAAGCATACCATAACAATTTCAGTGGCTTTAAGCATTTGAACACTTTTTTTGCGAATATATGAATTTTATACACTGGTGATAGATAGCCAGTGTGCAGTTATAGTTAGGTCAGAGTTTCCATTTTAAAAGCTGATTTTATTTTTTGTAATAACTTTGGAGCCATTTGATGAATTTGTGCAAACCTTTACAGAAGAAAGGTTCATCCAATTTGGGTCAGGTATGGAAAGTTTTGTGCAGAAACCTTAAGGAAGCTCTAAACAGGGAGGTCAATTAAGTGACTTTTTCCCGTATGATTCCCGGCTTTTCTCAACAGAAAAACAGACTGATCAGAGTTACACCAAAAGAAGTATTAAGGTATGAATGTAGAACTTCAGTCACAGAAGAGCCTTTGCTTGATGTGATTTAATCTGTTTAGGAGTTTTGAAAATTTGCATTACAAAATTGTGTTTGGTGGTCTTCAAAGCATTAAAAACTTAGAGATTTCTGGACTGTTAGTCTATGAACTATGCACAAACCCAGGTTCAAGGACTGTTTGAGGACCCAAATTTAAAATATTAACAATTCTTATTGGATGAGGGGAGGGAGTGTTTTTCCCATTGTCCATTTCAAGCCTGTTGACTGAAATCAAAGATTGTGGATGCAAAGGATCTGATTAATGGGATGCAAAGGAAAACTATCTCTTGTGGTCATCATTAAAGGATTTGGGTCCCGGTTCGCAGATCCTGAAACTAAACACAAAAGGCCAAAGAAGAAGGATGCTGTGTGCACAATAATCTCTCTGCCTAGGTTGGTGGATTCTCATACCTGCCTCAATTTTGTAATTAAAAAAGCTCCAAGCAGGAGTTTGCAAACTCTGGCATGCGCAGAGTCCCCATGCATTTTTGATCCATAGTCTGAGGTCTCAGTACCAGAGCCGTGGATTAAGGACTGGGCCCAAAGGTGAGACCATGAGTTTCATTGTCTGTGGTTCCTCCACTGAGGCCATGGAATATTGATGCCATTTTAAATAAGACGAATCCAATGCCTTGATAAGCATACCTCAGACTATACAACATATGGGGGGCATATTTTCAAGAATGTGTGATAACCATCGCAGTCTATCACAGGAGAAATTCCATTGTGCTAACAAAGCACTCTCAACACGGCGGTACCATGCGATAGTCTCCAGATAACGCGTCAAATATCTGCATTAAAATCAACGCCATGCTGCAAAATGGCAAAATGCAAATGCAAAAAATCTTGCGATGAGGCCAATCGCGGTACAAAAAGTAGCAAAAAACAGTGACAGGCCTGCAAATACCATGTGTCTGGTGGGAAAATGCACTATAAAAGCTACAGTAACAGCACACCAGAAACAATCAAAAGTGCGTAGCAACATGGATGCACCCTGACTAAGAGCAGAGGCCACCGCAAACCCCACAACCCCCACCGACCACCAGCAAGAAACAACGGGTTCTGGGAAGTCCAGGGAGAAGAGGGAGAGGTAGACGGGGTGCAGTCCGCAGCAAAACCAGATCAGCGTCATGGAGGTGACAGAACACTACCATCAACTGACCCACAAGTAGACTACTGGGAATGCAGTCAGAGAGTCGAGGAGGCCAGTGGAAGAGGCCAAGAGGTGCTGGCATGATGTGAACATTTAAACCAGGCACAAAGTCACTGCCAACAGGAAGGCAGCAACAGCGACAGGAGGTGGGAGTCCTGCACCACAAGAGGAGCTGGAGGAAACAGAGGCCCCAGTCAACAGTGTAGAGAAGTTGCAAGGAGTCGGGAGTGCGGGCACAGCTTTGGAGGGCCTGACACAACATCAACAGGGTGAGTAACGACCAGGGACTGGGGGATGGGGGAAATGGGCACATTGGAACACATGCACCACGATGTGTAGCACACTGCACACCCACATTTACCCTGGATCATGTCCCTGATCCCCGTGGCATACTCCAGTAAACACACATAGCAAGTACAGCACACCCACATTGTCGACAATGTGGTACAATGTGCAAACCCGATTCTGCATAACAGAGGACACAACTGGGGAAAAACACACATGAGCATAAACAGGCCTTCTACATCTGACAGAGCTTGAAACTGTGAAATGGAATGTACGCGTACAACCTCACATCCGTCATGTTGTCCTAATGTACACTGTCCCGCATCAAAATTCAGCACCTCCCAAACAGTCACAATGTACATTGTCATACATTCTGCATGTAAACAAGAACAATGCGCTAACATACATGTCAACACAATGTCAATATGCCTCTCCCTTTCACATTGCAGAGGGACACACAGCAACCTCCAGCAGAGCACAGAAGACCACACATCAGTGATGCCGGATAGGACAACCACACCTTTGACACCGACGCAATACAGCAGCCCATGGACATCCCACGCAACCCACCACCATGACCAGGGCAGCCAAGCTACTTAGAAGAAAACACAGACCCTGCAACAGACCACACAACAGGAAGCACCCTCAAGCACGGCTGGCTCAGAACACTTCACCGACCCACACATGAATCCCCAATGCCAGGTGTCAGAACACCAAAAGGAGGTGGCCGAACAGGTGCAGGTAGGGTCCGAACCCATAGAAGGTGAACTAGATCACATATGTGGTTGTCTATTATCCTTCAGGGCCACCTACACCCCACAAAGGAGACCCACACTACCATAGACACATGCAGATGCACATTCCCAGTACAGAACCATGCCCAGGAGAACGCAAACATCAGTCACACACGTTGGCTCTGCATACGACGGCGCAGTTCACTCCCCTTACAAATTGATAGGATAACGACAAGGCTACATGTCTAAGCTCTAACCCGCTGCCTGCGATGACATGTCTGCATCCGCTGTACAAAGCACAATGTAATGTGGTAGGCCCCAGGGCCCTCATGCATACAACAAGACAACAGGGTCACGTGCAGATATTTTGTTGAACTGGCTATGGGCATGTGCGCCCGGCCCCTTTATTGGCAGGGCCACATGTACAGTGACCCTGTGCTGGATGTGTGTGGGGTAAGTGTAAGTCTCCCCGCACGGAGTGCTTGGTGCTGACAACAACCTGAACAGTGGACACCAGTGCAACAGAAACAGAAAACACCTGCATAACAGAGTCAACTGCTGAGCAACATGGAGGGAGCCAGAGCAAGTACAGAGGTCACCCGACAGACAAACAGAAGTGTCCGTGAGTTGCAGTGCACTGAGGTTGGGGCACTAGAGCTGAACGCGCTCATGTGATGAAAATGACTAGGATTGCGTCCCTTCTGGATATTCCTGATGCAGAGGCCGTGGGGTGTGTTAGACCTGCATCATCTTCCACATCAACGTCCCAGGTCTCCCACACTGCCTGAGGTGACATTGCTGTGCAACCTCTCCACAGCACAAAACTCAATCAGTTACAGGCCATGGGTTGCGGTGCACTGAGTCAGTGGCACCTGGAGTGCAGAGCAGGGTGACAGGCAGATGATGGCATCCATGACAGGTGGGAGCAACTCTGTTAGTCTGCCAGTACCACTGTTTCGACTCTGGCAGATGGTGGTTAGAGGTGGTCCTGGGGATGGTGGCGTGTGCCTCCTGCGGTGATGCTCCATCCGGGCTGGTCAGGACTCAAATGGATGTGTGAGCCCTGGTGGACTGCAGTTGAGGCCAGAGGCAGCGAACAGCGCAGGTCCACAGACACATGGCATTGACGACACCAAGGCCATTGTTTCAGAGGCCGTCAACTATTGAATCAAACAGGGTCCCAGACTTAGAAGCCCCGGATGATCAGCGTCCGGCACAGGCAATCCGCCACGGGACGGTGACTAGCGGTCCACTGAGGTAGGGCCACGCAGACTGAGCGGGTCCTCGTTGATATTGAAGGTGAATGTAGCAGAGGGTTGCGGGGGACAGTGGAAGGTGTAATCCAGGGCATAATGCAGAGGGCAGATGCTATCCGCTCCTCCATTTGCTGCTTCCGGAGGATAGCGACAGCCTTGTTGCCACCACCAATTCGGTATCAGCTGCATGAGGTTGAAAACTATCCCCTAGTCCATAGACTCGGTCGACACCAATGCATGACTAGAGAGTGTCCATGAATGTCGGGGAACAGACTTAGTGGCACCGGGGTTGAGAGGGGATGCAATCTGCGATGATGCTGTTACACTGATATGAACTCCGCCATTGCTAAATCAAGACTCTGAGACCTACTGGACCGCAGTGTAGGGCGTAGGCAAGGGTCAGCAGTGACCCACAGCCACGTGTCGTAGGCTCGCGATGCAAAGAGTTGGTGACACCAAGGCAGTCATCAGTAGTGTTCGATCATCTCCGTAAAAATGATCCTTTTTTTTTCCAAAATGCAATACGTTATCCTCTTACACCTCTCTTTGTGTGCAATGATATGTACTCTGCCTTAGAAAAATCGATGTTCAGTTCCAAATCTGTGACCTACTCGAAGCCTTCCTGCATGAAAACAATATTTTATGGCATTTTCCTCTTTCCATGTATTCTGCACTATGCAGCACGCATAGAAAGAGAAAAAAAACGAGGAGAAATAAAAGTCTTTCTCCTCGTTGCGTCACTCCAACGCCTTCCCTGGGGAGGCCTAGTATTCTGACGCGTTCCCAGCTTTACAAAACTTTGTAAATCTGGGAATGTGTCAGGTTCCATGGGTGTTGCATCGGAACACCCACAGCAGTACCCATGGAACACCCCTTTCACGCAGAGTAATGATGAAAGGGATCCATAATTAAAAGGCCATGAAAAGTTACGCAGGGTGACTTTACGTGGCCTTGTACAAATGGGCAGGCACACTGCCCCACTAGTGCATCAAAACAAGAGGCGCACCAGCAGCGCAATGGCTTTGTAAATGAAGCTATACAGTTTTTAATTTTTATACCATAGCTGGCTCAGCATACTAGGAAGCCGCAAGACCATCAACTGCTTTGTAGCAATAGGAGGAAGCCATGGTATGTACAGGGGAGACAGTGACAACAAAAGACTTTGTAGTTTGGGAGAATTTGACCCATGCCCCTGGAGAGAAGTTGAATACCAGAGGGTGATCTGCAAACTTTGTGACACAAATCAATATAGATGGAATAAAGGATTAAACTATTTTAGGGCATACACGTTGTGTATACACGTCAAGGTAAAGCATGAGAAAGATTTCCCAAACTTTCTATAAGAACTCGACCAGGAGAAGATACGCAGCCTGGGAACACCAGAACGTTTTACTCCAGGGTTGCTGAACTTGAAGAGCAAAATAACCTTCAACTCGGCATTCTAGCT
The DNA here is from genome assembly GCF_964263255.1 of Lissotriton vulgaris. Classification (NCBI taxonomy): domain Eukaryota; kingdom Metazoa; phylum Chordata; class Amphibia; order Caudata; family Salamandridae; genus Lissotriton; species Lissotriton vulgaris. Next base: position 1,458,049,133 of record NC_141695.1, on the reverse strand, counting down.
TAGTGCGGAATGCAGCCCAAATTCTAAGTTTGATGTGGCAAATGAAATCCAAGAATTCAGTGGATGGGGCAGCAAACGCACTGCTTAGTCACCTAAATTCAGAAGTGTAGCAGAGAAAATTGCACATTTGTCTAGTTCATGTTGATGCTAATAATCTGTATGGGTAATGTAAACACTGTTCAACTACATTTGGGTTCCATTACGATTCTGTCAACTGTATTTACCTATATGGTTGATGTAAACTCTATTCAACTGTATGTTTGATATAAACACTATTTAACTTTATGGCTGATGTAAGCACTTCTCAACGGTATGGTTGATGCACACACTATTCAACTGTCTGAGTATCTCCTATTATGAAGATAATGTGATGACCATATTCTACGCACTTCCTTGAGTGTGTGGAGAATGTTGACATCAGATCCTCCTACTTGAGTGTAAGGAAGCCTCCACTGACTACACTGCAGGCTTAACAATTCTATACCCTCAACAGGGGCAAATGCAGAAGTGCTACCCTGACAGCCTACAGCAGCCCCTGGGGCAGATTGATGATGACAGTACACCCCATGGTGAGCTGGTGTCCACTGGTGTCTCCTCACCCCACTGGGCATGTCGCAAAAATGAAAAAGAAAATTATAATAACTTTTATTATCATTTTATTTTTCCCCTTGCTCAGTTTGGTAGGGGTGGGGCTGCTCTGCTCACAGAGCAGGGCATGGGAGGAGTAGTTTGCCGACTCCAAGTGCGCAGGATGCTTTGACTGGCCGCCTCTGGCCGGTCAAACCATCATGCACAATTTACATGTTCTCCATGTAGACTGCATTACAGCCTGCATAGAAAACAAGCCCAGCCTCCCATTTTCTGGCATGGCTCTCAGACCAATCACAATGCAGTGTTGTGATTGGCTATCGGGAAGCTGGGAGCCGGGTGCTTTCTGCCCGGGAAGCAGGCAGAAGAGGACCCAGAGGAGGAGGTGGTGGCGACAGTGGGCAGCTGTGGCAGACAGGAAAGTATTATCATTTTCAATTAATTCCCTTCCCCCTGTCTCCACATCCTCTGCCTTCGAATACCAGCTGCCACTGCTTGTGTCATCACTCAGTAGGAAGAAGTCGTTGATTGAAACAGTTGATATTCTCAGTCCATATCTGGGTGGGGTCTCTCCTCCATACCGGGCAACTCCTAGATGAGAAATGCACCACTGGAAATGGAGTCTCCCCGTCAAATGGATTTCTGCTCAGGGGTCCACGACAGGGCTTCTATTTTGTGAGCAAGTGATGATCTACTAGGCCACTAGCTCACTGGTATTGGGGACATAATGTTTACCACAGCTCTTCCTTCTCTGGTAGACCAATTGTGACCCCTTTCCCCAACCATTACCCCTGCCCTTAAATGGAATTTAATGAAAGGGAAAATCCACCTGGACAGGGTAGTATGGCAGTGGCCATTTTATTTTTGCCTTCTACTGCAGGTGACCTAACAACATTCCTTTAGCCTTTCTGGTAATGCGGAAGGCACTGTTGGAAAGCCTAGAGTCTTCCCCTTCCAAAAGTGCCCCTCTTAAATGGATTTATATCTGGGGATTACAACAGTGACATTAAGCAAGAATCCATCTTGTAGTAAGATTTTAATTTGTGACGTGGCATCCTAGGCATTGGGCTGACCCCAACGGGTGAAATATAATTGCCAAGAATTACTCTTTGCCACACTAAACTCCAATCAGATTGGCACACTGCTTGCCAGACACCCATTGCGAAGAAGAGACAAGTTTCCCTTTGCAAGAGTGAAGCTACATAATTAATTCTGCTCAGGGATAACAGCACTGCCTCTCCCAGGTATTTATATACAAATACAAAAAATCACCTACCGAAACAAAACTAAAAGCAACAAGTCAGCAAACAGTCACAGTGAAGCACACACATATTCAATGGCACACAACAACTAACACCTAAAATGATAGTAAAGCAGGAACGTTCATCTTCTAAGGGCCTGCTTCTTGTTGGGCCACAAATATTGGGTGAACATTGCCACAAATGTGCAAGAGCACAGGCTGCAAAAATGGGTGCTCTCTCTTCCATACGTATTTCCAGCTGAGGAGCTATATAGTCTTGTTAAGTTTTTTTGATACCTAATAGCGCCAATCGTTCATTAGTACTTAATAATCGTGGACACGGAGATTGTGGGTAGGGCAATTAGTGTTGGACAGGAGAGTTGTTCCTCCTTGTAATGGTGTCCTCCCAAAATGTTTTCCTTTTTGGTCATGACAGCAATGTCCATAGCTTCCATCAGGGTTCATGCTGAGTCATTGTACTAAAATCTGTTTGGAAATAGTCCTCTTCCTGTCAAGAGAGGAGATTGCAGTGCATGAGATTGCAATAGCATGCAAAGGCATTGACCTTGCCAAAATAGCTGCTAGACTTACTATGTGTCATTTGCAAAAAAGCCTTGGTGTCCCAGGACACATTTAGATTTGCCACTCCGGTTCCTGGTTTTCCGTTTTCATTCTGTCTGCTGTCTATATATGCACATTTGTGAAGGAAAAAGAAGCATAAATATAAAAATGGACAGAGTGAATCATGCATATTCGAAGAATAGATGTTTAGCATAGACATCTGGAGAGCTTTGCTTGATCAATAGAGTTTGCTAAGTTGTTTCTTTTTCTATTGTTGTAAATGTAATTGCATTTCAGTTTCTGGTCTGGAATCAACAGAAGCACACCCGTTCCATCTCTGTCAGTCATTTATGATTGATTAGCTTTGCTATAATTTGTATTCCCAAGATGGCAAGTACTATTGTGCGATATTGATTTTCAGTTTTCATTGTATTCAGCACACAGATTAACTCTGAAACTAAATCTAGCTTGTTTATGTTGAAATTGCCCTTTTTGTATGATACAAGTTCAAATATTTACTTTTTCTATTTGTATGTAGGTTGTTTCTTTATAGCTGTGCCGTATGGACTCCAGGTGAACTTTTTTTTTGTTACATTATTTGGCTGTTATTAGAGACTGTAGTAGCTCTGTTTTTTGAGTTTGCTGATTTGCTGCACTGCATTTCCCTTACATTTTCAGCTCTGATCACTCACCCAATCATTATCATTCAAAGTACATGTTCATTTCTACAAATACTTCTACATCAAACAAAGCACATAGTATTTGGGAAAACATGCAAACGGAAAACTGATATTACCTGTAGCAAGCTGAATGCTGCCCAGGCCTTCACTGGAGAAGAGGAGTGATTCTGTGGCTGGATCAGATATGTGAGGATCAATGTTTAGATCCTTCAGAGTGATGCCATAAAGCACAGCAAGGCAGTCGATATGCCCATTCTCAAGCACAACCTGTGCTGTCAAGAGGAAGTGGCGTTGCAGCACAAGCCCTCATCCATAAAGATGCCGAGAAGAGCACAGGAAGGCTAATTTTGTACAATCCCTGAACAGTTTTCAGCCTGAAGTCCTTCTTTTACTGAAGGTGCTGGATGTAAAGTCCAGTTGCAATTGTTTTGCCAAATAACTGCTTCCATCTGCTTGTGGATAATATGGTCTTCGAGCAACTTGTGAATGAAACTAATTTACATCTCAAACAGTTTTTAATGGGGCACTATGGAGCTCTTGCACCTAATTCTAGGGCACAACTTTAGATTCCCAATTCTATTAGGGAATTGAAAACTTTTTTTAGTGATGTTACATTGCCATGGAAATCTTGCACAAGCCATCAGTAGAGTCCTACTGGTCTTTTGTCTCAATTTGGGGGGGGAAACAACTTCCTAGCTGTCATGAGCAGAGGTATTGTTTGAGCCTGCAACATCTGCAGCATTACAATAATAACTTTGCAGTACTGGCATTGAACCATAGAGAACATGACAGACTTCAAAATGTGGCCTATCTTAGAACATTTCTCATCAAAGATTCCAGAGCTGTATACTTAGAACAGAATATAGCATTGGGCGAGGCTAAAATCTGATACAAATGGCTGCTGTTGTTTAGGATGTATGGGACTAGTAAAATAACTCTGTATGGCATCAAGCTCTATAGTTTGTGCTATAATTTCGCCCATTGCACATATAACGTTAGAGTGCATACTGGAAAGGACCTTGCTATTAATCCTGCTGGTAGGAGCGGCCCGTGCAGGTAAGAGCAGTGGGGCAGTGGAGCAGGGTGGGGGTAACTCGACCGATGACAATGAGGGAAAATTAAATAGATAATACATTTCCACTCGTTGTTGTCTGTTTTGCCAGCTGACTTCCCTTCCTTAGTAGGAACTAGTGAGAAGATTGAGGGTTCGTGCTTGGATACTCTTTCATAAGGATTACAACCTTTATGTAGACATTTTCTATATAGGAAAACGGCTCTTAAGGGAATTATACTGCAAGAGCATTTTGGTGTGTGGGACAATTCATAGCAACTGCAAAGGTGTCCCTCAGGAGCTTGTTTGTAAAAAGCTTTCCCTGGTTTTGAGCTGGACATTATTACCTGTCTCACTGCTGTTTGAAGCAACAGCCTCCTGTTCAACTATCGTGAAGGATATTGCAAGAATGAAGTACATACAGTGTGCTGACTGCATTCGAACAACAGAGATAAGTCATCTATATTGAAATCAAAGTGTTGGTATATGGCAATGAAAGAGTTGGGAGACTGACTCCTACAGTTTCCACTGCCCTTTAAGGCAAAGTCTGTGCATTTCAACTTGCTTCATTTCGTGCCACATACAGTTCAAGTTCAGTGAAATTGACTGCAGTTGAACAATCGGTTTAAGAGTTAGTATATGGCTTCAAATTAATGTGCAGAAATACATATCTTCTGAGGATATTTTGTACTATTGTTGGCTACTTTTGAAATTGTTCTATCTGAAATGGAAAGTCACAGCAAAGCTTTCACTAAAAGGTGGCCATAATCTACAACTATGGGCCTGATTATGATGTTGGTGGGTCCCCCACCGCCAGCCCGTCAGTGGTGGTCCCCCTTACCCACTTGCCCTTAGCCTTGGACATATCACTGCACTGGTACACAGTCAAAATATCGAGTTGTAAATTTCGACTTGCCAAAATATCGTGTTTTAAATTTCAAAGGTGCAGGATATCGATGTCAAGAATATCGTTGGACAGAATATCGACCCTAAGGTAAGTAATATCGAAATTCTTTATATCGATGTAAGTAATATCGAAGTTAGGAATATCGATAGCATATATATCGATGTAACTAATTTCGATGACACTAATATCGAAATTTGGATTTTTTTTGTTTTTTATTATGTATGTGTTATATGTTTTAGTTAAGTATTTAAAATAATTTATATTATATGTGTATTCATTTTATATATTAATAAATGTATTTATAAGTAAATTATATGTTTTAGTACCGGAACAGGTTTTATTTAGGAAACCACGACAAGGTCAAGAAGAATATCCTAGGGCCATTCTGGTTTCCTTTAATAATTTTCTTGCCAGGGAAGCAATTTTTTCATTAGCAAGACCGGATAAAAAAGCCGAAGGCATGAACTGTCAATTTTTCGTGAGACCTGATTATTGTCAGGCCACTGTGTCCCAACGATGGCAACTGCGTCAACTTATTCCAGACTTCCAGAAGAAGGGAGTCACAGTGTTTCTGCAAAATCCGGCTAAATTGAAGACTATATTTAAGGGACAGATGAAATTCTTCTTTTCAGAAGTTAAAGCTAAGGAATATTTGGACACTCTATGATGCTCTAGGACATAATGCATATTTTTTGAGCTGGCAATGTTGCTGTATTAGATTATTCTAAGAAGATCAGTGTGTATCTTTTTTCTCTTTTGTGTTTTTACAGATATCGCATATGCATGAATTGTTCTCCTTCTACCTCCGGAGGGGGTCTCTAGGGCAGGGGACGCGGTACTCCATCTTTTACAGGAACTGGTAGTTCCTGAGCCTCATATGATGGGGAGGGTGGGGGGGGGTTCCGGTTGGGAGGGGGGTGGTGGGGTTGGGGATGGGGTTGGTGGTGGGGGTGTAAGGCAGAGGTAGTTACTAGTGTGCAGACATTAAGACACATATTACGTTTTGCTGATTTTTTTGTTTTTTTCTGGTTATTGCTACAGGATGGATAAGAAAATAAAATGTTGTACCTTAAATATTAATGGCCTCAACGACCCGAAAAAAGTAGGGATTCTTCGTAGAATAATACAGCTTTTAGGTGTTGATTTTTTGTGTATACAAGAAACTCATGTTCCCTGGGATAAACGAGCCCTTTTAAAAAATCTCGGGCTTGAACTTCTAGTCACCTCAAAACAAATGGGTGTTAAAAGAGGCATTGCAATCTGTATGAAGAAAGGGGTGGGGAATTGTCTTAGAACTTTAGCAGATAAATGGGGCAGATGGGGCCTCGTCGAATTAGTCGTGGAAGGGCATAAATTTACGGTTTGCTGTATCTATGGCCCCAATTTGGACGATAACGAAGTTTTTAATATTGTTAATGCAGAAATTTCAACTTGGCCTCAGCCTATTATTCAATGTGGGGATTTGAATATTCACATCGAGGCGAATTGGAATATTAGGTCTGAGAGGAAATATACTGGTCGTAAAATGAGGACTTATAGAGCTCTAAGAGAATTAGTACTAGGAAACGGGTTAGTGGATGTATGGTATAAATTGCAAGCTAATGACCCAGGCTATACCTTTTTTTCCATCCCTCACCGAAAGTTTGTCCGCTTAGATTATTTTTTTGTTTCTTCTTCGTTTATTGAGAACGTGAAGATTGAGGTGTTACCACAACTGGTCTCTGACCATAATCCAGTTATAATGGAATTATTTTTACCTTCTAAATGTGGTAGACCTAATATACAGTGGTCATTTCAGAGAAATCTACTACTTGATGAAGAATATCTTCAATTTATGGCTGGAATAATTAGGGATTTTTTTGAGCGGAACAATGGGACGGCCTCAATACAAGTTGTCTGGGATACTTTTAAGTCTATTGTGCGGGGGGAAACAATCAGTTATTCCAATTTTAAACGTAAGAAAGGCCAAGCCGATTTTAAAGATAGATTAGATAAAATCCGGGAGGCTGAAGTTAATCTAGCTTCTGCCCTTAGAGACAGGCAAGGCTCTGATGAGGCTTAGCGACTTTTAGTTATTGAGCGGTCCATTCTGTATTCATATGTAGCAGACCAGGTAGCGGTTAAATATAAACAACACAGAGCTGAGTGTTATGAATACAGTGAGCAGACAGGGAGGATCTTAGCTCAACGGCTCAGACAGAAAGCAACGTTAAATGAAATAGTGGGAATTAAGGACTTAGATGGAGTATTTCAGGAGACTAAAGCAGGGATACTAAAGGCATTTAGCTGTTTTTATAAGGTATTATATAACGACACCCATAACGAAATTAATAAAGCTAGTGATCCAATGGATTATTTGAGGTATATCGAAAATACACCGCTGATCGAAGATGATAGAGCTCTTTTATCAGCTCCTATTACATGGGAGGAGATTGAAAATGCAATTCTTAGTCTTGACGCGGGGAAAGCAATGGGGCCAGACCAAATCCCTCTTGAATTTTATCGCACCTATAGGAATATGCTCAAACCAGAGCTACTTAAGATATTCCATCAAGCTTTCCAAGGGAACCCACCTAGCTCATGGTCCATGGCTACAATTGTAGTATTTAGTAAAAAAGGTAAGGATCCCAAAGAACTAGGTTCATACCGACCAATATCCCTTATCACATCAGACAGTAAGATTTTCTCAAAAATGTTGGCCAATAGATTAAATAATATGATGCCTGATTTAGTATCTAAGACTCAGCATGGTTTTATTAAGAACAGAGACACGACAGACCATATAAGGCGTGTCATTACATTGTTAGATTGGGCACAGGCCACGGAATCTCCAGTCGGGGTTATCCTGCTAGATGCTGAAAAGGCTTTTGACAGGGTTGACTGGAGATTCCTGTGGTCTGTTCTGGCCTGGAAGGGTCTTCCGCTAGAATTTATTATGGCCATACAGGCGCTTTATTTTAGTCCTAAAGGAGCAATTCGTATAGGTATAGAAATCTCTGATTCTTTCTCAATAACCAGGGGGACAAGGCAGGGCTGTCCCTGTTCCCCTTTACTGTTTGCACTCTAGATAGAGCCATATTTGAACAAACTTATTAAAGAAACAGGGATTCCACCAGTAAAAGTGCATAATGTTGATCAAGAGGTTTTTGCCTATGCAGACGATGTTGCCATTGTGACCTCAGATGCCGCTTTAGCTATACCTAAAATTATAGAAATGGCACAGGAGTTTGGTGCACTATCAGGATATAAGCTCAACATCTCTAAAACTCAAATTCTACACTCATCTGTTGGTCAACCGACCGGTATAGCTCTAGCTCCCATAGGCACATACCTTGGAGTAACTATCTCGGCCAAGGTGGAGGACATAGTTGGGCTTAATTTGGACCCTTTGTTAATTTCTACAAATAGGACATTAGAAAGGCTAAATAATTTGCATTTATCACTTTATGGCCGTACAAATGTGGTGAAAATGTTGATTTTTCCAAAATTTCTTTATTTTTTTCGCACTATACCACTCTTCTTTCCTTCGTCCCTTTTTAATAAAATAGATCGAATGGTATCTAGGTTTTTATGGGGCTACCATCGTACCAGAAGGTCTCTAAAGTGGTGTATTCTGCCGAAACTGCGCGGTGGCCTGGGAATACCAAGCTTCCGACTTTACTATTGGGCAGTCATACTTAGACTTATGGGGATTCTATTATTTCATGATTTTAGTTTAGAAACATTCATGACACCATCTATATATGAAATGCTGCTGGGGGAGGAGGCGCGACAATGCCTGGTGAAATTTTTTGAACCGAGCTATTATAAAAAAACAAAGTTTAAGATAATGATATCCGCTTTTCAGATATGGAAACAAATAAATAAGAAATTTCATCTTTTACCAAAACTCAATTATTACACGCCGCTTTATGGGAATAGTCCTCTTTCTGGGATCTTCGCGGATCCCGCTATGCTTCGATGGCAAGTTTCGCAGGTTTATGTGTTGGGGCAACTATATCAAAATGGATCTCTTGTTTCATTCTCAGAACTACAGGAAAAATTTGGACTTATAAGGGGTGATTTTTTTAAATTCTTGCAGATTCGTAGCTTTCTGGAAACCAATAATTTATTACACACTGACTCAATGCAGACAAAAAATGTCCTAGAGAGCTGCAGAAAGAAAAATCGAATCAGTGTCGTATACCAACTACTGCTAGACAGGATGCAAGATGATTTAGTTTTTTATGATGAGAAGTGGCAAAAAAGCTTGGGAATCAAGGGAATAGATGTCTCTAGGGCTTTTGAGATATGTAATAGGGTCTTAGTTAATGGCTCTCTTAAAAGTCAGCATTTTATGTCTGCCTTAGACCTGTATTATACACCTTCAAAACTTGCAAAGTGGAAAGCACTAAAGGGCACATGCTGTAGTCGTTGTGGGTTCTTTGCAGCCGACCTAAACCATATGTTTTTTTGTTGTCCGAAACTGACGCAATTTGTATCTAAAATTCAAGAATTTCTAAATATTGTGATGAATACTAATGTGATCTTATCATCTGCACTTATAATTTTTGGAATTCAAACTGAATCTGAAGTGTTGTCAGCAGCTGAAGAAGGTTTTCTATTTATAACCATGGCAGTATTTCGATCTTGTATAACTTCACGGTGGCTAGATAAGGACCCCCCAACTTTTAGTCATTGGCAATCTAAACTGTTAAATATATACAGGATGGAAAAGGCGGTTTATAAATTTAAGGGGCGGAAAAGAAAGATCTTTGCTCAAAAATTATGGTCCCCGATTGAAACTTGGATTTGAAAAAGCTATCTATGTATTAAGTGTTATTTGACTATGTGATATAAGGGGGGTCTCCCATCTCCAGAAGTATTCTAATGAATTTGTATGTGCCTTAGTGTTTTATTGGGTGCTATATAATTGCTTTTTTTTTTCTTTTTCATTTTTTTTTTTTGTTTTTTCTTCGTGACTGCTGCAATTGTATTTGTTTATGTAATTTACCTCTGCCATAAAAATTAATAAAAAAAAAAAAAAAAAAAATACCGGAGCAGGTTGTGGGTTTATAGGGGGAATAGGGTGGGAAGTAATTTAATTGTAATTAAAAAAATATATTTTTTATGTATAATTTATTTTGTAATTAATTATTAATTGGCAATTAATTATTTTAATTGATGAATTAATTATTTAATTGGTAATTAATGTTAATTTTAATTAAATGTTATGTTTTAGTACCGGAGCGGGTGTGGGTTTATAGGGGAATAGGGTGGCAAGTAATTTAATTATAATTAATAAAATATTTATTTATGTATAATTTATTTTGTCATTATATATTAATTGGCAATTAATTATTTTAATTGATAAATTAATTATTTAATTGGTAATTAATGTTAATTTTAATTAAATGTTATGTTTTAGTACCGGAGCGGGTTGTGGGTTTATAGGGGAATAGGGTGGGAAGTAATTTAAATGTAATTATTAAAATATTTTTTTTATGTATAATTTATTTTGTAATTAATTATTATTTGGCAAACAATTTTTTAAATTGATAAATTAATTATTTAATTGGTAATTAATGTTAATTTTAATCAAATATTATGTTTTAGTACCTGTGCGTGTTGTGGGTTTATAGGGGTATTGGGTGGAAAGTAATTTTATTGTAAGTATTTACTTATTTATACATCTTTTTTAGTTATGGATAATTAATGTATTAAATAATTATTAATTGGTAATTAATTATTTGAATAGATCATTATTTTTTAAATTGTCAATTAATATTTGTATTTTGTAATAATTTTTTAATGACTAGAAAAATTAATTAATTCATTGTTAAACATTTTTTTTTTAAATATTAATTTGTAAAATGTATTTTACTTTTTAATATTGAATTACATTTAAATAATATTTTATTGTTATGATAAATAATTTATTATTTAATATTTATTATTTGGTGAGTAATATTTAATAATTATTATTTATTGGTGTTTGTTGTTAATTTATTGTCAATTAATTATTCAAATGTAATTGGTTTTATTAATTATTACTTACTTTTTATTGATGTTGATGTATTTAAAAATTTAATTATACATTATTTCAAATATAAACATTATTTAGAAGTATGTTAAAATAAAAATCTATGTTATTAAACGCTTTCCCTACTGTTGCACCATTTGGAGTTGGAATAGTAATTTCCCCCCCCTACGCTATCCAAAGCTTTCCCTACTGTTGCACCCTTTGGAGTTGGAATAGTAATTTTCCCCCCTACGCTATCCAAAGCTTTCCCTACTGTTGCACTCTCTGGAGTGGGAATAGTAATTTTACCCCCTACACTACCCAACGTATTCCCTACTGTTGCACTCATTGGAGTGGGAATAGTCATTTTTACCTACCCGCTATCCAACGCTTTCCCTACTGTTGCACCCACTGGAGTGGGAATTGTAATTTTTACCAGTACGCTATCCAACGCTTTCCCTACTGTTGCACTCACTGGAGTGGGAATAGTAATTTTTACCCAGGTGCTATCCAACGCTTTCCCTACTGTTGCACTCTCTGGAGTGGGAATAGTAATTTTACCCCTACACTATCCATTGCTTTCCCTACTGTTACACCCTTTGGAGTTGGAATAGTAATTTTTACCCTTACGCTATCCAACGCTTTCCCTACTGTTGCACTCTCTGGAGTGGGAATAGTTATTTTTACCCAGCCGCTATCCAATGTTTTCTCTACTGTTGCACTCTCTGGAGTGTGAATAGTAATTATTCTCCCTACGCTATCCAATGCTTTTCCTACTGTTGCGCTCATTGGAGTGGGAATAGTCATTTTTACCTACCCGCTATCCAACACTTTTACTACTGTTGCCCCCACTGGAGTGGGATTAGTAATTTTTACCCGTACTCTATCCAACGCTTTCCCTACTGTTGCACTCACTGGAGTGGGAATAGTAATTTTTACCCACCCGCTATCCAACGCTTTCCCTACTGGTGCACTCTCTGGAGTGGGAATAGTAATTTTACTCCCGACACTATCCAACGCTTTCCCTACTGTTGCACAATTTGGAGTTAGAATAGAAATTTTTACCCTTACGCTATCCAATGCTTTCCCTAAAGTTGCACTCACTGGAGTTGGAATAGTAATTTATACTCTTACGCTATCCAGCGCTTTCCCTACTGTTGCACTCACTGGAGTGGGAATAGTAATTTTTACCCAGCTGCATTCCAATGCTTTCCCTACTGTTGCACTCTCTGGAGTGGGAATAGTTATTTTTACCCACCCGCTATTCAATGTTTTCTCTACTGTTGCACTCTCTGGAGTGTGAATAGTAATTATTCTCCCTACACTATCCAATGCTTTCCCTACTGTTGCACCCTTTGGAGTTGGAATAGTATTTTTTACCCTTACGCTATCCAACGATTTCCCTACTGTTGCACTCACTGGAGTGGGAATAGTAATTTTTACCCAGGTGCTATCCAATGCTTTCCCTACTGTTGCACTCTCTGGAGTGGGAATAGTAATTTTACCCCTACACTATCCATTGCTTTCCCTACTGTTGCACCCTTTGGAGTTGGAATAGTAATGTTTACCCTTACGCTATCCAACGCTTTCCCTACTGTTGCACTCTCTGGAGTGGGAATAGTTATTTTTACCCACCCGGTATCCAATGTTTTCTCTACTGTTGCACTCTCTGGAGTGTGAATAGTAATTATTCTCCCTACGCTATCCAATGCTTTTCCTACTGTTGCACTCATTGGAGTGGGAATAGTCATTTTTACCTACCCGCTATCCAACACTTTTACTACTGTTGCCCCCACTGGAGTGGGATTAGTAATTTTTACCCGTACTCTATCCAACGCTTTCCCTACTGTTGCACTCACTGGAGTGGGAATAGTAATTTTTACCCACCCGCTATCCAACGCTTTCCCTACTGGTGCACTCTCTGGAGTGGGAATAGTAATTTTACTCCCGACACTATCCAACGCTTTCCCTACTGTTGCACCCTTTGGAGTTAGAATAGAATTTTTTACCCTTACGCTATCCAATGCTTTCCCTAAAGTTGCACTCACTGGAGTTGGAATAGTAATTTATACTCTTACGCTATCCAACGCTTTCCCTACTGTTGCACTCACTGGAGTGGGAATAGTAATTTTTACCCAGCTGCATTCCAACGCTTTCCCTACTGTTGCACTCTCTGGAGTGGGAATAGTTATTTTTACCCACCCGCTATTCAATGTTTTCTCTACTGTTGCACTCTCTGGAGTGTGAATAGTAAGTATTCTCCCAACACTATCCAATGCTTTCCCTACTGTTGCACCCTTTGGAGTTGGAATAGTAATTTTTACCCTTACACTATCCAACGATTTGTCTACTGTTGCACTCCCTGGAGTGGGAATAGTAATTTTTACCCAGGTGCTATCCAATGCTTTCCCTACTGTTGCACTCTCTGGAGTGGGAATAGTAATTTTACCCCTACACTATCCATTGCTTTCCCTACTGTTGCACCCTTTGGAGTTGGAATAGTAATTTTTACCCTTACGCTATCCAACGCTTTCCCTACTGTTGCACTCTCTGGAGTGGGAATAGTAATTTTACCCCCTACACTATCCAACGCTTTCCCTACTGTTGCACCCTTTGGAGTGGGAATATTAATTTTTGCCTATCCGCTATCCAACACTTTCCCTACAGTTGCACCCTATGGAGTTTGAATAGTAATTTTTAGCCTTACGCTATCCAATATAATTTATATTTATTTATGTATTTTGTAATATTTTTATTATGTTACATAATGTTGTGTTTAATTTATTTTTTAAATATTGAAAGTATATTTCATTGTTTTTATGTATTAAATATAAATATTTATTATTATTTATTTTAATATTTTATGAGTGTTGATGTATTTGTAATTTATAGTATTTGTTAATATTTTTAAATTAATTAAATAAATATAATTAATTAAATATATATTACATATTGTATGTTTAATTTTAATTAAAAGTTTAACATTAAATATGTATTATTTATTCATTTTAAACATTCTAAAATATCCAACACTTTCCCTACTGTTGCACCCACTGGAGTGGGAATAGTAATTTTTACCCGTACGCTATCCAACGCTTTCCCTACTGTTGCACTCACTGGAGTGGGAATAGTAATTTTTACCCACCCGCTATCCATTGCTTTCCCTACTGTTGCACCCTTTGGAGTTGGAATAGTAATTTTTACCCTTACGCTATCCAACGCTTTCCCTACTGTTGCACTCTCTGGAGTGGGAATAGTAATTTTACCCCCTACACTATCCAACGCTTTCCCTACTGTTGCACCCTTTGGAGTGGGAATATTAATTTTTGCCTATCCGCTATCCAACACTTTCCCTACAGTTGCACCCTATGGAGTTTGAATAGTAATTTTTAGCCTACGCTATCCAATATAATTTATATTTATTTATGTATTTTATAATATTTTTATTATGTTACATAATGTTGTGTTCAATTTATTTTTTAAATATTGAAAGTATATTTCATTGTTTTTATGTATTAAATATAAATATTTATTATTATTTATTTTATTATTTTATGAGTGTTGATGTATTTTTAATTTATAGTATTTGTTAATATTTTTAAATTAATTAAAAAAATAATAAATTTTATAATTAATTAAAAATATATTACATATTGTATGTTTAATTTTAAATAAACGTTTAACATTAAATATGTATTATTTATTCATTTTAAACATTCTAAAATATTTTTACATAAGTTTAAATTATATAAAAGTATTATTTACTTTATCTTTTTTTTTTAATAAATAAAAAACCGATATTTTTAATTACGATATTTTTAACATCGATATTTTAGTTTCGATATTTTTGTACTTACCATGTTGTAGATAGGGTGTCGATATATTTGACTTCGATATTCCAGCGTCGATATTTTGTCTGTCGATATCCTGTCTCTCGATATTCTGTCAGAGATTCCACTGCACTATGTGGCAGGTACTGCATGGTGCCTGCCACATAGTGCAGGGATATTCAAAATGTATATTTTTTATACTACACCGTGTGCTTGCAGCCCCTCGGCACATGCAGCAACACAAAACATGCACATTGCGACTGCCCACAAGGCGGTCGTATCATTACCCTTAAGTCGGTAATGCCGACAGCTACTCGGACAGTCCCATTCCAGACAAGATGGTGGTCGAACGAAAGTCCGACCACCATCATAATCAGGCCCTATGTTTCTAATAATTATACTTCAGCCACTGGGTTTGCACGCAGACAAGTAAATGGGTACACACTTATATATTTTAATCCTTTAGAGCACAAGTCCACCAAAAAAGGTGTCTTGGCGTTAAACAGAATACTCAGGCCCTCATTGTGAGCATTCCGGGAAATTTCACAGATTTTCACCCCACAGAAATTACAGATACCCGGAATTACCGATACTGGGGGTATCAGTAAACACAGTAGGAGAGGAAAATCCAGGCAATTATAAGTTGGACTTTGATGGCCCTCTAAGAAAATGGGAATGATCGACGGAATCATTAATTCAAAGTCTGATACCCCTGGTAATTCCTCATTGCCCCACAGATTTTTCACTTGGAGATTTCAACTGCTTTAAGCAGCCAAAATCTCAGAGAGAACAAAAAATAGATCTGTGGAAAACACAGCGGCTCTCCTCATTCTAGTGGGGCCAGTATCTGCTGTTAACAAGGCCACTTGTAATGAGGGCCTAAGACCTATTAGAAGTAGTAGACAACACAACAATACACTGCTTTCAAGAACAATTAGGAAGGTGGCATGGTAAAGCTTAACTGAAGGTGCATAGGGCCATATGTATCATGCATTTTTGCAGACGGAAACGGACCAATTGGGCTGTTTGAGATTGCAAAAATAAATTTTGGTGTGTATGAATTGCAATTTGCGATTCGGTAACGTGTTACCGAATTGCAATTTCGATTTGCGAGTACATACCTATTCGGTATTCGGTAGGGGAGTGTTCAGGGTGTCCCTTCCTAAAGCTGAATCGCAGCATTATGTAGGAATGTTATGTGACAGAAATGCAGTTGCAAAACATTCACATTTTAACACCTACTTTAAGTAGGTGGTAACCCATCCTCAAAAAGGGAAAGGTCCCCGAGGGACCCCTTCTGGTTTGTGAATGGTAGCAAAAATATTTTTTCAGAGCAGGCAGTTGTCCCACAGACTGATGCCTACCATTAAAAAAAGAAAAGAATACTTTTCATTTTTCTTTTTTTTAACGTGCCCCATTTTCCTTTAAGGACAAAGAGCTGCTTTTAAAAAAAGACTACTTTATTTAAAAGCATTCACAGATATGATGGTCTGCTTTCCTAAGCAGGCCACCATCCCTGTGTTTTTTGTGTTTAATAATGGGTCACAAATTGCGACCTACCCCATGAATATTAATGAGGCAGGTCGATTTTCGACTCATTAGGAAATGCTAAATGAAACTTATGGAGTTGCTTATATTCATATAGCGAATACCTGATTGAGATTCACAGAAAATCGCAAATAGGTAAACGCTATGTCTCGTAATGATAGATGGGGCCCATAGTACTTTGTATGCTTTTATATTGATGTCATACTAGATTTAATATATCACTGTATAACTAATGAATGTATAATCATTTATCCTGTTTCACATTTCTATAATGTTAAAAAACTCTCATACCGTTTCCTCTGCCTCATTGCAGAACAAAAGGGGTAGCTAACCCAAAAT
This sequence comes from Lissotriton vulgaris, assembly GCF_964263255.1. Classification (NCBI taxonomy): domain Eukaryota; kingdom Metazoa; phylum Chordata; class Amphibia; order Caudata; family Salamandridae; genus Lissotriton; species Lissotriton vulgaris. The sequence goes on along the minus strand of NC_141695.1, from coordinate 1,458,032,388 downwards.
GCTAAAAGCCTAACAAAACATATTTGTTTTGAAAGTTTTCCTGAACCTTAAGAAAGAACAGATTTGATACGAATTGGCAAGTTGTTCCCAAATTGCGGGCCCATGAGTTGGAGCGAGGGTCCTCATAGATGGGTAGGTTTGATAGGAGAGAGACATAAAAAAATCAATTCGTTGGAATGCATGTTTTTATAAGCAACATAGTGGCTGAAACAATCTTGCAGACCACAGTTTACAGTCTATTAGAACAGTATGTGCAGAAGAAGTGGAGGGTGTTCACTAAAGGTGTGTGTGGTTGCTCGAATTGTACAAAGTGACATGAAGTATGCATTGTGCCAATTTAGTTACATTTAGGGGAAAATACAGATGTAGAACAAAATTACTCAAAGTAGTGTGAGTAAACTTGCAACCTTTAGTAAATCTATTCCACGGAGCCTTAAAATGAATTCTCTGTTTGATAGGCAGCCAGTGGAAGTGAATTTTGAGGTGAAGATGCAGTCAACTTTTTTCAGAGCAGATACCTGATGAAAAGTAAAATTACAGATACTCTGTGGTTTTTCTAAAGTGGTTTCTGGCAGACCAAGATATAGAATGTTGCAATAATCAGTTTTTGATGTGACTCGTCAATAAAACATTAGCATATCATTCTTGTGGCAGTAAGGATAAGACTTTAATCTTGTGTTTAAGGTTTAGAAGCAAACACATGAACTTGCATTTACATGGCCTTTAACATGAAGCTTGTTGTTGAAAGTAACTTTTAGGGATTTTGATTTTTCAGCAGGCAGAGAGGTTTTTCCCAAAGATGCTGATCAGATGGCAGATGACCAAAATCCTGGAGATAGATAACAATAGAGACAGATGGCATGTGGCATCTGTCTGTATTACTTTCCAACACCAGGATTTTCATTCTATAAGGTTAAGCTAGGGAAAATGATTTAGTATCCAAGCTTTAACCACAGTTACACACTTAGGGTCTTATTACAAGTTTGGCGGTCCTCCTGTTAGCTTGCCACTGCCCTGCCGTCAGGAGGACTGCCTAGTCCGTCGAGCACCTGCCCAACAGTAACCCATGGCAGGAGGGTGGTTCAGCAGCTACGTAGCTGTTGTATAAGGCTCATAGGTGAGCCTTCACTGCAGATGCTGCAGTGACAGCACCTGCAGCACATTTCTGCACAGTGTGGCATGCATGCCACACTGTACAGGAATTGGGATGCAATTCCAGAGGGGTACAACTTGTGCCCCCAGCATGCACCTCCAGGCCCCGGAGCGGAAGGGTAGCCTGATAGGACCCCTTTAGTTGCCTCTCAGCTACCCTTTTCATGGCAGGCTCACCGCCATGAAAGGGGCGATGGACAGGCAACTCATAATATGCATGGTGGTGCTGCAGTGGCTCCATCAGCAAATTGCTGCCCCCTTTCGGTACACAACCACCGTGTGATCCTGGATCCCCGGCTGACGCGGTTGTCCTGTGGCAATCCAACCGCCTGTCCTGTTTAGCCCTCCAAAAATACCACTCCCACACAGTGGCTCAAACACTACGAAGCAAGATACATATACCATGGGGTTTCGCTTAACAAAATGAAACACATCAAAGACTCTCTTTTTAGAATAAGGCTTTATTTATGCAATGCTCTCCAACAGAAAGGCTTTCCCAGGTGTCAAATGAACAACATTCAAATGTATATAGAGTTACATATATATATATATATATATATGCAAACAATAATAATACACTTTGCAAATGTAACTGTTAAATGCATGAATAATAATATGAATACCAAACAATAATACTGGATGTCCTGCAAGAAATCAGAAAGATATATACACTAAATACATCAGATGATTACACTTGTATGTGCATACAGGCACCACACATAATCACTGGACTTGGATGTGCATAAAAAGTCACTCACACATCATGAAGTCAATACTCAAAGAAATAAAAAAACCTCACCGGATCATTCACTCGACGTCCTTGCCAACTCAAGCAGGAGGAGCCCACTGACAGCCAGGCATGAACTCATGATCAGGACTCAAATCCAAGATTCTTTTTTGTCACTACACATCTGCCCCACAAATTAGCTCTCAAGCTGCCTTCCAAGACCCTCCGCCTTTAATACCTTTTACTCAACCTAAGGCGAAGGTTCTAGAAACCTCACCCCCTTTCTTCTTTTATGAAAAACTAAACTGACCGTACTGGTCTGTGTCAAGGTCATCGCAGAAGCTGGCCAGGCCCCAATATTTTGAATCTGAGACAGAGCTGTACCTTCCACTCATTTCTCTGGCAACAACAATCTCTGCTCTGAAAGGTACCAAGCACACTTCCCACACATTATCCCAGCGAAACTTATGAAAGCCTCCATCTAGCAGAAAACAAAACAACCTTGAACATGGATAAACAGCTTGAGCAATCTGGGGGCTTGTGTGCGCAGAAAGCTGTAGCAAGATGGAGTCAGATTCAAGATGACATAAGTCCATGTCAAAGCCAATAGTAAGAACGTCATAATACTTCCCAATGTGCAACACAATACGCATTTGTGCTCCACTTCCTATAGCATCATATACTTCATCTCTAAATGTACAATACAATGCACATTTGAGCACCACTTCTCATAATACTGCACTTTGAGACCAAAAAGTACATTCCACGCCTCTCTCTCATGCTTTTAAATGCACATCCTGTAGTGTAGTTCCTATATTCCCAATAGGCTCTGCCCATTGGAATAATATACCCTATAGATATGACATAGGACTGAGGTCAGTATGTCTCTATCGAATACACTAAACTTAATTGTGAGTGCCATCTAGCTCAGAGGTCACTAGAAACTTTCTCGAATACACAAGAAAGGTTTAGTTTCTGACAACGTCATAAACATGACAACTTTGTTTCCCAAGAATAAAACGTATCTTTAGAGTCGTGGAAACAATAGATAACTATTTTACTCAGTCAATTGTGCATACTTTGTTTCCACAGAGTTGCAGTGAAAATAGAGAGACAGGACTTTCAATAAAAGGGGTTTATTGAACAGTCTTCTTTCTCATGCAAGAAAGGTGAACTGCTACAATGGTTAGACAGAATGCAAAATATAATGCGTACAGCGTAAACAGTAATATAAAATAATACTGTAATAGCATTGTCTGGTGCTATGACATATAAAAAACTACATATATAAATCACACAGGCTAAAATACTCAACTGGTGCTTCAAAAATACGCCTACTTCAATGTCCCTAACCTAGGTCTAGTACGAGGGAAGAAGTAAGTGTGGTCTTTAGCATAGGTTTGGTTTTGCCAAGAGTTGCCAAAGGTTTCTCTAGGTTCCAATCAGCTCCATAACTTAGAATAGGAGAGGTTGGTATCTCTTTCACGGACTCAATTTCCCAACACCCAGACAGCTTCTGATCAGTGTGTCAGCTGGAGAGTTGGCTTCCTTCGGCACCTGCTGTAGCGAGCTGCTTCGTGCAAGTAGATAGTCGAACTGCACCCAACCACACCATGCTTTGCCATAGCAAGTGAAGGTATATTTATACCTTGAAGGTGTTTAGGAATGCCAGCTTTGACGTAAAGTCGGGCATACGAAAGAATGAACCCCTAAGGAATAGATGTTCATGTATAATAACTGAGTTCTTGGAAAAATCAATATTCAAGCAAAGGGAAGTCCCTAACGGTTTAAGCGTCTGGTTTTCCAAGAAATCATTGTGACGTAGATGAACGGATGGAAGAAGCCATGCCTGTATTTGGGCTGCATGGGCTATGCCTAAATAGGGACTGGATTTCTATGCCTATATATGGGCAATGTGAATTGTACCTATATAAGGCAATGAATCGGGAAATTCACTTGGAATCTAAAATCGTACACAACACCCACTCCACTTTCTCATGTACAACTTCTACTAAATACTAAGTCCTGAACATGTTGAAACGTATCTAAAATATATCTACACAACAAGTATTTAAACCCCCCCAAAACACATAAAAATGCATTGGTACTGGTTGTACACAAAAGAGCATTGGTGCTGTACGCATTCAAAGCAATGTTTCATTCTAAGCATATAGTTGACATTTGAAAATGCTATCTGAATGAGTCATGAAAATATACATTTATGAAATGGCTCGTATATACAGAAGAAAAAAGGTGCCGAAACCATTTCATGTCAGATGACATAAAAACTGTTGTATGTGGACAAGGTCAAATATTGTTTCTGGAAGTTTTTCAAAGAATTCTTGTTCTCTATGAATAGTTCTACTTGCAGCAGATTACTTGTGCCAAAAAAAAATAAATACAAATTTGGAAGAAAAAAAAGAAAAAATGAAGGTTGAATTCAAAGTCTCTCAGACCACTGTGTGCCAAATCAAATGTCAGTGTTAGGGCTTAAAGAAAACATGAAATCTTCTAAGTCTGTTGACAAAAATGTGCCTACCATAGTAGGTGAAAGTTGGATTACCTCGTTTAGAAGATTAACCGCACATCAATGTGATTAGCAATGTTTGTATTGGATGGTATCTGCGCGCCTGTTTCCTCTCGTACCTCTGCAGTTGCATTTTGCGTCTGTGAGATCTCAATGAATGCCGTCATCAGAATTGGTAGCCGCTGGGGACAACACAGTGCATGGGCCGTTAATGATTCAAGCAAAGTATCAATATTTGTTGGCATGACTGATGGGAGTGTGAGACATGTGTCTAACAGGCATTCTTCTCTGTATAGCAGGCAGCACAGAACAGGTAGGATGCAATCTTGCCAAATTGGTCTGAATGAGGTATTTAACTCTCGTAGACGAGGTAGCCCAAAAAATATGGACGATGCGCTCACGACACTTCATCGCCAGTAGAGTTGTCTGTATGGAGAACTGGGTGACGCAGGTGAATTGGCTTGTCATATCGCAGCAGTAGGAGCAAAAATGGTATCAATGCAGTGAGTCTAAAAATGAGGGGCAGTCCGCCAAACATCGAATGCACAAAGTTTGGAAATATTCCTGTGACTGTTTCAAAAGGTGCTAACAGTCCAGAATTTATGGTCTTAAATATATGTACAATACAGCTCATATCAGACATGTTTAAGATACGACTTAACATTTCTGAGAAATGTATAGGGCAGTTTGTATTTTAGAGGACATGTATCTTGGCAGAAATCCTTGCGACTTGTAAATCATAGGTTTCTTTGGCCGAGGTCAGTGGCACAGTTTTTTGCAAAAGAATGGCTTTCATTCTGCTTAAAGTATCAATTTGTACAGAAGAGATGTTCAGCAAAGGCCATAAAGGCGACTCTTTTCTGTCTTGGTTTTAGGAAACAATACTTGCATACAGCAAGTGACCTTGACTGACACAGTTACTAGATATGATATGCCTGGCAACTCCCATTTGAGAGCTGTCCAAAAATTGGATCAATCACTGCAGCTGGTGAACCTTGCAGGTGGCAGGATAAATTGTTAGAGGAACCATCGCAGGCCCCGAGTAAGTTTATACCCTTACAAAGGAGAGAACCGCTTAGTGCGTTTTCACAGTTTTTCCCTCTAAGAAACACTTCACGTCCCCCACTTCAACATCTATGTGTGTAAGGTGATTCCCAGGATGTCTTTATGTATTCTTTACCCCACCTTTCATATGTGCCTGCTGGTATATGTTTTAGGCAATACTGAAAATGGAAAATTGTAACAGGCAGAGTGATTGTTCCATGTATTATCCATTCAATAGCTGTTTTTTCTGCTACAGTAAATGGCAATCTTTCCATGTTTTTCAATGCTCAGTACCGTTTAGTCTGCTCCCCTTTGTGCCAATTTGGTCTGTTCATCAGTGAGATTGAATTCTGAAAACAGTGACATAGTATTGATTAAACACCAAGGCACATAGCCTGAACGAAGGTTTTACATCGTCCAGCCTAAGAGCATGATAGAATGTAGTTTCGACTGACCATGTTGCAGCATGACCAAGTCCTGTTCCGTGATGTCTATGGCAGAAGACACTATGCTGTCCAATGAATATATCCTGGATGACAGAGTCGTTAACCCATTGTCAACCACAGAGAGAGTTTTCTCTAAATTGATACGATCAATTTCTCGTATTCTTTCTGCAGTCTCTTCGTGCGTAATCTTCCATGCTTCATTATAAGCAGCATAGATACCAGCATATATTAAATGTTTATGACGCAGTGCAGTGTTCTTGGTCCTAGCAAGAATTCCCTAAGATCAGCGCCATCTTTAAGTAAAGAAAAGTGTTGCTTTACATCCTTAAGTGTAGATCTTTGTAGCCAATCAAGGCAAAGCTTCCCTAAACTGTATGTTGTTACTATTCCAGGATACTGTCTTTGAACATATCTTGCGTCTGGCCTATTGAATGTGAAACCCTGTGTTTTGTTCAGCAATCTATCTTGACAGTTGTTTGTGTCTGTGGGCCAGATCAACCATTTATTCCAATCTGGATCTGTTCTGTTGTGATTATTCTATTATTCTATTAAAATTATTTATAACGCGCACTATCACCATCGGTTTCTTGGCGCTCATTGACATATAGCGTTGATCCAGGGTGGGGGATTAATCATAAGCAGCTTGAAAGAGCAGGGTTTTTAAAAGTGTACGGAAACAGTCGTATTTTGGGCAGAGATGGAGAGAGGAAGGTAGGGAGTTCCAGGTGGAGGGAGCCAGGACAGAAAAACTCAGGCCACCGTGCTTTTTTCTTTTGAATCTGGGGACCTCGAGGAGGTTTAGAGATGCTGAGCGAAGGGCTCTGGGAGGAATGTGACGGGACAAGGCCGAAGAGATGAACCTGGGGGCTGCGTCCGATAGGGCCTTAAAGGTAGTGCATGCCAGTTTGAAAGTGCAGCGTTTGGAAACAGGGAGCCAATGCAGACTACGGAGGAGGGGAGTGACGTGCTGGTGTTTGGGCTGGCAGAAAATCAGGCGAGCAGCCTGATTCTGCACCAGCTGAAGTCGGTGGAGGTGACATGCAGGTATTCCTGCGTACAGAATGTTGGCGTAATCGAGCCTGGATGTGATGAGCGCAATGACAACCTGGGTCAGGGCCTCTTTGTTAAGAAACCTGCTGATCTTGCGGATCCGCCTGAGGTGGAAGAAACAGGCAGAGGTAACCGCGTTGATATGTGGTCTCATTGATAGATCTTCGGAAATGATCACCCCCAGGCTTTTGACTGAGCTCACAGGAGTGGGTGCAGTCCCCAGAGATGTAGGCCAGAAGGTGGCATTCCATGGGTGATTGGGGCCGCCAACCAAGACGAGCTCGGTCTTGGTGGGGTTCAGCTTTAAGTGGCTGTGGTACATCCACTCTGCAATGGTCAGCATGGTGGACTGGAAGTTGATACGGGAGGAAGGAAGGGAGTCTATGGGAAAAATTAACTGAAGGTCGTCCGCGTAATTAAAGATTGTGACCGGGGAGTTACGGAGGGAGGCTAAAAGTGGTTGGAGATACAAATTAAAGAGGAGAGGGGATAGTGCAGAGCCCTGTGGGACACCGCAGGGAAGGGAAGTGTAGGGTGCGGAAAAGGTGGAAAGGTGGACGGACTGTGAACGCTGGTGGAGGAAAGATCTGAGCCAGTCAAGGGCCACTCCCTGAATGCCGGCGTTGTGGACACGGTTGATCAAGATGGTATGATCGATCGTGTCAAATGCCGCTGAGAGATCTAATAGGACAAGGGCTTGATAGATGTTTTTGTCAGCTCCTTTCCTAAGGGTGTCCATGACTGCTACTATGACCGCCTCGGTGGAGTGGAGGTGTCTGAATCCCGCTTGTTGTGATGCAAAATAGTATACACGTCGACCTCCCCCTCTGAAGTGTTACTACTATCAGGTGTAGGTGTAGTTATGGACGGATTGTTCATGTCTTTGATCTTGGCTAACCCAAGGCAAGACGTCTGTTGGAAAGTGTCATTCAAAAACATAATTTGCTCAGGGATTATACAGGCTCTAAATAAAGCTTCTATACCCAGTACCTGCCAATCTTTTGTACCCCAGACAATTTCCGTCTCAATGTTGTCTTTCCAAAAGTCGAAACCTAGTTTAGACATTTGGGCATAAAAGGCTGCAGAATACATCTGTTTGGTATTTGTCAGCATACTTTTCATTCCTGTCTTGTTACATTCTTAAAGTAAAATGATTCTGGATTGGATACATTGAACCCTGAAAAGTACTGAAATTTCATAGTGAATGTTTTTGAGCTACCCTTTGGTGGCACAGGACAATATTCCCATTGGTTACACATTAATACATTTCTAGGATTTGCAGATTTGTGCAAGAAATGATGACCATAATGATTTTAACAATACCTTTGTTCATAGTCTGATGAACCTTCTAAATATTCATGATTTGTAAATACTGCAGACATTTCTAGGTCTGACATCATATTATTAATAGTCTCGAAGTCCCAATCATCCGAAAAGGTACTAGTTGAAACAAAGCCACCTAATGAAATCTTGAATAAGTGTGGAATCTTCAACAGCTCTGACGGTCCAAAAATGTAATAATCCGTTTTGTCCCAAGCTATACCACCAGGTATAGGAACGGCTGTGATGTTCACTGATGACAAGTCTCTCTGTTCACGATTAGATGATTTGAATGGCTTGAGGAGTAAGTTGACGTTCTTACTTGCTGTGTCTATTTTGACATATCTGCCATTTATCAGCATTCCCAAAGTTATTACCAGAGTCAGCCAAAGTAGAACAAAAATGACACCCAACACAATCCATGGTAAAACCAGATAAGTCTTTTCCAGGTGATGAAAAAGGTCTGTTGCTTGTTCCTTCAAAGTCCTTTTTACTGGCATTGTTTCAGGTTCGCTGGGATCCTCAGAAAAACGTATCAAAGTTAATGAAATAGGCAGAGGCAGTTCTGTCAATTGTTGGGATTGCATCAGGATTTGTTTAAATTGCTGGAACCACTTGATCACTTGTTACATTTGTGTAGTCAGATGCTACTTCATTTTAGACAGGCGTTTCTTGACGAACTGTTATTTGGGTTTCAATAGGTACAAGTTCCATAGCTTTGTTGCTTAGTCCTTCATTTCGCACTGTTGATTCTTCAAAGGTGATGAGTCTCTCAGTTTGAACCTTTTGGATAGTGGCTAGAGCAGGACGCCTGCTACATTGGCGGAGTCCACTTGGTCTACTGCTTATTATCGGCCACATAATGTGGTTTGACCAGGTCGATAGACACAAACCTGTTCTCCTTTTTACCAGCAAGGGGCGACATTAATACTGTTCTTGATCCGTGCATTGCTAGGACAGGTAATGGTTGCCTGTAAGAAGGCCCAAATTCCTTCTTGTCTGCAATCTTCTCTCTGACTAGATCACCAAGCTTTAGGATCCAGGCAGGCCTTTCTGGGACGGTTGGTTTTTCCTCAGTAGTAGTGGGTTTCAGGATCACGTTACTTTGTTTCGTTCTTATTTCTTTTAAGTCCTGTAAAACAGCCAAACGATCTTGGATATCAAAATCTTTCTGGTCCACCACTGATGTCTGACAATCAAGGTCCGCAACCAGCATTCTGGTTCCAAAAAGTACTTCATATGGAGTGATACCCCCTGGATAACTTCTTGGCAAGTTTTTAAGACTACTTATTAGATGTTTGATCCACCCGTAACCCGAACCTAATACCCTAGCTGTTATTGCTTTATGTCCAGTTTTTTTTTCTCCACTACCGAATTTCCCACAGGATGAAATGGACTAGAGTACAGCAATGCAATGCCCAGATTGGTCATGGCCTCCTTGTAAGCTTGAGAGCTAAACGCAGGACCCTGGTTAGAATGTAGCGTGCCGACTTAGTGTATGCCGATAAAGACTCAGCCGAGCACTGAGGCCACATCCAAATAAACCTTGAACACGAAACCACTGTGACCATGATACATTTATAGTTACCATCCCTCTGTAATGGAACCCCAGTGGTCCAGGTAAACGCAAGCTAATGGTTTATCTGAAATTAACAGGGGCGTCTGCACAGGTCGTTTCACTGTAGAGACTTTCATCTTTTGGCATATTTCACATTCCAAAACAGAGTTTCTGGTTTGTTTCCTCATGCGCGGCCACCAGTATCTCTGCTTTAGTAATGATACTGTGGCGAAAACACCTGCATGTGCAGAGGCGAGCCCTTCATGTGCTGCTAAGATTAGTCCTAATCTATGTTCCATGTTTGGAATTATTCTATCCCCCACTACAGGGATACGAGCTAACCGAACATTGTTCGCATCAGTTATATATGAGTATTTGAGTGGAAACCCTTTAGGTAATGTACTACGCTGCCTTCGCATGTTGCATTGACAGCCAGCATTATTTTACTGTCTATTTTTGTTTTTGAACTAGTGATTGCAGTTACGGAAGCCGTTTGCACAGCTGGCTTCGCGGCTTCATCAGCCAATGAATTCCCTTCAACGTGAACGCCATCACGTTGATGACTCAGCGGTAACTTCACAAAATATCGAGTTAAAAATATCGACTAACATAAATATCGACTTCAAAATATAGAATGGACAAAATATCGAATGGACAGAATTTAGTCAATAAAAATATCGAATTTAAGATAAGTAATCTAATATCGATTTTTATAAATATAGAAAGTCAAAATATCAAAGTATATAATATCGGTATTAAAATATATCGAATTTGTAATAATATCCAATTTTTAAAGTGTTTTGTATGTTAGTATATGTGTGAAAAGTGTATTTTTTTGTAATTTATTTTAAGTAATGAATTTTATGTTATTTAATTTTTGCATAATTTAATTCTGTAGTGGGTTGTGGGTTTATAGGGGAATAGGGTGGGAAGTAATTTAATTATATTAAATAAACTATTAATTTTTAGAAATTATTAATTATTTTCAATTTAATTTTGAGTTTTAGTTCTGTAGCAGGTTGTGGGTTTATAGGGGAATAGGGAGGGAAGTAATTTAATTGTAATTAATTAAATATTTTAATTTATTTATTGGTATTTATTTTGAATTAATTGTTAATTAATTTTTAATTGTTCATTAATAAGTATTAATTTGTAATTAATTTGTATTAATAGGTAGTGAATTTTAATAATTAATATTTGTTTGTATTTTTAATTGATTATTATATTATATTAGATTGGTAATTACTTTTATTTAATTTTTTATTGGTATTGATATTTAATTTATTTTTATTAATTTGTATTAATTGATTAATTGATAAATATGTGAATTTTATCAATATATTTTCCGTAGCGGGTTGTGGGTTTATAGAGGAATAGGGTGGGAAGTTACTTAATTGTAATTAATTAAATATTTTAATTTATTTATTGGTATTTATTTTGAATTAATTGGTAAATAATTTTTAATTGTTCATTAATAATTATTAATTTGTAATTAATTTGTATTAATAGGTAGTGAATTTTAATAATTAATATTTGTTTGTATTTTTAATTGATTAATATATTATATTAGATTGGTAATTACTTTTATTTAATTTTTTATTGGTATTGATATTTAATTTATTTTTATTAATATATAAAATATTTACTTTCCCTACTGTTAAGCTCACTAGAGTGGGAATAGTAATTTTTACACCTGCGCTATCCAACGCTTTCCCTACTGTTGCACTTTATGGAGTGGGAATAGTAATTTTTACCCTCCCGCTATCCAACGCTTTCCCTACTGTTGCACTCACTGGAGTGGGAATAGTAATTTTATCCCTACGCTATCCAACGCTTTCCCTACTGTTGCACTCTCTGGAGTGGGAATAGTAATTTCTACCCCTATGCTATCCAATACGTTCCCAACTGTTGCACTCTCTGGAGTAGGAATATTAATTTTTACCCCTACGCTATCTAACGCTTTCCCTACTGTTGCACTCTCTGCAGTGGGAATAGTAATTTTGACCACTACGCTATCCAACGGTTTGCCTACTGTTGCGCTCACTGGAGTGGGAATAGCAATTTTTACTCCTACACTATTCAACGCTTTCCCTACTGTTGCACTCACTGGAGTGGGAATAGTAATTTTTACCCCTAGGCTATCCAACGCTTTTGCTACTGTTGCACTCTCTGGAGTGGGAATAGTAATTTTTACCCCTACGCTATCCAACGCTTTCCCTACTGTTGCACTCACTGGAGTGAGAATAGTAATTTTTACCCCTACGCTATCCAACGCTTTCCCTACTGTTGCACTGACTTGAGTGGTAATAGTAAATGTTACCATCCCGCTGTCCTACGGTAAAAATATTGTATGTTTTTTATTAATAATATGGTAATATATATATATATATATGTTTTAAAAAATGAAATGTTATGGTTTTTTTCATAACAAATTAATTATTTTATAATTTTAAGGTTATTCAAGTATTTTTAAGTATTTTTTAGTTAATTATTTTTAATATTTCATTAATTTTAAATGACTTTTAGGACATTTAAAAAAATTCGATATTTTGACTAACTATATTTTTTGAAATGATATTTTTGATTTGATATTTTTGTACTTACCTGTTTGTAGATAGGAAGTTGATATTTTTGTATTCGATATTTTATTCCCGATATTTTTGGTTCTATTTTTTTAAAATCGATATTATGTCTGTGATCCGACTCAGCGTATGTATCACGTGAGTGTTTTGTAATCCTTTTCGTAACTGAACTACTTGTTCCCAAATCATTTCATGCGTGATTGTGACACCTTTTGCATCTTTGTAACCGTTTTGAAGCCAGTTGTGCAAGTATTCATTGTAAGATTGAACACAATAATACGAATCACACATTATGAGTGTGGGGAATTCGTGGTCCGTATTCTCAAGTGCCATCTTGAATGCTTGTAGTTCAGCTCCCTGATCTGTTCCAATCTCCTAGAGATTGCGTTTTAGAGACCATTAGTAGGAATTTGCCATCGCGCCAGCGACCTTTAACGATCGTGCTCGCCGCACTATAGGCTTGTTTTCCCCGTAGCAGGTTGAGCTGATCCGTTAGAATAAATTATACATTCTTACAGCTCTACAGGCAGAATTTCAGCAGGCAGAGGACATTCTTGTTCATATTGCAGAAATGCTTGTATTTTGAAATAAGGATCAAAAACATATTCAACGTCTGTTACAGCAAGAGAATTAACCCATTGTATCCATCTCGGATGTAAAGCTTTAGCATTTGGAATGCTCGCTTTTGTCACTGCCTCTAAGGCAGGTACAGGCGTAACAACCATAATGCGCTTACCCTGTGCGAGGGCTCTCTCTTTTGCTACCGCAGTTTGAACAGCTGTCAGAATTTTTTCTGTTTAGAAGTGAATTTCATTTCTGCTTGTGTGTACAAATGTGATTTGTAAGCTATTGATACTTTATCACCTTCGTTAAAAGTAAAGTATGTGAATCTGCATTGTCCTGGAATGATCCTGATCACTAAGTTGCCTAGGTTTATGCGTGTTTGCAAATGTTTAGTGGCTAACATATCTGTTTGCAATGAACACAAAATTTCAGTGTGTTTTTGTGTCCAATTTACTGTTTTAAAATCAGGTTTGATTAACTTGTAGAGATGTTTAACCCTTCCTGCGTAATTTAGAATGTAAGTTCTTCCGAAATTTAGGAAACCTAGAATCATCTGTAAGTTTTTCCGTGTTTTTGGAGGTTGGAGCAGCGCACACTTTTCTAAAAAGTTGGCTGTCAGGTTTTTGCCTTCACTTGATAATTCATATCCTAGAAAAAGGATGTTGAGATAGGCATTTCTTGATTTCTTGAAATTGAATTTGTACCCTTCAGAGGCGAATCCAAGTAAAATGGTGTTCACCCTGTTCAAGTGTCTATCCAAGTCATTGTCTGTCAGATAGATGTCATCTACATATGACATTGCTTTGTCATCATACTTTTGTAGTAACTCTGTTATCCTCGCTGACAATAACCCAGGACTATTCTTGAATCCCTGATGGAGACAACAGAAGTGACACTGTGTCCCCATAATTGAGAAAGCAGCCAAATACCTACTTTCTGGTGCAATGTTTTGACAGATGAAACCGTTAGAAATATCTAATGTTGTTTTATATTTTTTACGCACAATGTTATTCATTAATGCTGTACTGTGTACATTTTGCACTGCAATTGTTTTGCAACAAGAGTTTAAATGTCTGTAATCCAAAACTAGATGATATGTATTGTCTGGTTTGGAGACAGGAAAAAAAGTATTGTTCATTGACGAGGTGCATGTTTCAATCACCCCCTGGTATTCAAGTTGATCTAAGATCTCCCTGACCTATTTTTTAGATTCTTGTTTAACTGGATACTTCCTTTGTGTGGTGGGTTGATTTTTTAACTGAATTTTATGGTGAGGAGAATCCTCATCCTATCCAACATGATTTTTGTTTAATGCAGAAGCCTTGGCAGCTGCCCATTTCCTGGCATAAGTATATTTAAAATGAATTGGAATGTGGTTTGAGAAGGGTGGCATAATGATGGCTTCGCCATGTGAGCACTACCTGACAAATTCTGGTTGCCAGTCTTGTTCAGCTAGAAGAATGTCATAGCCCTTAAAAAGTCGCTCCCAAAAGAGTGCTCTCATTTTTCTTGGTATGTCTCCCTCCATCCGGAGTGTTACTTCACGTAACTGATGTGGAGAACTAACCCTGGTATCTGCCGTTTCAAATTGAACGAATTCACACAAGTCTACTGTCTCCAGATGATCCTTCAGGTTCTGGCAAGCCATTGTGATCTCTGCTGCGCTGTCCAACATGTCTGAGCCCATTCTCAGTTCTTGAGTTGTATTCTCAAGATCCTCGGCATGTCTGATTTTTAGACCCGCTACCTTCTTTTTGGTGAATTGAGATTTCTTGTTTTTCTGAACGTGTTGATCGTCTTTGGACTTCACACGTTCTTCCTTGTTTTCTGACCGTCCTCTTCTTTCGGATTTCTGTGACGAAGTTTGAAAGGTACTAGAGGGTATCAGTATCTTGATATTTGTCAGGTTTTCTCAAATTATCCCTGTTCCTGAGGTTATACCTCCTTTCAGAGGGCTCCTTTTGAGGAGACATGCCTCAGGAATGAGAACGCTTCTCTTTAGAAGTTTGTTTAGTGTTTTCCCACTTCTTTTTAGAATTTGTCGGAGCGTTTTTAATAAAGACCTTTTCAGGAATTTCAATCAGTTGGGGTTTCACTGGTTTCCCACCCAAGCTGTCTCTACCTAATTCTTCATAGAATTTTTCAATTATTCTGGCTATTTCTTGTGGTTGTTCTGTTACATCAAATTCCCTTAATTTATGGCTGATCGCCATGGATGCTGCTTCACCTTTAATATTAGCTAATATTATTGTTGAGACCTGTTTGAAATCTTTCAGTAGTTTCATACCCAGATTTAAAGCAGGCTCTGCCCGTATTCGTTTTGAATCTGTTTCAGGACGTCTGGAATTACCGCCATGAACGGAACACTTTGGGGTCGATTCCGATTCGGGATAAAACCGCTCCGAATAGCCGTTCGGAGCGTTTTTCCTGTACGAATCGTACCCTGTAACGTTCCCCATACGTACAATGTAGTACAATTCCCTCCCAATGCAGCTACCTGTATGAATCGTACCAGGAACCGTACGACTCGTATTCCCGTACGAATCGCCGCCGGAACACGCAGCAAGCGACGTTTGTACGTTTCGACGCAGGTTTTCCTGACCCAGCAAGTACGATCCATGTCGGGTACACACCGTACAACCCTTTTTCTACGGGAGCTGAAAACTGCCGTAAAAGCAGAGTTCGCCTCAAAACAGGTACGGAACGGTCCTCCCGGGTACGGTGCGTATAACCCATGATCACAGGGGTACGATGCGTACCCCCCGCGATCATGGGGGGTACGCACCATACCCCGTGATCATGGGGGTGTACGCACCGTACCCCATGTTTGCTGGTTGTACGACGCGTACAACCTGCGATCGCAGGGGTACAGGCGTACACCCCATGATCGTGGGGGTACGCACAGTACCCCTACGATCGTGGGGTGTACGCACCGTACGGTGTGTATGTGATTGTGTGCTTTTCCATACAAATCGTCCTTACCTGACGTGGACTGTACGAATCATGTCCTCATCCCCCGGTCCGGATCGTACTCGTTGGGTCGCACAGCATGTTTCGGATCGTACGGTTCACTGTGCGGATCCGTGTCGTACGGTTTCAGCCTTGCAATTCGTACAGTTTGCGACGATTCGGAAGGATTGACGGGAAATGTATCGTACTACGTATTTCGGACGGACGTGTACAATTAGTACGGTGAGCGATTCGGACGGATTTTTTGTTTCCCGAATCGGAATCGACCCCTGTGTGTTTTAGTGTAAATAGCAGCAAAGACTGTACCCCAAGTGGTGCAGTCCTCCAGATGTGCTGTGATCCCTATTGGCAAACAGATTGTTAAAATGCTGTGCTTCTCATGAGGGCTAGTATTAGGTAATACTGCTTCGATTTGAGTAATTTTTCGAGTTATCCAGAATGAAATTTGTTCCTGCTTTGCAGGTAATTTACCAATGACTGATTGTAGAGTCTGTGGTGTTATTTTTAGTGTGTTCCCCTGGTGAGGGGTTTGTTGTGGAATCATTATTACAGGTTGGACTGTAAGAGTCCGCATGACATATTGAACCAATTGTTCATAAATTTTGATTAACTCTTTTAGTTGAGTTCATAATTCTACATCTGACATTTCATTATTGTCAGGCTGTGGTGTATAGTTGGCTAAGACCGGCCATGTTGCTCCTGGTCTACCTAGTGGACTGATCCTGGTAATGTCATTTAAATGTTTTAGGGCGCCTTTAAAACAGAGCTCATGCTCCTGGTAAGTTAGTGGAGTTTCAATATCCTCGAAAGGAATGTATTCCTCTGATGGTTCATCTTCTTTGTTTAAGTGAAATACATGTGTTACTGGATTTGCTTTGGGGAAGATTATCCATGAATAGAATAACTATGTCTGGTGATATTCATGTGCTTCTATCACAAAAACTATCCTACCACCTCTTGATGTTATGCCATGTTTTATAAGTTTTATAGTGATGGCTTTCCTTAAGTTTAAAGGAATGGATATAGCATCCTCGTCGGAAAAACTGCTGGATCAGCCGCAGCTTCACCGTTCTCGGTGTTGTCGCTATCCGGCATTTTGTTGACTGAAAGTATGCAGAGCAAGTTTCGAGGGAACAAAGATAAGGTGCACAATATTTTGGAACACTGTATTCTTCAAGGTTGAACATACCAAAAAGCTAATACATAGGATTTTTCATCCTACTCAGCTATGGCGGATATTATCCTTTTACCCACTCCAGACATCTATTGGAGTATTACGGAAAAAGGGGACTCTGAGAAAAGCACAGCTGAGTTACTTTACTATCTTGCATTAAATGAGTGCCTTACCAAACCCTTGGGCACCAGGTAGTGTGGTTCCTATATTTCCAATAGGCTCTGCGCATTGGAATAATATACCCTATAGATATGACATAGGACTGAGTATGTCTCTAACGAGTATACTAAACTTAATTGTGAGTGCCAGCTAGCTTAGAGGTCACTAGATACTTTCTCGAATACACAAGAAGAGATTAGTTTCTGAAAACCTCATAAACATGACAACTTTTGTTTCCCAAGAATAAAACGTATCTTCAGAGTTGTAGAAACAATAGATAACTATTTTACTCAGTCAATTGTGCATGCTTTGTTTCTACAGAGTTGCAGAGAAAATAGAGAGATAGGCGTTTCAATAAAAGGGGTTTATTGAACAGTCTTCTTCAAGAGAGGTGAACTGCTACATTTGTTAGACAGAATGAAAAGTATAATGCGTAGAGCATAAACAGTAATATGAAATAATACTGTAATAGCATTGTCTGGTGCTATGACATATAAAAATGAATATGTCTCTTTACCCCGCAGTCTTTCTTCCCGCAGGAAATCACAACCCGGCCGTTACCACGACCGTGTTGTGATTCTGCATACCATTACTCCGCAAGTCAGAACAACAACTTGCAGAGGGGGCGCGCTGGATGATGGAATAGTATAATTTACTATTCCAACTCCAATCAGTGCGGACACTAGAGGAGGTGTTGGATTTTAAATTCAACACCTCCCCCGCCCTCTGCAAGTGGTTGTTCCGCCTTGCGGAGTAATGGTATGCGGAATCACAACGCTGTCCTGGTAACAACCGCATTGTGATTCCATCCGGGAAGATAGTTTCGTGGTAAACGCTGTTTACCTATAAAAATATATATATAAATAACACAGACTAAAATATTCAAATGGTGCTTCTAAAATACGCCTACCCTGTAGTACCTAACCTAGGTCTAGTACGAGGGAAGAAGTAAGTGTGGTCTTTAACATAGGTTTAGTTTTGCCAAGAGTTGCCAAAGGTTTCTCTAGATTCCAATCAGCTCCATACCTAGAATGAGAGAGGTTGGTATCTCTTTCACGGACTCGATTTCCCAACACCCTGCAAGGGGAGTCAGGAACACTGGAGCTGGATTTCTCGGCAGAGGAGGACAGCTTCTGATCAGTGCGTCAGCTGGAGAGTTGGATTCCTTCAGCACTTGCTGTAGCGAGCTGCGTCGTGCAAGTAGGTCGTCAAACTGCCATAGCAAGTGAAGGTATATTTATACCTTGAAGGTGTTAAGGAATGCAAGTGTTGACGTAAAGTCGGGCATATGAACGTCATGAATGAACCCCTAAGGAATAGATGTTCATGTACAATAATTGAGTTCTTGGAGAAATCAATACTCAAGCAAGGGGAAGTCCCTAATGGCTTAAGGGTCTGGTTTTCCAAGAAATCGTTGTGACGTAGATGAACGAATGGAAGTAGCCAAGCTTGTATTTGGGCTGCATGGGCTATGCTTAAATAAGGACTGGATTTCTATGCCTATATATGGGCAATGTGAATTGTACCTATATAAGGGCACGAATCGGGAAATTCACTCGGAATCTAAAATCATACACAACAATCCCATACGTTCTGTTCTTGGCAAGGCTGTTCTACTCTGTGACAGCACCCACTTTAAGACTGCCAGATTATATGAAAGAAACCTTCAAGGGAAAAAGTCATATCCAGGACGTACATTCATGCTAGGATAAAATAACACACCAATAGTCAATTAAAATGATGGTTGTCAAAGGTCATCATGTGGTGTCAACCATAGGAGTGCCTCTAGCACTACCCAGCCACAGTCTGAATACTTCGGGTGGACCTCCGTACTCATAATAAGGCCCTTCAAAAGTTTGCCCACTGACACATGAAATACCGTCAGGTTAGTTAATCAAGAACAAGCACTATGACTAAATCATTAACGTGACTGGGGCAGAATTTTTGTTGCCAGTGGTCAAGATTGTCTTTTTCTTCCAAACCTTAGTGACACTTTTGGCCTGCTTGCAAGCATTGTGCTCCATTTGGCTATGATTTTCTAGACATTATTTTAATAGAATTTAGGAAAGCCTTGGCCTGGATTTCTATGTCTATGTGCCTTGGACTCAGAGATGTTTTAAAAAAAACTCTATACTATAAACCGCGCCATGTAGTTGGAGTTTGGTAAATGTTCACTGGATTTTTGTCAGTCACATGATTGGTCAGGAGCCTTATTTCACCCTGAGGCGTGACTTCTTGGCACAGTGAGAGTGCTACAGACATAATAAAGACTAGTCCTCCTGAGCCTTTTCAGGCTACCATGGTAAGGCTTTATTAAAGGTTCATATGACCAAATCACACATTTTTACCCAGGTCTCACAGCAAGATAAAGGTATGAAAGCCTAGATATTGTAACAAGGGAATATCATGTGTAGGTAGCAGGCATTAGGTCAGGGTAGGAGTGACACACTTTATTATTTAACCCACCTTACTACAGACCTATCTAACTTCTCATACAAGTCACATACCAGTTGCAGTTGTGTGCTACACACAAATGCACACAGCCCAACAAAAGGACATTTCCAGTGCAACATGGGAGGATCTGATGATAACACATGGCACACAATGTCGGTGAGGGTCTAGCTTCCTATAGGATTTCTAGCCTGCAGTCAAGGCAAAAAAAACAAAACTCAATAATGGATTAAATATTTTTGTTGTGTTGTGAAAATGAGAAATGCAATACCATGTAGCCTTGCCAAATGTCTACTAAATTAAATAACCCGACATGGATGGAAGTGTCTTTTTAGCAGGAGAAAAGGGGCTAAAACTGCCTGTATGTGGAGTTTATGTGATCTTCATGTGTGGTGTGGCTTCAGTATTTGGGCTCAGAGTCATCCAAAACCTAACAAAGCCTATCAGGTTGATACATTTCAAGAAAATTGACACCCGAGATGCTCCATGGTGGTGTGGCTTTTGTGGGTGGGTGACAATTCCATCCACACAAGAGGGGTAAACCTTTAGCAGAAGTAGAATACACACAAATCACACTATCCTATACTCCTGGAGGTCTCGTTTTCTAAAGTATCTGGAGTTGTTAGGTTTCCATAGGTCGTAGGTGACCCTGAGCCCACATACCCCAATGACCCGCATCCCCAGTACTATTTTCATTCATAGCAGAAATCTTGATGGTTCAATGGTGCATCTTAGAGGTTTTCTTGCCCCAGTGCAAGAAACATTCATTCAAACGTGGTACCTTTATTAGGAGAAATGGGGAAAAACTGGGAGTTACAGCTTTTGTCAATCTGTACAGATTGCTAAACATTACCTCGCAGAAATGTGAGGACATTATTATATTTTAGCCAAAATTTGACATTTGGAGGACATTCTAGGTGAGAAAAAATGATAAAGTCCACAAAATCCACACCATCCAGGACTCCTCCCATTATGTAGATTGCAGAAATATTGGTGGTTGGTTGGTTTCTCTAGATGTCTGCAGTCCCTATGGCCAAATAACTGCAGCTAGCCACATGTCAAGTATGATTGAAGAGCTTATGTTATTTTAAGTTATGTTGATTTGTATAATGCACTAATCCTGCAAGAGGGTATCCAGGTGCTTGGACAGGTGTGTAGGTGTGTGGTCCCTGAGGTGCTTACACAATGAGCCAGGTCTTCAACTTCTTGCGGAACTCGTTAAGTGAGGAGGAGGCTTTAATGTGTTGAAGGGGTTCATTTCATGTCTTGGGTGCAATGAGCAACCTCCTGATTTCCTTTTGTAGATGCATGGAGTGTGTGTGTGTGAGTGAAAGTGAGGCAGAGCGTAGGTGTTTGGTGGGTTGGTGAAAGTTATGTGGCTGTTCAGGTATTCTGGTCCTGTGTTGTGTAGGGCTTTGTATGTGTGAGAGAACTTTGAATCAGTTGCGCTTGTAAATGGGGAGCCAGAAAAGTTTACTTAGGTCTGGCGTGATGTGGGTGTGGCATGGGATGTTAAATATAAATCTTGCAGTTGAGTTGTTTGGAGATTCAGATACAGAGTGTTGCTGTAGTTCAGCCTGCTGGTAATGACTGCTTGCGTGAAGGTTGGTCTGGTATTCTGAGGCAACCATTTGAAGATATTTTGCAGCATGTTTAAAATGTGGAAGCAGGAGGGGCACACTGCAATGACTTGAACCATCATGTTGAGCTCAATGGCAAAGCAAAAATCTAGGATATTTCCTCTTACAACCGTTAAACCTGCTTCCTCAAATTGAGTGCTGTTGTATCAGGATAGACCCACTTACACAAGTTTAATGCCATTTGTCTCTGGAGAAGTATGGAAACTTTGGGTGGTTTGGCTTTTTTCTCCCCCACTTATTCAGAAGATTGTCCGATGAAAATCTAAGACCATTCCCGGCTTACCTGTTTCACCAAATTGTGTGATTCAAAACAAATATATTATTTGAAAGAGCTTCTTTTTTCTTCATAATTACATATGAGAGCATCTTCATATATGTGAGTTCAAGATGTGTGCTGTACAAAAACCTATTGTGTTTGATTTATTAGAGTACAATGTTACTCCATGTATAGTAAAATTCTGGGTCACATTTACAGTAAATGTGACAAAGAACTTGCCTTGCAGTTTATGAATATGTGATGTTACAACGCGATCAAAATGATCAAGGTATGTAACATCGCAGTTTTTACAATGAAAGTCGTTACAATGACTTACGCTAGAGGGCGCTGGACTTAGGAATAGTAAGATTTACTATTCCAACACTAGTGTACGTACAGTAGGGAAGGTGTTGGAATAGTACATCTTACTATTCCTTAGGTTATAGCGCCATCCAGGGCAAGTCGATGTAACACTTGCGTTGTAATGGCTGCGTTCTAAATGCATCGCTGTGTAATCACTGCGATGTGAAGGATGTTTCCCGTAGTTTACTAATGGCATGGTCCTGAGAAGGGGGCAGGAAAGTGTTTTAGTTCATGTTTAAAACGATCCCTTTTAATACATACCTCTCAATGTGGTGATATAATCTGACGTTCTATGGTGAAAGACTTCCATGTGTTGAATAAATTCCGTTTTTTTAACTTGGAAGACATTTTATCATGTTTTTACACACTCTTTAATGCATGATTTGCATGGCAAATATTTTTAAGACACAGCTAGTGAATAGGCTCTTACAACCAAGCCAGACACCTGGGACCAGGTTTATGAAGGGCTTGTCTTGCCCTTGCTTCATGCAAGGCGAAGCAGGCCAACGCAAGCCATTAAATCCGATTTCCTATGTCACGCAGAGCCAACTTGTGTTGCCATGCATAGCATAGTAAATCTTAAGAAACAGAAGGCAGCACAGATTGCTGCCTCGTCTTACTCAGCGCTGGGAAGGTATTTCATGGGTGGAACATGGGTGTTCCAACGCATCTCTCACTGGTGTTTGGCGTATTACCAGATATACATATACTAATACATCTGGGAAACAACAAAATGCTACACCATCCCATGTAACACATGACATGGAGAAATATCTGTATTTCTCCTTGTTGTTTCCTCTTTCTACATGTGCTGCATACTGCAGCACACATAGAAAATGGAAAATGCCTCAGAGGCTTCTTTTTGTGCAGGAAGGTACCACTTTCTGCCCTAAAACAATCCTGCCTGTAGCACAGGTACATCAATGCAAGTGTGCCTGCTTTGGTCTAAGACTGCACTCAGTGCGCCAATGAAGAGAGAGATCAAGAATGTGCCATGTCTAAGTAGATTTGATTCTGCACAGCAAGTTGTTTTTGTTACGTTGATTTCCGTCACATTTTTGTAAATCTGCCCATGGACTGAATCTGGCTCGACTCTCTGTGGAAATGTGTTAGCTCACTCACTTCTATATAGAACACTAATCAACTAAGGGTCGATTATGATATTGGCGGTGTGACTCCAGGTCCACCCGGCCACCGCACCCCCACCAGATTAGGAGCTTCCTCCTGTCTGGTGGGCTTTTTGTTTTACATTCCCACGGCGGTGCCCTGAAAATGGGCAGTGCAAAAACAGTTTTGGAATGGCATGGACTGTTAAGTCTATGTCATGCTGGAACTGGGGTGCATGCATACAGGAGGGCACATGTTGTGCCAGCCTGCATCCATCCCCATGCGGAGGAGGCACAGGGGGGCCTGCAGGGCTCCCTTTGTTTCCTCTCCACTACAGTGTTCATGGAGTCGGAACCTCCATGACACCTCCGGCAGACAGAAAACTCACAATATGTTTGGCGAAACTGAGCCAGTCCCACAAAGCACATTTGCAGCCTCATCAATGCTGTAACACCACCAGGGACTGGGGGATCCCTGGCAGCTGCTGCTGTGCAATGGCAGTCCAACTGCCCTAATTGTAATAGGCCAGTTGAGAGACCGCCACCGCCCCCAAGAGTCTGGCAGTCTGTGGACCGCCAGATGCATAATAGAGCCCTATGTGGTCAATGTCATTACTAGGATACGGTATAGTTGTGTAAACACTAGTAGTCCTTAAAGTACACCAAAATATTACAACATTTCATTATAAGCAAAGACAGAGAGTCCTTAAAATTATGAAAAATATGCCATCATAAATTAGTCCTGATTGTATGTCAGAATACCATTATCCAAAATAAAAAAAGATTCCCTGACATAAATATTGTGTATTAACCATCGGTCACAAAATATTGTTCCACTGGATGCAGATTTTCTATTATGAACTACAATGTGGGGATATTTTTTGTACCATAGCGAAGTACTAGGGCCCACCTCCTGCAACTCAATTTAGGCACTAGTATCAAGCTACTTCTCCCACATGCTTATATAGTTTTTGAAGTTTGATTTGAACATTCCTTAAAGTTTGGCCTCTCAACTTTATTTGAAAGTAGTGTTCAGAAATACGTGTTAAAGAACAAAACTCTGGATCAGTGTCAAACCTCTCGGCCAGATGGTTCCTCAGCAGTAGACCTACCATTTCAGCACAGCATGTGATCATTAAAGACTGTGGCACCACCAAGTCTCTGCTTTATCACCTAAAAGGTTGTAATCTAGCATGTGCAAGAGGCCTTGCGGTCTGATTTACTATAGCAGTATCTTTAAAGGGAGAAATGATCTGTTTAATAGTTGTTTTATGTTTCTTAGACTCATTTATTGTGTAGTTTACTATTGTTTATTTAAAAAGAAAATTGATAGTTTTATTTTAAATTATTTAGGAACTGTTATAACTCTGATATTTGTTAATCAACTTCTAATATACAATAGAGCTTATGTTTTAGCTTGTAGATGCATTTCACATTATTCTATGACACTTGACCTAATTAAATCATTGTAGATCAAAATGAATCTGCACTCATAGTTGCCATTATTGATGAACTTCTCAAAGACAAAAAAGAGTATGAATGCAGCCTCTCTTTCAGTGCATTTGCTTTCTAACACGAATGTGTTTCCTTGTTGCATCACCCCGTGCTTTTTTGGGATCCTTCATCATTGCACTTTGCAACATTTTGTGTAGGCACTTATCCTATTTCACCACATCTGCAGTGAGTGTTTGCATTATACTATTTTCTTCATGATTAATTTTCCAATCAATTGTCCTAGGGGAAAGGATGCGCCTCCTCTCTAGAAAATGTATCATGAGGAATGCTTGCACCTTGCTTTTCCTCCTGATGATGACCCATCGGGTAGTCGGAACCGGCACGTAATCCCAATAGGACGGTGTTTCCGCTGTCAGGATTACGATGTCGGTTTATGACAGGCTTTACTTGCCAGGCTTTCTGACATGGAAAGCCTGTTGGAAAGTGACTTTGGGGCCCCCTAACAGGGCCCAATTCTCCCTACGGCCTCCAGTTGGGGGTCAAGGTGGGACATGTGGTGCCTCTCTGTTAATCCCTGCACCGTGTGACAGGCAGCTTGAGATGCCTGCCAAGCGGTGCAGGGATTAACAGAATCTCCCATTTCTCTACGGGAGCTTGTGCTGCCGCTGGTTTACAGCCATAGCACAAGCTCTGATTGAGAAATAGGAGTATGCAACTGCACATTGTAATTGCAGTGTCGGGACTGCCGACTGGAGGTCGGTTGGCCCCAAGACCGCAATGGTGGCGGTGGGAGGCAACTCCGACCAACATCATAATCGGACCCTATATGGAGTTGGTAAAAGTATTAGTTCTCTCATTGGTTAGCCAAGCCTGTAGAAGCTTGTAAAAATGTTGGAAACAGGATTCCAGCTGTTATTTTATTGGTTTAAATAATTCTTAATGGCACATATTATGCACAGACTGGTTTGGATTAATTATAAAAAAAAGACAACATTCCAGAATACTAATGCAGTGTTTGCAATTATTAGCCGACTATTGGATCTTCTCTATAGTGATATTGATTCACAAATACATCCAAATTGAGCCACTAGTCCAAATGCCTGACAGGATGAATAATAGCTCTTTGTGCCTAAATTGTGCCAAGAAATAATCTTGTTTGGGCGAGAGAGTGGCCTAAACCATTTACCTTTCCAGAGGTCTCCATTGTTTAGCAAATCCTGAATACCAGCACATGATGTGAACATCCTGGCAGGGCAGGCACTTGGCATGGGCAGTGTGGGCAGGTGCTCTCAGCCACCAACATGAGTCCAACACAACCTGGCCACTGCCAAGGGGTCCTTTCGCCCATCTAATTGAGAGTAAGGTGTCTCATGTGTCCATGGGAGTAGGGTTCCGTCTCCCCTGGGCCTCGATGTTATGGTGAAGCAATGCGAGTGCCATGGAAGTATGGACCCCTTCTGTGGTCCCATTTAAAGGAGACACAAATTAAAATTCAAATTCAGCTTTATTTCGATATAAAATTTCATATCATAAAAACATACATTTAAAAATACATCAAGATCATCGTACAGATTTCACTATATGTCACAAAAAGGCCAGTATTATTACAATTTTTTTGGAGGAAAAAAGAAAAAGGGGAAATAATGGTCATATTCATACAGAAAGAATACAACAAATATTTTAAAAAAGCAGTTAAAATTATGTGGTTCAGAGGACCCTATGGGTTACAACCATTTTTATATAAAAATAAATATATGATCAGTTCATTGAATTTCTAAATTTCACCAATAGTTTAAAAAATTCAATAAGAGTGAAAATTATTTTCGGAGTTTCCATTCTTTGTAGTATAAAAAACGCCTCTCTACTAGAACGGATCCCCCACTCTCTAAGAATTGGTCTTAACAGAGTTTTTCTGGGAACAAGATAACATTTACAGAATAAAGTGCAGTGCAAATTTGATTGTGGGGCCACATCATCACAGGGACAAGGCAAAATTTGTCTCGACCAATTATTACAAGATGGAAATGTGATTAGTTGAAAAAAGGAACCCATTCTAAATCTGGATAAAAGCATTCGAGCGTAGCTGTTTATGTCACTATTAAGATAAAGTTGTGGGCCCCGTTCAGGAGTCATATTTTGATAGGCTAGGACTGACTTTTTTAGTTTCTCTGTCTTCCATCTTTTGTTTTATAGGTGGTCCATAACCAGTTTACGTAGCCCTTTCCTTGATATTGATTCCATGGACGAGGGTTTTTTTAAAAACTCAGGATGACCAATGTCATTCATCATATTTTCACCTGTCGATAGCCACTTGACACGCTTAACGCCATCCAGTTGTAAGCAATCAGAAATAATGTTACGATTGAAGACGGTTTCAGTGGTCAGCCAGAGTTTGTGCCATAGAAGGATGGGTTCTGTCTTAATAATGTCCATAATGTATGCAAGGCCAAGTTCTATGTGTATAAGATAATTTGGGGTGGATTTTGGTACCCCTAAGAGGTACCGGAGAAAACGATTCTCGATCTGTTGAATACAGACTGCGGAATCGATGCCCCACACCCCTGAACCGTAAATAGCCCTGGACACACATTTGGCTTTATAAATAACAGTTAACTCTTTCACAGGCCTTCCCCCAATTTTACTTGCAAAATTCTGCAAGGCACCAATGGCCTTGGAGAAAGCTAATTTTCTTGCTTGAATAGCTTGTTTCCAAGTAGATTTACGGTGAAAACAAATCCCCAAATACGGGAATTGATCTGTAATCTCTATTTTTTTGTTATCTATGAAGACAGGGCAGGGTATTTGCATTATTCCCTGTCAACACGACATAGAGTAGGTTTTACTAATGTTAACCTTCAGTCCCTTCTCCCTCATAAAAAGGTTGAACTTAGAGACTGCCCTCTGGAGTCCCAGCCTGGTCTGCGATAAAATTGCGGCATCGTCCGCATATAAGAGGATGGGAACAGGGAAGCCCTGCACAGCAGGGTAGTCGTAAGGAAAGCTGTTGAGATGATCACCAATTTCATCAATATAGAGTGAGAAGAGCAGGGGTGCCAGAATGCACCCCTGTCTGACCCCCCTCCTAATTGAGAACATTGATGAGCACTCTCCCTGTTGTCCAAAGCGAACCCTCGCTCCAGCATCTTTGTATAATTCTTTAATAAAGTTTAAAATAGAAGGATCCAGGTCGAGTTTTTTAAGGACAGCCCACAGTTGTTTGTGTTCAACACAATCAAATGCTGAACTTAAATCTATAAAAATAATAAAAAGGTTCCCTTTTTTTGCTATGGTGTATTTAGAAATTAAGAGATGTAAATTAAGGCTCTGCTCAACCGTTCCCATACCTTGCCGAAAACCATACTGAAAAAACGAAAGTATATTCGATTCTTCAATCTAATTTTGCATGCGTTTTAAGATAATTCGCCCGGCTACTTTCATTTGGGCATCAATCAATGAAATTGGACGGTAGCAGGACGGGTCCTGCCTGTCCCCTTTTTTAAAAATGGGGACCACTATCGCTTCTGACCAAGTTTGTATTAAACCGTGTTTATTAGCACAGTTCATCACTAAAGCTAACAGTGGTGCCCAAAAATCTAAATTATCTTTAAAAACATCTGCAGGTATACAGTCTGGACCCGGTGCCTCACTGGCCGGGCTATCTCTAATAGCCTGGCTAACCTCTTCACATGAAAAAGCAAGATCCAATGGAAGATTTTTCACATGGGATTCGGAGATAGGGGGAAATAAAATGCCACCCTCAGGAGCGGTCATTTGTGGCTCCTGTCCATCATACAAATTTTTAAAATGAGCGACCCAAGTCTCCCCATCGATGGCAAGATCTATCATTTCCATCAGGTTGCCTCGCCAGAAAGGGGCGTTAACTGCCTTCCAGAATGCCCCAGCATCTTTACTTCTTGAGGCAGAAATTAAAGTTTCCCAGGTTTTTTGTTTCAGGACTTTTTCTCTAGTCTTTATAGCCTTGCGGTAGTTACATCTTGCCTGTCTAATGGCCTCCGTAGATCGCGGGGTGGTATGTAGCGCCTTTTTCAAATTTTTTAAGACCGCCGTACAATGTTTATCAAACCAACCTTTCTTGTTATTAATTCCGGGTTTTGGTTGCCGTGTCAAAAGGGATTTAAGGGTCTGCTGAATTTTATTAAAGGAGTCTAATATTTTTTGTGGATCTTCTAATGGAGATAGGCATGTATTAATCTCCGTGCGTCTCTCAGACAATAAATTTCTAAAACGTTTATCAGGGATCACTTTATCCCATTTAATAGTATATCCATTTGTCCGTCCCATGGAAATGTGGGGTTGGTAGTTAGCAGTATTAGTATTCGTTTTTGACCTCTCTATATGTTTTCTTACATTAAACATTAGAGCGTAATGGTCTCCATGCACCTCATCCAATGTTTTCCATGAGGAAAGAAAAATGGCATGTGATCTAGAAAAAAGGGTTAAATCAATCACAGAGTTAGAATCTCTTCCGTGGAAGGTAGGTTGAAAAGGTAGTGACGGTGAGCATAATTCATTTACAAAATCTAAGTTAAAAAAGAAAAGAAAACTATTTAAACTATCCCCTAGTTTAGAGTGACTGAAATGATTCGAAGTTTCATCCATTATACAATCTAGGCCACAAAGTTCCTTTGGCCCATACTGGCAAGGATTACAGTTAAAATCCCCTATCCAGGCGATCATACATTCCTTATTTGTACGTTCTTTTAAAGTGACAACATCCTGAGTTAAATTGTTTAAGACTTGGTTTAAGACCTCAGGAGCTAAATTATTGTAAAAATTTATTATGATAAGATTAAGGGTGTTACCCCATTCAATCATAATTATTTGATAGGAATCTTTTGGGATGTGTGTCAGCAGTCAGTCCGCTAGTAATCTTAAGATATGTTACCAAGCCGCCCTTGTTTCTGCCGTGGTTAGATGCCACGGCCGGGGCGTGCAAGGTCTGGTACCCCAATAAGTGGACTGGGTTTAGGGCCCAGGTTTCTTGGAAACAGAGGATTGTGTGGGCATTCACCATATCCAGCCATGATTGTGATGCAGTTTTAGATACAAGGCTGGCCACATTCCAGCTCAGTATGGAATATACAATGTAAGCAGGGGTAAGAGTACAGGTAATAGAATAAGCCTCTGCATTAATCTGACCACCAGGGATACATTTCCCAGGGAGGGATACAGTGTCAACAAGTTCTTCATTCCCAACAGTGCCCTCCATGTTACTTGTCGAGGAATTAGTAGGAGAAATGGAACACTTTCCACTATCCAAATGCATATGATTAAAAAACGCTGGTGAGACAACATGCAATGCCCCCTCCACCCCTCCCCACTCTACCTTTGAGTTACTGGAAATGGGGGTGATCGCCCTGTCGGACAAATTCAACAAACAAAGATTAACATTGTTACTAATTCCACTTTTCTTCACTAAGGGAACACAGGTTTTCTCCCACATATTAATGTTTAACTCTGCAAGACTACTAATTGATAGAGAGGTGGCATTAAAAGGGACAGGTTTGTTGGCATCATCTAGTATAGGAAAATGCTCAGACAATCTCGAATCTCCTCTGTGTCAAGAGTTGGCTTGTCCAGTCATTCATTAGAGTCAAGCCCGGGAAGAGGTTCATAGAGATTCTGAAAGGGGATGTTCCAAAACTCATTAGGATTAATAGGACAACCAAAATTGGGATTAGGGGGGAAATATCTAGGGGGAAATTGACAACCAGGAAAGTGAGTAAAATTAGTTGTAAAATTAGCAGAAGAAGAAGGATGTGAAAAATGATGACCCAGGTTTGAAGGATATGGAGGACGATGAACTACGTTAACAGGTTTACAGTATTGACGTTTTAGTGATTGGATAGGGGGTATTAACAAAGCTTCAGGGTAAAAATAACTAAGATTACGGGTAGAACCACCTCCCTCCGTTCTTCCAGGAAACCAGTCACTAATGTGCGTGACCACTCTATGATCCCTAAAGTTAACTAACACAATATCCCCCTCGATGTCTTTTGGTCTGGGGCCCACCCACTCACAACGTCTAACGGAGATTATATCACCGTTTAGGTGAGGGGGAAGAGGTCTATTTTTCCCCAACAAGAAGATAACTTTATTTTTAAGATTAGCGTTATATTCAGTGTTTCCATTTGGAACGGTTGGGATTCCAGTAAGGACTATCACAAAATTGGCTGACTCTGGAGGCAAGTCCACCAAATTCCTAGAGTTTGTAGGGTGTGAATTTACTCTCTGCTTTGTTGTTTTCACAGGCTTCGTATATGTAGTCTTTGGGGGAGGGAGCGATTTCTTAGGCAACGTAATTACCTTCTCTTTATGTATAGCCTGTGCATGTGCCACAGTTGGGATAGACGGATTTGTTTTGTTTTTTGAAACAGGGATGTCTTTCTGTGGGGAGTTTTGGATTCGCCTTATTAGAAATTAGCTGATTATTTACTGTAGAAAGGACCTTAAGGTTACCAATATTGGGATTTACAGTAAGATTAGAGGCTGCCAAGATGCAGTCCATTTTTTCCCCCAGCCTTTTGACTCTTTCCGTGAGTGGAAGCAAAAGAGACTTTAAGAGGTGTTCAAACATCTCCATGGTCTCTTTAGTCAACACATTTTTTCCCCTACAATTGGTGGTAATTGAGACCCCTCTAGAACCTCCCTCTCTGGTTGACCAGATGGTTTGTCAGTAGGGTCAGCCGGAGGGGGGGTAGCACGTAAGGTAACTTCTCCTTTATTAACCCCACCCCTTCTCCTTCTTTTCCTTGGTGGGGAAAAGTGTACCCTCGTAGGTTTCTTGGAATTCACTTTACTCCTGGTGACAATAACTGCTGGAAGTGGCTCAGCAGGAATGTCAGCATTAGGTAGTACATTAGGGGAGCCTACCTGTGGGTGGGAAACGAGATCCATAACTACTGGAGAGTTTAGATCTATCAAACAACTAGGGGTAGCCGAGGGGCCATTTACGGTACCATCGTTGGTAGTATCTATAGACATAGGTGAGGAGTTGGGCTCTTGAAAAATTAGGGGAATATTGTCGGTGCTAAATAGCTCAGCATCTGCGTTCGAGTTACTTAGATTGTCTGGTAGTAACTGCGTAGATGCCTTCAAGGGGGAAAGTAATGGTGCTTTTTTCGGTAAATCAATTGAGAAGCGGCGCTCCGTGCGTTTCTCGGCTAAGAGCAATTCTTTATCTATTTCTTTTGTTGCCCTAGCAAAATACTTATCCAAGGGGCCCAATATAGACACTCCAACCGCGGCGGGTAGTGAGTTAGGTATCTCTGTAGCCATCCTTTACGTTTGAGGAAAAACAGAGCAAAAGGCGGCCCCCTAAACCGGGTGCTAAGAGGAATAGAGCGTATTCTCAATCAGAAAGAGAGCACCACTGCCACATTTCTAGTATTATTTGGGCAAGTGTAGAGGCGACCTTAACCCACCTCTCTGACTCCCGCCACTTACAAATATTAGACGAATACGTGCCGGGCAGTAAACGTTAGAGGATGGGCCCAGCCCAGCCTCCTGCAGACCCTGACGGCCACAGACGGCCCGCCCTTTGTCTGGGCTTCGTCCGGCGTCCCGCACACGCGTCCCGCTGTGCGTGGGAGGGCGGGCCTAAATAGGAGGAGCAGGGGCGGGAAACGTCACCAGGTGCGCTGTGTTGTGCGTGCGCAAGGTCCCCTGGTTCTCGCAGTCCCGACCCCTGAATGCAATCCGTTAAGGTCGATGGTCCAAAAAACAATTAAACCCCCTCTGCAGGGCTCCAAGGCTCTCTGCACCACGAGAAGGCTGAGTCCGAATACGTGTCCCAACAACAATGACAGCTGCGAGCGGCTCCCGCGAAGCGGGGGCCGCGAGCTGTAAATGCACGCTAAAACAGGGAGGAACAGGGGCGGGAAGAGTCACCAGGTGCGCTGTGTTGTGCATGCGCAAGGTCCCCTGGTTCTCGCAGTCCCGACCCCTGAATGCAATCCGTTAAGGTCGATGGTCCAAAAAACAATTAAACCCCCTCTGCAGGGCTCCAAGGCTCTCCGCACCACGAGAAGGCTGAGTCCGAATACGTGTCCCAACAACAATGACAGCTGCGAGCCACATTCTCCTGCAATCAGGTCTCGTACCCTGTTGCCAATACAGACACACTGGGATGCCCATTGTCTTGCAATTTCGTTCCCCAGCAGTTTTCACCCTCTCAGCCTACAGACAAACCTCAAACCTTCTGCCATTCACAAGCTGTAAAAAAAAAAAAAGGGGGGCTTGTTGGTGGCTGAAATGGAGGGGATGCAGCTCAGGAAGTGTCTGCATAAAGCAGCTTCAGGAGTAGGGTCATCCATAGAGATGCAAACAGCCCTGAATGTGGCAGGTTGTATGCAAATTAGAGAGGCCTCTCACATTCCCATTCTGCCCAGGGTTCTGAAAAGCTTAGAACCACCCCTTATCCAGCAGTGACGTTTGCCAAATCACTATTTTTGAATTTCACAATTAACAGTTCTAACCCTTGCAAAGTTGACCTATCACAGATGTTAAAATAGAATATCGAATTAGTTATCACGGATAGACTGCTGTAACAGACCATAACTAGTACCACCCACAAACCCACTACTAAAGCAGTGTCCATTAACCCAGATTAAAGGTAGGCATAAATTGAATGTAGCACATAAAACCCACCAGGCAGCATTAATATTAACTTCAAACTGGATAACGGCGTCCTAAAAAATGTTGGGCCTGACTGCCAAGGTCAAAAAACCTACGAAATACCCAACAAAACCAACAACATGTTATCAGATAAGGAACAGATAACAAATTAGAGAAACAACATTTAACAATTGAAATGATGTAAAATAAATGAATACATTCAAATTCCTCAAACAAATAACATTAATCATGCTCTTACTTGTGACCTTTTTGGTGTAGGTTTTGACAGGTCTTTACGATTTTAATGTGTGCAGTGCAATAATGGCCCCAATAATGCTCACACAGCCAAAATAATTGATGACAGTGAGCAGTACTACACAACATTCTACCAACCCCTTGAAGGAGATTCCTTCAGTCATCATTCTTCTGACGTAGTTGTTGTTATTAGCTTGCTCTACTTCGACCGACAAATCAGGTCTCCTTGTATTCAATCCTTCCATTGGTCGGATCGAGGTGAGGGCTGGATTAGACAGGATCAAGGTCATAAACCGCCTTTTGTTCGCCTCAATAAATGAGCAATTAGCCATCGCTGCACTAACCTCCTCTTTCAGACGCTTCTTATGAGCCTTTTGTTACTCTCTGAGCTATCTCATTATTTGAAGTCGCCTCGTTATGACTATTTTAAACAGGCTGGGGGCGCAGGCGGAGGGTGTGAAGGCGGTGGGGGTGGGTCAGGAGGTGCTGCGAACTCCTTTTGATGAATCTCTCCGTCTTCCTCCGTACTGATTGGGGTGACGCCGCCTCTCCCCAGGTGAGCCGTCTGACTAGAATAGCTCCATGAGGCAAGGAGAGCAACGGAACGGCGCCAGTGGGCAGACCAACCCCGACTGAGTTGAAATAGAGTCACGTGGGGCCCGCCTTTTATCCCCTCTAAAGTCTCGTCGTCGCACGCCCTTAAAAATCCAACCTTGGCAGAAACATGCTGGGCAGCGGAAGAAAAATGAAGGCGAAATGTTAAAGTTTAATAAGTTTAGCAACACCGCAGCGTCCTCCGATTTTATATTAAGTGGCTGCAGTTTCTCCAGCATAGGCTGACTGTGAAATCACCCGGTGCAGTAAAACTCACGTCCACAGTTCGGCTGAATGGTAACAAGCAGCACTCAGGGCACGTTTGAATGAGGCAACGAGTCAGTACACATATTACATGACAATTCTTATACGTATCGCTCACTGAAAGACTGAAATCCAAGCACCAGGAGTACTGCTCTTCCCATGGGCGTCCGCAGGGGGCGGGGGCGCTTGCCCCCCCCCCTCCTGGAGCACCCCTCCTTGCCCCCGCTGCGGACGTTCATGAAAACCGTGACTTCAAGACTGGGTTCTCACTCTCTTTCCTCTCCTTTCTTTTCTTTGCTTCCCTGTGAAATGGATCAAAAAAAGAGAGACGCTTTTGCTGGAAATTGCCATATTTTTCTGACATTTTAATTCAAAAGTGCAGCATTGGGAATAAAAGGCTAAAACCATGAAAAATAGATAAATAACTAAATAAAGTAAGAGAGTGGTAGCAAACTGGCCAAACAGATTTTATTCACACTGGAACACATTAGCGCCACTTTTACGGAGTTTGCCAGTGAAGCGCTATTTCTGTTTTTTTGTCTTTATTTTCCCTGGACTTGGAACTAGTGCACCAATCGGGGAGGTAGTGCAATGTGTGGATTGGACAACAAAATGTGTGCTGCGGCTCTGCGACCAGGAATGTGTGCTTTTTACCATACTTCTTAAATTTTGTAAGGATATAAGAAATGGCCATTGAAATGGGTCCATTCAGGGCCCTGTAGTCGTGTCCTTAACTTTTGAGGCAAAAGCACTCACTGATTTCTGAATAGTGAGTGTAAAAGCATTAAGGTAACCATGTTGTTCCTGCTTATATTTCCCATGGTTTGCTAAATTTTGCATTCCCTATAAGTGTTTGCTTTTTCCAGGATGTTGTTACTTTTTTTTATAGGCCTCATATTGCTTTTGTCTAGTGCGTAATTTAAATTGAGCCGCATCCAGGTGTTTATAGCGGGCAACAATTGGGTTGTAGTTGAAGACATTGGGAGTTTTACTCAGTGGGGCAGTAAGGTGTTCAGTGGGGTAGAGGATGTGGCACTATGGTCAGACCTGCTGAATTTGGAACTGGGAACCAGGTTCAGACTTAATAACCAGTCAACGAGACCACTCTCCTGCGAGAGCACAATCACATGCTAGACCTTAGAAGGCTTCGCAACACCTTAGAAGTCCTGGTGTCTTCGCACCAGCAGGTGGACCCTAGGATGACAAGTGTAGGTTAACCTTCAAGGCTTGTCCACCACTATCCATACTGAAGTTCACCTCCAGTCTTGTGGGCAGGCCTATGAAGCAGCACACCGTAGAACAACAGTCACTGAGGTCACAGGACCCATGAGAAGGGTCTGTTCTAGGGCAGTGCAACCAGTGTGACTGCACCGGGTGCTGACTTTAGGTGGATAATATGAGCTAAATGTCCAGGTAGGAATCATTTAAAGTCACAATTTTTAAATCAACAGTGTCATAACTATGATCACTCAATTCAGAAAAGTAACCAAGGGGTTTCAACAACAACCAGAGATAAATATTATCAAAAATATATTTTTATTTTTTAGTTTTAAATATTTGTCACTTTTTGTACAGTAGTTCAACAGTCTGGCAACAGTAAACCACCAACGTCAAATATCATAAATCATAGGGTGGTGTACAACACCTTTACCACATACTGTGGACACAATGAAAGGACCACATGCACAATCTTGTATGTGCACCCTAATTCACACAGTATTGTTTCAAGTGAATATATACAATATGGTTGTATAAAAGGTGTTTAGGCGTCGACGTTTCGGTCCAAGTTGGTCATAAAGATCCGGAGGACCATCTTCAGGACAAGAGATGTTGCACAGGGGTATCTAATATAAACATAATTACAAAACATAATCAGTGAAACCCTAGGGTACAAGGAGACTTACTTGCAGCTCAAAAACAGAAAACAAAGTGACCAGGCACTAGGTGTGGCATGCGCCTTCAGACCACCACCAAGTGTACTTCAAACAACACCTAGGTATACAAGTGCACAAGCACCTACCATCCATAAGCCCACGTGACTAGTGCCTCCATATCTACATCCCTATTGTGTTTGAAAAATCACTACTGTGCTAAAACCTTAAAGGAGTTATGTAAAACTTAAATGTAATGTAACCAAACCTCACAGCTCGTTTTTAAAGAAACAAATACACTTGCATGCGTAAAAACCGCCTTATCAGCTAAAGAAATGATTAGCTATACATGCCAGTAGAATCACTTACATATTTGGGGCCGCCCGAATCTATGCAAAACAAACCAAACAAATCCGTAATCAGCATAATGTCATCACAGAGGTTTACTTAACGTTCAGTAAAAAACATGCCTCCAAGACTTACTGAACTAGCCAAGAGACGCCGGCTCAGGGGGAGTCCGTGTTTCTGTAATGGCAATCACTCGCGGTAACCTTGATATTCCGCAAGAAATTAAAGCACAATCAGGTTGCTGAACGGGGCAGAGGTTACAAAGATCTAATCTAAGCTCCTACTTCAGACTTACTTAGTCTAACAGCAGACGCCGGCTCAAAGGAGTCCGTGTGTCTTCTCCAAATGCACTCGCGGAGCCGATCGGCTTCTGCAAAGCGTGTAAATAGAAGTGAACGACATGACGTCACTTCGGCTGTTAGTACGGCGGCCATCTTGGAGTGGTCTATTGGGTTAATTAGGTGCAGGCTAATGGGACAAACAAACGTATATTAATCAAAAGGAACTGAAAAACAACACGAATACAGAACTCTTCTACCTACAAATTACTGATGTGTTAAAACATACAGCCGTATGTTGGAATCCGGAATCGTAAAAGGAGACTTACATCAGGGTGGCCAAAGAATGCCATTCAATAAGGGTATTCAGCCCTTTTTCCACAGTATCGCATAACCAAATCAGCTTGTTTTCTCTTTGGGCAAGCAATTTGTCCACATTAGGACGTCTCCTTGTACCCCTTACACACTCAATAACAAACCATTTCAGATCAGTGGGAGTATGTGACATACTGATGAAGTGCTCAACCATTGGTGCCGTTTGTATTTTGCATCTAATGCGGGATTGGTGTTGTGTTATCCGTTTCCTTATTTCCTGTGTTGTTTTTCCCAGGTAATATAGGCCGCATGGACACTGGATGCAGTATACCACGTTCTTTGACATACAATTAGAATGATGTTTCAACGTGAATTGTCTCCCATTAATACAGCAGGTTTTTGTTACTTGCGTGGTCGCACACGCTGCGCATCCACCACAGGGGAAATGCCCAACAATGGGAGCCAGGCCCCATAGATTGGTTAGGGTATTGATTTTGGGTTCCCTGTAGGCTTTGACCAAGTGATCACGTAGGTTCTTACCTCTTTTAAAGGCAAATCTCGGGATAGCTAATTGGGGTTCAACCTTTTGGATCAAATGCCAGTTGCGTTTGATAATTTTGGTAATATCTGTGGATTCAGTACCAAAGGTCAAAACGCAAGTGGTGGCTACTGTGTCTGGTACGGTGTTGGGGTTTGGAGTCAGCTTCTTCTGCAAAAGGGCTTGGCGGTCATAGTACCACGCACGTTTCATGGCATGCTTAACCAGTCGGTATGGATATGACCGGGTCACGAGTTTTTCTTGTAATGTTTTTGCCTCCCTGAAATAGTGGTAAAGGTGTTGTACACCACCCTATGATTTATGATATTTGACGTTGGTGGTTTACTGTTGCCAGACTGTTGAACTACTGTACAAAAAGTGACAAATATTTAAAACTAAAAAATAAAAATATATTTCTGATAATATTTATCTCTGGTTGTTGTTGAAACCCCTTGGTTACTTTTCTGAATTGAGTGATCATAGTTATGACACTGTTGATTTAAAAATTGTGACTTTAAATGATTCCTACCTGGACATTTAGCTCATATTATTTACATTACCCAGTCCTGGTGGGACTATTGGGTGGCTCTGTTCTAGTACGACTTTAGGTGGAGGCATCATGTTTGCTAGTATATTATGGTTTTAAAAATGCTTGCTGCCTCCTTCCTGGCCTCCGGCAACAATAAAAATGTCATGATGACTCTGGTGATTAATGTTCTTCTTAGAGAGAGATCAGAATTTTGTCCAGTGGAAGTTTTGACTCATGGAAAGGTAGCTCAGAGGGTTAATGTGTCGGCTGCGAAGAACATGCGCCATGCAGATCACAAAGTGCACATAATGTAAATAGGGCAGTGGGCTACTGCTTTTGTCAGAGATCCTTTTGTTACTTGCAGTTTATAAGTTAAAATCCTAACTTAGAACATTGAGCTATTAACTGTCATCTAAGAGCTGCATACAAACTGCAAGGTATAAATTAGAGCGTTATGTCTCCCCCCCCCCAGTCTTTGATTATCCTAATGTCCCAAAAAGTGTTCTTTTGGACTGAAATCAATTCTGATTAGTAAGGAGAACCCCCAACCATGGCATTACATTTTAAATTCTGGGTATTGTGTTTCTCTAGACCAATCACTCTAAAACTATTCGGGCTACTAGTATCGTTGTCATGTGACTCCTACACCTTGTAGTCCTTAGTCTTATGTAACATGTACCGTGATTTACACACATATTGATTGACTGCAGCTTATTTCCTGGGTAACATGAATAGGTATAGATAGCAGTTGGTCTTTTTTGTATTCCTCCATTACAATAAAGAGTCTGGGATTTGACAGGTGGGGCCTGCCTGGCACCATAGGGAGGCAGAGGTGTTACTTACCACACTTGTTAAACACACAAAAGGGGAGAGGGCCAAATTGTTTATACTCCAATACCCCAGACCCCCAAAAAGGACTATGTTCACAAACACAGTGGGTATACAGAGTTCTTCAAAATAAGTAAAGGGAAATTCCCAATTTGGAAAAAACTGCCCTCACTCACATACCGAAGTATGTGACATGCTTCATCATAGGGCCTGCTACAAACGCCCTGGTGTAGCCACACTTACCACACTTGCACTTCAAAGGCACTAGCCCAGCTCAAACAGGAAGTACTTCACACTAACTTATGGTGCCAATAGACAGACTGGGACCAGGGCAGGGAAACAGGAAATTCTAGACACCTCTGTTACAGAATACGTATTTGGACAACCGCTGATTTAGCCCTTACGTTGTTATTAAGAATTTGAACATTTTGGATGGAATAACTGGAAGTATACAGAGAACGGACAAGTAATTGGTGGATTTGGTGAGTGTTTAATCCGAGTTACATGACTATGGGACGCAATATAGTAGCCTACGCAATACTAGTAGAGACTTGATACCCTCGATCTTATTATTATTTTACAGGATACGTATTTGGATTACAGACACCTTTGTACATACGTAACCATCAAAATATCTGAAAACTTTGTGCAATTACTGGAAATATTAGGAGAGTGGACAAGTAAAAGAGGGGGTGAGTAGGATGAGATTTGATGTAGTAAATGAATATTAGATTGAGAGAGTGAAGTGTTGAATTGAATCGGTTTCTTTCTACTGATTTGAACTCTAGTAGTTTAATACTGTGGAAATATTATATTAGGAAGTATACAATTAATTCTGATATGATAAGATAACTCACTTTATACTAATGTCAACTATAATGTATATATTAAGTACTTATTGACCTAAATGGAGCATTAGTGATAAACTGTCAAGTGGTGACAACACAACACTTATAATTGTTAGAGATTTGGCACAAGGTCTGATAATATGCGGTTGGAATTTGAGAATCCGATATATCATTATAATTACAGATTCGGTTTCAACTGTACAAGGAAAGATACATTGGAACATGAGGATGGTGCTGAAATAGGTGAAATATATTTTAATTCTCGTAATAGATTCCACTCAACCATGTTCATGGGATATAAGGGCTTCATAACTGTGAAGAATCTTGCTGATGATCGGATTGATCTGTACGACAAAGAAATAAATATTTGGAAGATAATCCTGGATTTGATTTTGGACTTGAACTTGGAGTGTGCGCTATTCAAGACTTGGAACTTTTGTGACTCTATAATAATATTTTGCTGGACAATTTGGAGTGCTGGGGAGGGTATTTGCTTGTTTATAGTTGTACTTTGTATAACTGTTTGTGGATGTAGGTAACCACTTCCTCTTCCCAGAGCACCACATTAATTGTAACTCTAAAGACCCTGAACTTGCTGAGCGCCCCATTTTCTGTGGTTACCCACCGCTATTTCTGTAGGGGGAACTACAGAAGCTTTTCCAACTTCAAAGGGTGCACCAGGTATAAGAATGAGACACTCAGACCCACTCTTCAGTACTGAAGATATGGATACCACTGAAGAAGGACTGCTCTTCTGTCAGAGGACTACATCTGCTGCTTGAGGCCTGCCCTTCCATCTGAGAAGGAAGACTAGACATGCACCCTTTATCCTAGGCAGTAGTGACTCAAAGGGTCAGCTGACTGACCTCCTGTTCTGGTGTACAGGAACACAACAAGCTCCAGAGGCCTCTCTGCAACTGCCTAGCTGACGTGCTGCAACTGGACCTGCCTTGACCTGGAACTGTACCTGCCTGAGCCCTGCTGGCTTCTCCTGGAGTGAGTTCCCTAGCCCCAAGAGGTGCTTCCCCAGTCCTTACCCCTTTGTGTGGCTTCTTCATCAAGAAAAGGAGAAATCCTCATGTTTTGAGCTCTTTGCAACCGCAAATGGGTTGCTCTGTGTCAGTATCTTGCTGCCATACCGCCCACTAATGTGTGTGATGGTGAGCCAGAATCTTCGTGTTACAGAGACTGCCATTCACGAGTGACAACATGAGATCTGCACTTAGTGCTAAAGAATTGACAGACAGTGGTGACCGCCAACACAAAGATCTAGAAATGGCAGTCCGTGATGTGAGACAAGATCTTTGCGCTACAGCAATGACAGTGTGCAATGCCCAGCCTGTTCTTCGCTCTACAGTGCCAACTGCCCGCGACGCTCTCTCTGCTCCTTGCAGCCTCTGGAATTCTTTGCATTGAACCTTATCGGGTCGTTCTTTCAGTGGTGATAACCTGGTTCCTGTAACTGATCTACGCTCTATCACTGTCGGTCTGAACTTGTAACTTGCACCTGGTTTTGCACGACAAGATATCTGCGAGTAGGGCTTCATGCTTTTAGGTGCTATACTTACCTTAAATTATTAAAATTGCATATCTTGGGGCCTACTAGTGTTATCATTTTGGTGTCAAATAATTTATTAACTTTTACGCCACCTTTCTAAATTGGTATGGGATTTTTCTTGTGTTTTCACTTTATTGCTGTTTAAGTGCTGCATTTATTCATTACACATTGCCACTGAGTGAATCTTGACTGCTTTTGGGCAAAGCAACCAGAGGGTTAAGTAAAGGACTTCTCATGTTACACCCTGACAAGGACTGTGGCTGTTGCTTGAGTAGGGTGTCACCCTTGTCAACCTACAACCCGATTTCTTAAACACACCCTTTGATTAATTATGGGTTTGATTCACCTTCGTTTTGGAAGTTGGCCCCCTAGAATTGATTGATTCAGGACTAGTAGTTTGACAAAACTCTGCACTTTGAGCATTTTTTAATATCTGCCCAATTTCTTCTCTGAAAAAAAGAAAAAATGCAACCCTGAACTTGGCTCCTTCCTTGCTGCAGTCAACTCCACCTGCTGAAGTTTTCTAAACTCTGGATGAAAATGAAATGAAGGTGGGGGTCATTTTGGGGTGGAAAATTGTCGAATCTTTTTAGTGACTGTGGGGCATTCTTGAGCAATCATGCATCAGAGAAAAGGGAGAAGGTTTAACGTATAGAGAATAGTAGACTCTCCATAAGATCACCCAGTATGGAAGAGCAGAATTTACACATGCATAATAGCACACTGAAGAGTAGCCTTTGCACACAAACACCAGTAATGCATTTGGCTATACAAAAGCACTCTACGTAGAAGAGCAGCCCTAGTGTATGCACAAGGGCATGTGGAAATTCACACCTCAGCAAAAAAACTGCCCGATTCACAAAGGCAATCTGAGACAAAAGTCTAACTTTACGACTTTTGGTATTCACAGAGGTCATTTACGTGTCATATCTTTATGTCCTCAGTCGGACCGGAATCTCCAGCTTGGGCTATACTCTCCACAGCTGTTCCGTGCTCCCTGGTTCAGTCCAGATGAAGTGTAATCAATGGGCCGGAATACAATTTTTACAAAAAGGAACATTAAGAATGTGTGATAAATGGTAGAGGAGGTCATGAAAATCAGTTTGGGCATGGAAAAGGGTGCAGCCGGAGAATACATCAGATTCTAGAAAAGTTTTCTCCTTTGCATCATGGTACATGCAGGCCAAAATTTGCGCTCCCCTCAGTTTTGACTGTACACAGCACTGCAGTCAACACTGAGGAGAACGCAAATTGGGGACTGCATGTACCATGACGCAAAGGAGCCAACTTTTTTGGATCTAATATTTATCCAGATCGTGACTTTTATCAGGAATAGGAGTACAGCATTGCTGAACCTTGAGCATTAAACCGACTCTGCCTATTTCGGGAGTAAAACGTCTAACGCAAAACGGTTCTATAAAACCATGAATATTATCGCAATCATCTCAGTATTTACAAGCAGTAAGGAATTTGCAGTACTACTGGCTTGATTGTCCACACAGTAGATAGCTTTCTAATCTTCAGATCATTCAGAATCATCCCTACAGATGGGTTAATGGCACCTAAAATACCACCGACCACTTCAGCTGCACTAACACCTCTTTTTGGTCCTGTGCTTCTTGTCCCAAGCTGGGTTATTAAAATGTTCTACATGGTAAATCTTCAGGAAAACTATGCCAAGATAACATGTACCATGCCATTCATGAGGCAATGTAAAATATGTACGTTGTCCACGTATAAAGTGCACTCCGGGAATCACAATATCTTGTCCCTCTAGATAAAGATCATTCTTTCCTCTTGCCTCACAAACATTTTCACGATCAATCTACCCAAAAATATTGGAGCAATACATCTCTGTACATGTATACACAACTTTCCTTTATGCTGCCAATCTATTGTAAGAGCCAGGCAAATGTCCCTTCACTCTTTATTTAATCTCTTTAGAACTCCATCCATGCTGTATATGTAACTCTGCATCATCTCCATATCTAGACCAAATTCCCTTCTCCTGTCTTCTACCAGATTCAAAAATGTATTTTCCACTTCAGATATTGAGCAGGTTAAATCGTGCCTTTGAGCATAAGCAGTGTCTAGTGATTTAAGGAATGCAAAATATTTGCCGGCAATTTCAGCACCTTTAAAATAGGGATTTTTATTCAAATTCTTGAACATAGGGATCTCTGACAGCACTAAATCAAAGTTTGAAAAATAATACTGGAACCTACCCTGTCTGTAAGATAAGCTCATCAGAAGACTACCTGTAATTCCATATGTCAAAGAAATCTGGTGGAAAGTATTGCCCTCA
Organism: Lissotriton vulgaris; assembly: GCF_964263255.1. Taxonomy (NCBI): domain Eukaryota; kingdom Metazoa; phylum Chordata; class Amphibia; order Caudata; family Salamandridae; genus Lissotriton; species Lissotriton vulgaris. The sequence goes on along the minus strand of NC_141695.1, from coordinate 1,457,988,676 downwards.
GCCACAGAGGCAGATACCTGCGTGCACACATAACAATCTCTCACACTCATCGTAACAGTAATCTAAAATATAAATTGGAAGAGTAATCTCCTCTAGATAGTCTGAATAAAACAACTTAGCCCCTCACATCTATTTTTTAATATCAGCCAGATGTGCTGCAATAGGAGCTACAGTTGATTTCATTTCTCCTGGGCTGTACTAGTTAACTGGAGATAAACCTGTACTCATTTTGATTAATACTACAACTAAAACTAAAATGTAACTGTTATGATGCATCTATGCCTATTCAAAAATACTGTTTGATTTGGCTTTGGCTTACATTTCTCCACTATAATCTAAATGGTTGGGTGGGACATAGCAGCTGCAGAATCTCTTCTGTCGGTTTCCACCAGTGCCAACAGCAAAACCAAGTTCAATTGATAAGTGGCAGGCTATATACAATGTCTTTGTGAATCTTCTTTCTTCCCTATAAGTCTAGGTAACCCCTTCCATGCGGCCGCGATTTTGCGTCTGTGCGGCAGAATCGCAAGTGGGCGGGTTCATGACGGCACCCAGCCGTCATCAGCACACGAGCACCGTAGTGCATGACGGCTGGGGGCCGTCATCAGCATGGAAGGGGTTAATGTCTCTCATGATAAACTTTTCAAGTTCACTGACAATTGGTTAAAAAATGAAGTGCTTCCATTCATTGACTTTTACAGGATACTCATTTTCATTCAGGAAAGGAAACTCAGCTACAACCAGACAAAGATGTCTCAAGACACTTAATCCTACTAACAGAGGAAGTTCAAATGTGAGCTCAATCTGCAGATCAAGTTCTCTCAGTTTCAGATGAATTTTACAATAATTCCAGAATTCCACAAAACTCATTCTCTCTGTCATTTGCAAGGAAGGAGAAGTGTCTCTCCAACAAGGTACTCTCACTCTCTTCGACCTTCCTAGGGTATTTCCCTCTCCTTCTCCATCACTCAGATCAGAGTTCTCAGCATCTTCTGGAATAGTATCATGGTCACCGTCTCCTTGAGGGAACAGTCTACCTCTCTCTTTTTGTCTTGGCCAGTGTTCGCCAGCAGCTACTCGGGATTCAACAGCACTAGGCCCTTTGCCAGGGGTCAACTCTTGTTACATCACAGCCACAGAACTAGCTTCTTCTCCAGCTTCAGCAATTGATTCTTCAGGACCCTCCTCAGGCCGAACAAGTACTGTCTCAAATTCTTGAGGGTCTCCAACAGCTTGACTAACCTGCTTCGTTGGTTTCATTCAAAGAGTTACTTTGAGCCTTTATCCACTCATCTAAATTCTGATCTGTCAATATATGAGTTGATTAAGGAGCTCTAAATACCACCCTAGTCTTGCTACTATGCACATTCAGTGGAGGTTCCCATACAAGGGAATCCAATTCTGGTAATCTTACAAACTACCTCAACAGTCCAAATCCTCCCTGACTTATTGATGTGTCTGCACTCGCACCACAAGAAGAACTCATATTTATGGCGACAAAAGGAAAAAACTTCACCCTGGATTTGGTCAGAAAATTCTCAGGAAAATTTGGCTCATATGAAATGGGCAATCACATATAACATCTTCTATAGCACTAGAATTGTATACTTCTACTGCAGGACCAATTGTAACTGGCACCGTAAGAGCATATAGAATGCTCGAGGCTGTAGAGCTTCAGAGCGAGTGGGTGTATAGGGATACAGATCCCTAAACTTCCTTTTATCGTACCCAGATTCCTCTTCATAGAAGTAACTCCCACTGCATTGGAACTTGTACTCATTGGTGCAGTAGCAATCTCTAAACTTCCACCAATCATTCAACTTCCACCTTCCCTTGCTTGGGTTTCATTGTACGGAGGAGAATGCTCCGACAACAAAAATGTAAAAGATTATCACTAGAGTCACTTTCATCAGTTTCACCTCCCTCAGCAGATTCCTTCAGGCCGTTGCCTCTCACTCTCTTTTCTTCTCATGTCCTTCTTTACCAAAGTCCTCACCCGTCAACGCTGGACATAATTTATCTCCCTTTGATGTAACTGTCCTCCACCTTTTCTGTTCTGCATCCCACCTTGCACCTGCATATGTACATACTGTTCTTCTAGCTCTTACATGAAACCTCTCTTTCTCTTTAGCATGGGAAGCATCCTTCTCAAATTTTCAATATTTTGTATATTAAATGTACCATAGTGAAGAAATGCCAGTGCACCTTGAGGCATATTATCAATACAGGCGATACAATTATCACCGCTTTAGCCGCAGAAAACTGCTGCTAAAACGGCGATAAAGGGCTTGATAATATGCTTTATGGAAATCCAATTGAAGCCCATGTTAAATGTGAATGACATCTAACATGGGCTTCAATTGGAATTCCATAGAGCATATTATCAAGCCCATTATGGCCGTTTTAGCGGCAGTTTTCTGCCGCTAAATCAGCGATAATAATTATCCAGTCTTGATAATATGCCACCTTATTTTTTAGTGAGCCTGTGCCATTGTTTAAGCCAAACACAAGTGTGAAGCCCTACATTTATCGCCATATATTGATCTGCACTATCCTAAGACGGCTCCTCTTCACTTTCTATAACAGGAATAGACACATCTCCCCTAACCAAGTCCCATGTTACTTTAAATCATTTCATTTTTGGTTCAATATGTCAACGATCACAGTCAAAATTTTCGAATTCAAACAAGGAAACAGCAATTTCCATAAAATGTGTTTTCTGAATCAACAGTCAATACCAGTGTGGCATTCTATGAAGTAACCAACCAATAGTAGCGTGGCTTTACACCGACCTACGAATCCCAGCACACACTGTGATGTAAATCTCACGCCTTGTAGCGGCTCACCTTCCTTTATAATTCACACTCTTGCAAATTCACACATCAAACCAAATATAATACAATAAAATCAAATAACGATTGCTTCACTAAAGAATTTAACAGAATGCTATCACAAAAGAAAATACTCCTCAAACACACAATCGAGTGAAACTCTGACCTGCAAGGAATAACTCTGATCAGTACGGTATCCCCCTGTGCAAAGGGTCCACTGCACTGATCATACTTCTTAATCACACATAAAGATACAGTCCCTATCTCAAGTGGGATGCAGAGGAAATCTCATGACAAACTCCACAAAACTCTAACAGACAATCTCAACATGATTTCTTCCCTTTAATACCATCCCAGGATCTTAGGCCACATCAGACCTGATAACTACTTTACCACATTAAACACCACATACACACAACATTTTCAGCACCTCCGGCAGACAGCACACAATAATTACAACACCAAAAGCGAAGCCATACACACAACCCTATTAATACTCACTCCTCCGCTGCTATTACTCTACCATCGGACACTCGAACTCTGCCGATTCTCCAAATCAAACCATAAACTTCAGGACTGGGACCAAACTAACCTGGTACATTAAATATCCTCACACAGGACCCATCAACTCTTATCTCAAGAACCTAACCATCTTCTGCTATCTAAGCATGGGCGGAAAATCCGTTCCGCTCTCGGATTTTGCGGATTTTCGGTAAATTCACAATCTGTGAACGCTCGCGAATTTACCGTAAATCCGCAAATTTGCACGCAGCGGATTATTTTTTCTTGGTGATACTATTTTGCGGCGTGCGGCGTTCACTTACCGTCATTCAACGTTTGCCGAGTTGTTTTTCTCGATATTTTGCGAGTGCTGTGCCATTTTCGATCTTGCTGCGGGATCCCGCGGGAGTTTGGCAACGCATCGCGAGAGTTCGCAATTGCGAACATGTAGGTGCGGCGGGCAGCAACAATCTCGAACTCGCGAAATTACAAAATTTGCAATTATGCACAAGAAATCCACTAGTAAGCCGCATAGACCTTCTGAAAATGATGATTTTTATCAGAATAACTCCTTAGGTTGACATTTGCCTGCACTTTTTTGGATTTGAGGCCTTTTGACTTTCTTTGGATCACTTTTGGATTAGAAATCAACTGTCACAAGTAAGTTCGTTTGGGGCATTACAGTTGCTCAGTATATATGAGATACAGTACATTCTTGTCCTTTCAGCCAGTGCCGGGGCACAATTTGTTGCCTTACACCAACCCAGGAACCCTTGTTCTGTGTTGTTGACAGCATTGTTTATGGGCAGGAAAGGATACCTTCCTACACAAAAACAATCCATTGAGCCTTTGTCCTCGTTCTATGGAAAGAAGAAAAAAACTAGGAAAAATAAAAACAATTCTCCTCATTACACCTGCTCTGGGGAGGCGTAAGGTGTGAGCATTGCTCCAGGTTTATGTGAAAATCCAAGAGTGTTGTGTACAAACATCCACCGCAATGCCCATGGAATGCCTCCTTGACACAGAGTAAGGCATGCAGCGCTTTGTGCCATGTGTCTTACTTCATATCTATGTGGCCATGCAAAGCCACATAGGGTGACTTTGCGTCGCATCATATACATGATTGAGAGGCACCAGCCACCAGGGTGTCTAAGCTCTAGCTGCGCAGGCCTCCTGTAAATAACCCCTAAAGTTACTGTCTCACTTTGACTTACTCAGTCTCACTAATTTGCGTAGTATTACTCATTCTGCTCTGACACACTCCGTCTCACTCAGTCCCACTCATTCTCACATATTCTGAAATACTCAGTCTTACTGCGCCACACACATAGTAACACTCAATTACACTCACTGTCATTCTCTTTCCCTCCCTCACTCACCGTCATTCTCACACATTCCTGTTCTTACTGTCACTCATTCTCAGTCTCTTTGCCTTACTCCTTTACTAACTCTCTCTCCCTTTAAGTCACACACATAGTCACACAGACATGCTCACAGTGATGGAATGGTTCAGGCACCTTCATGCTGTGTTAGCAATCAAACAATGTCACTAGCTGCCTCAGATGGTTGCTGGGCCTGAAGAAAGTCTTCATTTTATTTGTATTGTACCAAGAGTGAATAATTTTTCACCATTGATACAAGAAAAATGGATCACAAAACAAGGAGGGTGTAATGTAGTGTAGTCTCCATAAAGGAGAGCCGCCACTGGTCCAAAGAACCCATCTATCAAACCAATCCATCCACTCAAACATCCACCTTACACTTATCCACCACCCTTTTATCCATTCTTTTAATCATCCATCCATCCTTTCGCTTATCCATCCACCTTTTTGCTCTATCTATCTATCCTTTAGCTTCATCCATCCATCATTCACCCTTTTGGCTCATCCATTTATCCACCTTTTCATTCAGTAATCCATCCACACCCATTCATCTACCCTTCGTCCCATCCATCCAGTCAGACAGCCATCCACCCATCCTTTTACTCTTTCACTCAGCCTTCCATCCTTTCACTCACTCACTCATCTATCAACCCAACTATTTATCCATCCATCAATTCAGCCTTTCAGTAATCCATCCATCCTTTCATCTAAACATTCATCTACTCTACCTTTCACTCGGGCATTCCATTGTTTTACTCATTCATCTTTACATACATGCTTTCACTTACTCATCCTTTTGCTCATCCATCCGTAATTTCACTCCATCCTTTCATCCACTCAGCCACCCTTATACACTTTCAATCATCAATTCATCCTTTCACTCATTCTTCCATTCATATTTTCTCTCATCATACATCGATCCATCCTTAAACTCCTCCACCCATCCACCCTTTCACCTATCCATCCATCTATCCTCTCTTTCACTCATACAACCTCTCTCCCTTTCACTCTTTTTCATTCTTACATCCATCCTTTCACTCATTCACTAATGCATCCATCCACCCATTGTTCCTTTCAGTCACTCACCGTCCCAAGTTCATTAAGAGCCTGAGGGGTCATTAGTATGGCGGGCGGACTTTGTCCACCCGCTTTAGCCCCGGGAAATGGGCCCGCCCGCAATGCATGCGGTGGTCCTGCACCACACTGTCGGGCGCATCCCGCATTTGTAACATTGCGGCAGAAAGTGCTGAAAGCAGTGCCCGCTGCAATGCCACAAATGCAAGTTGTGCATTTCAATGCACAACGTGGCATGCTCTGTGGGGTACCTGCCACGCTGTACATTATAATGCAGGGGGGTACCATAGGTGCACCCTCCACCCCCAAAAATCCCTGAGGGCCAGCTATGGGCCCCCAATGGTGAATACCCCATGCCTTTCCGTGGCGGCGTTGCCACCAAGGAAAGGCATTCCACCGCCATGATGCTAATATGAATGGCAGTACCTGCAAGGCACCGCCACCATATTCCTGTGCTTTTCCGCCCGGTAGGCAATCGGACAGATTGCCTGGCGGCGGAAAACTGGCAGATGGTCTTCCCATCTGCCGGGGTCCCACCGCCATGGTAATGTGGCAGGGGGAATTTCTTTGCGGGGGTGGTTTTTGGCAGGCGGATCACCACCGCGGGTAGATCGCCTTATGGGCGTTGCCAATCCGCCCACTATCATAATGACCCCCTATTTCTCCAAGCTGCAGACAGAAGAGGCCCATCAAGAACCCCACTCCCTCTGTAACTGGTCGTTCCTTCTTTCTCTTGGACGTCTACGGTCATAATGTTAGTTTCAAAGTGAAACCAAATGCAGCACTAAATATGTGTTACTGCAAGGAGAGCAGCCCCCTGAACCCCTCCTACAGGCTGCCCCTCCATGATAATCAACACACTGTTGCCACTCACTCCCTCCTTGTCCTCATCGCCCTGCTCAAACCCCAGCCATTGAAGTGCATGGAGTTTTGTAAACTCCTCTCAGGGCCACTGTTCATGCGCCCCCAAAACAACTGTATACATGGCATTCTAAGTCAGCACTTCCTCTCATGTGATGTCACTGTTTCAGCTTGTGCTTGCGCAGTAGGACAGCTTCAAAGTTCACTAGAGTTCACCCAGGAAATTTAGCGCAATGCCTCAGAGCAGTAATTTCTTTTCAGCTGCTCTGTGTTTATTTTCTCTGTTCTTCTCTGAGGGTGGCGGGCCAACACCCCTTTTACCCATGAACACCAGTCGCCCCTAGTGGGAGTAGGTCATAAACAAAGACTAGGCATGACATGGAACCAGAATGCGTTCCATTAATCTACAAGAAAGGAGGTCAAGGTTGTTAGCTTGAATGTAAGGAGTTGGCACAGCCTTAAAAAGAGCTCATGGGCATACAGTAAAATGGAAGAGATTAAAGATGACTTCTTCTTTTAACGAGAGACCCAGTTTAACAAGCATTGGCATAGTCAATAGGTCTTGCATTTGGGACCTTATAAGTGTTTAGCCATGCAACAGTTGTTGTTGCACCAAGGATATTCTGCGGCATAACTAAATACTTAGAGGGTTCACAAAGGGAGACCAATTGGCTATGCCAATGCTTGTTTGTTTTTTGTTGCTGTTTTGTTTAAGTTTACAGATCTACAATAGCTGGACATGGTTTTTATTAGCAGTTCTTTGCATCAAATGAACTTGTTTTCATTGCTCTGAATGTTGTTTCCATTCTGGTTGTAGGAAGCAGTCATTCCCGGGGGTGTGGGGGCTGCCTAGCTGTGCGCCTGCACCAAACTTTGCAAATGAGAAAAAGCCTAGTGCATGCACAATTTAAAAGTGTGGAGTGAGTGAGCCCCAGGCAGCATGACTTCCTCACACAGGAGTTCATGCACTGCACCTGCATACTCAGTATGGTTCAAGGAAACTCGACCCACTCCCTCCCAGGCATCGAACACATATTTACCAAGAAACTCTGAGAAGTGCATGCCTGCTGCACTGACGGCTGTTGGTGTGTGTGCCTCGTGAAAGTGTGCACTGATGGCTGGTGGTGTGTGTGCCTGGTGGAAGCGTGCACTGACGGCTGGTCGTGTATGTGCCTGGTGAAAGAGTGCACTGACGGCTGGTGGTGTGTTTGCCCGGTGAAAGTGTGCACTGATGGCTGGTGGTGCGTGTGCTCGGTGGAAGTGTACACTGATGGCTGGTAGTGTGTGTGCCTGGTGGAAGCGTGCACTGACGGCTGATGGTGTATGTGCCTGGTGGAAGCGTGCACTGACAGCTGGTGGTGTGTATGCCAGGTGGAAGCGTGCACTGACGGCTGGTGGTGTTTGTGCCTGGTGAAAGCATGCACTGACGGCAGGTGGTGTGTGTGCCTGGTGGAAGCATGCACTGACAGCTGGTGGTATGTATGCCTGGTGGAAGCGTGCACTGACGGCTGATGGTGTGTGTGCCTGGTGGAAGCAGGAGCATTCACAGTGATAGAAGACACCAATGAAACTGACGAAGAGGAGGGGGAGAAGGGAGGGGGAGTGGGAGTGGGAGCAGAGGAGCATTCACAGCATAGAAGACACAAATGAAACTGACGAAGAGGAGGGGTAGAAGGGAGGGGGAGTGGGAGCAGAGGAGCATGATTCACAGCTAAAACACACAAATGAAGCTGACCAGGAGGGAGGGGGAAAAGGAGGGGGGTAGTGCAAGCAGAGGAGCCTGATTACAGCAAGAAAAACTTGGATGGCAGCTGTGCATGTGCACAAGCTCGTGAACGCAAGCTGTGGGCCAGCAAAAGCCTCTGGTGGCACTTTTAAAAGCCACTTACTAAATGTCTTGAAGAGACAGCGCGCTGTCTCAGGTGAGACCTAAAAATGGAGGCACAGGCAGATTTAAATCAAGACATATAGTTCACAGATACACTCATCAGCCTTGTGATAGACAGTGGACATGTGAAGTGGACATTCTGCTCCGAAGCAAACAGGTACAATGAAGTGCATTTAAGAAAGTATGGCAACAGTGATGTTGAGCACAGAGAGACTGGGGCAAACCTTTTTTGGTCTTCCACCTTTAGGCAACTACATACAATATAAGGCACAGTTTAAATAAAAAATATATGCATGTTTTGTTAATCAGTGGGAAATGCATTCTCGTACATTACGAAACCTATATTAGTTAATACACTGCCGCTGTCTTTGTGCATAACCAGAGAGCTACATAATTGAATCCTGATTGGTGTAGGGAAGAATAGTGACTAGTGTATGTTTAGTGCTAAATGGCTCCAGACTGTGACCGATAGCACTGTGAAGTCATCATTGTAAACTTCATTACACAAAGTATAAGATAGGCTGCTACAAAATGTGCATAAAGGATTTTTTTTGCTATCATTTTTTATTAATACCAAGAATCCCAAGAGTTGTGATGGCATGTACATCCATCGTAGGTACAGAAGTGGGGCATAACATATCATGTGTATTTGTAAAGCACACGTTCAACCGGAGTTATCTTGGCGCTGAATACCAGATGTTTATTGTTACCCAACTCATTGGTACTAATTTTATCGACCTCAGATAGATGAAAGTCTGAGTGGACTCACCAGGATTTGAACCTGTGACCATGAGGTCAAACACAGGACCCTGAAGTGGACGCATCAGTAAGTATGTGCGAATTTTGCAAATTCTGGTACGCAAATCCGCACGAAAGGGTACTCGCGATCCGCAAAATACGCGAACTTTCGTGAGATTGTGTTTTTTTTATTTTTGCGAGTTCGCTGGATTTTTTTTCACCACAGCTACCGCGAAGTTACCATGTGGTCGTATATGGGCGTGGCCATCTTGTTTTCACTGTTCACGATGCGTATTTCCATTTTTGGGCACTAGTTGCAGGCTCGCATTGTGCATTTCCAGTTCCGGGGCGCAATTGCGTGTTCGCGTCTATTTTTGCGTGCTTGCGGGAAAAAAATATAGCGCAAACTTACCCATGAGGTTGCAATGGGCGCGGCCATCTTGTTTTTCATTCATTACTATGGTTCTGGGCATGCCTTTTCTATCCTGCTTCAATCTTTGTAATCCTTTGTTTGTTTGAACTTTTTAAAAATCTTTTTTACTCATTATCGATCTCTCTATTTTTTTACACCTATATTTTGTGTTTTTCCTACTTTTTGTTACTTTAATAACTACTTTTTTTAGTTCTCTCTTTTCTGTTATTTACTTTTTTTTCCTATTCTTTCCTATTTTTCCTTTCTTTAACCCAGGACCATGGCAAAGGGAGCCAGCAAGTCCAAGGGGAAGAGTCCCGCTCCACGCAGCAGGCTCCCTAGCGGGCGTTTAAGGGGGGAGTCTGTAAGTCCCAGGGAGATCTTCAGCGCGGTGGAGGTGGCAGCACTGGTCTTCTTTGTGCAGCGCCACCTCCCCAAGACCATCTCAGCAAGCGGCAGGCCCAGGACCGGGTACGGCCTCCGGGAGCATCGCCAGCAATGGGGTAAGTTGTGCCGGGCCATGTATCGGGAGTCAGGGGTCTGGCGCACCTACAACAGGTGACGCACTGGTGGTCCGACATACTGGACCGGGATCAAGACCTGCTTGACGTCGAGATCCCTGGACTTGGAGAGTACTAGTAGTTACTTAATAACTACTTTGTTTTCTTCTGCTCTGTGTTATATTGCAAATATATGTTTTTTCCGAAGAGCAAGAATGCTGTCAATTACATTGCAGGTAAATTATGTTTCAAAAGATTCTGTGATTGCAGTTGCTCGCCTGCGCAGTCAGTGGTGGTACTATGCTTACTTGTTTTCAATTTTGTGCTCATTTGACCTGAGTGATTATGTATGAGTGTACTTTACAGAACTGCGTCATGCTAGAGAGACTAGAGACTCAAGTCCAGTCCTTCCTTTGTACTCCTGCCACTAAGAAGAGATAGTGGTGGTGGATTGATAGGTTGAGTATATTATGACTTGTTATTTACTAGGGAATTGTTTAGTGGTCTGCAATCATGCGAATCCAGCAATACTAATATCCTAGTAGACCACATCAGATAGGTCAATAAATTTAGTGCAATTGTTTTTTATTTCCCCGAAATAATTTGTTATAGTTTTTTTGAAATGTTTGATTTTGTTGACAACAATCATCCATGTTTGTGCCTTTCTTACATGTACATCAGCTCCTCCTAGGGGCAAGAGGACAGAGGTGGCGGTGGAGGCGCTGGCGCCGGCGGAGCAGAAAGGCCAGGATCTGTCCGCCGAGGGCTCTTCTGCTGGCCCCAGTAAGTTTTCCTGTTAATATTAATAAATATACTTCCCTAACTTTTACAGCACCTATTTATTCCAAACATTCATCATAATTCTATTTTTTCCTAAATCGTCTTTGATCTTCTTGTAGACTGTTTCTAAATTCTTATCCTGCCTCTACTCTGACTCTCTGTGTGACTACTATTTATTAATATTAGTCTGTCTGTGTAGCTAGCTAAGCTTGCACAGTTGGCAAAATGTGTTAAACAAAACTCACATTCAGCAATATCTCTAGGCACTGAGTGCAGTCCTCTGGGTTGTCCATAATGTCTATTGAAGTCTTCTTAATGTTTATGATTTGACAATTCCCAACAATAAAATGTCAATGGCCACCAAGAATAAGATACTAGTTTACTTTTTGATTGGATAGGAGGACATACTACCACTGTTGCAGGGACTATTCTGCACATACATAACTATGGACAAGAAATAGGGCAATAGTGATAATAGGCGCAGTTAGACTTTCCACATACCTCAGTCATAACAGAAGTTGAACCACCAATCCCCTTACTGACTAGTTAGTGTGTCAGTCATTATTTAGCTCCCGAATGCAGCGATGATCCCCATTGATTATACAACCCAGAAAATAAGACTACTGAGTCAGAGTCCCGACCTCTCCGAGTCACGAAATCATCCTTGCAAATTGCAAACCCTTTCGATCACTCACTCATGACCAAAAAACACCAAGTCTATGTAAGTTTTAAAGCTTTATTAAAAGTAAAACAAGTAGCTCTGTGTGTACTCTGTATATTAATTTTCAATTGTGCATTATATAAAAACATTTATTAAAATCAACTTCATAGAAGAGAAACGGTGAACTCATGAAAACTGAACAGTGGCTGATTTACACATTAATTGTGGGAGACCCCTCACCTGGTTGGAACTTGAAGTACTGGTGGTTATGATGATGAGTAACATATTGCTCTTGTTGGTAGACAGGAATCTTCTGTTTTTTAAGAGAAAAAAGGTGCGCGTTAAAAAGCAAGCATTCATCAGTTGTGCCAAAATGTGTAGCATGTTATGGCTAAGCATAAATAAAAACACCCTCCCCTTCAGAAAGGGGAATTTTTAGTTTAGACTAGAGAGTCACAAATAATTAAAGTTCTTTATGTTGTAACATTTTTTTTCATTCCTAGACAAAATAGGGAGTGGTGTATATGGCATCTAAAAATATGAAATGTTTTATTCTAGGCGGAACACCATCGGCACAGACAAACACCAGTGCCGCGGCCAGCGCGGAGGTGGTCATTCCAGGGGCGGATGCGGTGCCACCAGTGGCCGCAGGAACTTCTGAGGGAGTAGCCTTGGTAGTGGCGGGCAGTGGTAAGCTATTATATTCCTTACTTATTGAGATTGCAGAGTAGGCTCGCTGCAGGGGTGTATGTTGTACAGTACAAGCACACTTTACAAATGTATAACTAAGTTTTTGTCAACCAGGTAGAAGACAGTCACCCTTGACTTCGCATTAGCAATAGCGGTGGGAGTTGATTAGTAACCAATGGCCTCCTCTAAATTTGACTTCAACTCAGCTGTGAACATTTTATCGAGAAGCCAAGTCAGATCAGAGATGAACTTGATGGATGGGATGAACGAAAAGGGAAAGAAGGGTGTAAGGAAGAAGGAAGGACGAGCAAGTTAAATTAATGACTGGCAAAGATTGATACGTGTTTTTGAATGCAGGCAGAGGTGGCTGGTAGGAATCTGATGCATGACCGGTTGGCGCAAGGATGGGTGGAAGGAGAAAGAAAAGAGGACTGCCTGGGTGGGTGAAACAAAAACTGTATGTGTGCGCAATATATCCTTTGGGTGATGGGTGGGGGTTTACAAAATAAAAGAAAAAGGGTGTTTTCGTTGAGAAAAAGTAAGGTTGGTCCAGTTGAGACCTTAAGAAGAATGATTAATATTTACTTTGAATGGATGGATGCCTGGATGGTATCTTCCTCATTGATAGCATAGGTGTATGTAGAGTAGACAGCGTAGACGATCACTGGATGAAGAGTGTTAGTTTGAAGAGCATGTAACACCGCACGTCCGTGCCAGAGTAGCAAAGACGAGGAAAGTAGAAGTTGTAATTTTTCAGAATACTCCCTTGACTAACAGTAGTTTGCAAGCACAGCATATATTGTGTATCTATATTGTATAGTTCACATTATCAAGTCAAGTCACAAGTGCCTTCCTCCGGCGATTACGGGGACCACTCACTACCTATGTTAATACATTTTTTTCAACTCTGTCATTCATCTGTGGCCTATCAGTGTTCACTCAATCAATAAAAACAAAGCACCTCAAGTCATCCCTTATATAAACAAATATCATGTGAAGGGATAGATGATCATATTATCTTCTTCATTTTCCTTTTGTAGTAGTCAGGGGCAGGGCAGGGTAAAAGTTAAATTAATTGAGCAGAAGCCCTTGTAACAGAGTATACCAGTGACACCCATAATAGAAAAGTAAGAGCTTTCCCACCTGCATGTACTGGTAACAGTAACGCAAGTCTGTTTTTCCTGGGTGCAATCTGACTGCGCTGGCATTATGCCGGTTTCCACAAATTTACGTACTAATTTAGCTAAACAAGAGAGAAGAAGAAGACTGGTGTACTGTCTGAGTCTAATGTAGTGAGTCCATAGTGCTAGTACAATTCCTGAAACTCCCACTAATGTTAGAGCAGAGGCCGACAAAGTGGGAGGTTAGATAGATACATGCCACAAATGTTATGTACTGTGCTTGCAAGTTGCTAGTGCTACTGTGTCACAACTTTCTGTTGAATTATTTTGTGTTAATCTTAAAGAGTATTGGTTACAGTATTGTTTTCTTTCTTCATATAGATACTCCTTCTAAACTATCAAGGAAGGAGTTGGATATCCGGGCCAGGCGACGGAAGCTAGAGGCAAATGTCACTGAATATCGGCAGCTGGTGCCTCAGGAGGAGGAGGATAACTCTCTGTCAAAAACAACAGCTGCATCCTCCTCCACTGCCCCTGGGTCATACAGCCAGCCCAATCCTCCAGTGGTACGGCGCCGTGGTCCGGGAGCCACCCGCCACCGCCGAGCAGCGAAACCAACAGCTCTCCCCCACAGTACCTGCAAACCGCGTGTGTACTGCCTTACCCTGCGAGTGGCCTACCTTGAGCAGGAGGTGGAGAGGAAGAAAGTCCTGCTCAAGGCCCTCCCGAGAGAGCTGCGTGACCACCTGGCCACAGGACACCTCCGGCCAAAGTAGAGACTGACCCTTGCCCCTTTTTTAAAGACTTTTGGGGGGGTGGGAATTAGTGGTTGGGGTTTTGGAACTTTTCGGGACATTTCATGGACATTGGTTGGGGTTAGGGAGGGGGTGGGTCGGGTCTTGTGGGATAGTTTATTTTTTTGGGGGTCGAAATAATTATTTATTTTCCACTTAAACATAGCATACGTGTTTTTACTGTTTTCTGGGGGTTGGATTAACGGTACGTTTGTTTTCCTGAAACTTAACTGGCTGGTTGATTCAAATTGTCTAAGTAATCGCCCAAATTTGTACAAAAGTGTCACTGACAGAGTTATTGAATTCAATTGTCCTACTACTTTACTAGTACTACCGTCAGTCTCTCCTCTCCTCCTACTCCATTATTCTTCCTCCCCCAAAATTCTTATCTTAACTGTGATTCGTGTTTGAGAATAGGGCTAGGCACAGGGCTAGCTGCATGGCAAATGGCGATTAAGGTTAGCTATGGAATCCTGGACGGATGAAATAGCATCGTTGTGGTGGTAGTTATAGCGGTACACACTGGCAGTAGCAACATATGAAAAAAAATGAGACATTGAGTGGCCTGAGAGGAGTATTAGAACAGTACGATAGTACAGTACACAGGAACAATGCGATACATTTTAGCCTAAGCAATGCTAAAGTATTCAATCAAAAGTTAACTACTAGTTGCTTGGATTATGGCTACTACAAGAACTAGTACTGAAGGACACAGCAGCGTAAGCTTTCGTCACATGTAGGAGGATGTTGTTGATGATGAATCCACTCAATGGAGGACATGGAATTCTGAATTGATTTGCAAATACTCATGGGTGTGTGTCAAGCAGAATAAGAATATATCCTCAGATTCCATGACCTGCCTTGAAATTGATTTTCTGTTGCTTTTGACCTTATCCTCCCCAGCAAGCGTGTGGAATTATTGGTGTCATTTAGTCACACCTCAATGAAAACCACACAGCCCGGGGGAAGAGGGTTAGGGTTTGAAAAATGGATGGGAATGGGGGTTTTTGGGAAAGTTTTTTGGAGAGAGAAAAAAAACACAGCATGGACAAACAACAAATGAAGAAAAACAAATCTTTGGATACAAAGATATCCATAAATCTTTTAAGGGACATAAAGGAAGTGCATGCATGAAGTTGTTTGATAAATGGATGGTTAGGTTACTGAAAAGTAGTACTTACTACAACTTACTAACTAGTACTAAACAATTAGGCAGTAGAGGGCTGCAGTAATTACGCAATTTCACTTGCCATTCTGCCCTCAGAGAGAATAAACACTTAGTAGTACATTACCAGCTTCGTTACATGCAACTGAACTAGCAGAGACCATCCTCTCACACAACATTGACATTGCGTTCATCATGGAGACCTGGCTCAATGAGCTAGCCTCACCATGCTTAGACATGCTTGTACCCCCCAGTTTCGCCATCATTAACAAAGACAGAAAAGACCAAAGAGGGGGTGGGGTAGCTATTATCCATAATAACAACATGGTCATCACAGACATAGATTCACTCAAATACAACACATTTGAATGTCTTTACACCAACATTAAGACCAAGGATAATGGAACTTTACTTTGCCATCTTCTCTATCACCCTCCAGGTAACACCTCCGCAATCGGGGAACACTTATCTGACCTGATAGCTCATGGTGCACTTGGAGATAGCAATCATCTAATCCTTGGCGACCTTAACCTGCGATGGAATGAGCCCAACAACCCGCTAATCCAATCGCTTTCAAGTTTACTAAGTGACAACAATTTAGTACAGCACTGCACAGAGGAGACACACTACAAAGTAGCCACCTTGGATGCCATCACCTCTCAAAGAAACACATTCACAATCAATCACATACTTCCAGTCGAATAGTCAGATCACCACATGATCCTATTTCATATTAATCAACTAACGCTCCTTCAAACCCCTATACAAGACCCTCCTAAACGATTGAGAAACTTGTCCCAGATTCCTGTGGGAATCCTTGAAGAACGGATAAGCTCACTTCTCCCTGACACCAGCGACCACCTCTCCACAAACAATCTCACTGAATGTTACAACGCTAAGCTATTGTCCGTGCTCAACCAACTAGCTCCCCTAAAGGTAAAAAAAATATGCTGAGCCATTCCATCCAGATCCTGGTTCAACTCTGACCTCAACTCTGAAAGGAGAGATCTAAGAGCCAAAGAAAGAAAGTGGAGAAATAACCCTTCCTCCATCCTCCGCGATCAACTCAAATCAGCCCGCAGGAAGTACAACAATCACATAAAAAAACAAGAAATCCAGCTTTTTCCGTTCTGCGCTGGACGGCGCCAAGAACAGACCCAAGGAGCTATACAGCATCATCAGACAACAAACCTCCAAACATGTGTCCTCCTCTATACAGGCTTCCAAAGAACTATGTGATAAGTTCGCCAACTTCTTCAATAATAAGATCACGAAAATTGAACTCTCTCTGGGCATCAACAACACGCACCTCTCGAAGTGCATCGTGGCTGAACCGAATGATCTTTCTCTTTCTCCTGATTCCTCCTTCAATTCCTGGCTAAGTTTCCGCCCCATTCAGGAATCTGAGATAGTCAAACCCTCATCCAATGTCCTATATCCCATCCCTCCTCTACTGACGAAAAAACTGTAACACGCTTTAGCTCCACTATTATGGACACACTAGTACAGTGTAACCAGGCGCTATATAAGCTTATATAACTAACTATCTAACTAACTAACTATGGAGCTCAATCATAAACATCTCCCTGAAAAACGGAATCGACCCAGACTGTCTTAAATCGTCCAAGTCACACTCCTACTGAAAAAACCTGGCCTAGATGTTATGGGTCTGAACATCTTTAGACCTGTGTCGAACCTCCCCCTTCTTTCTAAAACTCTAGAAAGATGCGTACTACTTCAACTAACCCAACTCCTGGACAACATCAACCTCCTGGATCCCCACCAGTCTGGCTTCAGAAAAGGCTGTAGCACAGAAACCGCGATCCTCAACATCATTGACGATATCCACGGTTCACTAGACTCTGACCAGTGCTGCCTCCTCATTCTCCTCGACCTCTCGGCAGCGTTTGATACTGTAGACCATAAACTCCTCATAAGGGCCCTCCAAGAAAGAGCTGGTCTTGGCGAGATAGTCCTCAAATGGTTCTCCTCCTTTCTACACAATCGCACACAAAAAATAAAAAGCTTCACTTCTGATCTCCAACAAGTCAATAAGGGCGTCCCTCAAGGCTCAGTGCTTTCACCGCAGCTCTTCAACATCTACATGGAACCGCTCTCCAAATTACTTAGGAAAGCCAACATCCGCTTCCATCTCTACGCTGATGATACCCAGATCTACCTGGAAACTACCTCTCTCAAAGACATTCAATGCTCAATGACGTACTGAGAGATATCCAAGACTGGCTGACACGCAACCAACTTAAACTTAAACCCCAAAAAGACGGAGATAGTCCTCATCTCAAATAAAGAAGAAAACCCCCAAATTGCAGAATGGCTAAAAGCCATCGATGCGCTCAATGGGAATCTCACTCTGGCAGACTCGGTTAAATCGCTAGGGATCACCCTAGACCCAAAACTGAACATGACAAGACATATTAAGAATTTGGCCAAAAGTGCTTTCCTTAACCTCAGACTACTGAACAAAATAAAACCCTTCTTTCGCCTAGTGACCTCAAACAGGCCACCCAATCTCTGGTACTGTCACGACTAGACTATGGGAACGCAGTCCTCTCTGAAGTTCCCAAAGTACATTTGGCGCCCATCAAAACTACGCTACATGCGGCTGCCAGAATGATCACAGGTATCAAGAAATTCGAACATATCTCACCTGCTCTCAGGGATCTTAAGTGACTGCCAGTCGAAATGCAGATCAGCTTCAGAAAAGCCTGCCTCACCCACAAAGCCCTTCACACCGGCAAACCTGAATACCTGGCGAAAAAACTCAAAAAATCCGATCTGACCAGGAACCTAAGAAGCTCAAATTCCCTCCTACTCATCCCTCCAAAAACAAGAAAAAAAAGAACTGCAGTTAGATCCTTCACCAGAAGCGCTCCTAAAATCTGGAACTCCATTCCCCCTCACATCAGAACCATTTCCTCCTTTGTTGAATTCAAAAGCCAACCTAAAACCTTGTTCCTTAACCGCTCCCCAGAAATTAAGTAGTTCTAGGCAACTAGTGGACATTGAGCTCTGCTCCAACTCTAAGACTATGATGAAACCTGAGGACAGTTCTGTCCGTCCTGCGGGACAATGTGTTGATCTGATGCTCTTTTGTATATGGTGATTATCTGCTATGTATCTGGTGATTATCTGCTAATATCTGCTGTAAAGCGCTCCGATACCTTATGGTCAGGGCAGCGCTATAGAAAACATCTTAAATAAATAAATAAACATTAGTTTTAAAAATAGCAAAGAAACTTATCAAATAGCTGAGGGATGAATTTGAAGCAGAGCGCACAGAGTCGCACTCATAGAAGTTCACAACAATAACATTATTTAAAAGATAAGGACAAGTGAAGTGGATACTGTAACTGTATGTTGTAGTTGTCCTGGTCAAATTGGGAAGTTGCATGCATCCAGCCATTCCTCTTATTCGCAGTACTCCTCCAATCCATCGGGCGCTCCGCCGATCAATCTTGGTGACCACACTGTCCACTGCCTGCCTGGCGGACGCGGAATTGCGGATTGCTATGGTAAGCCTGAGTTAATATTTTTCCAATTGCACAGGGTAGGTGCCGGCCTGTAATTGTCGAAGGAAAAACAGAAAGGGATATTAAAACACCCCGGAGGAAAAATATAAGGTACAGTGTGTAGTGCAAAAATAACACTTTCACTTTCAGAGGCGACTGTATTACATACATGCATCATTTCTAAAGTGCCTACTCTGAGTCTCTGTTTCCAAGATAATAATTAGCACACAGCAGGCCAGGGCAATGCAGACGGTCAAGGCAGGCACAACTGAGTGAACCAACCTCCATGTAGCATACCTCTTTCACACAGACAGACAAAGCAGATCTAATTTTATACAGCAAGCCACATAGCCGCAATTTTACATGAACCGCTGTCTGGACTCTGGCATAACACTACACTGGCTCGACCACTCCATACCACGACTAGACAGACATGTAGTTTTGCTGTGGTTGTTGTTGACTTGTTTACCTGTTTGCCACTCACAAAATGGCCATAGTTCTACCGTAAATCAACTATGATGATCCATCCATCACAGTGAGTGACTGTAAAGATATTATGTAACTTTGGTCATCATGACTCATCATCAATCATCATGGTGTTGGCAAACTCAATGTTGTTCATGCAGTCACAGTCTACACACAGTGAGTCCAAGGACATTTTCCATATAAAGAAATCATGCAACGTAGTTGCCTCTGCAGTAGAAGTACAATTTGCATTAAGCAAGGTAAACAGAGTAGACTTGAGTTACACTTAGTGTGTAAAAGATTAAATAATAACAGAACACATAGGATTCATTTCATGCACAACAACCAAACAGCAATTGCTTTCATCAGAGCCAGACAGCCAGTGTTTTCCACTGCATGCCATCTCATCATTCATTACCTGTTCCACTTTATGTCAGCATCTTATGCTTAAGTGAAGAGCCACAGGGCAGCCTCTCGTGTCAATTTCAGAAGTAACAGTCAGCATAGTCAGTCATTCCAGTCCTACTTCTTTTGAGGGGACTCGTCTACGAAGCAACAGTTTCTTGATTCTGCGTAATCTGGCCATCTGCCTTGAGAGAAATGGATAGGGGGAGTCTGGAGGAGGAGGATAGAGGAGCATGACTGAGTTGTGAACTTGTGAACTTCAGGAATGCAGACAGTGGGACCTTCAATATGGAACTAAGATGAAGACAGTGCTGCTGATGGATTTGTTGTGATTAGAGTTTTGTTGTGCTAAAAGTTGCAAAACAAAGAAAGACTCACAGAAATAAAAGCGAATAAGGACGGGAAAAAAAGTAAGTATTTCAAGCCTAGGTGTCAGGGAAGTAAGTAGAGCTCATCCTCAAACTCTGTGAATTGAAACGGGAGTTGGTCAGCTACCAGAGAAGAACTTCCGTCACCTAAGTCGGTGTCCTCTTCTTCTTGCGTGGATTCACGTATTTTGTAATCTGGTAGTATGAAGTGCTGATTCATCTTGATCATTGTTAACCTCTCCATTTTTTTGGGCAAAAGGCGGGTCCTTTTTGAAGTTACAATGGCACCAGCAGCAATGAAAACACGTTCAGAAGACACACTTGCGAGTGGGCAAGCCAAATAATTTACAGCCAGCTTGGTGATCAGTGGCCATTGAGGCCTTTTCCATACCAATACACCAATGGGTTCTGATCAAAGAAGACCTCTGTTGGTTCATCCAGATAGGCCTGCACCATCTAATCTAGGTCCTCCAGGGGTGCTCCACTTTGCGTACCAACTGTTGCCTTTGCATCAACACTGGAACGAGCAAACCCTTGATGAGTTATCCAATCCGCTTCCGACAATATTATGGCTGGGCCTGGTGCAGGTGATGATGATACGGTTGCTGGTGTCGGTAACGGCTCTGAGGGCAAGTGACTGCCTTCGGCCACAGAAGAGGACCTTGACGCCGGATGGCCTGCTGCTTCAGTAGTACATGTGGTGGTGCCTTCAATTTCCTGCCGCTCTTTTTCGAACCGAGTGGCTGACAGAGCTAGCCAATGTTTGTACTTGGAAACATCTGCTTCAGAAAAAGGAATTAATGTATTGCTGGCCAGTGCTTATTTGTGACTCTCTAGTCTAAACTAAAAAATCCCCTTTCGGAAGGGGAGGGTGTTTTTATTTATGCTTAGCCATAACACGCTACACTTTTTGGCACAACTGATGAATGCTTGCTTTTTAACGCGCACCTTTTTTCTCATAAAAAACAGAAGATTCCCGTCTACGAACAAGAGCAATATGTTACTCATCATCATAACCACCAGTACTTCAAGTTCCAACCAGGTGAGGGGTCTCCCACAATTAATGTGTAAATCAGCCACTGTTCAGTTTTCATGAGTTCACCGTTTCTCTTCTATGAAGTTGATTTTAATAAATGTTTTTATATAATGCACAATTGAAAATTAATATACAGAGTACACACAGAGCTACTTGTTTTACTTTTAATAAAGCTTTAAAACTTACATAGACTCTGTGGTTTTTGGTCATGAGTGAGTGAGCGAAAGGGTTTACAATTTGCAAGGATGATTTCGTGACTTGGAGAGGTCGGGACTCTGACTCAGTAGTCTTATGTTCTGGGTTGTATAATCAATGGGGATCATCGCTACATTCGGGAGCTAAATAATGACTGACACACTAGCTAGTCAGTAAGGAGATTGGTGGTTCAACTTCTGTTATGACTGAGGTATGTGGAAAGTCTAACTGCGCCTATTATCACTATTGCCCTATTTCTTGTCCATAGTTATGTATGTGCAGAATAGTCCCTGCAACAGTGGTAGTATGTCCTCCTATCCCATCAAAAAGTAAACTAGTATCTTATTCTTGGTGGCCATTGACATTTTATTGTTGGGAATTGTCAAATCATAAACATTAAGAAGACTTCAATAGACATTATGGACAACCCAGAGCACTGCACTCAGTGCCTAGAGATATTGCTGAATGGGAGTTTTGTTTAACACCTTTTGCCAACTGTGCAAGCTTAGCTAGCTACACAGACAGACTAATAATAATAAATAGTAGTCACACAGAGAGTCAGAGTAGAGGCAGGATAAGAATTTAGAAACAGTCTACAAGAAGGTCAAAGACGATTTAGGAAAAAATAGAATTATGATGAATGTTTGGAATAAATAGGTGCTGTAAAAGTTAGGGAAGTATATTTATTAATATTAACAGGAAAACTTACTGGGGCCAGCAGAAGAGCCCTCGGCGGACAGATCCTGGCCTTCCTGCTCTGCCGGCGCCAGCGCCTCCACCGCCACCTCTGTCCTCTTGCCCCTAGGAGGAGCTGATGTACATGTAAGAAAGGCACAAACATGGATGATTGTTGTCAACAAAATCAAACATTTCAAAAAAACAATAACAAATTCTTTCGGGGAAATAAACAACAATTGCACTAAATTTATTGACCTATCTGATGTGGTCTACTAGGATATTAGTATTGCTGGATTCGCATGATTGCAGACCACTAAACAATTCCCTAGTAAATAACAAGTCATAATATACTCAACCTATCAATCCACCACCACTATCTCTTCTTAGTGGCAGGAGTACAAAGGAAGGACTGGACTTGAGTCTCTAGTCTCTCTAGCATTACGCAGTTCTGTAAAGTACACTCAAAATAAAAATTGCAATTCTAATCAAAAATTGATGTTTAAATTAATAGAAGAGAGACCACAGAGAGAGAGAGTTGTTTCATGCACCCATTCATAAACCTAGGCCTACTGGCCCGCAAGCTTGCTGGCCTATGGCAAAAACTGCCTGGCCTAATACACACAAGAAGTATCCAGGAGTCAAAAACACACTCTAATCACAGACAACCGTTGGCATGACAAAAAGAAGGATTGTGAACTCAATATATTTAGATTGAACTAAGACAACACGTGATGCTATACAGACAAATGCACGTGCAGCACATACTCAAGGTGAGAATTTTCCCATCAGTTGTCGAACTGTTCCTCCACTTTCACATCATTTGGCTTCTCCTTACCCAGGAGTTGGTGTGCATAGTCGAACACGTTCGAAAAGAGGACTGTGAGAGTAAGAAGACCCTACGCTTTATCTAATGAGTGGTGTCAGTGTGATGTTACAACTGAAAAAAAGCAGTGCAAGTGAGAATGAATTAGTGATGTGAGTAAAATTAGGTGAGACTGAGTAGAAGTAGAAGCTTTAATGTTTTCTCTCAGCTCCCTAAACCTAAAAACAATGGTGAGATAGCAGATTTAACAGATTTAACTCTGTGATTATAGTGTGTTTTTGACTCCTGGATACTTCTTGTGTGTATTAGGCTATTGTGAGGGGCGTGTATCCAGTATGGAGTTGTTAAACTAGCCCTTGGACCCTCTTCTAAGTAGTGTGTGTTGTAAAAACTGCCTGGCCTCAATATGCCCCCCCCCCACCCACCTGGCCAGGCCCTGGACCAGGCCCCAACAACACCCAAAAAAATCAAGGTCCATGCACCACTGAGTACCCCTGGGCATCATGAATGAAAGCAAGGCAGACTGGGTGCAGGCCTATGACACAAAGCACACTGCCTCGCTTACAAATGGCCCCTAGACCCCCACCCACAAGGCCATGCCCTGGACCAGGCCTCAAAATGGCCGCCACTCACATGGCCACGCCCTGGATCAGGCCCCAACAACACCCAAAAAATCTAAATACACACAAAAATCGCCCCAATCCAATGCCATCCATGCCCTAAATGATGTTTAAATTCAAGAGACCCCACAGAAAGACTTGGTCCATGCACCACTGAGTTCCCCTGGGCATAATGAATGAAAGCAAGGCAGACTGGGTGCAGGCCTATGGCACAAAAATCACCCCAATCCAATGCCATCCATGCCCTAAATTATGTTTAAATTCAACAAAACTCACAGAAACAGTTGTATCATGCACCCATGACTAACTCTGGGCCTCCTGGATACTGTGGCTACCCACAATATATATTTTTTAAAGTTGTGAAAAAGTTTATAAATTGTAGTTGCAGCAACTGCAATGCCCCAAACAAACAACACCAACTTACTTGTAAAATCTCAAATCCAAAAGTGATCCAAACAAAAAGTCCTCAAATACAAATATCCAGTAGCAGCCACAAAGAGTAATCCTTCCAGCTCCAGATCCAAATGAGAAGTGACCAGGACATGAACAAAGCACTGGGAGGCGCCTGCTGGACAGGAACAGGAAGTTGGAGACTCTGGGCACTTCCTTCCTCCCCCCCCCAAAAAAATGGACTCCTTGCACAAAAAGTTCAGCCAAATGTCAATCTGAGGAGTTATTCTGATCCAAATCATCTTTTTCAGAAGGTTTATGCTGCCAGCAATAGATTTCTTGTGCAGAATTGCAATTTTTGCGACTTCGGGAAAGCGAATTGTTCAAATCTCCCGCCGGATGTCAGCTGCACATCGCATCTACGTATTCGCTATTGTTTACTCTTGCGATGCGTGATCGCGGGCCCTTATGACGTATTTGCATTCTCAAAGTCTCGCAGTGCAAGATGGCGGGACTCCATGATGTACTCGTGGTCGAAATGTCTTGCGCGATCACGCAGCCAGATCCAAAATGGCTCAGCGCACGCAAACCTGGAGGAAAACAACTCGGCGAACTCAGAATCATGATAAGTCAACGTCACACGCGCGAGATTGTATCGTGGAGGCGCGACCAAGCAAAAAAAATCGCTAAACTCACAAATTGCGAATTGTTTGGTAATTTCGCATGATTCGCGGACTGCAAAATTGCCAAAAATGTGCAAATTCCGCAAGCTTAACGAATTTTCAGCTTGCTTACGCATTAGTCCTCTGAGCCACCAGAACCGGCACAGCACTAAATAGTAAAATATGCACATCCAACAATGGGGGAATGCAGTAAGTCTAACTGTATGTTAACAGCAGGTGATGCTATGGTGTATAAGAGCAGTTTTCAAGGAGGCAAGAGAAAGAGAATAAAGGAAAGACAAAGGAAAAATAAGAACGAAAGAAGGTTGGTGGTGAGTAAATGTCAAGCATAATGTGCCAACTGGGGGAGGTCTGCAAGTCATGTGAAAGGATCAGTGGGCCTCGGGTGTGGCATGGGCACAACTATTGATTCCCACAGCAGTCCAAAAGGGGTGAATGGCGGCGCATTCTAATAAAATATGGATGAAGTCACAAGGCACATGGTTGCACTGCCAGCATGAGGAGTGGGGCAACAGTCCTGCAGAGTGGAGTCTTGCCGGCGTCCAGAGCCAACCCTGGAGAATCTTAAAAAGGCTGAGTTTACTCTGGGTTTCCCAAACCCCTGACTCAGGCTCTCTAGAAGCTCCACCCAGCCCTACTCCTCATAGGATTACTGACATAACATCAACATTCATAATATCGATCTAAAAAATTATCGACACACAAATATCAATAATATAAATATTGATATTCTGTACTTATTTAAAATAATGCACAAATATCGACACAAAAATATTGTCAAACATTAACATCGCTATCACTAATATTGATAAGTAAAATGTTGTTATAACTAATATCGCAAACTTTAAATAAACATTAAAAATTACACAAATATCAATGACAAAAATATAGACCACACAATTATCGCCAAAAACAAAATATTTACACCTTAAATAAATTTCTAATAACACAATACATAAAAAATAAACACTATCACAAACACACACAAAATATTAAATAAATAGAATAAAACGTAAATAAATTATAATTAAAAAAAAATAACTTCAACATAATTAAATCCACCAAATGAATTACTCTTCACAAACAGAATATATCAAATAAATAATTATTATTATACATTCAATACAATATAAATTACAAATTATATACTATTATACTTTTAAATAAAGTAAGAAAAAAATAAGTTAAATTAAACATTAATTAGCGTTTCCCATATTAGGAAAGAACTGCCAAAATAATTGAAAACATTACTAACAACCAATGAAAAACACCTACAACTTAAGTAACCCAATAAGATTTAAAGAACAATTAAACAAACACTATATAAACTAAAGAAAATGTTACAATATTTTATTCTACAACAACAAATCCAAGAATAAGGGAAATCTCTGCCGGATTGCTTCTACAACATTGAACCTCCTTATTGAAATCTCTGATTTCAACATCACAAAGTAATTAAAATATCAATTTAATATTACAACTGTATGAAATATTCGTGAGGCACTATTTACAATAATGAAATAATTAAGGTATTTTTTTAAATGATATCTCCTACACAGAAACTCCAAAAGACATTCAACTAATTACAAAAATCATCAATTAAACTAATATAACAACTAAAAATCCCAACCCAAAGTGCCCACTATCCACACAAACTCCAAAATACAGAAAATGCTGCAAAACAAATTTATTAAAATCTATATTTTTTTCTGCAGAAAATAAAAAGAAACACTAAAGCCAAGCATCAACAGAAACGCGTCCGTGTGAAAAAATTTCAACATATTCAAACACGTAAGTATAAGTTTGTATATGGTAATCTGTAATACAATTAAAACAATTACAATACATTTAATATTTTTATAAACATTTCTCGTAACATTTGAAACATCCGAATGACTGAAGGTGCAAAACTCATTACTTCCCAGAAAGGAAAACTTATATTATGCTATATGCTCTACACCCTAGAAAAACAGACAGGCGGCAAAATGAATTGGAAATGCAGCAAATAATATGAAAATGCATGTTATGGGAGGGCTACAACAAAATAAACTACTGTATTAAATGTTAAGGAACATACCCACCCCATAACGTAGCTGAAATAGAAGTGAGAGACGCTTTAGAGACTCTTGAAGAAGATAGCACTAACTCTCAAAAACCTACTACTGAAATACTAAAAGACATACTCCCCCAAGTTCAAGAACATGTAAGTGGAAATGACCCACTGTCTTAACGTTAAAAAGGCTAATAGCTAGAACAAAAAAATCAACTGCTACCACCCCACCTGCCCCCAAAACTTTCAGTGAAATTCAAATACCACCTGACCTCACTGTAACTTATTAATAAAGAACAATTTCTTCTTAATGACAATATAACGAAAAAAGGATTATAATATTTGCAACTCCCACAAACTTACTCAAACTACAGAATTGTGAGACATAGATGATGGATGCAACATTTAAAATATGTCCCAAACCAGTTTACCGATTATACACAATCCATGGACTGTATCATAATACCAATATCCCCTTTATATATGCCCTGTTACCAAACAGACAAACCACTACCTATGTAGAACTCTTAACAAAAGTACATCAAGAAACTAATAATTACTATCCTCAAGAAATTATCATAGACTTTGAACAGTCAATTATACAAGCCATCCTGAAAAACTACCCTCACATAGCAATACAAGGTTGCTATTAGCACTTTAATCAATGCATATAGAGACAACTTTAAAAATCTATGCCTAGGGGCCCATTAGGATGGTGGGCGGATCACCCCTGCCGGGCCAGGGGAAGTCACCGCCAGCCCAGCGGGGGCGATACGCCCGCCATCTACACGTCAAAGACCCCCCTGCCATATTAGGATGGTTGAGGGGTCCAAGGCCGGCGGTAAGACCGTCCTCCGCTTTTCCTAGTCGACCGGCGGAAAAGATGGATAATATGGTGGCGGTGTCTGCAAGACACCGCCAACCATATTACGATGACTGCGGAGCTCAGCCTTTCCATGGCGGCATGCCGCCATGGAAAGGCATGTGGTCTTTGCCTTTGGGGGCCCGTAGCAGGCCACCAGAAAGTTTGGGGGGGTGAGAAGTGCACATGGGGGTACCTATGGTATCCCCTTCATTGACATGCCCAAGGTCGCAGGCACCGCGCTGTGCCTGTCACGTTGTGCATGCAAAAGCACAACGTGCATTCCCAGCATTGTGGCGGGCGGTGCTGTGAGAACCCCCGCCACAATGATGGAGATAGGGTTTGCCACCACCACGGTGGCATCCTAATTTCAGGTGCGGGACCGCTGCATCCCTTGTGGACGGTCCTGCATTCCGTTACAGTGGCGGGCGGACTTTATCTGCCCGGCATCATAATAGAGCCCTTAGTGTAGAATATGCAACTAATAGCAATTTTGCATATGAAACTAAAAAGCTAATTGCAATGGCATAAGTCTCAATAACTGATGCAGCAGAAAACTACAATTAATCAATAGAAAGCCTTGACTACCAAACAAATGAACATATATTAATTAAGTCCCCTACTCGGCTATTTAGAGGATACCTGGGTGGGAAGGCTACACAGATCTGGACACAAAAGACAACAAAAAATACCACATTCCATGGTGGAATGTTTATAACAGTACCCTAAACAAAGAAGCAAAAACTAATAATGCTGTGGAAGGATGGCACAATGCATTCCAAGCCACAACAAATTGTAATTGTAAACTGAGTTCTTAAGTAAAAAAAAAAAAAATCAAACCTCTAAAATATAAATATTATGTCAATTATTGCATCCTTTAAAAAAAATTATTTGACATAATACATATATTTTGTATATTAAAAATATCAATACCAATTACAAAAATGACATTTCCAAACACAGCATAATCCCTCCCAAACAAATATAAAGTAAAATATTTTAAAAACACAGATAAACATAGTAATAATTCCATACTCTAAACATAATTGAACATATATAGCAAACCCTAACAAAGACCTATCAAGGCACTAACCGCCTTTCGCATACGCAAAACAACCAACTAAACCTCACAAAAAACAAAAAACCCAAACATTAGATACACTATAGTCTACCTAACTACATTCGCCCTACTCCTAAATTAAGCCTAAAAGCAATTCAATTAAATTTACCTTAACCGATGCGACGCAGCTTCCAACCGTGAACTTCTCCCCTCAGAAATGACCAAAAACAACACAGATAGCTTACAAAAAGTTTAAAAAGCGGCTGCCTAATTGGAATAGGAAAAATACTTGTCTACATTAAACTCAATGTACATTAGAAATGTAATACGTATTAAAAAAAAATACTAATTAAAATTACTAATGTACAAAATATTTTTTATTTGCTTTTTGAAATTAGTAAATTATAATAGTAAATATCAGGACACAAATAATAAATATTATTATACAAAAAAATTATGTTAACTTACCAATGTAAGAAAAAAACATTGTATTGCTTGCTAAAAATGTGAAAAAATGTATTCATGTTAAGAAATATTTTTCATTTACAAAATACTTTCTTACCATTATAATATTATTTATATTTACAATTTAAATAATATTATACAACATATAATATATTTATTATGAATTATGCAAATAATATAAAAAAAAGTATGCAATGAAAAAATGGTAAGAATTGTAAGAAAATGGACGTTATTAAAAATGTACACTTTATGTAATTATGTAATGCATATTTACACTATAAATAAATATTCTATAACTGTTACTAAAATAACTATGTAATAAACAAATGTATAAAAACCAGTGGAAAACTGCATCCTTTATTTGTAAAAATTTACATATTTACCAACCTCTCCATTTTATATAACATATAAGTGTTTCATGCTGACTATAGTTAAAAATTATATGTTTATGTTTAAATATGTACTAAATTTGCAATGTATACAAAATTGTTTCTCTGTATGACAATATATATCAAACATTGTAAAGAAAAAAATGCATTATATTTCTTTGCTTAAGTCTTGAATCAAAATAAAGACATAAATAAAAAATAGATATTGTTCTGTAATTAATTCCTATATTTTTTTGTATTTACAATAAAATAATTATCTTACATTAATTTTCTGTTGTAAATCTTTTTTTAATACACATACATAACATACTTTTCCCACTTAAACATACATTTTTATCATTAACCTTACTCCAAAATAAATACGTCATTTTTACTATTATACTCCCTCTTTTTTTTTTTTTTTTTTTTATTTTCTTTTTTTTTTTTTTTTTTTTTTTTTTTTTTTTTCCAAAGTATAGTAAGTCGGGGAAAGTGATGGACATTAAACCTATATAATTTACTATTCCCACTCCAGACTAGAAAAAGTCAGGGAAAGTACTGAACACTAAACAATATAATGTACTATTCCCACTGCAAACTATATTAACTCAGTGTAGGTGCTGGACACAAAACATATATAAATTACTATTCCAACGCCAAACTATATTAACTCAGGGAAGGTGCTGGACACTAAACATATTTAATTTACTATTCCCACTCCAAACTATGTTAACTCAGGGAAGGTGCTGGACACTGAAAAGATATCATTTACTATTCCCACTCCAAGCTATATTAACGCAGGGAAGGTGCTGGACACTAAACATATATAATTTACTATTCCCACTCCAAACTTTATTAACTCAAGGAAAGTGCAAAACAATATACTCATAAAATGTAATATTCCCCAAAAAATCACCTAAACACATATAAACAATACAACATTATACATATATATTAACATATTCCCAATTCTAAAAACATATCCAGAACAAGGTTAAGAAACATTTTTAATTTTTTTTAATTGTCTTGTATTTATAAATTACATGATAAGAAAACAATAACATTTTGAATTTTTTAAACTAATATTAGACATTAAAAAAGCACAATAATCCTATCTGTTTTTTTCTCCTCAATAACCCACTGGGGCAAGGAATATTGACTGGCTGCCCTGTCGAGTGTCACTGCGTGAGAGCGCCCCGCCCCGCCTACCTGAATGCCCGTCCGCCCATCCGTCTTGCGTGTTGTGTGATCGTCATTCATACGTCGTAGGAGAATGAGAAGCGTCGGAAAGAGCCTCCCCCGTACCGTATTGGCGCATCGGTGTTTGTATAGGCGTTTGCACCCACACCAATGAGGTCAGAAGCAGAAGCGGCAGAAGCGGTAGAAACCACGAAACAACCGAGGACTGCGAGCCGCGCCGGCGGAGAAGCATTGCGTTGTTAAAAAAAAAAAAAAAAAAAAAAGCATACAGCGACTGGAAAGCGATTTGAAGGGAGAAGGCACGGAGGCGAGGGCGCGGAGGCAGAGACCTCGCACGCTAGGCACAAGACAGAGGTAAGTGAAGATGAAGTAAGGAGAGAGTAAAAGCGGGTTGAGCTCAGGACCCCTGGAACCGTATAACAAATGGGTGTGAGCTCAGGACCCCTGGACTGTATAGCAAACAGTGGTAACTACTACTTTTAACCCCGAAATCCCCGCATTCAAATTACTAATACTGAATTCTGGATATTGAGCTACTGGAAGTGTGGAGTGTGTAGCTGGGGACCTTGTTGGTTTAATTGTCCAGCTGCTGGCTCCTCTTTTCTTAAATAGAGTAAAGTAATTTGCACAGGAGGAGTTGGTGGAGTTTGTCATATCAGTAACTACAGAGATGGCCCCCAAAAAAATGAAAACAACTGAGGGTCACAAACTGAGGACAAGATCAAACTCCGCAAATGTTGAGAAAGCGGGCTCCTCGGAGAGGAGCAAGGGGAGCCCAGAGTCTACACCTGTGAAAACAAGAAGGAAAGGTGTGAAAAAGAATATAGTGGCTACTAAGAACTTAGGTTGCTCTACATCAAATTCAATGAAGGAGTTTGTGGGGAAACATTTTTAAAAAGTATTCAACCCTGTCAAAGATAAAGAAATTATGTCCATCGAATCAGTATCTTATAATGAGAACTTCGAGAGAAAAGAGATCAGGTATACCTCCCTACCCTTGGAAGTACATATATCCGATTCCCTAAATATGGTCAACCAGTCGTTGCAGCTACTATCGGACAATAGAGGTTTAGCATCTCCAAGGCTGTCATCATCACCACAAGATCTTTTCTGTAGTGACTTGGAAAGAAGAACCCAAGTTAGCCCGATCACTCAGGAGGATTTAGGAAGAGAAAAAGAAATGACCACGAGTGGTAAGCTGCATCACAGAAGAAGCAAAAATAAAAGCTCTCCGACCTTCGTGATGTTAGTACAGACCAATATGGGGAACTGAATTTAACTCCAGAGATAAATCGGGATCTCTCTGCTATGACTATAAGATCACTCGCAAAGACCGTACCAGCCATACAGGAGGAGGAATTGCTATCGTCCATAAGAAATCAATCCGCATCTCAACCAGCTCTGACGCCAACCTCGCCAACTCCGAACACCTTCACTTCCAGATCCACATCGACCCCAAGACCACACTCCGAGGCACTCTCCTCTACAGACCACCAGGACCCCGCGCAAAATTCAGTGAAGACATCACGGACTTCATCACTCCACACGCGCTCCCCTCCAAAGAATACATCCTTCTGGGAGACCTCAACTTTCACCTTGAAAAGATCAACGACCGCAACACCGCCACCCTCGTGGACAACCTCGCCAACCTCGGACTTAAACAACTGGTCACTTCCCCCACCCACATCGCAGGTCACACACTCGACCCCATCTTCACATCTAGCAATCATGTCTCCTTCAGCCACACCACGGACCTCCTCTGGACTGACCACAGCTGCGTTCACTTCACCTACAACAAACCAAAACCCAACATCCACCTCCAACCTACCCTGCAAAGAAACTGGAACAAAATCACCACGGACCAAATCTCCGCATCGCTCCTTCGAAACTCCCCAGCCCCCTCTTCTAACGCTAACGAAGCCGCCACCAACCTCACCCTATGGCTATCCGACACCTCCGACACCTTAGCACCACTGAAAAAATGGCAAAGCAAACCTGGCAGCAAGAAGGCCTCATGGTTCAACGATGATCTCAAGAAATCCAAGAAACTCTGCCGCTCCCTTGAAAAGGCCTGGAAAAAAGACCCAACCACCAGCACCAAGGACGCCTTCAAAAACGCCACCCGCACTCACCACCAACTGATCCGAAAAGCCAAGAAAACAGCAATCAAGGATCGACTTGACAACAACGCCCACAACGGCAAGGAACTTTTCAACATCGTCAAGGAATTTTCCAATCCCTCGGCCAACTCCAACGACATCACTCCCTCTCAAACCCTCTGCGACTCCCTAGCATCATTTTTCCACAACAAGATTGCAGACATCCACAACAGCTTTGACAACCAACCCGGAAATCAACCCACCCTACCATTTGATGATCATCTTCCCCCCGTGAACATTCTCAACGACTGGAACCCAATCTCCACTGAGGACACCATCCGCCTGATGAATTCAATCCACTCAGGATCCCCCACAGACCCATGCCCTCACCACATCTTCAACAAAGCAGACTCCGTCATAGCTCCGCACCTCAGAGACGTCATCAACTGCTCCTTCAACTCCGCCACCTTCCCGGAAGACTGGAAACACGCTGAACTCACCGCCCTTCTGAAAAAACCAACAGCGGACCCCACCGAACTCAAAAATTACCGCCCCATCTCGCTTCTCCCATTCCCGGCCAAAGTCATCGAGAAAGCTGTCAACAACCAGCTCGCCGCCTTCCTCGAAGCCAACAAATCCCTCGACCCCTCACAATCTGGATTCCGAGCAAAACACAGCACTGAGACCGCCCTCATCGCAGCAACAGACGACATTCGAACTCTACTAGACAATGGGGACACAGTCGCCCTCATCCTCCTCGACCTCTCCGCAGCCTTTGACACAGTCTGCCACAACACCCTTTTACAACGCCTCTATAACATCGGAATCCAAGGAAAAGCTCTTGAATGGATCACCTCGTTCCTCACCGGAAGAACCCAGAGAGTCCGCCTTCCTCCATTCAAGTCCGAGGCCTCTGAAGTCATCTGCGGCGTACCACAAGGATCCTCACTCAGTCCCACCCTCTTCAACGTATACATGAGCCCCCTCGCGGCCATCGCTCGCCAACACGACCTCAACATCATCTCTTACGCGGACGACACTCAACTGATCCTTTCTCTCACCAATGACCCCTGCACCGCCAAAACTAACCTACACGAAGGAATGAAAGAAGTTGCCGAATGGATGAAACAAAGCCGTCTGAAACTGAACTCAGACAAAACAGAAGTCCTCATCTTAGGTACATCCCCCTCTCCATGGGACGACTCCTGGTGGCCGGAAGCCCTCGGAAAAGCACCCATCCCGACAGACCACGCACGGAACCTAGGCGTCATCCTGGATTCCTCACTCTCAATGAACAGACAAGTCAGCGCCGTATCCTCTTCCTGCTTCAACATTCTTCGCATGCTCAGAAAAACTTTTCGCTGGATCCCCTCCGATACAAGGAAAACAGTCACCCACGCTCTGGTCACGAGCCGACTGGACTACGGAAACACCCTCTACGCGGGTACTACCGCAAAACTCCAAAAGAAACTCCAACGAATCCAAAACGCCTCAGCCAGGCTCATATTAGACCTCCCACGCAACAAACACATCTCTGGTCACCTTAAAGACCTCCACTGGCTACCCGTCAATAAGAGGATCACTTTCCGACTGCTTACCCACGCACACAAATCACTCTACGACATCGGACCAGATTGCCTCAACTCACGACTGTCCTTCTACACCCCCTCCCGCCAACTACGTTCTTCCAACCAAGCCCTCGCCACTGTTCCTCGCATCAACAAGACCACCATGGGAGGCAGATCCTTTTCATACCTGGCTGCTAAAACATGGAACTCACTCCCCGCTTACCTTCGCCTTACCCAGAACCACCTAGCGTTCAGAAAACAACTTAAAACGTGGATATTTGACAAATAATCCTCCTCCCCCTCCTAAGCGCCTTGAAACCCTCTGGGTACGTAGTGCGCTATACAAATCCTATGACTTGACTTGACTATGTCTGCAACCTCAATGTTGGATCTAATGCTAATGCTACAAAAAACTCTTCAAGGTCTTTTAGAAGTGACTTTGTCTAACAATGTAATCTTGAAAACTCAAAATGTATTTAGCTAAAATAGAGGGGGAGCTACAGGGAATCAGATCCCACGTGCCAGATATAGTAAGACAAATCCCTGATCCTGACCCTGTGCCAGAAGTGCGGGCAGAGGCGCAGGTGGAAATTGTTGAACAATTTAAAAAAAGCCACGAGGTATACATCTCAAAGTGGCCAATGAGGATAATAAGAAGAGTGGAGATGGATAGACGTGGGAAAATAACTGGAGCAGGAGGGGCAGGTAGGAGATCACTAGGGAAAGGGAGGGAAATCCCAGAGAAACGGTTAAGGGTGGAAAAGGAAGTCGGTGAAAAGGGGAACAAAATAAAGGGACCTAAACCCGGTACGAGTACAATAAAGAAGAGAATCCTAAAAAAGCAGGAAAAAAATTTGTGCCCTCATAATATCCCAGCACCTCAGATGAAACAAGTTAATAAGAAAATGACATCACAGACCAAAGAGGCAGGGAGACTGTTAAGAGGGAATCTGCAGACATGGGTCACCCGGGAGGAGCGAGCCATCAGGCCTAAAATTCAAACATACAAGGCAAATAGGACAGAATCTCTGATTACAAACAGGATAATGAAAGAGGGGAGTGAGGATATGAGGCTATACCTAGAACCAATACCTTTAAGGAAAGGGTATAAGAATTTAGAAAAAAGATTGCCCCTTAATAGGACACAACTTCTGCAGGGCTTTTCCAAATGCCACAATCTGAAAGCTATAGGATCGAATGGCCTCAGACAAGTGGGCTTTAGCCAAACAAAAGAAAGGAAAGAGGTCACTAAAATTATGCTGTATTCAAAACTGGTAAAAAATATGATTAAGAAAGCAGCAAACTACCTACAGAATGAGGGAATTCGACTACTAACCGAAGAGGAGGTACTGGGAGAAATAGAAAGAATTGGATGGCAAGGAAATAACTTCCTAAGATGCCACACAGGGTTAGGAAAGAGGCAGGTAAGGATAAGAAGAAGATGATGAAACCTCCCTGGGT
This sequence comes from Lissotriton vulgaris, assembly GCF_964263255.1. Classification (NCBI taxonomy): domain Eukaryota; kingdom Metazoa; phylum Chordata; class Amphibia; order Caudata; family Salamandridae; genus Lissotriton; species Lissotriton vulgaris. The sequence goes on along the minus strand of NC_141695.1, from coordinate 1,457,952,952 downwards.
AATATACAAATAGTAGCAAATAACTCAAACTTAGAAAATTGGTGGGGAAATTGGAGCAGGGTTACGGCCCAGGCGGGTCCCTCATCTAGAGCTTTCGAAGGTCAGGGTGAGGAAGGATGGCTAGAGGACATGGAATAGGTAGAGGATATGCCACATAGCATAAGATTGGCCTCCTGGAACATAAACGGCCTAGGAGATGAAGTTAAACAAAAAAATATAAAGGCATTAGGTGAAAACACAGAGATTATATGTATCCAGGAGACCTGGCTATGTGGCAGAATCCCGACAATCGATGGCTTCGTCCAGCTAAATCGATTGGCTAAGAAACAGAGATTTGGCCGTACTGCTGGGGGAATAATGACCTTGGTGTCAACCAAAATTGTGAGAAAGGTGACAGAAATTACGGTAAAATGTAAATGCTACTGGTCTGTAGAATAATGTTATCAGGATGTATGAAAAATAATATGATATTGCTAATAAATGTTTATATGCAATGGGATACTGTAGGGGAATATGCTGGGGAAATGGGGTTATTTAAAGAAGACATAGATACGATCTGTGAAAAGTATGGTATGGATGTGATCATGTTAATGGGCGATTTTAATCATAAAATGCATCCCAATAATGTAGACTGCTGGTTTCAAGAATTACTAGAGGCCTATGAGATACCGCAAGCTATTTTTACAGATTGTATAACAAGTGCTAAGGATACCCAGTTGGGAAACTTTTTGGGAACAAAAAATCTTTTCTGTCTAAATGGAAGATCCCCCTTAGACTGTCCAGCAAAAAAAACGTTTAAAGTGGGCACTCAAAATTGTCCAATTGACTATGTATTTGTGTCCCCCTGGAGTTTCCAACTATTAACAGGGTTTAGGATCCTGAATAGAGAAGGAAGTGACCATAATATTGTAGTCCTGGAGTTCCCAGATGTACAATTAGAACCTTGTACCCAAGTTATGGAACAAAGGATGGATTACCCTATGCGACATACAACCAGGTTAACGGAAGAATATATGGCCAAATTGGTGCAACTACAACAGAATTTTGATCTGGATGCAGTAAATGGCCAGGGCCTAGATTGGTACGTAGGGAAAATTGAGGAGGTAGTCCAAATCCTCAGTGAAGGATTGAGATCCGGCCAAAAAAACCCTAAAGGAAACAGTTTAAAGGTGGAGAAACAAGGAGGTTGGTTTACAAGGGAATGACGAGAAAAGAAAAGAGAATTGAGGAGAATGGTACGCCGTAAACTGTTAAAAGGTGGGCAGGGAAGTGGAAATACATTATTATCCCTAAAAAGAGAATATAACATGTTAATCAGGAAGCCAAAAAGGTAATTCAAAGAAAGTTGTTGGCAAAAGTTATTAGAGGCCATCGAGGCAAAGAACTTACGCCAGTTCTGGAAACTAGTTCATTCAGCAGCAGACCATCAGCCGGCTGGAATGAACTGTGTTGTGGAGGAAGCAGCCTGGGAGAAATACCTAGAGGACTTATATAAACCTCGGAGTTACCGGGGAGAGAATTGGCACACAGATTGGAGCGGTCTGGTAGCCGATATAAAACTTGACTTCGCGGTCTCTATAGTTAAAAAAACGATAAAGGGCCTGAAATTAACAAGGGCAGCAGGCCCCGACAACCTCCCGGCACTGATAATTAAAACCCAAACAGACTGGTGGGCGGAATTTTTTGCTAATATGTTCCGAGTCATTTTAGACACTGAAGGTTCCCTGATAATTGGAAAGGGGCAATAATAAGGCCCATACATAAGAAAGGTAATAAGCACACCCCAAAAAATGACAGGTTAATTAACCTGTTAGATATTGGGGAGAAGATATTTACTAAGATAGTGCTGGTCAAACTAAAGACTTGGGTAGAAGGGAACTTAATTGTCCCGGTAGAACAGGGGGGATTTAAAGAAGGGCACTCCATGGTGGACCACTGTTATGCCCTCTGGGCACTTGCCCGTAAGTCGACGGAACAAACGGGGAACATGTTCTGTTGTTTCGTCGACTTCCGGGCAGCCTTTGATTTGGTGGACTGCGGGAAGCTATGGGAGTGCCTGACTAAATATGAAATCCCAGTGGGACTACTAGCAATCCTAAAAGAATTGCACAGAGAGAACTGGGCTCAAGTAATTAAAGACAATCAAGGGGCACTGACAAGGAAAATAGATATAGCAAACGGGCTAAGACAGGGTTGTGTCCTGGCCCCACTCCTCTTTTCTATTTTCTTAGCAGATCTGCCAGCAGCACTGGAAGTCGAAAGAAGTGCTAGTCCAAGAATGAGTGGCAGGAAAGTGGCAAGCCTGCTATACGCGGACAACCTAGTAATAATTGACCAAACAGAGCTAGGGCTACAGAGAAAATTAAATGTATTTAGTGACTACTGTAAGGCTAAACTTTTAGTAGTAAATATGGATAAAACAAAGGTCCTGTGTTTTGGTAAAAGGTCTAAAAGTTTTAGCTGGTACCTGTGCAAAACAAAACTGGAAACTGTAAAGGAATATAAATACCTAGGCCTATGGTTTGAAAGCTCTTTAAAATGGGACACACATATTGAAGCTCAAATGGCAAAAGCATCATCCTCTATTTGTGGGTTGAAAAAATGTAATAGAGATTATGGGGACCGGTCGCATATACCCATGATAAAGGCTTATGAAGCAATGATCCCTCCCCAAGTATTGTATGGGGTGGAAGTTCTCCACTTCAGCGGCAAAGTGGGTTGGGATCGAGAGGAAGGTAAGGTGTTGAAAATGCTTCTGTCCTTGCCAAAGTCAGCGATGATTCAGGCAATCAGATTAGAGACAGGAACAATAGCATGGAACATTCAGGCCAAAATGGCAGTGGCAAGGTTCCGGAAATGACAATTACTAGAGGAAACCCAGAAGGTGTCCCTTTGGTGCAGTAATGAAATCCGGCATAGCAACCTAAAATGGGTAGCGGAGGCAAAAAGGAAAATAAAGGAGGTGTCGGGTAGTTTAAAGGTGAGAGTCAATCAGAGTCCTGTAGAAATTGCATTCACCAAGGGCCTACTTAGAGCACAAGGAAGGGAGCTATCAAGAAACCAAGACATAAAATACTTGCGAAAGAAAAAGTCGGTCCAATGTATGTTAGAAGCATGGGAAAATGATGCATGGTATCCATACTTAGAAACCCTGCCGAACTACAGATTGAGGTGGGAAATTTTAAAAATCCGAATTTGAATTAATCCTTGGCTATTGGAGGGGAGATTAAAGGCAGAAATGCTATATCCTGACGGTCGATGTAAGTGTGGACTGGAGATGAAGTGTGATATCTTGCATACACTGTTGGATTGCCTTACAAGTTTAGGAGTGAGAAAGCAGTTCTTACGGCCGTTATTTATAAAATATGGAATAAATTCACGAGGGCAAGCTGCTATTCTACTGATAAAAATTGAAAAATTGGATACTGCAATTGCACTAGGGAATTATCTGAGAAGTGTAAATCGTTTGGCCAGGGAAAAACTCAAGAAAGTATTGTGACTCATTCTTTACATACTTTTGCAGGAGATAATGTGAAAGACCGATGTACGTTTAGTTCAAATGGTTTTAACTTTTGTAAAATAATAATGATGTATGTAAAGGGCTTTTTAAAGACTGTAATGCTTATTTTAATAAGTTCAGATGTTTTTAACATTTTTACTGATCTTTTTTTAAATTGGAAATATTGAAAAATATGAGCCAATGGTATCTTATGGCTTTACTATAAATGTATAAGTAGAGCAGCTCAGAAAAGTAACTGTGTGATGTTAGAGATCATTACGTATCAATTGTCATCAATTGGATTGTAATGTTTTATAATTTTTATGAACTCGAAGTTTAGAGACCATGGTCTAAATAAACAGATTTTCTCTCTCTCTCTCTCTCTCTCTCTCACTCCAAACTATATTAACTCAGGGAAAGTGCTGGATACTAAACTAGAAAACGTCAGGGAAGGTGCTGGACACTAAACCTATATAATTGACCACTCCCACTCCAAACTACAAAAAGTCAGGAGAGGTGCTGAACACTAAGCAAATATAATTTACTATTCCCACTCCAAACTACATTAACTCAGGGAAGGTGCAGGACACAAAACATATATAAATTAATATTCCAACGCCAAACTATATTAACTCAGGGAAGGTGCTGGGCACTAAACACATATTACCTCAGGGAAGATGCGGGACGCTTAACATATATAATTTATTATTCCCACTCAAACCCGTCTTAATTCAGGAAAAGTGCTGAACACTAAACATATATAATTTACTATTCCCACTCCAAACTTGAAAAAGTCAGGGTAGGTGCTGGAAACTAAACATATATAATTTACTATTCCCACTTTAAACTGTATTAAATTAGGGAAGGTGCTGGACACTAAGCATATATAATTTACTATTCCCATCCTAAACTGTATTAAATGAGGAAAGGTGCTGGGTACTAAACATATATAATTTACCATCCCCCCGCCAAACTATATTATCTCAGGGAAAGTGCTGGACACTAAACATATATATTTACTATTCTCACTCCAAACTAGAAAAAGTCAGGGAAGGTGCTTGACACTAAACATATATGATTTACTATTTCCACTCCAAACTAGAAAAAGTCAGGGAAGGAGCTGGACACTAGAGATATATAATTTACTATTCCCACTCCAAACTATATTAACTCAGGGAAAGTGCTGGACACTAAACATATATAATTTACTATTCCCACTCCAGACTAGAAACAGTCAGGGAAGGTACTGAACACTAAACAATATAATGTACTATTCCCACTGCAAACTATATTAATTCAGTGTAGGTGCTGGACACAAAACATATATAAATTACTATTCCAACGCCAAACTATATTAACTCAGGAAAGGTGCTGGACACTAAACATATTTAATTTACAATTCCCACTCCAAACTATATTAACTCAGGGAAAGTGATGGATACTAAACATATATAATTTACTATTCTCACTCCAAACTAGAAAAAGTCAGGGAAGGTGCTGGACACTAAACGTATATAATTGACCATTCCCACTCCAAGCTAGAAAAAGTCAGGGGAGGTGCTGAACACCAACCAAATATAATTTACTATTCCCACTCCAAACCATATTAACTCAGGGAAGGCGCTGAACACAAAACATATATAAATTAATATTCCAATGCCAAACTATATTAACTCAGGGAAGGTGCTGGACACTAAACACATATTACCTCAGGGAAGATGCGGGACACTAAACATATATAATTTACTATTCCCACTCAAACCTGTCTTAATTCAGGAAAAGTGCTGAACACTGAACAAATATAATTTACTATTCCCACTCCAAACTTGAAAAAGTCAGGGAAGGTGCTGGAAACTAAACATATATAATTTACTATTCCCACTTTAAACTGTATTAAATCAGGGAAGGTGCTGGACACTAAGCATATATAATTTAATATTCCCATCCTAAACTGTATTAAATGAGGGAAGGTGCTGGACACTGAACATATATAATTTACCATCCCCCTTCCAAACCATATTATCTCAATGAAAGTGCTGGACACTAAACATATATAATTTACTATTCTCACTTCAAACTAGAAAAAGCCAGGAAAGGTGATAGACACTAAACATATATGATTTACTATTCCCACTCCAAACTAGAAAAAGTGAGGGAAGGGGCTGGACACTAAAGATATATAATTTACTATTCCCACTCCAAACTATATTAAATTAGGGTAAGTGCTGGACACTAAACATATATAATTTACTACTCTCACTCCAAACTAGAGAAAGTCAGGGAAGGTGCTGGACACTAAACATAAATAATTTACTATTCCCACTCCAGACTAGAAAAAGTCAGGGAAGGTGCTGGACACTTAGGGGCCCACTAAGATGGCGGGCGGATTGCCCCCACCAGGCTGGCGGAAGCCACCGCCGTCCTGGCGGGGGCGATCCGCCCGCCATCCTACCCTGAATGACCCCCCCCCCACCATATTAGCATGGCGGGGGTACCGTAGCGGACGGAAAGACCGTCTGCCACTTTTCCGCCCCGGTTGCCTTGCTTCCAGGACGGAAAAGGGTTATTATGGTGGCGGTGTCTATTAGACACCGCCAGCCATATTATGATGGGCATTGCTGCCACAGAAAGGCATGCGGAGTCCCCCTGCGGGGGCCCATTGCGGACTCCCAGGGACTCCGGAGGATGCACATGGGGGGTACCTATGGTATCCCCCCTGCATTTCAATGCACAACATGACAGGCACCTCGCGGTGCCTGTCATGTTGTGCATTGAAATGCACAACTAAAAATGTGGAAAGCGCCCGCCACTGTCGCAGTACAAAAGGGGGTGGTGATGGACGGAGCATCTGAACCAATCAAACACTCACACCCAGTCAACACATCTGGGTTTAATCCATCACCCTTCTTTAGCCCACTATGCCACCCCAGTTCAGACATGGCCATATGCAAATCAGTCTGACCCTGTGCCTCATGGGAACAGTCCAGCCCGAACTGCCAAGCCATGTCTTCCCTGGACCGGAAACAAGCTTCCGAGGACCGGTTTCTGGCATTTCAGCCGTCTTCAGCCCGGCTTGCTTGAATCTTTAGTACCGCTTTGTTCACCATAAATTGGCAGGGTATGCTCAGACCTGAGTACCTTGCTCACTTTGCCACTGGAGTCAAGCAAGCTGGGCTGAAGACAGCTGAAACATATATAATTTACTATTCCCACTCCAAACTGTATTAACTCAGGGAAGTTGCTGGACACTAAACATATATAATTTACCATCCCCACTCCAAACTATGTTAACTCAGGGAAGGTGCCGGACACTAAACATATATCATTTAATATTCACACTCCAAACTATATTAAATGAGGGAAGGTGCTGGACACTAAACATATATAATTTCCTATTTCCACTTTAAACTAGAAAAGGTCAGGGAAGGTGTTGGATACTAAACTTACATAATTTACTATTCCCACTCCAAACTGTATTAACTCAGGGAAGGTGCTGGAAAATAAACATATATAATTTACTATTCCCACCCCAAACTGTATTAACTCAGAGAAGGTGCTGGACACTAAACATATATCATTTACTTTTCCCACTCCAAACTAGAAAAAGTCAGGGAAGCTGCTGGGCACCAAACATATATAATTTACTATTCCCACTCCAAACTATGTTAACTCAGGGAAGGTGCTGGACACTGAAAAGATATCATTTACTATTCCCACTCCAAGCTATATTAACACAGGGAAGGTGCTGGACACTAAACATATATAATTTACTATTCCCACTCCAAACTATATTAACTCAAGGAAAGTGCAAAACAATATACTCATAAAATGTAATATTCCCCAAACAATCACCTAAACACATATAAACAATACAACATTATACATACATATTAACATATTCCCAATTCTAAAAACATATCCAGAAAAAGATTAAGAAACATTTTTAATTATTTTTTTAAATTGTCTTGTATTTATAAATTACATGATAAGAAAACAAAAACATTTTGAATGTTTTAAACTAATATTACACATTAAAAAAGCACAATAATCCTATCTGAAAACAAAACACCTCTATATTAAATATTTATTTATTTTTAATGAAATTGCATTTTTCACTATTGTTATCCCTTATAAAAACAACAAATCATAATAGATTTTTTAAATTAATTTCAACTTTTTACTTTTTCCAATCATTTTTTAATTTCAAACATTACTCCACAAAATTATCTGAAATACCCATACGTTTTCACTATTAATATAAACATTTATGAAAATGTGAAATTCTTATGTTTTATGTTAATAATAAAAACACATGTTAAACAACCCCCCTCCTCCCCTATAACCCAACATCCCATTCATACAAAAGAATTTTTTGAATTTCTTCATTACTTTTTTTGTAATGTAATTTTTTTTAAACACTCCCCACCATTATCCCCTATAACCCCAATATCCTGCTCCTAAACAACAATTTTACATTTATTTAATATAACTCACATTGTTTTTTAAAAATACACCCCACCATTATCCGCTAGAACCCCAACACTCCGCTCCTAAAACACAATTTTAAATTTCTTTAATATTAATTAAAAAACATTTTAATTAATTGTTTTGAAATACTCCCCTTCCTTATCCCCTATAAACCCAACATCTCGCTCCTAAAACAATTTTTCTATAAAAGATATCCAATTTATTAAAAATTATTATTACATTTACTATAAGAAAAAAATCTAATTTACAAAATTGATATTTTTTAATAACAATATTTTCAAAATTTATATTTTTAAGAACAATATTTCAGTCTTTTCTCATATTCCTGTCCCCCTTTCCTTCTCTGCCTCTTTTGATTTGTCATTCATTTTGTGATTTCTGTGTAAAATGTTTAATTTAATATTTGTGTAACTCTCTGCTGTTCTATTTTTTTTTACATCTTTGGTGCTTTTTTCATTTTTGTCTCCCTTCCTGTCCTTATCTGCATTCCTTACTCTTTCTTTTCTGAGCTCTCCCCTTTTTCTTCCCCTGCCCTTTAGGCTACTTCCTGCCGCCGCTTTCACCTCCACTTTTACTGTTATTCCTCTTGTTGTTTGTTGCCTCATCATTAGTCTTCTCTTTGCCATCCTCGAGTATTCTCAGATCCTTAACTCTTGTTCTTTCTTTGTTCCATTGTGTCATATTGTGCAATTGTTTTCTAATTTTGTGTTAATTGCTTCGTGCGGATACTCTGTAAAGCTCTATATAAAACTCATAACAAATAAATAAATACATAAACAACACACTAAATCGATATTCTTGACATCGATATTATAAACAGCAATAATTTTGACTATCGACTTTAAAAACTTGATATTATCACACAACCATATTTAAAACTCAATATTATATCTACTTACCCTCCCCAAACTGCACTAGCAGACAAGTCTGGTAGGTCGGCATAAGGCTTGCTGTTTTGTAACTGGGAGGAGGGTTGATGAATCAGGAGGCTGTAGAATCTAGACATCTCTCACTTAAACTAGCCCCAGGTGTTGAGGTATGAGAGCACTGGGGAGTGGGGGGCAGACCAGGGATCCTGGCCATGTTTCCCCATTATTGCATGTAGCACCACTGTTGGGTGAGAGGCAGGTCACAGTCTTCTTGCAATGCCACACAGGATTGGAACTCACCGTGCCATAGGACTCATGCTGCACCCTACTGATGAGGCCTGATGAGTCCTGAATAGGCCTAAAGTGGACTGGGAATGCTTGAATTCTATTCCATAGGGGGCCACACAAATACAAGTCAGATTGAGCTGTTCCCCTGAGGAAAAGGGTCAGTACTCATTTTCATAAAGCGAGGCTGTGTCTAGAATGGAAAGATGGGTGAAAATGATATATTGGGCTGCGCCTGGCAGTCCAGGGTGAGCTATTTCTATGAGGAGCATGGTCAGAACTGATTTGCATAAGACAGACTTTTATCTAGAATGGTATGGTGGATGAAAACCAATGGACTAATTAATTAAGAATAATTCATGCATTCCATCCAGCAACGTATTGTTTATTACTATTTTAAAAGTGTGACACCTAGTATCATTCTATCCCTGAGTAAACCAATTAAACTTCATGACTCTATCATGTGAGGAGTGATTGTGTTAAATTATTAAATATGCCAAATTAGCGAAGAATTAGTAGTTAGAAAATAGAGCTCAAATAAAGTAGATGTGTGAGGAGAAATCTCCAGCAGTCTCTGACACTTGCTTGTTTTGCAAACAATTTTGCCTGTAACCAAAGTGTTTATGAAAATGACCACGCTCACGACTTACTGTAGTTATGAAGTTTGTTACCTTTACAGATTTTTGACTGCTGTAGAATATGTAACAGGGCGATGATCATGTTTAGCTCTTAATGGAATCAGATAGAGAAGTGTGTATATTATGTGTAATTCACTTAACATCTTGCCAGTATTCACCATATGTTCAGAACAGATACCGTTTGATATCAATGCTGCAGAAGCTGTAGATTCTTCAAATAGTTATGTGTATTTATGTAAATACTGTTCTCACTATCAACTATGCAGTTCCCTGATGATTTGTAGAAAGTGTCAGTACAGGACAAAGCCGAGCTGAGAATGCTGGCTAATCACATGTTCAATTTACGTGAAGCTTGACCAATGAGAAACATTTGGAATCTGTTTCCTGTCACCAATGTCGACAAGTTAATAATCCAGGATCAAGTGACTAATATAGAGGATAAAGAACCCCGCTGTACATTATAAGGATATTGCAAGTCGAAGAGGAGTTTTCTACCCATATAAACGAACGAGGCCAAAGGTCAGAGAAGTCTGAGGTGACTTGCAATATCCTTTTAACGTATGACAGAGTGTATTTGTAAGAAATAGGGTTGTTGGTTGACTGGGTGTGTGAGACCTGGTCAAGCTGCAATCACAATTCTTGTCAGGTTGAGGCACTGGCCAACCCTAAATTAACCTGTGCTCAACCCCCTGATAGTTTGGCACAGAGCAGTCCGACTTAAATTAGAGGTAGTGTGTAAAGAAATTGGGAAACACGTCAAAAAGTAATAAAGTGAAAACACCACACAAAAAGGATCTCACACCAAGTAAAGAAACTAGAACTTTCTTTAATAAATAAAACAAGACCAAACAACAAAACCAATTAGTAGAACAAGAGATATTCAATTTTGAAGATTTTTGTAAAAAAAGCACCAAAAAGCACAAAGTGCCAACTGTGCATATCTGGTAGTGCTGTACCGAGACAAAGTCACAATTCCAGGCTGACCGCGATGGAGTGCGGGTCAGCTACAAGCACTCAGTTAGGCCTGCTGAACAACGGACCTTCAAATCCAGGATTGCAGAGAGTGGCAAGGATCCGCGCTGAAGATCCGTTGCACAGCCAAAGTGATGCGCCGGTTCTCAGATGCGACGAGACTGCCATAAGATGGCATGCATCCTCATTGAGGATCCCATTGACGGGGCTTGAGACGTGAAATCCGGTGTCAAAGATGTGGCATGCAGTTGGGATGATACATTGGTTCTGAATAGCTGCAAAGCTATGATGTAGCGTCTGTGAGGCTGCCGTCGATGAGGGATGCAAGGGCCTGCACCAAGGATGTGTCAAGCAGTGGAGGTTCCGATAGGCCTTGCTGGTGATGTATGTCTTTTCAACATGTCCAAACAATGCAGTCGCAGAGATGCATCAGTTCTGCGCGGAATTGCACCATGCGATGATGCGTTGGTTCCGCTGGATCCACAGAGGCTGGCAAGCACCTTTGCCCCCTTCCAAGAGTCTAGGACTGGAGTGGCACCACCTGTCAGGCTAGGCTCGCAGATGACAGAGTCTAGGAACAGGTGCAAGGTTGTTGGAGGCCTGTTGTGTTCCTGAGGCTTCAGATCAGGAGGCACAACAACTAACCCTTGGAGTCAATATTGGGTTCTGGGCTCAGGAGATACAGGTCCAGTCCTTCTCACCAAGGTAAGAGGGCAGCAGGGAACAGGTCAACACACCAGGGCAGAGTGACGGTCCTTTTAGCGGCACATTAGGCCTTCTTTTGACAGCGTATCCACAGGTCCAGAAGGGTACTGAAGGGGTGGTTTCTGAGGTCCTGTAATTATACCCGGTTGTGCTTTTGAAGTGGGGAGAATCTTCTAGATGCATGCCTTTAAAGTTCACAGGTGCCCTGCTATCCTGGTGCCTGCTCCAGATTAACTGCAAGGGGTACGCAGCCCTTCAGGAGATGCAGGTCCTCCTTCCCATTCCTGCCAGTGATGGCCCATTAGGTCAAACGTAAGCTGCCATTGTGTGTGACTGTTTAGGGGGAATACACAAAACCCAACTGTCACCCACACCAAGTCATGTGACCCAGAGATAGGCTGCAGGTACCAAGTGGCTAAGTAAAGAAAATGCTAGCTTTCTAAATGTGTCATTTTCTGAATTGTAATTTAAAATCCGACTTCACCATAAGTTTGGATTTTAAGTTAGGATTCGGGAAACACCAAACATGAACTAGTTATATGGTCCAATTTGGAATTTACACTTAAAAAATGTAATAAATCAACTCCAACGTTATCCTATTGGAAAGGTAGTCATTGCAGAACTGAAAAAAGAATGTAAGAGTTTTTCACCACCAGGACATGTAAACCTTAAAAGTACATGTCCAACTTGTGGAACACACTGCACTCTGTCCATGAGGCTGTCCATGGCCTACATTAGTGGTGACTTATATGTATTAAAAAGGAAGGTTTGGGCCAGGCAAAATATTTATTTTGCCAGGTCGAAATTGCAGTTTAAAACTGCTCACACAGGCTTCCATGGCATGCCTGAAACATATTTAAAGTGCTACTTAAGTGGGTGGCACAATCAGTACTGCTGGCCCACTAGAAGGATTTAATTTACAGGCCCTGGGCACAAGTAGTGCCACTTTGCTTGGGTCTTAAAAAACAAATTAAATATTCCACAAGCACTTTAGCACTGGTCAGCAGTGGTAAACTGTGTAGAGTCCTAAGACCAGCAAAAATGAAGTCAGCAAGGATGCAGTTCTAACTGTATTTTATTACTTATACTGCATGGTCACACCATTACTCTTTCCATAAACCACAAACATTCTTGAGGCCTCATCTACAAGAAAATGGTGCAGCACCGCATGCCATTTAGCTGCGTCATTTTCAAAGCACAGGGATGCATTGCATCAACAACAATACGCCTCCCTGTGCTTTCTCCATCACTGGCGAACAATTAGCTGCCATGCACCAGCGCAGGCACCCTTGCAACATTTTGCTAGGGTGCCTGCTTAGCGGTGATGATTGTTTTTGTGCAGGAAGGGGCACCTTTCTGCACAAAAACAATCATTAATGGCATTTTCCTATTTCTATGCATGCGGCAGAATGCAGCACACATAGAAAGCGGAAACAAGCACTGGGAATGCAATCGAATTCGCCTATGTGAATTTTTTGTTGTTGTAAATTTTTAGCTTGGTGAGCAGTTGTGCAATAGAAGTTACTGAAACTCCATAAAAGTGTTATGACTTGTTTATTGAGAAAGCCAATATATTGTGCAGTAACAGCGGGACTTGCCTATGTCATGGCACTAAGACAGTGTTAGCATAGGATTGGTATACTAACCTAAAGTATTTCCAAACAGTCTTACTGAAGAGCAAAACTCTTTGAAGAAGAAACCAGCTGCAGGAGAAGCCCTGAAAATTATTGACGTAAGATCATGTTTGATGTAAAGTGAAAAACAGTTGCACAGAAGTGCAAATTCTCTTGCACAGAACAGTACCAGCATAGAGTATGCATCAGCAGTGCAAGCATCCCTCGTGTACATACAATGGTACAGACACAGAAGCAGTGCAAGCTTTGTTTAATATCTGTGGAATTGCACGTGTGTGAGAGAGAGATAGCTTTAGGTTGTGGTGATGGTTTGTATGTGACTTTGTTATTTGTGCTTTTATAAGTTATGGCAGGTGTTGGTGGGACTGTACATGTGCTCCATTTGTGTAGTTGTTTGTTTGATGTGTTAGTAATGGTGAGTGTGTTAACATGATGGGACGCAAGGGAGCCTTATGACGGGCGATGTTGACATTGAATGTGTTGCAGGATGGCCTTTGACTGTGTGTGCATGTGATGACTTGACATGTATGTGTTTAAGTTAGAGAGATGTACGTGGTCTGTGTGTTTACCATAACTGTAATCTTTGGTCCTCAACTGACTAAAGACTTTAATTATAAAGAGTAGGCTGATTAAATCATGAAGAAGATGGTCCAGGTTTCATCAAGCAAAGTTATTGAATTCTTTCCAATCATGAATTACTTGTCACAAGGGGGCAGGGGGGATGTTGAGCACAATAAAATGTTAAAGTGTTGACAGTTTTTCATCCAGCCATTGCACTAGACTAAGTTAAAGGAATGGTATGCAGTTACTCTATCACCTACAGGCATAGTATAGTGGGTTTTACTCACTCCTCAGCATAATACACAATTAAAGCTGTGCATGCATTGACTGTTGCACAGCTATTTGAACCCCACCAAGCTCTCAGTCACAAGTTATTGCAGTACATAAATGTAACAAGATATGTTGAAGTTAAGTCACAAAAAAGGAGACTAACTCACGATCAAAAAGAAAGTAAATAGAAACATGTGTCTGATCTTAGTTTGGCTGCTACAGAACACGCATTACAACTCAGTCTGACTTATGGAAAAAAACAGATCTATATAGTGAGGCTACACAAGCAAGTGAGGCATAGGTGGGTGATGTGTATGCACTCATATCGTGTAGTATTTGGCGTGTAACTCTAATGCAATACATTAATAGCATGAAGTATTGGTTTTATGAAGCATGAGAAGCTCGAATGTAAGCATACAAACCACTTGCACACACACCACAAGCGGGTCGTTCTTATTACCCTTGAAGTCAAGAGAGTTTCCCCTCATCCAGCCGCGTGGGAAAGGGGGTGAGACAGTTTGGGGGTAGGGTGGGAGAATTAAGGGAAGGCAGATCAGGTCAAGGAATGAAGGGAAAGCAGGGAAGGGAGAAAAGTGGATGGGAGGTAGGATACGCACTGGGAGGAGATTACATTTATTAATGTCTTCCCCAAGTTTCCCACACACTTGTTCTCCGCCCACTCATTTTCACTTTGCAAATATTAATAATCAAAAAATATATACGGTTCTCTGGCTGATATCTCAAGAGAGGAGGGAGAAGGGGGTGCAGCGTAGAGGGAGGAGTGCCGGAGAGCAAACTTGGGCAAGTTAGAAGCTGGAGTGCCAACACACCTGGCAGAGAAGTCTGAGCCTATGAGGGGGACTCTGCTCCACTGAGATCAGTACTGAGACAGAGGGAGGTGAGGTCGAACATCCCTGCCAACTAATGAAGCCTGAAATCCACCCCAAGCAACAGGCTTACAGGCCCCAAACTTGAACTGAACTGAGCCACAGTAGCTTACAGCTCTTCCCCTAACAAGGAGACTGTGGGCTGCCTGACGTCCACGAAGGAGACCTCCTAAGAGGGAGGCCCCATTAGTGCCACAGGATGGCACATGGCCCAGCTCAGTGTTGCAAGACCCCTTTGGGGTCCCGCTCGTTATTTCCGGCCCAGGTCGGGGAAGGGGAGAGGTATAAGTTCCTGCAAGCCCACCTAGCAGCCCCTTTGTTCATTGCCCCTGATGCTGTTTCCCTCCCTACTGCTTACCTGGCGTAATCAGGGTGTGGGGGAGAAGGAATTTCTAATCTGGTATTTTGAGTTGCAGGCGAAGTTACAAAGTGATCCGTAGGTAGAAAGGTACTCAGCGGTACCCTCTTCATGAGCACAAAGGGTGCTGAGGACTAATATCCCCAGGAAGTCTTCAGGGTGGACCCTGAGGTGCGATGGTGCCCCGTCTATCCTACGGGTGGTTGGAAACCTGTACAACCGGGGGTCGCTTGATCGCTCTGCCCCTTGGGGGGGGGGGGGCGTGAGCAATGGGGTGGACCGACGGTTCACCCGAAGTGGGAGGGGCTATCCCCTCACCATAACCACTAAGCATCGATGGCTAGGCCACGATGCAAGTTGTCCCAGCAGGTGGTAGGCTGCGAGGGGCGGCTTGGCTTTGGATCGCCTGTAAGATAACCCACCATGTTGGCATAGTGGGTATGCTAATAAACCTGGAGCAATTTTCTCCACGAAAACAGTTTCTTGTCTGTTTATTTATTCGGTATGATGCTGCAAGAGGGGTGATGAGTGTTGACGATATTGGCACTATATCACACGCTGCCAAGGAGTAGCAAACACCGCAGACAGCAAACATAACTGATCACAGGATGAGCTGCCTTGAATTCCGGCAGACCATGAACTGATTCAAATAATCAAATCACTTACAGTTCATGGACCAAAGAACAGCTTGGAGTTCAGTGTTGTGAAAAGCACTCCTCTATCGTGCGCCTGAAAGAACGTAAGTTCTTTGGCGAAAGAGCTACTACTTTACTGCTTTTCGGGGGTGGGGCTCAAGGCTAAAAGTGAGGCTTGGAGACTAATGCATTCCAAGCCTCATGGAATAAATGAAAGTAACAGACAAAAAAGAATGAGGTGCACACTGGAGACGCTTGAAATGATTGCAGCCAGGGGAATAATGATGTTGCTTCCTGTGCAGGGTAGATAATGTAAATAAACACAGCATAAGTGTTGTGCATTAAAGAAAAGTGTTCTAAAAGCAAAAGAAAACAGTACTTCGGCACCGGAAAAATTATAAGAGAAGCACACGAGAAACAACAGAGGAACAAGCATTGGTAAATGCAGGAAACTATGCTACAGTCAAAAGAAATGGAGAAAAAGTAAGTGGTAAGCTCAGGAACCAATGAAAATCAAGTGGAAGGGATGTAAGCCCCTTTTAAGAATTATTTTGAATGCAATAGATTTAACAAGCACAGCGCCAGCGCTGTGCAGGCGAAACCTAAAAGAAAGGAGAAATAAAAGTATTTCTCCTCGTTGTGCCATTCCTACGCCTCCCCTAGGAAGGAGTAGGATTCTGACGCAGTCCCAATTTTACAAACTGTTGTAATTCTGGGAATGCATCAAGTTCCATTGATGTAGCAAGGAAACAACCACAACAATACCCATGGAACTCCCATTTCACACAGAGTAATGCATGAAAGGAGCCCATATTTATAAGGGCATGAAAATTCAAGTAGGGGGACTTTAAGTGGCTTTGTAAATATGGACAAGCCCATTACGCTACCCGTGCATCAAAAGAAGTGATGCACCGAAAGTGCAATGCTCTTGTAAATAAGCCCCTTGTTGTCTTGCTCCTTTATATGAAAAAGATAGTATGTTTTGAGAACTGAAGTATAAAAGTGGACTCTGTAGTGCAAAATTAAACAAAACAAACAGCAGTTAGTAGTTTGTTGCAAAAAGAACTAGTTTACTGTAAGTCAGATTTTGAAAAGACTCTAGCTCAAAATGTGTAGAAACATGCAAAAAATCTACTTTTCCAGTAACAGTTTACTTTAGAAAAACAGATGAAAAGAACAGACATTTCTCCTTTGCCATTGTTTAAACTTCTGCTGTTATGCTCCATGACCTGCCTTTGTCTGTGACTGTGGGCTCTGGCAGGAGACATTGTGACAACTCCACTGTACTAACTTTTTACAGTTGTGCAGCTTTGCAATTTCTCTAATACTGGTGGCACAATTGCTCAAAACCTGACAGTAATAACGATATCAGAGACAGAATTTTGTGAAAGGATTGCAGGTTTCCATGTATTATAGTCAATTTGATATTTAATTAACAACTACCACATTGAAAATTGTTTCTATCATGCAATACCAATGGAAGTCATGCATCACATACTATAAGTTCTAGAAAGTTTGTTAGAAGACTTTTTCACTCCATTAGAAATAAAAAATAAACAGAACAGACAGACAACATTTCAACCCAGATGAAAAGTAACAATCTAGGGGCTGATTGGCTAACATTTGACACAGCACAATGTGCAAAACAACTTGCTGCACTGCGCCAAATGGAGAGGGCAGGATTGTGCCATATCAACTAAGATATGGTGCTTTCTTTCTCTCTCTTACTCTTTGAGCTGGTCTACTAGTGGCTGCCAAGCACCAATGCAGGCCCCCTTGCACCATGGTGTAAGGGTGCTTGCATTGCAGATAGGATTGTTTTTTGCAGAAAGGGACACCTTCCTGCACAAAAACAGTCCTCTGAGGCTTTCCCCTCTTTCTACGTGTGCTGCAGAATGTGGCACATGCAGAAAGATAAAAAACGAGGCGAAATAAACATATTTCTCCTCTTTATGCCTCCCCTTTGAAGGTGTAGCATTTTGACGCCTTCCCAGATTTACTATTGTTAGGTAAAAGGAATGCACGAAACACCATGGGGGGATATGCAGGAACCTTCAATGTTCCACCCATAGAACTCCTTCCCAGGGAAGAGTAATGTATGTTAGTCCCCTGTGCTGCCTTGTGTCAATCCAGATTTACCATGCCATGCAGAGTCACACTAGGTGGAACTGGGTGGCATAGTAAATCTCACTTAAGAGTTTGCACTGCCCTTGCGTCACTTTGTTTGACGCAGGGTTGACAAAAAGACTTAGTAAATCTGGGACCTAATGTCAGTGGCAATCCCATCACCATCCACGTAAGTGAGTTAAATAGTTGTGAACATGGGTCAAATACCAAGTTATCTTCTTAGATTGGAGCTCAGAGCACTTAAATAATCAAGAATTTTCCTAGCTTGGAGTATCACAACCAGATGCATTTACGTTATGGAATTATTGAACCTTGAGTATAGACCAAGGTCCATAACAGCGAGCTAACAGCAGCTAATATAAACTTGCAGGGAACAAATAAGAGAAAGACAAACGAGATGGAGGATATTACGGTACAGATCATCACAACAACTTCATGTATGCAGAAAAAGACAAACAAAAAGAAAAGTGTAGTAAATTGAGGGAAGTAGATGCTGTAAGAAACATATTTGCAGCAAAAACATTTTTGACTAATTTAAAAGTGCTTACATCATTATTATCTGTTTAGGTTAATTTATTGTGTGCGGGACAGAGAATGGGTGGAAAAGGTGAAGGTGTCTTTAGCTATGCTATTCGTTCGGAAAATGGGTTCCAGCACCACTGACCCACCTACAGTGATTCACATCAATCTTGGAGAACAAATCCCAACTCATCTAGGAGAGCTCCCTCAGATGTAAGGCTTCAACCATAATCTGCAGTCTTCCTATAGGTCAATCCTGTAGCAACTCAGTTTCCGTATCTATATCAAACCACCTGAAGTTATTCTGGTTGACAGGAACACCAAGATTCGCCAGTATGCGACTGATGCACAGCTTTTCTTGAAAGTTGCAAATGAGATCGTAGCTGACCTTCTCAAGGACTGTCTCCTCACAATCTATTGCCTGGATGTCACCTACGTCCGGAACCCTAAGACATTGAAAATTGAGTTAGTGCTCATTATCACTGACCGCTAGTACAAACAAGGACAATTTTTGCTATGAGCTTTGAAGCTCAGAATTTCTTCACGTCTCATCAACAGCAGCAAATCCCTTGGGATTCTACATCTGCACTAGCCTCAACTTCACAAACCAGTAAAAAAAAAAAAACTTGAAACCCTTCGACACCAACTCTCTGTACTCTACTGAGGGAATTATTTATT
The DNA here is from genome assembly GCF_964263255.1 of Lissotriton vulgaris. Taxonomy (NCBI): domain Eukaryota; kingdom Metazoa; phylum Chordata; class Amphibia; order Caudata; family Salamandridae; genus Lissotriton; species Lissotriton vulgaris. The sequence goes on along the minus strand of NC_141695.1, from coordinate 1,457,933,827 downwards.
CTATGAATTGGCACAGTTTACACTTGTCCCCGCAAAGATTGGTGAATTTGGGAAAGATCACACTTTGCCCACCAAATAAATGTCCCTGTGGGAGCAGAACCGTACCCCAATATCCAAAACAACCCACAATTCCGGATCACCCACAATTTACCTTAGACATTTGTACCCCAAGTTGATCTTGTGCTAAAAGACACCCTCCCCGACATCACTCTAGCAGAGTAAATTAAATCATTAAAAACACTCAATAATTGAGTTCTAGATCAGAGAAAAATGTAAGGGTTTTAAAATGGAAAATTCTCAAAATCCAAGTGGTACTGAATAAATATCATGAAGAATCAAATGCAAAGTTATACAGAGTAGTCGAAATCCGAAAAAATATTTGTCCAAAATGAGTAGCAAGATCATAGGAAATTCGAGAAGCATCCCTAGTAGTGTAGAAAAGTCTTCAAAAATCACTGTCTCACACCCAAAAATCCAGGGGCTCTTATACACAATTCTTGCAATACAAATTAGTAAAGGAATTCACTCATCATGTCATGATCACAAGGAACAACTTTCATGTCAAAACAGGAAATCACATGTCACTGTCTAAGTACTAGCCCTAGTCTAAGAAAGCACCCAGCATCTTCCATGGTATTTCCATCTGGAGATGTTAAAAATAATGTGCAACATTTGAACAATGACGATTCACAAATGAACAAAACTAGGCCCAGCAACAAAACAACAGCAGAAGGCCTTGAAAACATGCAATAGTTAGAAACCCCAGAAAGTTAATTCATAGCACAACAGTAAAAATCCATGACATCAGCTTGTCTTCACTATATAGAGCTTTGTCAGGGGAGAAGATGCACAGGGGAACCGATGGGAGGGGGAAGTACAGGAGAGACAGTCAGATCAGCATCAGAACAAAATCCATTTTTTTATGCAAAAAGGGTGTGTTATATAATTATGGCACAACTAAATTATGTTAATGAAAAAGACTTCTGTACATCATATTAAACTTGTTTCTACCATAATAATTTTATATTACCATTTTTGTATTGGATACAACATAAAAATCACTATTAATAATTGTTATTTACTATGAAATATATGATCTCAGAAAAATGTTACTACTTAATCATATCCCTGATGCCTGATCTCAAATTCAACAAGACACACTGATATGTTTTTACTTCATCACACTCATTCATTACCACTGCTCCAGCATGACTTCTGAAATTCTCACAGAAAACTTCCCGGATCCCAGGCATTTCCAAAGGATATTTAAGAAGTCCCATAGAAGAGTTACAGAAACAGTCAAAATAGGTAAACAATAGCTGCATCAGCACTGTGCAGTAGTGGGAAAGACCCCACTTTTTGATTTTTTTTAAAAACACGCTTCATCAACTTGTGTTTAACAAATATGGTGAACCCTGACCCTCCTGGTAGGTCACTCCTCCTCCACGCAGCTCTGACTGTGTGCCCCTGCTGCCGCTGCCACTGCCGCTGGTAAGTGTCCTCTGTCCTTTTTGCCTTCTGTACCACTGTTTCCCCCTCTCTGTGCCTCGTTTTCTACCCTGTGTCACTCGTTTCCCCCCCTTATGCCCCATTTTTGCTTTCTGTACCACTGTTTCCCCGCCACTGTGCCCCCTACCCCCTGCCCACTTGCTGCTCTCGCCTCCTGCCTCCCAGCTGCTCCTCCCTCCCACCTCCCTATATATGCCAGACGCTGCGCGACGGCACCTAAGGCAAGCCCACATGCGCCCTTCCGTGCCTGGACCATGCCCAGCGAAAGAAACCCTGGACCCCGGGAACACCAGAATCCACTACGACATCAGCTCCCTCCACGCACTCAACGCCGGCAGAAACCACACCTGCTTTCAGGCAGCCCTAAAACGGACCCACGGACCTTTCTCCTGCCGCACCTGCAGCTTCACCTGCGACAGAACCACCAAACCTCCAAGGACTGGACCCAACCACCTCTGCTGCATACTCCTCAGCACCCGCTCTGCACGCAAACACGCTATCGAGCTCTGGGATCTGATCGACACCTCCGCCCCAGACGTGGCCTTCCTGACCGAGACTTGGTGGAACAACTCCTCGGCACCCGACATCGCCACAGCCATCCCGGACGGCTACAAGTTCACCCCCAGGGATCGCGCCAACGGAATCGGAGGAGGAATAGCCATTGTCCACAAGTCCACCCTCAAGGTCGCCACCCATGCAGACGACACTCTCAACACCGCCGAACACCTGCAATTCTCGTTCCACACCGACCCCAACACCACCCTCAGAGGAGCACTCATCTACAGACTCCCCGGACCCCGGGCTCAGTTCAGCGGCTCCATCGCCGACCTCGCCAGCACCCACGCACTCACCTCCATGGACTACATCCTCCTCGGGGACCTGAACTTCCACCTCGAGAACAAAAACAACGCCAACTCCGCCACCCTGATCGACAACCTTGCCAACCTCAGCCTCAGACAACTCGTCACCGCACCCACGCCGCCGGCCACACGCTGGACCTCGTCTTCTCCACAGGCTCCCATGTCACCTTCGACCACACCACCAAACTCCACTGGACCGACCACCGCTGCATTCCTTTCACCTTCAAGAAACCAACCACGCACCGCCACCCAACAGCTGCCTTGCCGCTGCTGGAGCAAAGTCACCGTAGACCAGCTGATCACCACCCTCGCCCAGAGCACACTCACCGACACCACCAACCCAGATGTCGCAGCCCACAACCTCAGACAGTGGATAGACGACGGCGCCAACACCCTCGCCCGCTTAAGAAACCCTCCAACAGCCATGCCAGCAAGAGAGCCACCTCGTACACTGATGAGCTCCAGACCTCCAAACGCGCATGCCGGAAACTGGAGAAGATATGGCTCCACAAACGCACACCGGACAACCACCCAGCCCACAAGGACGCCAGCCTGCAGACATCACCACCTCATCAGACTAGCCAAGAGATCCTCCTTCAAAGACCGCTTGGATAACAATGCACACAACAGCAAAGAGCTCTTCAGCATCGTAAAGGAACTCTCCAACTCCAGCACCAGCGCCAATGCCAACAACATCCTGCCCTCACAAGGATTGTGCAACTCACTAGCCATCTTCTTCCACCGCAAGATCGCTGACATCCACGACAGCTTCAAAACCATGACCGCCTGACTACGCCAGACTCCACCTCCCCTCTGAACACCACCAGCGCCAACCGCCTGACCTCCTGGTCCAACGTCAACGACGATGAGACACCCAAGGCCATGAACTCCATCCACTCAGGATCTCCGTCAGACCCGTGCCCACACCACGTATTCAACAAAGCAGACGCAGCCATTGCACCCCAACTACGAAAGGTCATCAATATCTCCTTCGAAACAGAGACATTCCCGGAAAGCTGGAAGCATGCCAAAATCAACGCCCTCCTCAAGAAGCTCAAAGCGGGCCCCAAGGACCTCAAGAACTTCCGGCCCATCTCCCTGCTTCCGTTCCAGGCAAAGGTCATCGAGAAAATCGTCAACATGCAATTGGCTCGCCACCTGGAAGATAACAACATCTTGGACCCGTCCCAGTCCGGAATCAGACACAACCACAGCACTGAGACAGCCCTCATCACCTCCACAAACAACATCAGACGCCAACTAGACAACGGAGAAACATCAGCCCTCAACCTCCGGGACCTGTCAGCCACCTTCGACACGGTCTGCCATCGCACTCTAAAGACACGCCTCCTAGAAGCCGGAATCCAATAGAAGGCCCTTGACTGGACCACGTCCTTCCTCTCAGGCAGAACCCAGAGAGTCAGCCTCCCACCCTTCCAATCTAAAGCCACCAACATCATATGCGGCGTCTCCCAGGGCTCATGCCTCAGCCCGACGCTGTTCAACATCTACATGGCCCCCTTCACACAAGTGGCCCGCCACCACGACCTTAACATCATCTCCTACGCCGACGACACCCAGCTCATACTCTCCCTCACCAAAGACCCACACACCACCAAAACCAACCTCCACGAGGGAATGAAGGCCGTCGCCGACTGGATGATGAGCAGCCATCTGAAGCTGAACTCTGACAAGACGGAGGTCCTCATCCTTGGACCCACCCGCTCACCCTGGGACGACTCCTGGTGGCCGACCACACTGGGAACAGCACCAACACCCACCGACCATGCAAGCAACCTAGGATTCATCCTCGACTCCTCCCTCTCCATGTCTAAGCAGGTCAACGCTGTCTCCTCCTCCTGCTACAACACCCTACGCATGCTCCGCAGGATCTACAAGTGGGGCTCGACCGAAACAAGAAGAACGGTGACACAGGCCCTCGTCAGCAGCAGACTGGACCATGGCAACGCACTCTACGCAGGAATCCCAGCCAAACACCTACGAAGACTACAACGCATCCAAAATGCCTCCGCCCGACTGATCGTCAACGTCTTCCGCCACAGCCACATCACCCCCCACCTCAGAGACCTACACTGGCTCTCCATCGAAATGAGGATCACCTTCAAGCTCCTCACCAACGCACACAAAGCCCTCCACCACGCCGGACCATCCTACCTGAACAGCAGACTCAGCTTCCACACCCCCACCCGCCAGCTATTCTCTGCCAGCCTCGCACTTGCCGCTGTCCCCCGCATACAACGTATGACCTACGGTGGCAGATCCTTCTCCTGCCTCACCGCCAAGACCTGGAACACCCTCCCTACCCACATACGGCAGACCCAAGACTTACTCGCCTTCAGAAGACTCCTCAAGACCTGCTCTTAGAACAGTAGCAACACCCCCTCCCCTCCTCCCCTCAGCGCCTTGAGACCCTCATGGGTAAGTAGCACGCTTTACAAGTACTCTGATTGATTGATTGATTGATTGAATAATTTTAAGAAACTGTGAGAAGTTGTAATTCCTTAGGCTTTGCAAGTTGGCACAGCCCAGAGTTTTCCCAGAGTTGAACTTCAGATTAGCTATGTAAATACTGGCCTGTAATATTTCTATGCAGGCAACACCATGCTTCCTGGCATCCCATAACAGAGGTTGAAGTGAGCAGGATTGGAAGGGCATGACGAGCCCATACGTTTTGGACTTATGAAAAAACTTTCCCTACTTTTCTAAAAAAGACATCCCTCCCAGGATGGGTGATTTCGATAGATTAAATGCTTCAACTACAGCGTTATTCAGTAAGTCTTCTGTGATGTGAAAGCCAAGGTGGGCAGGCACCTACCAATCTTTCCTGCCAGGGTGCCTGCTTGCCTGAAAGAAATGAAAATTTGTGTTATGAGTTAATCTGCAAATGTAAAGGGTAATCTACAAATGTAAAGGATGCTTGAAAGACGGTACTGGCTTTAAAATATTGAATCACTTGAAGCTTTGTGATGAAAGATTTATTATTTGATAAAGAGTTAGCAACTGAGCGGTGAAGTGTGTGGTTTTAATTGCAATTTATATATCGCTTACTACCCTCCAGGTGGTGAAAGGACAGTCATTTAAAAAATGGTATTATGTACATTCTGGGTATTATTAAAATGTATATTTTGGAAGCACCATTTTATCTTACACCTTTTTGCACATTTTGTAGCACTTAAAATAATGACTTACATATTCACAGTGATCTCTGTTACAGGCTGTGACATCATGAAATGAAAAATTATATTTGTATAGCGCGTAACTACCCGGAGGCCTCGCAGCGCTTTTGACTGATTACTGTGGCGAGCTACAGGGTAGATTAACATGCTTTTGCAAACAGATGAGTTTTCAAAGCCTTTCTGAATGCCATCAGGTTGTTATTCTCTCTAAGTTCCAGAGGGAGAGAATTCCAGATTCTCGCAGCGGTGTGCGAGAATGAGCGGCCGCCCCATCGGGCCTTGTTGATATTAGTTGTGGTTGCCAGATGCAATGAACAAGAGCGGAGGGCTCTGGAAGGGGCGTAGGGCACAACTAAGGGAAACAGGATGGCAGGGCCTGTTCGATTGAAGGATTTATGCACGATGCACATGGCCTTAAACTGTACTCTGTTACAAAAGAACAAGGGAACCCTCTAGGTAGGCAAGGACCTGGGGTATCAGCTTTTACAAAAGACAACGGCCCTTGACACAAAAGGAATTTTTATGCTTGTAATAATTATAGGCCACAATGTGCACTATAACGGCAAAAGAAAGTCCAGCCGGACTTTACAATTTTATTCAATAGTTCAATAATCGATTGGAGAGAAATAAAACAGTGGGACACAGTCCTGTATCCACAGCACTTACATAAACATGAAGACAATACAACCACATGGAATATCTCAGGCAAGTAACAAAAAATGGAGCAAGAAAAGAAACTCTACAATGTGCTTGCTTCACATATGCGGGGAACAAAACAGATCATGCACATAATAGCGAACTGATGTTAAGCCCACATAACATGTCGACGGCGTTTCGATCCATTTAAGAATGGTGGATCATCATCAGGACTACCAATGTTTGCCTGAATCAAAGCATGGGGGTGAAGAAGGCTGTCACGATGAATCCAAGGCGCTGGGAAGAAGTAGAACACAGCTGGTTGGCCGTGCTGGTGCCAGAGGGGGAATGGAGCTGGAGGGGCGGCACCACAATAAAAGGATCTCAAAGTAAATTGTTAAGGGATCTTGGTGGCGCTATTGCTGTCAGCGATACTTAATAGTAATAGCTACCGGATGCGTCGCGTTTCCATTAAGAACCACGGTTTTGTGGCCGGAGAGAGTCCAGGGGGGTGGTCGGGGACCCGCGGATGCGGCCGTAATTAGCGCTGTTTGGCTTCCTGCGTCCTCGGTGGAACGACTGGAGACGTCCACGGCGCGATCGGCACCGGGACGTCTCCAGTCGTTCCACCGAGGACGCAGGAAGCCAAACAGCGCTAATTACGGCCGCATCCGCGGGTCCCCGACCACCCCCCTGGACTCTCTCCGGCCACAAAACCGTGGTTCTTAATGGAAACGCGACGCATCCGGTAGCTATTACTATTAAGTATCGCTGACAGCAATAGCGCCACCAAGATCCCTTAACAATTTACTTTGAGATCCTTTTATTGTGGTGCCGCCCCTCCAGCTCCATTCCCCCTCTGGCACCAGCACGGCCAACCAGCTGTGTTCTACTTCTTCCCAGCGCCTTGGATTCATCGTGACAGCCTTCTTCACCCCCATGCTTTGATTCAGGCAAACATTGGTAGTCCTGATGATGATCCACCATTCTTAAATGGATCGAAACGCCGTCGACATGTTATGTGGGCTTAACATCAGTTCGCTATTATGTGCATGATCTGTTTTGTTCCCCGCATATGTGAAGCAAGCACATTGTAGAGTTTCTTTTCTTGCTCCATTTTTTGTTACTTGCCTGAGATATTCCATGTGGTTGTATTGTCTTCATGTTTATGTAAGTGCTGTGGATACAGGACTGTGTCCCACTGTTTTATTTCTCTCCAATCGATTATTGAACTATTGAATAAAATTGTAAAGTCCGGCTGGACTTTCTTTTGCCGTTATAGTGCACATTGTGGCCTATAATTATTACAAGCATAAAAATTCCTTTTGTGTCAAGGGCCGTTGTCTTTTGTAAAAGCTTAAACTGTACTCTAGCAGCCACTGGGAGCCAGTGTAGTTCTTTTAGGGCTTTCTTGGCTGACTGCCAACGGGGAATGTTAAACAGTAATCGGGCAGCACAATTTCGCGTTGGTCACTGCTGCCGGGGCTCCTAGATATAAGGCATTTCCATAATCCAGGCGAGAGAGTATCAGGGCCTGAACCATGATTCTCCTCGCCTGGAATGGAAGCAGAGGGAGCACTTTGCGGAGCATTTTCATTAGCCCGACACACGTGGATGCCGTTCTGGAGGCCTGGACCGAGAAGTCTAGCGCTTTATCGAGCCAGATTCCAAGGCTCTTTATCTGAGGTTTGGGGGGAGGAGGAGCGCCAAGACATGTGGGCCAGATGGAGGCCAGAGTGGTCGGTGCAGGATTGCCCAGCAGCATAATCTCTGTCTTCTCCCCGTTAAGTCTGAGACAGGAGGATTGCATCCACTTAGCTACAGCCTCTAGACAGTGGCCCAAGGTGTTGGACGACCCCTCAGTGTGGTCCAGAGAGACCACCAGTTGGGTATCGTCCGCATAGGTGACAATACGCACACCAAAGGGATGGACTATCTCTGCTAGAGGTCCCATGTAGACATTAAAAAGTGTGGGGCTTAGGGATGAGCCCTGGGGAACCCCACAGCTGAGTGGTTGCTTGGGGGAGACTACCTCGCCCTCAAACACCTGGAAGAAGCGCTCATCCAGGAAGGAGGTCAGCCATTCCAGGGCCGCGCCCGATACGCCCATGCCCTTCAGACCATGTGATAGTGTGGCATGGTTAACTGTGTCGAACGTGGCACTGAGGTCTAGTAATATGATGGCTGCTTTTCCTCCCCGGTCCAGCACAGATCTAGTTTCTTCCGTCATTGCTAAAAGAGCAGTTTTGGTTCCGTGTTGAGGGCGGAATCCCGTCTGAGAGGCACATAGCAGATTGTTAGATTCTAAATAATTTACTAGGGTGTTATTGATGTGCTTCTCGTGCAGCTTGCTCATCCAGGGGAGTAGGGAAATTGGGCGAAAGTTGGCCAAGTTGTTCTGATCTAAAGTAGGCTTTTTCAAAAAGGCTTTAACCATCGGACACTTCCACGGAAGTGGGACGGAGCTAGAGGTGATGGAGAAGTTAAGGACATCTAGGATGACCGGGCGAATGGCATCAATGACCTTAGTAGGAGATCCCGAGGTGACTTTAGGGATCATTCTGTCTAATGAGATGGAGTCTAAAAGGGGGAATTTGTCAAGCGAACAGAGAACAGAAAGGTCAGAATCTGTTGTGACGGTGGTCTCTGCATCACTGCTACCAGTGGTAAATGAGGAGTAAATGGCCTGGATCTTCTGGGAGAAGAAGGTGGCTAGGTTGTTACAACGGGTTTGTGCGCCGTCAGACGACAGACGCTCGAGGGGGGGGAGATTAGGGACTTGGCTATTTTAAAATTTTCTTTGGGGGAATTTGCAGCTAGGTTGATTTTGGATTCATAAAATTGGGCTTGTCCGGATTTTATTTCATTTTTGTAGAGCTTTATTGCGGCTCTATACTCTGCTTTCTTAGTTTGTGAGTGTTCTTGTCTCCACGCTCTCTCTAGTTTGCGGCAGGATTGTTTCATAGTTCTGAGGGCAGGGGAGTACCAGGGGGCAACTTTAGATCTTTTTATCGATTGCAGAGATTCCTTCGGGAGAACTTGGTCAAGGGTATTAAGAATCCAGTTGTCAAAGTTGACAGTGGCTGTGTTAGGATTAGTCACCTTCAGGGGTGGGTGTTCGGTAAGAGCCAATTTCCACTTGGAGAGGGGGAGCGAGACCCATTTTCTCCCCCAGTGTTTGTTGTGATTTTGTGAAATGGGGGGGTGTTCGTGGACCATATAAAGGGTATTAAGAAGTGATCGGTCCAAGGCAGTGGTATGGGTAGCTCGACATTTAGGCTGTCTAGATTACTATAAATGTGATCTAGGAGATGCCCCTTGGTATGCGTCGAGTGAAAACCTTTCTGGAGCAGGTCAATGGCCTGGAGGTTCAGTCGAAGACTGTTGGCTGCTGAATCAAGCGGATCCTCCAGATGCAGATTCAGGTCGCCCAGCATGGTAAGATTTGCCGAGGTGAGCACTAGGTTAGCAGCTATGTCCGTCATATTTGTGACAAAGTCGCTAAGGGTACCAGGTGGTCGATAGACTAGAATACCTGAGAAGGTGGTGGTGGGGGTGAATTCGAGAGTGAAGTGTAGGCTCTCACAGACTGGCGTAGTGGAGGGAGTGACGCAGCATCTATAGTTATCTCTGTAAATGATGGCCAGCCCTCCGCCTCTGCCTGTCTTGTGATCCAGTCGCTTAAGAGTGTAGCCCTGAGGGGTGGCCCATACTGTTGCAGGATCGGTTTCCAGCTGGAGCCACGTCTCTGTTAGAAAGAGGACGTCAGGGTTGAGCTCCTCTATGAGCATGGCCAGTTCGGTGCAATGTTTCGGCAATGACCGACAATTGAGGAGGAACATCCTCCACTTATGCATGGGGGGGTGTTTCCCTGTACTTGGGGTGGACGTACCCCAGTTACATGTTTTACAACGGGCCTTCGAGTTTAAATGGTGGACCGAATGTAAACATAGAGGGTTGGCAGTGGATCGTAGTGCGTGCAGGGAGGAAGCGCTGTATGAGAGGCGAATTCCTACCATAGTGACGGGCTGGGACAGGGATCTGGGTGCATCTGGATGCGGACTGGCGCAGACTGGCTTCTCTTAGGCGCTTCATCGGCGCGTCTACGGCGCTACCGCTGCGCGGCAAGACAGGAGTCTTATATAGATTGGGCTCGAGGAAGACTGGAGCGTCAACCTAGTAAGATGGCCGCCGAGTATTGGCACCACCAGGAAGCATGAGCACTCTGTTCTCCCTCCACAACAAACAGCCTAAATCGCTGCGGTGGACCGGGGAGTCAGCGCACAGTTCAATTTTTAGCAGCAACAGCAATATTTTTAAAAGCACAAGAACGTATTTTAAAAACGCATGCAGCAATACACAAACGGTGTTTTCACCCAGGGCGCTAGCGCAGAAGTGATCAGTTTCAAGATTTTACTCGGCGCGTCAGCGCTGGGAGCCTAAATAGCACTAAAAATACACAAATCACTACACTCCATTAAACCAGCCAAGGTTTAGGGCCAGATTATGAGTTTGGTGGTAAGTGAACCACCGTTGAGACGGTGTCAGAAACCCTGCTGCATAGTTGGCGGTTCATCTGACGTGTTATGATGTTGGCGGTTTGCTGAACGAAAGACTGCTGGAGCACTGCCACCACCGCAAGCCATTTCCTGATTGCCTGAATGGTGGTAGGGGAAAAGCAGCTGTCAGGGGGCTGTACAGAGAAATTCTTCACTGTATGAACTTCGAGTTGGCTTTCCGATGAGCCGATCGGAGCATGAGGACTGTCTGCTTCGAAATGGCGGAATCAACGGCATTGGGGTGCATACTCACTCATTTCCTTTTCTTCTGTTCAGTCTCACCTGGACCCCTCTTCACTGCAGCATCTTGACTCCAAAGAAAACAAAACTATTTGCGCCAAAATCCAGGTGTTAGACCTGGCTTTTTCAGCGGGTTTATCCCCAGACTTTTTGCATCTTGGCCTCCTATTTCTGACTCTTTTTTTGTTGGTTTCAGGACCCTGGGCACTTTACCACTGCTATTCAGGGCTAAAGTGCATATGCTCTCCATGTAAATTGTGTGTGCTGATTGGTATATCTATGACTGGCAAATTTTATTTACTAATACGTCCCTGGCAATGTGCACAGGGGTGCCAGGGTCTATAAAGGGAATGCTACTAGTGGGCCTGCTGCACTGATTGTGCCACCCAAAGAAGTAGCCTTTCAAAGGTGTCTCAGACCTGCCACTACAGTGTCTGAATGCGTTTTTTACTGCCATGTCGACTTGGCAAGTGCACCTACTTGCCAGGCTCTAACCTTCAATTTTCTCACATGTAAGGCACAACTCAGGTCGGTCCAGGGCACCCCTATGGGCAGGGTGCTGTTTAAGTGAAAGGTAGGACATGTACTGGTTTGTGTGACATGTCCTGGTGGTGAAATACAGTGTATTTCGTTTTTCACTGTGGAAAGGCTATCTGTCCCATAGGATAGAATGGGAGTATATTTATAACTTCTCATAATATTAACTTCAAATTGGGACAAGATAGAAAGATGACATTTTGTATGCCTGAACTCAAAACATAAACATGCATCTTGTAGTAAAGATGATTTTTATATTGCTTGTTTAAAAAATAATATTTTTTAGAAAGTGTGTATTTATTTGCTTAACCATCCTGTGTGCCTCTGCTGATTTGTGTATTGACTGTCTGGCTTTCTAGTGGCAGAGCATGGGCATGTGCATTTTCTCAGACAGCCACTGGGGGGTTTGAGGTGTGTCCTGCTTTTCCTGAATGAGTCAAAGCTGGGCTGAATAGACCTGGGCTGCATTTGGAGTAGTGGGAAGATTTTCCCTGCACCTGAATAGGCCTTGTCTGTCTTGGACAATGCTGTCTCCACCTCCTGCCAGGAAGCTGGGCCAGAGAGGACAGCACTGGTTTGTAGTGAGATAAGAGTGTCTCTGTCACAAGAGAACACAAGAAAATGGGGTATAAATATTGGGGCCCAGAACCCAGAACTATAGATTACTTCCGCACTCAAGAGGAACCTCTGCCAAGGAGAACAGCTTGGAAAGATGAAGGAGAAATACTGCCAGTTTGCTGTGTGCTGTGTGGGGTTGAACTGCAGTGGCTGTTTCTGCCAAGAGAGAGGACCAAGACTTTGCTCATTCTGTGTATCCTGCTTGAAGAATATTTCCAAGGGCTTGATGTACAGCTTGCCTCCGGATCTGAAGTCTCAGGGACACAAAGACTTCACTCCCTCTGTTCTCCTGCATCTGGAACTGCTGTTTTAGCTGCCACAGAGTGAAAATGCAACACCAACGCAGGCGAGCCATGCCACAACCTCAATAAAGCTGGGCGCCCTCTCATAAATTGGACAACGCACCACCCGACTTACACTGCAGCCCCGATGCTTGCTGCTGCTGCACCTTATCGACTCTGACGTTGTCACTGAAACTGCTCGTGACGCTCATGATGCACCACACAGACATATGCCACAGCCCCAACCTCACCAATGCCAGAGCTTCATCATCGTGGAGCCAATACCTGAAATGGGTGACCTCCCAAATCCATCGACCCCACATCATCATACGGAACTGACTCCTCCACGCCACCACAGTGTCACCTTCCCAGCAGCTGTAAGGAACCGATGCCTCACCTCCCCTGCATCGCAGTAAGGAACTGATGCCTCACCTCCTCTGTGGACAAACAAAGTAAAACATGTGATGAAAAAGCGGTGTGCATCCCACCACTTTCATAGTTTCATTGTATGCCCTTACACGCTGGGATAGCACCCTTCAAGAAAAAAAACGAGTTCTAAATGAGTGTTTAATAATGTAAGGATCCACATGGACGGAGCAAGATTCTGGTTCGTGATAAAAGCGTTGTTATTATCAGGAGAAGCTTGACAACACAACACAATTTGACTTTGCTTAACAACACGGATGAAAACGTGTTGTTTATGACATTTGTACACCTAGTTTTCTAAAAAATGTCCTCATGTTACAGTCAAATGGAAACTACGAGTAAGCACTGGATTATGGGCAATGTAGTTGAATAACGTGGACTGTAGTTTTTGAAGGCGGGAATGGGTGGGAGTAATGGATTAATCAGGTGATTGACATCAGAAAGAACGAGATTTAAATCAAGGTGTTGCAATAGGGTGTGAAACTTTTACCGGAACGGAAATGAGAGTGAGGCGATTTTAGAATCTGAAGCAGGTATGTGAAATACGGTAGCACGGAGGAAGGAGAAGTGATGTGGAACAAAGCTGAGTGATGAAACCGAGTGAGGAGCTGGAATAATGAAAGAGGCCTGCAAGCATGAGTATGAAAGTTGTGGTTTAAATAGCATGGACTAGAAGGGAGTAAACGGGGAGGCCATGGGGTGAAATGAGATAGGAGAAACTAATGAGAGAGAGAGAAGAGATGTTTAAAGACGTTATATAAACATTAATGGAAGGATAAGAGTTGACACCCGTAATTGAGAGACATATGGGGGAATTAAAGAAGGAAATGGTGTGTAATAGGGATTGGTTAAGTCTGGAAAAATTATTGGGTTATTTTCTACATTGCGCAGGTTGGGGGCTCCGCAGAATTAAATAAGGAAATAGGTAAATCAACGTATAAATATGATGACTGTTTAGATTTATGATCGGATAATGTAAAATGTGTACAAATGGTGTTTTTATTTTCTTATTTGTAGTGTTCCCTGACGAAGGGCAGTATGGTGCCCGAAATGCATTGGATTTTTTAATAAACATTGCTGTGGACGAACTTCTGCATATATCGGGTTTTGAACTGAGGCCTGGAGGGCACTGTCGGAACATTAGAAACCTAGGAAAACGGCAGAATGAACCCTGTGTGTGGAATTGAGTCGGAATTAGACACAGTCATGAATAAACATTGAAGGTCGGAAAATATGGATTAAGAAATGGTCAAAAAATGAAAAATGTAGTATCGTTTAAATGAAGCCAAAAGCGGCTAAACAGTGCTGTGCGAGTGGTTTTGGGGTAGCATGAGTTGCTCCACACTTCTTCGTTGTCATAAGAGGTGCCACCGGGGCAGGCATGACAACCACGGCGCACGCATTTAAAGATTTATTATGGACAAACAAAGTAAAATATGTGATGAAAAAGCGGTGTGCATCCCACCACTTTCATAGTTTCATTGTATCCCCTTACACGCTGGGATAGCACCCTTCAAGAAAAAAACGAGTTCTAAAAGAGTGTTTAATAATGTAAGGATCCACATGGACGAAGCAAGATTCTGGTTCGTGATAATAGCGATGTTATTATCAGGAGAAGCTTGACAACACAACACAATTTGACTTTGCTTAACAACACGGATGGAAACGTGCTGTTTATGACATTTGTACACCTAGTTTTCTAAAAAATGTCATCATGTTACGGACAAATGAAAACTATGAGTAAGCACTGGATTATGGGCAATGTAGTTGAATAACGTGGACTGTGGTTTTTGAAGGCGGGAATGGGTGGGAGTAATGGATTAATCAGGTGATTGACATCAGAAAGAACGAGATTTAAATCAAGGTGTTGCAATAGGGTGTGAAACTTTTACCGGAACGGAAATGAGAGTGAGGCGATTTTAGCGTCTGAAGCAGGTATGTGAAATACGGTAGCACGGAGGAAGGAGAAGGACACAGCGCACCTCGCAGACGGCGCCGTACTTTGGGATTTTCATTTGTCACACCGTTGTAATAGCCCCAGGTGGAGCTATTTGTTGCTACATGCTTTGCTTTGCTTTTGTGAATAACCTATTTTAGATTATATCTTGATATATGTATGGTGGATTTTTTGCCATTTTGGTCTCTTTTGGTTTAGATAAAGATTTCCTATTTTTCTAAACTGGTGTAGTGTCCATTTGTAGTGTTTTCACTGTGCTACTGTATGTGTGCACAAATGCTTTAGTCACTGTCTCTGAGATAAGCCTGTCTGCTTGTTCCAAGCTCCCAAAGGGGTGAGCAGGGTTTGTCTAAGGGTGTAACTCCCTTACCGTGACTAGAAGCAAGGGCCCCTACTTGGACATAGATGCAATCCATTGCCAACTACAGACCCCCGTTTCTAACAACAGGTCTGTTTTGTACTATTTACCCATTGACTGAACTGGGCACAGATAGTCCAAACTCCAGCAATGGAAAAGTACTGGTAGTAGGTATTTCTTCACATGTGTCATGCATATGCGTAGATTCAACACTGTCCCCGCAGTCAGAAACACCGACAGCGGGGACATCATAATATGACGGGTGGGAGACCACTACTGCAGTGGTCGTCTTGGGATCTGTGGCTTTCTGGTTACACGCAGACCTCTGCAGTGCATTAACTAAGAGAGGTTTCATAATGTACTATAGTGCATTTCCCACAGAGTAACAAAGTTGTATTTACTTTTCATTTCAACTGCATGTTATTTTACATGTAGTTACCTAACTATGATAGACCAAAAAAACTTACAATTTTATTTTTTATTTTTAGCCACAACCTTTGACCCCGTCCCCATCCTCACTGACACTGCGCCAACTGCATGCAGAATCACAGTTCCCATAGTTTATTTAATGCTCTTTGACCGCTGTCCCAGAATGCAACCAAACCGTCCCAAGAATGTCCTCCATGGTCCATCCCAGCTTATTAAAGGGTTTAGGAGGTTGACTGGATTCCCACCATATTCAGAAAGCTCCACTGGCTGCTTCTGCTACCGGCACTCTTTTCAAAGTTTGCTGCATCATCTACATGGAGGTACACTGAAGCAAGATCAAATCTCAGACAATCTTCATTGCTCTTGTAGTAGTAACGCAATCAAGATGACGAGTGTTGAAATGTGAAAAAAAGGAGTATAAAAGAGGACAGGCCTTCTGCTATCTGCGATCTGGAACTCCATCCCCTTTCAAATCAGGAATGTAGCATTGCCTCCTTCATTTCTAAAAACAAACTGAAGATTCATCCCATTATCCCTAGGCACCCTGTTCAAATCCCACTGGTCTTTATAAGGCACCCACCGAAAAAATCCCCCTACCCACCCATATCTAAAGTACCTTTCTGAGCCTTACCTTAATCACTGCCACACCCCCTTGACACCTCTCTGACCTCTTCTTGCAATACGTCTGTTCCTCTATTCACTTCTGTTTCTGTACTATCTTTTAAATACTGTACTCCTTTTCTATTTGCCATCTACTCTACGGATTATATTTGCCTTCTCGCAAGGTTTGCACTATATCAGAACAGGGGCGGCTCCTCCAGTAGGGTGGAGGAGCTGCGCCCCACTGCTTTCTAGCAGTGCGAAAAGCAGAAACATAAAATGGTAATAACTTCCCATTATTACCATTTCATGTTTAGTTTCTGGTGGGCGGGGCTGCTCTGCGAGTAGGGGAGGAGTAGTGTGCCCACTCCTGAGGCGCAATGACTGTTTGGTCAGCCCTCTGGGGCTGCCAAAACCAGTCATGCGCACTCTGCCCTTTCTCCATGAAGGCTGCAATGCAGCCTGCATGGAGAACATGGCCTCCCTGTAAGCCCCTGCCTGGACGGCATCTCCACCAATCACAACGTGCCATTGCCACATTGTGATTGGCTTATAGGTGGGAGGCTGCCTGCTTCCTGTTCCTGTCGGAGGCAGGAGAGCAGGAGCCTAGAAGAAGAGGGACCCCGCTGGCGGACAGGTAAGTCTTTAATGTATTTATTTATTATTAAATTAACCACCCCTCCCCATGCGACCCCCCTCCCCGCTCGACCCCCCAAACGCCTGATTAATGCCTGCCACTGTATAAGAACCCACCGTACTTACATGCATGCAACAAATGTAATATGAAAGACCCTTTAATTGAAACCTACATGGCATATAAAAAAAATACCAGCAGCAACATACAGGACTTTCACATAGAGGAAATACCAACATATTTGACAATAAAAGTTAGTTTTTCGACAAGTGGGCTGTAACATCCCTTGCTCGTACAGCACCAGCGCAAGGCCAAATATGTGAGATGATCAGACACCTCATCACATTTTTCGGAGAGGGAAATGTTATCATTTTACGATACTTCATTGTCACACAAAAGAAATACAGACACAACATTCAGGGAATTAAATTGACATCAATTACTCCTCGGAATACAAAAATCCACCACAAACTCCCGATGCATTTCGAGCAAAGGTAAACTAAATATTTCCTGCATAAAGTACTTACAAAACCCAGAAAATAAAATAACAAATCATCTGATGGGAAAAATATGATCCAACAGCGGGGTGAAATTCACAAAACTAATGGAATGAAAACCTAGAAGCTAAATACTGTGTCTGTCAGTGAAAGAAAGTTGTCTGCAGTCCCCTAGAAAACCTTAACATAGACAGAACCAAATGAAATATTAGCAATTACGAAACAGAAACTACCACATAGCAGAACATTTATACAGTATGAAATATCACAAAGACAATCAAGGAAGGACACAATAAAGAACACCATATGTGCAAGATATCAAATAAGGGTAAGACAGATAGACCTGAAATTGGTAGAGAGGAAATAGATCAACATTGCTCCCAGAGCCTGATAGAAAATGAGATACATTTCATTATACACTGCTCTAAATTCCAGGAAACCTTGGACTACTACAACTACCCACACAGGATCATAACCTTGACAAGGCAGAAGGATGAAGGGAAGATCCGCATCTTTCTTGAATAAGGACAAAGAAAAAAGAATAACAGCAGAATAACTCTTGGTTTGTGAAACTGAGAGGCCTAGTATGTAACATGATCTTGTAATACTTCTAAACTAACATACTAGGCGTACATGTAATTTTTCATGTTACACAAAATATGTGATTTTTTTTTTAATTTCTCATTAATACGCTCCGTGTAATTATTTGCTCCCAGGAGACTGGCTCACGCAGGAGATGTGTCACATAGAGCCATTTTCATTTTGAACCACTCTCTTGCCAGCATATCGCATAGCTCTTAGGCAAAAAAAAGGAACTTGTCAAAAGTCAGAAGAAATACTGGAGAAACCATCCCTAGACCCAGGCACTCTCTTCAACTACAAACGCATCCTTCTCCTACCATACACGACAAACATCTTAGAGAAGTTAATCAAATGAAGCCTCACCAACCAGGTCAGCAACCACCAGCTCCTCAACACGACACAGTTTGGATTCAGGTCCAGCCAGGGTACAGACTCAGCACTCATTGCCACCACAGACGACATCCTCATGATACTTTACAGAGGAGGCACAGCAGCCCTCATTCTCCTTGACCTCTCTGGAGCACTTGACACGGGCTCACACACTGCCCTCCGCAGGCGCCTGAATGGGATTGGCATCCATGGGCCCACTCTCCACTGGATCTGCTCCTTGTAATAGATAGAACACCAGCTGTCCGCCTGGCAACTTACTCTTAAGAGGTGCTGTTAGACCCAGCAGTTTCAGGCTGGCTGGGACGCATTGAAGCCAGTCAGAATCCATAGTTCCAGATAAGATGAGTACGATACATGTGTCAGATAACCTGTGCTCACCCATTAGTATCTTGGCACTGAGCAGTCAGGCTTATCCTCAGGGCCCAAGTGTAAAGTATTGGCACAACACCACCCTCGAAGCACAATGCGTACGTCACAAAAATACTCCACACCGCATTTATAAAACATGTGTCTTTGTATTACTCACACACACTGAAATCAAAACGAGATAAACATTGTATATACATGTTAAAGTTATATGCAATTGTCAAACGTACCCATCTGTAGGTGCCTACAAGGCACACAAAATCCCTCAGGCCGCATCACAATGCTCTACACAACAAAGTACATTGTAGTGTGGGTGCAAGGAGAGGAATCCAGCGACATCGGACAGAGACCGCGATGTCAGGTGCTGTTGTTATCCCAATTGGGAGATCAAAGACAGTCTCAGCTCCTAGCTCAGGTTCCCCCAATACCCCTCGGACACCATGAGCGCCAGAGTACAAGCTAGCACAGGTCCCATTGGCTGCAAGCACAGGTCTCTCAAACTCTGCAAGCATACCCCGCACTCCTTGAACTCCTCACATACCGGCACCCCAGGTGGCTGCTGATCTTCACAAGCACACTTCTCTGCAGAGTGTGATGATGGTGTGCGTTAGGACGGTCCTTGTCCCAACCACGATCACTTCCACACATTCCCACTGCATCCTGTGTGGTCCTTATGGTCTCGTGGAAATGGTGAGTTCCTTTGTGTCCCTGGGATCTTGTAGACATAAGGTCAGCTAACCGGCTCTTGAAGAGTACTTAGGGACCCGGGCCATGACAGTTGGCCCTTAGCTGCAGGCCAGCAGCGTCAATGCAAAGCATCTAACCAATGTAGTATGGTTCCAAATCCTTAAAAGTCTCTATTATCAGAGGCCAGAGACCCAGTAGTTATACCCACTTTGGTCTATAAAGATATGATCAATTCAAAAAGTAAACTTTGAAATTCACAGGCATTCTCTAAATGTTGTCCTGTCTGCCATCTTCCCCATGAGGCTTGATCACTAGCTTTAGTGGGGTCAAAACCCTGCCCCTTGTAATGCTGGTGCCAATTTCACCGCACTTAACCCTTCCAGAGAGGCCCCTCAGAGTAAGAGGTCTGCAGTTTCCCTTGGGCCCCATGTTTATGTCCTTCTATTAGGAATGCACAGAAGTAGCTTTCCCCCTAGCACCCACATGTGAATTGGAGACAGGCCGACAGGCACACAAAGCCACAGGCATCGAAATGCTCGGGTTCCCAAAGTGTCATTTCCATCACTGTAATGTGGAATCCACTCACATTACCGTAGAGGAATCTCCAGTACAAACTCATTAATACCAAACACTACACTGCTACTATTCTGCCTATAGGAAATATTACTCTATAGCCTTTCCCTACATTCTCCCATGCTAACCAATGCGAGAAGCAGGCCCTGTCATACTGAACACACCACCTGGTGCCATTCATGACCTTTGCATGCAACTCGCACATGCACATGCCCTACCACCGCACCCTGCCACCAGGGAGAACTTAGATGTAGCAAGAGATATGCAGAAACTTGATACATACTTTTTTAAAATGCCAAGCCAAGTAACAGTAACATGTTCATACAGGACCTACTGGGGCAAACCTGTGGCACAATTGATGAGCTACCTCCATGGATGGCACAACCCGTGCTGCAGGACCAAGGAGGAGTATTTGAGATACATGCCCTGTGTATATATCTTACCGCTTGACAAGGGATAACTGGAATCAGCTAATCATGTCTACACCAATCACCAGTATGTAAATGATGAGCACAGTGCTTTGGCACAGAATGGCAGTGTCAAACAAGCTGAAAGTCTTAAGTCTAGCATCCAGATCAGTGGAAAATTAGGAAGGAGAAGCGCAAAAAGTCAAGGGAAAGCACCCTAGAAAGGGTTGTTTTTAACAGGCACACAAACTCATCTTTAGTGTGCCTCAAGGTTAATTGCTCATAAACACCTCTTCAAAGCATACATGATCTCTCTGGACATTGTCACCCATGCACACATCTTCTCTTATGAAGACAACAGGCACATCATACTCTATCTTGGACTAGACCCACAATACAAGAAACCAGTTTACCTTCTGGATGACCAGAATCGCTAACTGCATGAAAGCCAACTATCTCAAGCTCAACACCGACATGACAGAAGTAGGGATCTTCAGCAAAAATACCTTATCATGGGACTTCAACTGGTGATCGAATGAACTCTGCCCCACACCTGTACTGAGAACCCATGCCAGGAATCTCAGAATATTCATCAACAGAAAACTCCAAAACTCAGCAGCCAGACTCATTCTTAACTTTACACACATAACTTACATCACACCACACCTCAGGGAACTACACTGGCTCCCGATACACAAATGTGCTCAATTCAAACTTCTCACAAACACATTCAAGGCACTACACAGCTCAGTCCACACCTACCTGAACAATCATATCTCCTTCCACCCACCACCACCCAGACACCTCCTCTCTGTAGGAGTCCTGCTCGCAAACATCCCACGCACACACAGAACAAGATCAGGAAGGTGGGCATTCCTAAAGTGTGGAACAAGATCCCACTAAGCATCAGATCCTCCTCCTCTATTCTTGAATTCCCCAAGAAGCTGAAGACCTGTCTTTTTAATTAACCAAACCAGGGCCAGGCCTACACACCTGCTTATTGACAGGAATCCTTGTAGGTGATATTGTACTTTTCAAATACACAGAACATAGCATAGCATAACATAACATAATATGACACTTTTAACACCGGAAATATGTCAGTTGGTTTAATTACACAAACTTTATTTCCACAGGAACAAATTGTGCATCCCTAGCACAAGCATTTCTGGGAAGGAACAGCATGCATGTGTCCAGGGATATGATTCAAAATAATTTATAAATAGGTAAGTGACAAGTAAAGAGCTTATGTACGCAGTCCTTTCGAAAGCGCAAATACTGTGATTCACCAAATTACATGGTGTGCGAGAGCAAAAGGGCTGTTCTTTATGTAGAAAAACCTTTCATGAGCCAGAAAGAAGGAAGAACTTTTGCAATAGTTCTGAATTGCAAATAGGAGTGGGCTTGAAAGTTGCCTCTCCCTCCTATTTCTAATTCAGTAAAGGAACGTATCAGTGGTTACAAGTGCAACTGAGATGGCAAACCATAGATAAGTTACCGACTCCTGAGGTAAGGTAATAACTGATTTGTATAGGGGAAAGGTCCCTGTTAGGACACCTTCCCCTTTTGTGGTAAATAAAGATTTACCGTATACTGAATTTCTATGCGGTATAAGTTCAATAAAATAGCTCAATCAAAATGAGAGGCAGAGTCCGTGGAGTCTGAGTTTATAAGGGTTTTATTCCATGTAATGGAATGGTTCGAACCATGGTATCATGTTCCATCACCACGAAGGTTCAGGAAGGGATAGACAATGCTTTATTAACAGTGCACATTATATATAGTAAATGCATACAATGGTGAAGGATACAGAAGGCGTAACAGCTGAAAGAGACGAGATAAGGACACATGTGCGTAACAGAAGGCGTGCACGAGGGCGTACACGGAGGTGTGTGCTAGAAACGTCACATGAAAGTGTCACAAGTGGGTGGATTCATAGAGGAATCCTGCAGTGTCAGCAGAAATATATGGCTGGATGCGCGCGCAGGCAACATGACGTGTGATTGACGTGGAACTGGAGGGTGAAGGGGACTTGACATTTAGCACTATAAGGGGAGACAGAAGTCTGGCGTGTCAGAACAACCTAAACCCAAATCATATCTGATATCTTGTGTTGAAGAACTGTTTTATCTAGAAGGAAAGGTCTTTCGGGTAGAGGCTATTCTATACTGACTGCTAGTGCGTGCATATGTGTCTACATGTCTACGTGTAATGCGAGGGGCCATGGGCCTACCATGGTAACAGGAGCAATGAATTTCGTGCACGGAGACAGAAAGGCCGGGCCCTTTGCTCTGCAGCTGGGGAGAAGTTTACCTAAATCACTAGACAGGAATGTATTTTCGAGGAGCAGAGCAGATAACTTGAAGGCTAAATTGTCTTGGCAGGCAAGCAGGCCGAGCCGGGCACCGCTCGCCGCGCAGGGAGTAAGGTAAGGGTCATGGATGCAGATCCAGGCTGCAGCTTTCTGAGGCAGAAGGCAGAAAGGGCTCGATGGCAGAAATCAGGGCCTAACTCAACAGAGTCAGGAAAACGTGAAAGTGCACCATGTAAAGACGGTGGCACGGCACACTTAGGAACGGAATTATCGACCCATTCATGGTGGATCTCAAAGAAGACATGTTAACGTTGGACGCAAATGTATTTGCGTCTTTATATCTGGTCATGGAGGGAAATTACATGTACTTGAAGCACGTACATGGAGCCGTTGGGGCCTACGTTAGGGGACACAATCGACCATGAAAATTCAAATTACCTCATTCCCTCCTTGTCCCCTACGGACCCTTCATGATATATCAATCTTCATTAGTCCATCTATTTGTTCATATAACATCATTTGTTCTTCCTTTTTCAGGCGGGATTTAGAACGTGGACTTGGATGGGGAATACATGATGTGGCACACAGGCCGCAAATCGCCGGCCCACACTGTAAACATAGGCAACAACTGAATACTATGAGAAGGGCTATTCCGAGGAAGGATAGGACCTTCCATCCCCAGGCTGATAACACGCTCCAGAGCCATCCGGACCAAGTCCAGGTGCCTGGATTCTGGTGTATCTGACTTGCAATCTTGTGGAGACGGGTTATGGCTTTATATACTGATGGTGCATTTTCTGGAATGAAAACACAGCAACTCGATCCGATGACTCTACAAGCTCCGCCCCTATCGGCCAGGATGACGTCAAGAACGAGACGATTCTGAAGAACAACAAGTCTCATAGCAGACTGTTCCTCTGTTAGGTTGCCTAGGGCAGAAGTAGTTTCATTCACTACTGCTTCAAGGGTTCTGGTTAGTTTACGTATCAGTTTACTATTCGAGACAGTACCTAAATAGGGAAAAAAACCTTTATTAAAGTCTGTGTATTGCTCCCATGCTGTTTCAGTATAGTCGACAATCGGGAGATCTCTCTTGGGTCTATTGTGTACTAGATGGGAGTCCCTATGATAATCAGGTGGGGCTAGGAAAACAGGTGGCAGAAGGAATGCAATGTAACAAGTACCATCCCAGTCTAGAGGTAAGCGTACATAAGCTGTCTGACCACAAATGAAATAGGAATGACGGGAAGCTTTGAATGTAGACTTGCCTTTATCACTGAATTCAATCACAGTAATACATTCACTATGACCTAGGAGTACTGAACCATTCTTTCTGACACATAATTCACCTTTGACTGGTAATACTGACATAGCGGGTAAGTCTGGTCTTGTATCGGACTGAACGTTCAGAATCATGAGGTTAAGTGTAAAATTACCCAATCCATACACTTCGTTTTCTAGATCGGTCCCTGTCCTTTGTGGAAGACCCTCCCTGTCAGGGAAACATGCTTTATGCATAACTGTGTTCAGATTCCCCCATACCCAATTGCCCTGGTAAACTATGGAATCAGAATTTAAAGAATTCATTAAACTAAACCATGCACCACAGGAACCGTTGTGTGTAAACGGGTACGGAAAGAGGGGCAGAACTCCCTTGTATTTCTGATAGGGAGGGAGTCGGCCACATATCCAACAATTTGTAGCGTTGCTGGTCTGATGAGAATGATGTAACATACTGATGAAAGTATTGTTGCGCAGCGCAAGTCGGTATGATAACTCGTGAGGGGGCAATTCACTGAAAGTATGCTCGACAGTGTCATTTGAGGAAGAATGTGCACGTACGGAAATAGGAAAATACATGTGTAACAATAAACTTGTAACAATATTCGTAAGACTCAGAAAAAACATAATCAATAATGTAACAATAGAATGGCTACGGAGAGATGTACAATATTTCTCTTTCTTGATCTGTTTCTGTCTATCTCTCTCTCTATTGGGGTCTAACTGGCACATGTCAGGAACCTGTCTAACCGCTTCACCTAGGGGAGGACTTAAACAATTAAACTGTCTGACTTGCTAGACCTCAATTTCATTCGGAACTCCTGCTGAGGAGTTTTTTCTACCAGGGGGAGTTTAGTATCAGTCTCTCGAACGGGGCAGGGCTGTGAGTCTGTTTTTGGCGGAAGTCCATGGTATTTCTTGATGTGACTCGAGTGGAGCCAGCCTTTGCGGCCCTCCACCTTAACGGCAGTCCTTGTTGTTAGCAGAACAAGCTTCGGCTCCTGCCAGCGGGGCTCCAGCGGACTCCTCCTATCGAAATTCCGGATAAACACTAGGTCTCCAGGGACGATCTCGTGTGGCTTCACCTCGGTGTTGTCGGGAAAAGCTGCGGCTACCTGTGAACGACATGATTGTAGTGCAGACATTAAGGAGGCAAGGTACTCTGTCAGCATATTACAGTCAACATCTGTGATCTTACGAGGCAGAGGCGTCCCCCCACATATTCGGCGGCCTACCAAAGACCACCTCGTACGGGGATAGCCCTGTTCTTGAATGGGCTACCATTCTCATAAAAAAAAGAGCAACTGGTAAAGCTACTATCCAATCTACGCCTTTCTCTTTACACACTTTGGCGAGACGTGTTTTCAGGGTCTGATTGTGTCTCTCTACGAGACCTGCTGCCTCGGGATGTCGGACACAGTGGAACTTCCACTGATATCCTAGCAGGAGTGATACCTGCTTCATAAGCTCGGACGAGAATGGCTGACCATTGTCTGAGTACACGATACGGGGCAAACCATACCGTGGGAAGAATTCACGTACCAGCTGCTTGGCAGTGGTCGGAGCAGTGTAATCTGGGACTGGATATGCTTCTGTCCATCGGGAGAGTGCACATACAACTACGAGGACATACTTGAATCCTCAACAATGTTCCATCTGGATATAATCCATCTGGAGGACTTCAAAAGGGTGATCGGGAGGATGAAATCCACCTTGCTCTACGGGAATGCCTTTTCCTGGGTTGAACTGACAACAGATCATGCAAGTACGTACTTTCTGTTTTGCTGCTGCTCGTAAATGCTTATTGAACCAAAGGTTTTGAATACTGTCTAACATGGCTTTTTCTCCTAAATGTGCAGGACTATGTGCTGTGTTAATGATAACTTGAACCATAGAGTCGGGGAGAAACCATGTGGCTTTTCCCTTCGTCATCCATCCCTATTCTGTCTGTATCCCTCCTAGTTCAGTCCATTTCTTGATTTCGTCTGGTGTAGCATGTGTCTGTATGTCAATTACATCTAGGGCGGGATCCCTAACTGTCATGCAATGTGTCGGTGTCGGGACTACTGTCTTTGTCATATCAATTGTGTGAGTATGAGTCTGAGCTGTATGCTTGGCTGTTCGATCTGCCAGGTCATTACCCTGGGAAATGGTATCTGTAACTTTCGTATGTGCTTTGCACTTCATGATGGCTATGGCTGTAGGCAAATGTATTGCTTCTAACAGAGCTTGAATGAGGGGACCATGCTGAATCTTGGCTCCGTGAGAGGTCAAGAAACCTCTTTCTTGCCAGAGTACACCGAAGTCGTGTACGACTCCGAATGCATAACGTGAATCCGTGTATATGTTAACTCTCTTGTTCTTTGCTTGTATACAGGCTTGAGTCAGAGCAATGAGCTCTGCTGCTTGGGCTGACAGTGTGTCAATGCAATGTGTTTCTATGACTTCAGTTTCCGTCGTGACTGCATATGCGGCCACTAACTCTCCTGTACTTGTTCTCATACATGAACCATCCACATAAAGTGTCAGGTCTGGATCTGGTAATACGGTGTCTGTTAAGTCTTGTCTGGGTTTCGTCGTAATGGTAATGACTTCAACACAATCATGTGCCAAAGGGTCTGTCTCACACAATGGTAAAAGTGTAGCAGGATTCAATGTATTGCAGCGCCTGATATCTATGTGTGGCTGAAACAATGTCAATTCATACCCTGTCAGTCGTGCTATAGTCAAATGCTGAGTCTGTGTTCTGTTCAAAAGGACTTCCACGGAATGTGGAACTTGTACTGTCAATTGATGTCCTAACACTATGGAATCACTTTGTCTGATCGCTAGATCTGTTGCTGCTACAGATTTCAAGCACGCAGGCAGAGCCTGGGCTACTGGATCTAATGTACTAGAAAAATAAGCACACGGTTTGTGTGAACCTGCTTGATCCTGGGTGAGTACTGACAATGCAGTACCTTTGCGTTCGGTGACAAAAAGTGTAAAAGGCTTGCTGTAACATGGTGTTGCTAAAACTGGTGCTTGACATAAGGCTTTCTTTAATTCGTCAAAAGCTTGTGTATGTTCCTGAGTCTAAGGGAGGACAGTCGAAGACGCTGCCTCCTGGGTTGTCAACTGTATGAGTGGTTTAGCTAGGAATGCATATTGTGGAATCCATTGTCTGCAATAGGAAGTGAGTCCAATGAAGGCTCGTACTTCTTTCTGTGTCTTAGGTTGCGGAAGATGTGCAATTAACTGAATTCGGTCAGGTGTCAGCTGCCTACCCCACTTGGACAGCAAGTGCCCAAGGTACACCACTTGCTGGGCACAGAATTGTAGCTTCGAAGGAGACACCTTGTGTCCCTTGTCCGCCAGGAAATGCAGAACTGTCAGTGACGCTTGTTCACATTCTGGTTCACTACGGGCGGTGATCAATAGATCATCGACGTACTGGAGTAGGGCAGTGTTGTCAGGCATGTGGATACTGTCAAGTTGTCTCTTCAATGCTTGGCTGTAGATACTGGGGCTTTCTGTGAATCCTTGAGGTGCACGTGCAAATTTGAAGCTTCGGCCATTTAAACAGAATCCGAAAAGATATTGGCTTTCCGGGTCAATAGGGACTCTAAAGAAGGCGTTCTTGAGATCGATTACAGTGAAGAACGTCGCTTCGGAATCAATAGCTCAGTCAAAATATCTTTATTCGGCTTATTTAAAAACCATACAAAGAGGGGATAATAAAATACATTTCATACAGCATTTTCCATGATACACACAATATTATATACAAACGACAATATTTTAAGATTAAGACAATGGTTAAAGAGATTAAAAAAAGGTTATTTGGCATAAATAGCTAATTCTGACAGAGGGATTTCGCCCTTGAAGCCGCTACCAGAAATTTAGCAACACAAAAAGTAATGTGGGGATTAGGTAGTAATTGTAAGAAGAGCAGGGCCGGTCTCACCTGTGTGAAGCCAGCTTCTTTAAGGATTGGCAGCAAGAATTTTTTCCTTGGCTCTAGGTACAACCCGCAAAACATAACAAAATGCTTTGTATCTTGTACAGAAAACTGGTCACAGCTACAGGGCGGCGCTACTTCAGGCCTCTGCCAGTTATTAAAAGAACCTAGATAAAAATGCAACAAATTAAATCTAAATTTAATTAGGAGGAACCTGTGGAAGGGGATAGTGACATAACCAAGGTAAGGTGCTAGTGATGGCGAGCTGGTCAACAAACAATGATCTCTTACTGCCGGTTTTGATAATTCACATTCTTCACGGCATGCATCTTTCCTTCCCATAAAAGCCTTTTTTACAAGGTCAAGGTCTTGGAACCTAATGTTCTCTGGTGTGTTGAAAAGCTCCGGACGGCCTAGTTCTAAAAAAGCCCTGGCCAAATAGGCCAACCAAGGAATCTTATTGGATTTGTCAAGGGATATAACATCAGACATGATCTTATGATTAAGTGGGAGTTCTTCATTCATCCACATTTTTAACCAGAGAATCAAGGGGGCCATACTCAGCTTATCAGCAAGAAACTGTAAACCAACCTCTTTGTGAATAGAGTACGTTGGGGTCGACTGGGGAACAGAGAGTAAGGTTCTTATAAATCTGTTTTCAGCTCTCTGGATTGGTTCCACATTTGCATATCCCCACAATGCGGAACCATATAACGCAATGGCCACAGGTTTACTAATGTAAATTTTTAGTATGGCTTCCATAGGCCTAGCCCCAAGCCTACCAGCAAAGCTCAGAAGTGCTGATGATGATCGGATAACAGCCAACCTCTTAGCTCTAACCTGTGGACCCCAAGTCCCTTTCTGGTCAAACAGAATACCTAGATATGGAAATGTGGATACCCTAGAGACCATGTCCCCCCTGCATGTAAATGTTTTGCTTCTCTTCCTACGGCACTCTAGTCCTACCACCATTGTGTGTGACTTGGCTACATTTATTTTAAGATCTAGCTGTTCCATAAATGAGCCAAAGGCGTTCAATAGGCGCTGTAGACCAACTCCCGTGCGGGCGATCAGCACAGCGTCATCCGCGTATAGGAGCGCTGGAATTTTTGTAGCTCCTACACGCGGGACATCGGCTTCCTGCCCCCCTAGGTACACGCCCAGGCCATTAATATAAATGGAAAAAAGCAAGGGAGCTAAAATACAGCCCTGCCGCACACCCCTTAGTGATCTAAAGCGGTCAGTGCTCCTACCCTCATTAGTCACTCGTATACTTGAGAAAAGTTCTTGATGCAGGGAAGCCATGAAGGCGACCAATGCCTCGTCAATACCCATCTCCCGCAGAGTAGACCATAGCTTCGTCCTATTAACTAGGTCGAACGCCGAGGAGAGGTCCATAAATGCAAGATACAAGGACCCCTCCTTAGCTACAGTGTATTTGGAGATGAGCAGATGTAGATTGACACACTGTTCTATAGTCCCCTTTCTTTCCCTAAATCCATATTGGATTTCAGACAATCCACCACAGCCCTCAACATTTTCCCTCAACCTAGACAAAAGAACTCTGCCTAAAATTTTTACCGACGAATCCAGGAGGGATATAGGCCTGTAACAACCTGGATCATCCCGCTGGCCTTTTTTAAAAATAGGAACTATGGTGGAAGTATTCCAGGATGCAGGTACAGGGTTCCCATTAACTGCGTTGAACACATTCGTCAAGACCTCAGCCCACAATTTTGGGGAATACATAAAAAAGTCGGCAGGCACGCCGTCCGGGCCAGGTGCCTTGTGCTTTGTGGTAGACGTAATGGCTTTTTCCACCTCAACTCGGTTAAAAATAATAGGGCGGATAACTGGGCCTGTCAACAGGGCATCTCTAGTTGCATCAGCAGTGTCCCCATAGACATTTTTAAAATGAGCTAGCCATTTCTCGTCAGGAATAACACAGTCCATGGGATCGTTCTTATCATCTGAGAAAAAGGGCTGTTTAATGATGTCCCAGAATTTATTACTGTCCTTCAGGACTGCCGCTGAAAGGAGGCCCTCCCATGCTTCTTGTTTAATGGTATCCTTTCGCTTTTTGATTGCTAATTTATAAGTTTTCCTGAGTCTGGTGATCTCATCTTTTGCCCTGGGGGTGTTTTTTAGGGCTTCCAGTAATAATCTATGTGCCTTTGAGCAAGCTGAGTCGAACCAGCGCTTATTTCCTATGTTTCCTTTTTTTGTCTTAACTAAAAGGTCCTGTGACACGTGCCCGCATATTGCCTGAACGCCTCTACAATTTCTTGATCCTGTGCGCAAGGATTATTGCAAACCTCGACCAGCCCCTTAATCTTAGAGAAGTTTTCGGCGTAAAATTTTTCCGGGACCACCTTTGCCCATTTCAAGCGTCTACCTTGATCAGTAGTCCTCAAAGGATGGGCAGTTACATTCGATGGTCGTGGGCCCATATTACCTCCCCAAGCCACTTCTAATTTTACCGGATTATGGTCACTAAAATGTGATTGAATAGTATGATAGACAATAACCCGATTAAGAATGACTGGGGATACGAATATATAGTCTATGATTGTACCATGAGGGATGCCAGTGAAGGTCGGCAGTCTAGAGCCACCGTCTGGTTCAAATAGATCAAAGTTTGCAAGAAGGTCCTCCAGCTCCTCTCCCTCAGTAGAATGTTCAAAGTGGGATCCTTCAGGTCCTTCAACCCCTTCAATGCTACTTCTCCTACAATTTAAGTTGCACGGATGAATATTAAAATCACCTAATAAAATATAATCTGTAGCAAACGTATTATTCTGACTGACCAAATTTGAATTTAAAATTTTGTCTAGATCAGTAATGTTGTGGCCTCTGTAGTCACTATTCCCTGAATTATAGAAGTTTATATAAATAGTCCTACTAGAATTTTTAATCACTCTTTCGACCAACAAAATATTGGGAGAATCGGTACTAATCTGCCTAAAACTACCCTTTAAATCTAAAGAGAACAGAAATAAGAGGCCTCCCTTGGCCCTCCCCATGCGACTATGAACAGCTGCTTTGGTAAAGCTAATGAACCCATCCCACCACTGATTGTCAGAGGTGTCCCACGTTTCCTGAAGTGCGATTATGTGGTGACCTAGAACAAAACTTAACCAGGATTTATCCTGGCGTTTACAGTTTAGGCCTGCTATGTTCCAGCTTATTATTCTGCAGGAGTCTATAGATATCTTAGTTTACGGGTGCTGCGCCAATGCCACTTCTGGCTCTCGCGGGGTTTGGGTTACAACATTAAATCCCGCGGTCAGTAGGTTATATTGGTTAGTACTACCCTGGCCCTGGGTCGGGCTATCATCAAACAAGGGTGACAAGGATATTGGGAGGTCATGCCCAAATGAAATTCTTACTTCCTGCCCTGACTGAGGAGTAGGCTTGTTGACTACTGAGCCATTGGTACGTGGGCTGAACTGGGCCAGTTCTTGGACTGTGGCCTCATCACCCTGATTTATAGCCTCTATATGTCAGTCGCAGTCATTTAGGCCTGACAAAACTCCATATCTATTCCCATTTCCAAGTCCCCAATCAAAGGGAGTAGGCACCTGACCCCAACCATTTGTTGCTAAGTTCCACATAGGCTGGGGAGTATTGGGTCGCATCAAGAGCTGATCATTACCCTGCCTGGTCATACACCCAAATCCCTGGCCTCTATTATCAAAGCCCGGGGTATTTGCGCCCCACCTATTTATATTGGGACAAAATAACCCTGGCGTTCTGGCCATTGGCCCGTTAGGAAAGTTATAATGCCCTGGCCCATAACTGGACATAGGGTGAAAACTATCATTATTAGGTCTAGGTCTAGTTTCCCAACCCCGTGAGCAATTCTGGCATTCCTTCTGGGCCTAAGAATATTAGCAGAAGACGCCATCTGTGTCTCATTGTAAAAGAATTTCAGAGTGAGTGGGACTATAGATCCGGTTCTGCGTTGAGGTGGGAGGATATTGGCGAGAATGTTAGGGAGTACTTCTGCGCTAGCAAAATTTAGTATTACGCAGTCCCCTTTAAACTTCTTAATCTTGTTCCCAATCCAAGATACCCTCCTTGTCCTAACAATTTCCCCTGCAAGCTGGTCAGCACCCTGGTCTGCCATGCGCATATTATTGGTAAGCCAATATAAAGCTTTATCTGTTAACCCTTGCGCAGATTCTTTTTGGTTCTGGGATAAAACAGGGACATTCGCCAGTACCAAGACTAATGGTGAAGCTTCCATAATAAAATGGGAAGAATCGTCCCCTAAATGCAATGGGGCTGGCGCCGCAGATTGCGAAGTAGGGGGCTCTCTAGGTACATCCTGGGTGGGTACCGGTGGTAGTGGTTGGCTATCCGAGATGGGCTGTTGTTGAGCTTCCATAGGTACTATTTCAGCACCCCGGTCCTCTTCCACAATAACTACTGGTTTAATGACTTGAGTGGCTAGATTCTCCAAGTCATTGACCATCTTACTTTGCAACCCACCCATTTTTTTAACTTCTGATGTTAATTTATCTATCTTCCCAATAAGTGGCTTGATGATGGTCTTAATTTTAATATCTATCATGTCCGAGATCCTATTAAATAGGTCATCATCAATGATTTGTTTGAACTCATCGACATCTTCACACACCACTTTTTTCCCTTTATGTCTCGGGGGTGAGGCGATCTTATAGCTGTCAATAGGGACGAAATGTCTGGGACCACGGGATATTGTGGTACAATACATTTATTCAATTCTCGTAAATCGATAACTAATCGATAAACTGGAGGTGCATTTGGATCAGTACGTTTAAGAACTGGAATGATAGGGGAATTACATACATTGGAGTCGGTTTCTACAACCACTCCTTGTGCAATGAGCTCGTCAATGATTTTCAGTAAAGCCACTACAGCATCTGGTGGTAACTTGTATTGTCGAATGCGTGGTAGTACTACTCCTGGCTCCAGTGTGACGCGATATGGAGTGATGTGCATACAACCTACATCAGTGGGACCTTTCGCCCATAAATGTGCAGGAACATTCTGTAACCTGGGGTCAAAATCTCTCAATACATAATGGCCTTTGAAATCACGAAGGAACAACCTTACTCCTTCCGGAGAACAACAAATTACAGCTCCTAGAGCTTTCAGGGTCTTTATACCAAGTAGGTTTTCTGGACATGATTTCGTGAGTAATAAATCTGTAGTGCGGGACAATGGACCAACTGCAAGTGGAACTGGTTTCGATACTTCATTAACAATAGGCTTTCCTGAAAATCCAAGGGAAACATTCTGTGAGCCTGAGAGGGGTGCCCCTGGAACCTCGTCGTGACTGATTGTTGTCCTGCTTGCCCCTGTTTCAATCAAAAACTTTCTATCTTTCCCTAATACCTGACTATGTACATAAGGACCCTCTTGATCTACAGGAACCTCAATAAGAGGCAAGCCGACCTCCCTCTCTAGGCTGTTTCATGTGTATCGCTGATAATCGGGATAGTCAGATTGTGCATATTGGTACATCTGCTGGGTTGCATGTTGTGTTGCGGCAATGGGTTGTGGCTGTGGTACCGCTACAGTCTGTTGTGGAGTCTGCATAGGCTGAACATTCTGTGGAACGTGTTGTGGGGCCTGGTCCTGTCTATGAGGACGCGGTCTCTCTTTAGTTTTACCTGTGGCTATGTTGTGTTTCAAAACTGCACAATCGTTTACATAGTGACCTGGCTGTTTACAATAGTTGCATATCCCTTTAACAGGAGCTGCTGAATTTGAATTATTGGATTGTGTAGTACCCCTTTTATGACCGTCAGTTGGAACTGACTGAGCAACTAGCATTTTCATTTTCGTGTCTTTCATACATCTCTGTTCGTGGTCATGTTCTTCCCTGATCCTGTTCTGGTGATACTGTAACATTTGTAACATTTGCGAAGGCGAATTAGCTTGCCATGTGCTCTCGACTTTCAGTACACGGTTCTTAACCTGGGGCAATGAATTCTCGACTAATTTGGATACAAAAAGGTGTGGGTATGACTCACTACTTGCTTTCAGGCCACTATTAATAATAAAACATTTCTCAAATCGGGAATAAAAATCACTAGTGTCTTCATCGGGTTTCTGTTTGCAGGCTGAGATTGCATCCCAGTCCTCCTTTTTAGTTGCTAACAAACGTGGCAAAACCTGTACTAACAATCCTGGTAATGCTTTACTTTTATCCCCAAGACCCAAACCTGGGGTTCGAGTCGTTTCTTCCGTTTCTAATGCAGCCCAATCAATCTTTTGGTCTCCCACCTCCCATTCTTTTTCTTTGAGTTTCTTGTAAATACCGGCAGGCAATAAAACTTCCAATATTTTCATAATGTCGGGATAGGTGTAATCCCCCATGAGTAACATGTCTTTTATTTCACGGTGAAAACCTGCAGGGTCTTTATCATGACTGGGCACTATTTTCTTCATTTCCAATAATTCCATTTTAGTTATAGGCGTGTATACGTACACACGTGTAAGGGTATCATCAGTATTCCTGACTGGATGTACTTCTCGTAAAGGATTCTGTTTGTCAAAGTCAAAGTGGAATGGTTTCCTGACTGGGGGTGGAACAGAAACAAGATGTGGAGCCAAGAAGGTTCTATATTTGTGGCGTTGTTCTAAAATCGTTTCAATGAGATCCGTACCTAGACCTCTCCATCTTCTCAGGAGTAAGTCCTGCAGTAAGTTATATAACGGACCTGGGTCAGATGCTTTGTTTTCATACTGTATAATGAGGTGTTGTGTCATGTATATACCAGCTAATCGCTGTTCTTCTGGAGTAAGACTTAAAAACGTTTGCACTACCGAATCATCTTTATATACACTGTCGTCTCCGGCCCACTGTACTGCGGACCGGGCTAGTTCCTGATCACGTAAGGTATTGAGTTCTTGATAACCTATCCTTTCTTTCAGTACTTTGTCAGTCATTTGGAATACATGTTCAAGGGTACATCGCTCTGGTATCGGACAAAGGTAACGTTTCTTGTTTTCAAACGTTTCTTGTTTACGAATGGGTCTATCGAAGGGCCTATCAAAAGGATGTGGTCTAGGAGGTTTCTCTCTACCAACATATGCTATCACTTTTTTGTCTGTCAGTTGCGAGGTTTCTGCTAGATCCTCTGTATCATCCTCCTCCTGCGAGGAGTTTGGCTCGTCTGATTCGAGTGGCTCTTCAGGTTCTCGATGGGCATGTATATCTATTATTTCTTTACGGATCTTTCTAACCATAGCATGTACACTTTTCTCTTTATCATGTTTACCCTCCGAAATATTCTGGCTCCATCTGTTCAATCTATCCATTTCATTTTGTGGAAAACCTGCCTGATCTTGTTCTCTTATCAAACAATTAACCAAAAATCGCATGATTAAACCTTTGTTCTCAACTTTCTGACGTGACATGGCTTCACCAACACTCTCCGGTCTTTCTCCTGTTCTAATAAAATGATACAATTTGTCTAGATGGTCTGGCATTTCTGGTAGTAATTGCAAATAATCTGTAACACGTCTTAAACGTAGGGACGCTAACAACATGAATCCTGTCGTACCAGGCACTGTGTCATATCTGCAATCTGTAAGCTGTTCTCTAAGCTGTTCTGCGGGGGCACCTCTAGGTGTCCGAGCCATTGCGAATTCTCTCATTGTCACTCGGTGTAACGGTGGTGGGGTTTGATAACCTCCTGTAGCACCTCCTGAGACGGAGGCTTGAGCATAACCTGGCTGTAGGGTCGGTACCTGCTGTAACTGGGTTGGAACCTGAACCGTGCCTGTCCCAAAAGGATTAAGAGGATGTAGTTGTTGAATACCAGGGGGAACAACAGGTAAGGGTGCAGGAAGCGGACCGGGAGGGGTCTGCTGTTGCGGACCTGGGGGCTAATGATCATGGGGCAGGTTATCGTCAGGTGGTACACGGGCAGGTACATTGGTATATGCGGGAGCTACATCGTCTAAATAGGAAGAAAGGAAAATGTCTGCTGCGGTCTTATGACGTAACTTAGTTGGAACCAATGGAGGGGGCAGATTTTTCGGTGTTTCCGGGGTCGCCTTGGGCAGGCCCTCGGCCAGGACTGGATACAATCCTGTCAAAATGGCATTACTCTGTCTGTCGTGTTGTTCCATTCTAACTCGTTCTCCTTCTTCTAGTAGTTCTTTTTCTTTGGCTTTTTCAGAATCCTCTCTACTTTTCTCTGCTTTTCTAAGTGCTTTCTCTGTCCGTCTGTGTGCTTCTTTACGCCATAATTCAATGGCATCTTTCTGTGACTGTCTGGCTTTCTTTTTCCACAACGCTTCTTCTACTCTCATGATGCACTCAGCATCCCATGTCCCTGTAACGGGCC
Organism: Lissotriton vulgaris; assembly: GCF_964263255.1. Taxonomy (NCBI): domain Eukaryota; kingdom Metazoa; phylum Chordata; class Amphibia; order Caudata; family Salamandridae; genus Lissotriton; species Lissotriton vulgaris. Next base: position 1,457,897,601 of record NC_141695.1, on the reverse strand, counting down.
ATTTCTGATTCTCTGCTAAGTCCTTCGTGTAATCCACCCACAAGTCGAGATTTAATATGGCATCTAAGCCGTGCTTGTGGTACATAAAATGACCGGGAGTGTCCCTGGGTGGGATGGGAACAGCTTCCTCAAGTATCCCTTTTCTAGTTCCTATCTGTCTCAGTTTAGAGAATAGAGGCATCCTGTAACTCGATACTTGATACTTGATACTTACTTGGACTTGGACACAACTAATACAATAAGCACAGGAATGAAGATCAAACAATCACTCATACCACGACATTAAAATACATTTAAACATTTCAGAACGAACAATAACTGGATAACCGGATACTGGATATACTGCTAAACAGTACAGATACACTGCTAAAACAGTGCAGACCGGGTCTGCGTACCCAAACCCGTCTTGACCGGACACAAATTAATGCACCCGTCTAGATGCGTCCCCAGCAACGGTACTCACCGGGAAGCACAGAACGGAAGGCCTCGGAAACTCGACTGGACTGACCCGGACTGGACTCGACTCGACACGTGACATAGGTACTTCAGAACTGGGGGGCCTCTAGACACCTCGGACCTTGCTCTCTCGGCTGGGCTCTGGTCGGGATCCTCCGCACTCCTCACCGCCTCGTCTGGATGTCGATCGCAGTCTCCGTCACCTCCGTAGGCCTGAGGGAGATACAGGAAATCCTGCGGGTACGCGTAGTTGTCCGTCACGGCTGTGGCAGGGGGCAAGGCCTGCGACGCATCGCCGGCGTGTAAGGTGGGGGAGGGGTCCCTATTCGGGCGCCAAATTATGTGGTAAATAAAGATTTACCGTATACTGAATTTCTATGCGGTATAAGTTCAATATAATAGCTCAATCAAAATGAGAGGCAGAGTCCGTGGAGTCTGAGTTTATAAGGGTTTTATTCCATGTAATGGAATGGTTCGAACCATGGTATCATGTTCCATCACCACGAAGGTTCAGGAAGGGATAGACAATGCTTTATTAACAGTGCACATTATATATAGTAAATGCATACAATGGTGAAGGATACAGAAGGCGTAACAGCTGAAAGAGACGAGATAAGGACACATGTGCGTAACAGAAGGCGTGCACGAGGGCGTACACGGAGGTGTGTGCTAGAAACGTCACATGAAAGTGTCACAAGTGGGTGGATTCATAGAGGAATCCTGCAGTGTCAGCAGAAATATATGGCTGGATGCGCGCGCAGGCAACATGACGTGTGATTGACGTGGAACTGGAGGGTGAAGGGGACTTGACATTTAGCACTATAAGGGGAGACAGAAGTCTGACGTGTCAGAACAACCTAAACCCAAATCATATCTGATATCTTGTGTTGAAGAACTGTTTTATCTAGAAGGAAAGGTCTTTCGGGTAGAGGCTATTCTATACTGACTGCTAGTGCGTGCATATGTGTCTACGTGTCTACGTGTAATGCGAGGGACCATGGGCCTACCATGGTAACAGGAGCAATGAATTTCGTGCACGGAGACAGAAAGGCCGGGCCCTTTGCTCTGCAGCTGGGGAGATGTTTACCTAAATCACTAGACAGGAATGTATTTTCGAGGAGCGGAGCAGATAACTTGAAGGCTAAATTGTCTTGGCAGGCAAGCAGGCCGAGCCAGGCACCGCTCGCCGCGCAGGGAGTAAGGTAAGGGTCATGGATGCAGATCCAGGCTGCAGCTTTCTGAGGCAGAAGGCAGAAAGGGCTCGATGGCAGAAATCAGGGCCTAACTCAACAGAGTCAGGAAAACGTGAAAGTGCACCATGTAAAGACGGTGGCACGGCACACTTAGGAACAGAATTATCGACCCATTCATGGTGGATCTCAAAGAAGACATGTTAACGTTGGACGCAAATGTATTTGCGTCTTTATATCTGGTCATGGAGGGAAATTACATGTACTTGAAGCACGTACATGGAGCCGTAGGGGTCTACGTTAGGGGACACAATCGACCATGAAAATTCTAATTACCTCACTTTGGGAATCATATTGGCACCCGAGTGGTAGTAGGCAGTGGTCCAGTTGACCACTGCTTGCTCCCCCTGAAATTTTCCAAAATGGAGAACTTATTCTTTTCTAAAAGCAGTATCAGCTCCATACAGACACACTGGCTGCTCTTAAGAAATAAGTACTCTGTTTTGGGATGCAATCATAGAGATGGTGGACTGCTGTTCTTTGCAGGCCACCATCCCTCCTATAGCAGCCACTCACTAGGGGTCGCAAATTACAACCAAGTCGTTCTGCATTTTGTAAACTGACCTCTTAGCACCTAGATAACTTTGCAAAATACTGTTTCATTCACAAAAAGTGGGTGCACGCATTGAGACCACTTTTGCAAAGGCAATTTTAATACAGCAGACGCTAACTTTCTGTAATAAAGATGGGAATTCTCCTTGAATGGACGCTCTTTATCTTTCTTTCCCAGCATCATCCCTTCACAGTTGTTCAAAGAGAATGAGTGCAAATATCTCCAGTGACAGTAAACTGATGGGCAGATTTACAAGCCCCTTGCGCCACCAGTGTGTCACTTTTTGTGACGTACTGGTAGCGCATGTTATTGCTCCATATTTACAGGGACAGGAAAAGCCACCCTGCGTGGCTTTTCCTGTCCTTGTAACTATGACCACTTTACATGCAGCACTTTGTGTGAAAGGGGAGTTCCATGGGTGTTGCTGTGGGTGTTCGCACGCAATACCTATGGAAAAAGACACATTTCCAGATTTTCGAGGAATCGTAAATCTGGAAATGCGTCTGAATTCTACGCCACCCTAGGGGTGGCGTATCAAGGCGCAATGAGGCGAAATGTTTTCATTTCTCCTTGTTTTTTCCTCTTTTAATGCGTTCTACAGCACACATTGAAGTCACAAGTAGTTGACCCCATTGTTTTCAAAATGTGCTCTGTGTGCTCCCATATGTCAGAAATTACCTCTATTGTGCCAGAGTATTCATTTTGTCATGGGTGCCACGTGTATGTCATGGGTGCCTCTCCAAACATTTCATACATTATGCTTGTGCCAGAATGTTGACACTTAATGCTGTTTATATGGCATGTAAGATTTTTATGTCAACATTTACTTCTAGTATGCTAGGGCCAGCATTGTGTCGTGGTTGCTCCCCTCCCATTTGCCACATTTGCCTCCCGTATGACAAGAATTACCAATGTGCCAGCAACAGCATTTTTCCCAGGGTGTCCCATATTCCAAGAATTCCTGTTAATGTGCCTGTGCCAGCATTTTACCATGGATGACAATTATGCCAACAATTACCTGCTGTGTCCCAGTGTCAGTATTTTGTCACAGGTACCCACCTGACTAAGAATTGCCTCCCCTATGTCAGCATCACTATATTGCAATGGACCCCTCTATATGCCAAACATGTCCTTCAGTATGCCAGGTCCTATGGGAGAATTACAAGCATCACACCACATTCATACTCACTGACACTCATTCTCACTCACTCTCATTTCAGCACTTCCTTGCATTGATTTATGTTCACACTTACCCTCATTAACTTATTCTGGCTCATTCACACCCACATTCACTCTTATGCACACTCAATTATATTTTGTCACTCAGTCACACTCACTTCTAATCATTCTTACTGACACTCATTCTCTCGTATTCACTCAATCTCATTGTCGCTGGCACCCATTCGCACACATTCTCTGTCACTACCGGTCACTGGCTCTCATCCACTCAATTTCACCTTCACTCCCAAACACGCACACGCTCACACATTCACACACTGTCTCGTTCACAAAAACGCTCACCCACAAATGCACAGAAAATACATTTAAAAGTATTTTTACTTACCTCATCCGCCAGTGTAAATCTTGTTCCCGTTTCTGGTGCAGCTCCATTTTTTATTTCACCAATAGTGAAAAATGGCACCCAAGGCTACTGTGCAGTGGCTAAGAAGAGATGACTTATTCAAGTACATACCATCAGGATGGGAAAACTAGCTAATTCAGGCACTACTCTGCAGATTTTGAGAGACATCGCAGTGATTGGGGGTTAGTCTATACCTACTTAACTCTGCAGTGACAGAGAGACATTTTGGGCCATATGTATCAAGATACCAATTAGCGATTCTGTGATAGCGATTTTTAAGAAATCGCAATTTCAGGAAGGAATGGGAATTTGTTCTCAATTTGCGATTCGCAATTTGCTAATCGCAAATTGAGAATAATTTCAAGGGTGCAGGGGTGTCCAAAGGACACCCTGTTACACCCCTGAAATACGTATGGGTGCACATGTGGTGCACATACATGCCCTAAGTGCGTCACATGGCACTTTGATAAATGCTGAAACATGCATTTTTCAAGGAAATCGCAACTTACCACCAACTAGAAGTTAGTGGTAATTTGCGATTCCTTAAGGGCATTTTGGGATTTTTTTTTGCTTCATACATTGCATTTAAGGAATCGCAAAATTTGCGATTCCTTAAATGCAATCGCAAAATGAGGAATCGCAAATGTTGCGATTCCTTATTTTGCACCCAAATTCCTTCATACATACCATTTTGCGAAAAAGATTTCGCAAACGCCAAAATTCTGCGAATTTCGGCGTTTGCGAACCCATTTGGCTTTAATAAGTATGGCCCTAAATTCCCACTGTCCCACACTTTTCAGTAGTGACTCGAAGTCTGCTGGTAAATGTCATGGTGCGCCTGCACTTCTTTTCATTCACTGTGAGACTACCTTTGCCTGCACTTTCCTTGTATAGACTGTATGACAGATTGTCATTAAACAGACAACTTGACGTTTCACATTGCTTCAAGGAGTGAGGTACACCTAAATCCTCATCATTTTAGTTATGGATGAGAGACACTCGGAAACAAATATCTTTAGTGATCAAAAGCCAGTTTTCATGCACATTTGCTGTTCCTTCACTTAGCTGCAGAAACTGACACACACCTTCTGCATAATCCTCTCTGCAGTGAGTGGGAGACAGCCTGGTAGAAATGGGATGTTTTTTGTCACCCAGCTTATCAACCTCAGAAGGATGAAAGCCTGAGTTGGCTCGCCTGGATGACCATGAAGTCAAACAAAGATCCCTGAGTAGGCATGTTAGTCCACTGAGCCAAATATCTGGCTCTTACACGCATCTCAGAAGTGAATGATACATCATTTTTCCGGCACATCTCAGTTGTGAGTGAGGTGCTGATTGGAGCATCACTGCCCGTGCCTGCAGTTCTCTGCAGCGATTAGAGACAGTTTCTGGCTGTCTGTCGCTTTCCATTTCAAAGGTTGTTTAAACTTCCTCCTTGACTTGCACGTCATTCAGAGACCCGTCTCAGTCTTGTAGCTTTTGTCTACCTTTTCCCTGTCCAGCATCATTTGCATAAAATAATGTATCCTTCACTCTCCATTTCTAGCAGCTCTGCATTAGCCGTCGCATTATCATTCACTCCAGGTTTGCTTTTGCTACTTATTACTGAATTATTGTACCTGACTCCTGCGTCTGCAAAAACGGTTCCCGCTTGTCTCAACTCATTCTTGTCACTGTTCGTCTTCTTCCTTTTAGTTTGACCTTTTCAGGGCGAGTACTTTGCACTGTGGAGGATTAGACACGGTGTCATCTGCACGTAGGAGCAGTTAAGGGCCCTGGGCACATGAAAGGCAGGTACGACGGATAAAAGGAGTAGCTGGCCAGGGAAAGCTCACACGGTCTACCTACCAGAAGGTTTCTGATGCTTTTTTCCTGAAGCTGAGGACAAATCCACTGACACTTTCTGACATTTTTCTGCTCATGAAGTTTGGGGGCAGGGCCGGACTTACGTTGTATGTCATGGGGCATTTCCTTGGTTGGCTTTGAACGAACAGGGCCGCTGCTGGTGCCTCAATCACTTAGACCAGTGGTCTCCAAACCAGTCCTGGAGGGCCGGATCCATGCCAGATTTTTAAAATTACTACATGTATCTCAATGGGGATATCCAAAAAATCTGGCATGGATCCGGCCCTCCAGGACCGGTTTGGAGATCCCTGCCTGACTTAGACCTGCCAACTTGTGAAACAGCTGGAGAGGCAGTCCTGGGTTAGTGCAAGTGGAATGTTGTCTGCTCCCTTGTTGTAAGGCAGATGTCGGAGGGGGCCTGTGTGCCTACCCTCAGCCACAGCCCCTGTGCCTGCAGTGGTTTCACACGGTGCACATCCACACACAGCGAAACAGACTCTGTTGTCTCCAGGCCCGGAATTAGGAGACCCCATGCTACTTCTGATAGGCTGGTATGGAGCGGAAATCTCATTTCATTGTAGGGGTGCATCATAATCACGTGTAGCGTGCCCCCGCATATAATCTTGCAATTATATTAACGGGAGATGTTAGAATTGTGAAATGTATTAACTTAACTACCTGACATGTCTTAGGATTTGACAAATAACCTGGAGAATTTTCATAGGAAATTAAGGTAACTAGCAGAAACATTAACATGAAATCATTTTGTGCAATTGACACCACTCATATAGTGAATGTGTTTGACAATGATATTTCTATAATTTGGTAAATGTGTTAGTTAAAATGCAATAGAGTTATGCTAATTTGTTATGTTTAAAGTGACATGTTCTTATGTTAGCTAAAGTCGTAGGCCTGATATGCAAGCCCCTGAATACTCTAGCTTTAGAATTAATAGTTTGAATTTCCTGTCCCCTTTGGAATCTGTTCTTTCTCATGTTTGTATTGCAGGTGGAGAAGCATTCACTAGGGAAATGCAATGTCTTTGTTTTAGTAGCTAGGCAAAGAGAATAGAAGTTACAGTTACATGGCTTGGAGGTGATAGAGGCAGAGACAAATTCATATGGGAAAACGTATGGGAACCAAGGACTAATTGTCGCAAAGTAGTTACATGGAAATCATTGTGGAAAAGTACTGGCATTACTGTACTATTGTTGACTGTGCACACATTGAGCATTATGGAAGAGCTACCTGTGGATATCTGATTGTTGGAATTAAGGAAAGTGCCCACTTCTTTCTTGCCTTCGAAGAGAGAGCATCTCAGATCAAGTTCTTTCTTTTGCAATAGTGGCCTAATGCTACTTGACCCATTGAAGGTGGAGAGGCATCTTAGGAAGACTCCACATACTGAAAACATGGATCCGGCTCTCCAGGGCCGACTTTGGCGAACCTTGCTCTAGGATAGTGAGAATACTCACACTCACATATTTCCATTCCAAGCACTGGGGCGAGATGTTAACCAACATCATATTTGGACTGTTCTAATGTGTTCAGCTTGTTGTCTGAGTTTGTGGATCTCAGGAGCTAATAGGCAAACTTTCTGATGAGTCTTGTAGAAGTGTGAAGATGCCAGTTGACAGAGAGGGGATAAATAGAGACACTGATTATTGAAGAATTGAAGGAACAATTGGCGAGAAAGAGTCGAAGAAAAAGAATCATAGGAAGAGGTATGAGGATGAGAAAGTGAAAATCGAGTAGAAACTTCAGGAGAGTCATCTGGAGAAAGAGTGGGGACGGTTGAGGAGAAAGATGAGTGTGTTCAAAAATAATTTTGTGTCTCACTTACTGACAGCTTTCGCTGTTTGTTGTCGAAACATCTCTTGTGGACCATACCAAAAACTTGCAGTGATCTTGGAGCTAGGCCATTGCTAACCATTGTGTGCCTTTCCCATCACTATCATTTGCTTGCTTCTTATTCAATGTTTTTCCAGACCGTAGACGAGAAACGTCATTGGAAACACCTACATCATGTTTGTATATGACTTATGCCAGACAGTGCTTTAAATGGGCAGAGGCTGTCCGGTACTGTGTACCTGCACTTCTTTCATGTGAAAGGGAGAGTGCCTGCACTTCTCAGCAGTGCTTAGTACTTGTAATGTCAGAGTACTCACGTTTCTCAGGAATATACAGTTGGTGAGTACCTGCACTTCTATATTTAAGAGCAGAAAGACTGCACCAATATTGGCACATTTGTTTTCACTGACATTTTTGGGTAGTGTAGGATGCATTGAATTCAATGTAAATGTACCACCCCCACCTGCCCCCCCCCACACTTCTCCTGCTTCTAATTTTCAGTTTTAGGCATATTACCTGAACTATGTGTTTCTCTTTGCCATTTCAAAATTAAAACAAGCACTGTCAAAGCCAATATTTCTTGGCAATCCTAGAGCTACAGGCGTTGGCAATGTAAATGCATTTTTATGGCTCTGGTCATTTTTTATTGATAAACACAGATGCATTAATATTGCCAAAGCCTGTAGCTCTAGGATTGCCTGGGGCTGCCACCGAGCCCATTGTGTTTTTCCTTTTACTCTGACTCAGCCTGAATCACAGTGAAAGGAAAATGACTGCTTTAAGGGCCCTTACCCCCTCCCTTCCTTTTTTTATAAGGAAGCTGATGAATAATAAAAGCTGAAGGCTATGGTAGGGCTTTTGGGTCAAGGGCTGGAATTTGTGCAACTGTGAAGGATTCTGGGAAAAAAATGATAAATCAGAGGAATGGGCATGAGAGAAATAGAAAGAGGGGACAGAGACAGAAAGGAAACAAAATGTATATAGGTGAGAAAAAGAAAAACAGGGAAAAAAGAAAAAAAGAAACGAGTAGAAGGATAAAAACCATTTGGGACCCTTGTATTTGGTCAACCTCAGCACATTAGTAGTACTTTTTTGAGATTCTTAAATTTCATAAAGACCTGGAAAATATTTTGGTTTTAGTTAATGTTTTTACAAAAATCCGCTGTAAAACTCAATGTTTGGCACTTTAAAAATTTCTTGGGAGCAGAGCAGCCGCTCACCACCAACACCAACAGTTTTATTATAAGAGTGAAGGTTATATTTTTTGACTACTCCTTTCCATGCTAATATTTGTGAATCGCGCCACTCTGTCACGAGGATGGGTAACTATTCCTTTAAAAGTTTTATCACAAAATTAGCGGCCCTGGCTGCACCCAATAATCTTCGGTTTAAATCAGTGCCGTCCCGTTTTGGCACACACTGAAGACCCCACCACCACTGCAGCACACACCTGATGCCTGGGATCCCCGACTGGAGAACCACAACAATAACACTTCCAACAAAGCAAGACAACTTCCCACTCTAAAGAAAGAGGGAGAGAAAAATATGCTGGTGAAATGAACAATGTTCATAAAATAATAAGAGGTGAAGGCTGACGTCAATGCCAGCTCACCCCCCGCCCCCTACCAAGCCAACTGATTTTGCAGTGTTGTCTTTTTTTTATAAACTCAGGACCATATTATCAAGAAAGGGCGATACATTATTGTCGCTTTTATCGGCAGGAAACTGCCGCTAAAGTGGCGATAATCAGCTTGATAATATGCCCTTGTGAATTCCCATAGAAGCCCAGGTTCTGGTTTTAATCTGGGCTTCTATGGGAATTCACAAGGGCATATTATCAAGCTAATTATTGCTTTAGCGGCAGTGTCCTGCCGATAAAAGCGGCGATAATGTATCGCCCTTTCTTGATAATATGGTCCAAACTTTGTTGTGACTAGACTCTGCCAGATTTCACAGGCGATGGGGCAGGAAACAATGACGAGAACTTCAGCTCTTATTGGGGAAAAGTGGGATTGCTGCATCCGGGACTGTTTTAGTGTTACAATTTATGAGGGAAACAGGAGTACCTATGGATCACTACCCTAATGTTTCTTTTCTTCCTTCTTGCTGTGCATAGTGTGATTTAACACAAGTGTTTCATTTGCTATGCAATAGGTTTCACATTTACGTGGGTTTAAGCTATTGGCATTATACATGACAATGCCTATTTTTTTCGTTTTTTAAAACATGAATAAAATGCATTGTCATTTACAATGCCAATAGCTTAAACTCACGTAAATGTGAGACCTATTGCATTGCAAATGCTTGTTTATATATCTAAAAGCAGCCCTATATCTTCTGCCTCAGCAACATGAGCAGGAATGTTTTCCTCTTCCTCCCTTTTCAAGGTCTGCTGCTATAATTCTGCACGGGAATACTCATTCTTGTAAGTGGAATGAAGAGGCATGATCATCAGCGGTGGGTGTCATAAACAAAGGGTGGTGTGACTGTTGGGGTCACGCGGGAGGCTCACTTGTGAGGGGAGAGTAGGATTGAAATACCTTTTTTTTTAAACGTGCCTTTTTCTGCCAACAGCCTCCAGCACTGCGTTCGCTGCCTCTCCTCTTCCTCGAACCCAGCAGCCCAGACTCCCATCCAATTCCTGTGCTTTCTTTGGGGCTTTCTAAAGCCGGGCTGCTTAATTCAGCTGGGCTGGAGAATACCTAAGTGTTCATGTGTGTTTTGGTCGGCTTGACACAGCCGGCCAAAACACACATGAGCACTTAGGGAGTGGAGTGAATGTAGCACTAGTCTTCCTCTCTCTCATGCCTCTGCCCGCCCTTCCCAACACTGCTGGCTAAGGGACGGCAAATGCAAAATAAAACAATGCAAGAGCATTGTTTTATTTTACATTTTCTGGCTCGGAGCTAGGCAGTGGGGAGATGCTCCTCCGCCATTGTAAAGGAGCTGCCACTGATAATCATGCCAATAGAACCAAATGGATATCTGGCTCTTTGTCCTCTGTGGACCAACTGCTCAAAGAGCGTTCAAGTGGAGTTTGAAGGGCCCGATTCACAGAATGATCTTAAGACTAAATCCTAAACTTACTACTATTTGGTATTCACAGAATGCACTTACTACTTTCGGGATTTACAGAGTGAACGTACTACTTTCGGGATTAACAGAATAAACTTACTACTTTCGGTATTCACGGAATAGATTTAAGACTACTAACTTTACGTCCGCACTCGGCCGGAAATTCTGTCCCGGAGTGAAGGACGGGTTTTAGAACCCAGCGGCGTCAGGGAAAACGCCCGATGCCTTCAAGTTCCCCTGCCTTGGCAAACAGAGACACTGGACACTTCTCGATGACGTCAAAGACCAAAGTTTATTGGCTGCAACCAGGAACAGAGGTCTACGAAGCACAACACGGGTGGTTCGCTAGAGATTGCACAAATTCAATGAGCGGAGCATGGTCTTTTATGCCAAAAATCAGGCCTCAGGCAACATTCCAGATTGGCATTGGTTACATACAAACTGACCAATAGAAAAATGACATTTCAAAAATAGCGCATGACGACAATCCCACTTTCCGTTGTCCAGCCCACCAGAAATGACCAAGCACATTCCAATATCCTGTTCAGTCAGGCCGGACAAACCCATCATAAAACCTCAACCCAAATCAGTGATTATGTTGTAAAGGAAGGAGCAGAAACAGATTGGAAGCAAGATAGAAAAGTGGGTGCAGTGTACTATAAACTTCAGCATGTCCTGCTCTTTGATCTTTATCTGACCAGCTGCTTAACAAGGAACTGGCTCAACGAGGTCAGCCTCGGGCAGGGGAGTCAGTTCGGCCAGGTCATTCAGGAGTCAGCTAAGGTGTACATGTCCCAAAGACTCGTTCGGCCGCAGTCATCGGCCTATGTGAGGGCAACCACACAAAATGGCTGCCACACACAAAATGGAACCCGAAGGTTCAAACGAAATCCCTAAATACGTAGTGTTCTCACTGATTGGTTAATGCAAAAACACTCGTACACACCACACTCGTGATATGCGGTCGGCTGACACCAAAATCGTCTATTTCCGACGACCTTTATTAAACGGGTTCGGAACCACCGAACCTCACCCACAAACTATGGAACTACAGGAGGCGGAGCTTCCAGCTTGGGGGCAGAGCTTGCGTCCCAGAGGTGGAGATTTCAGCCATGGCTAAATCCCCACCTCCGAGCCAGAGGCTCCACCTCCAACCCGGAAGCTCCACCTACGGGCTGCAAGCTCTGCCCCAAGCCGGAAGCTCCGTCTCCGGGCCGGAATTTCCAGCCCGAGTGCGGACGTAAAGTTAGTAGTCTTAAATCTATTCTGTGAATACCGAAAGTAGTAAGTTCACTCTGTGAATCCCGAAAGTAGTAAGTGCATTCTGTGAATACCAAATAGTAGTAAGTTTAGGATTTAGTCTTAAATTCATTCTGTGAATCGGGCCCCTAGTGTTCACCTTCTTTTCTCATCTCGGGTGAGTGATAAACACAGATGCATGTAACTTCATGACTTGGTGTTCTGCTTTTCTGGAAGGGTTTGAAAGCATGACAACCTTTTCATCTTGTTCTTCGAGAGAAGAGATGACTGTTGCAGCTGACTCCCTCCACTTTTTCTACTAAATGGCTATGACATCTTAATATGAATATGGCTGTTTTGCAATTTCATGCTGTGAACTAAGAGGAACAGAAAATGTGGCATATGTGAAAGTTGGGTTTCAAATTTTCCATTGGAAATTGGCTTCTTTGTGTGAAAAATGTCATCCAATTACACCTCCATTTTTCCTCTCCTTTTTTTTGCTGTTTCAGAATTTGAGGAACCTTCATTGTTCCATCAATAGAACCAATACTTAAGAACTGCATTTTTTAAAGTCTACAGCTCGTGCACATTAACAGAGGCGGGACTTTCTTTACGAATTTTGTCAATCCAAAAGTGAAATAATTTTTTTAAAGATGTGTTTTTGGAATGAAATGAATTGTAAAATGTTGTTTTAAAGGTAGGTGTTATCTAAGTGCAACTACAAAGTAACAGCAATAGTGATGAATTTCAGTTATTCAATTCAGCTTTTTAGGGTTCAGGGTTCAGAACCGCAAGCCAAGGGTGTGCTGGACACCCCAATTCCTAGGATCCTGAAATTATTATGCACCATTGCATAGATTTTATTGGTTCCTGAGGATGTTCAGAGTATTATTGAATTTTATGCAAATGTTACTACACTCCTTGCCATAGGAGAGCTCTGCATCAAAAGCAAAACAAAACAGGATTAATGGAGAAGAAGAATGCAAAGAAGGAAATGAAGAACATGAACATGTTCAGACTGAGGATTCCACGTCACCACTTGTAAGAAATTTAGATTATTATTTGGATTGGGCACCAACCCATCTCAACAAATTTGGGAGAAGAATGCAAAGAATGGAATGAAGAACAGGAACATGTGCAGCTTGAGGATTCCATGTCACCACTTGTAAGAAATTTGATTATCATTTAAAATTGGTAAAAACCCACCTCAACAAACAATCATACCCCCTATCAGGGAGAACCCTCATTAAATTAACTTGAGCTCAAACCCCAGGTAGCTACAATACATATCTGACAGGCTTAACTTAGAAGCAATTTGTAAAGTATGTATACTCTGTTTCACCTTCCCTATAGAAGACATGATAGGGCAGAAACTCTTGGTTTTTGCATGACTCTCTTTCCGTGCAAACCTCCTTTGAAAGGGTCCTTTTATATTGTACCCCTGTTATACAGCAGAATGTATTAATTCCTTAGATTAGGCCTAGGCCCCTATCGTGATAAAATACACTAACTTTACCATCCCCAGGGACTTACATCTCCATATTGGCAATATTGAGGACAAAATGGCTATGCCTTTTTTAGATATCACTGCTTCTCTCAACCTTGCTTTGATCCCGTCAAGTCCCACACATAAGGCTGGGAACACTGTTGACATAATTCTCTCAAATACTCCAATTATTTTGGAAACCCCATCTGAATTATTATGGTCTAACCATTTGTTGTTGAAGTTTGCCTGTGGCTACGTCTAGGTTAGGAGCGGTAAGCATAAGAACACCGGTGGTTCTTTGTCACGGCCATGGAACAAGGTTGGCATACACAAACTACAAGAAATTCTTACGCTCTCTACACCCATGGAGTCGGGTAATGCAAACAAGGCTGTTTTCTTAGTCAATCAATGTCTCTTTGAGGCAGCAGACACTATAGCCCTTAACATAGGTGTGACTATCACTAAGCAGAAATCTACTCCTATAGCTCCTTGATTCTCTTCTGAACTTGGTTTAGAGAGAAAACATTGTAAAACGCTTGAGAGAATTTGAGAGAAGACAGTATCTGGATGCAGATAAAGCAATTTATGAACAGGCTCTTAGAAATTATCTCAATAATATCAAACTAGCTCTGTGAAGGTTTTACACTTTGAAAATTACAGAAGCCGATATACAGCCAAAAGAACTCTGTAAATTTGTATCCTGCTTTATGCATTCTAAAGTTTGTGCCTCACTATTAGAAATAAACCCTTCGTAAGGCCAGGGGTTAAGTGACTTCTTTAAAGACAAAATCTTCAAAATACAGACCAATCCTAACCCCTCACCCCCATGTTTGCCTCCTACGTCCAATTTGACCAATACGCTTTTCTCCTTCACACATCCAAAAGAGAATGAATTGAAAATTCTCTTTCTCTTGCAAATCTGACTCTCCCTTAGATCCTCATCCCCTCCACATCATAAGACAAATCGTAGATATTAATGGTCCTGTGGCGATGCAAAGGTGTTTGATGCCACCCTACAGACATGGATGGTTCCAAATATCAGGAAAAGGGCTAGTGTTATCCCTCTGCTGAAAAATCCCACTGCTAACATTAAGAATTTGCCTAATTTAGGCGTAAATCACACAAGAAGCTATGGAAGTCATTTGACGCCATCTCCTTTTCATATGACCCTCTGTGTAAAACGTCTCACACCCTCCACAAGGTAATGCCTATTGAACGCTATATCCACAGTACTACACCTGTACTGTATTGTATTTCCTAGTATTACTACTGTGAAATTGTACTTGCTTGATACCCCTGTACTATATTGTATTCTCCACTATTACTCGTGTGAAACTAAGCTTGATTGTCGCCCTGTATGTCATTACAGCTTCACTGCGACTCCCATGGTAAGGTACTTGAGTAATTTGCTGTTTTGCTGTTTCCTATTTACTTAGTATTTCTTATGTTCGGTATGTTCTCTATCATTTTTTTAGGGCTCGGCGACGTCACCACTTCGTTAGAAGTGGGGCGGAGCTGCGAGCTCCTATTCTTACGGGGTTCCGACTCCTGCTGGAAAAATTTCTCTGTGCGCGAGTTTTTTGAGTAGTTTGTTGTACCATCTGCATGGTAATTGGTCCAGACAAGGCTGTGTTTAAGTAAGGCAGCATGCCATAGGCCTTAGGAATTTATCAATGTCCACTTCGTGCATATTGTGTTCGGACACGCGCAGAAGAATACATAAATCCTCAATTACCAGCTGTCCGAGGTGCCGGTAATTGAAGGCAGATGGTGCTGGGAGCGTGTGCACTGCTGTGTTTTTTTTCCCTTCAGCTCTGTGTGCCCGCATGAACAGCCACCCGAGTAGGAGCCCTTAGACTTGTTGCCTCGTGCTTTAAGGGGCGTATGCTTCTTCGAAGCAGTCATTATGGTGGCTCTGTCTGCAACGGATAAGAATTCAACAGTTAAAACAAAATTCTTATATCAGTCAGTCAGTCAGTCAAAAAAACTTATATAGCGCACTACATACCCAGAGGGTCTCAAGGCGCTTGAGGAAGGGGGGGAGGTTTACTTATCGAATATCCAGGTTTTAAGCTGTTTTCTGAGTGCTAGGTGGTTTTGAGTAAGGCGGAAGTGGATGGGAAGGGAATTCCAGGTTTTGGCCGCTAAGAAGGAGAAGGATCTCCCCCCATGGAGGTTTTGTGGAAGCGCGGAACAGTGGCGAGGGCTTGGTTGGACGAACGCAGCTGGCGGGTGGGGGTGTAAAAGGAAAGGCGCGTGTTGAGACAGTCGGGTCCAAGTTCGTAGAGGGCTTTGTGTGCGTGGGTGAGGAGACGGAACGTTATCCTCTTGTTGACGGGGAGCCAGTGAAGGTCTTTCAGGTGACCAGAAATGTGGTCTGTGCGGGGAATGTCTAGTATGAGTCTGGCTGAAGCATTTTTGATGCGTTGGAGTTTTTTCTGAAGTTTTGCGGTGGTGCCGGCATACAGGGTGTTTCCGTAGTCCAGACGGCTTGTGACCAGTGCGTGGGTGACCGTATTTCTTGTTTCGGTGGGGATCCAGCTAAATGTTTTTTTGAGCATGCGTAGGATGTTGAAGCATGATGATGAAACGGCGTTGACTTGTCTGGTCATTGAGAGTGAGGAGTCCAGGATGACGCCCAGGTTCCGTGCGTGGTCCGTCGGTATGGGTGCGTTTCCTAGGGCCGCTGGTCACCAAGAGTCGTCCCAGGCGGAAGGGGATGTACCTAAGACGAGAACTTCCGTTATGTCCGAGTTCAGTTTAAGACGGCTGTGCTTCATCCACTCGGCTACTTCTTTCATCCCTTCATGTAGGTTGGTTTTGGCGGTGTTTGGATCTTTGGTGAGTGAGAGGATAAGTTGAGTGTCATCAGCGTAGGAGATGATGTTGAGGTTGTGTTGACGTGAGATGGTTGCGAAGGGGCTCATGTAGATGTTGAAGAGAGTAGGGCTGAGAGAAGAACCTTGTGGGACGCCGCAGATGACTTCGGTGGCCTCTGACTTAAAAGAGGGGAGGCGGACTCTCTGAGTTCTTCCAGCAAGGAACGAGATGATCCAGTCCAAAGCTTTTCCTTGAATTCCGATGTTGTTGAGGCGTTGTATCAGGGTGCTATGACAGACTGTGTCGAAGGCTGCAGAGAGGTCAAGGAGGATGAGGGCGACTGTGTCTCTGTTGTCCAGTAGTGTTCGAATGTCGTCTGTTGCTGCGATGAGGGCGGTCTCGGTGCTGTGTTTGGCTCGAAATCCAGACTGTGAAGAGTCGAGGGATTTGTTGGTTTTGAGGAAGGTGGCGAGCTGACTGTTGACGGCTTTCTCAATGACTTTGGCAGGGAATGGGAGGAGCGAGATGGGGCGGTAGTTTTGGAGTTTGGTGGGGTCTGCTGAGGGTTTCTTCAGAAGGACGCTGAGTTCGGCGTGTTTCCAGCTTTCTGGGAATGTGGCGGAGTTGAGAGAGCAGTTGATGACGTCTCGGAGATGTGTTGCGATAATGGAGTTTGCTTTGTTGAAGATGTGGTGGGGGCATAGGTCAGTAGGGGATCCTGAGTGGATGGAGTTCATCAGGCGGATGGTGTCTTCAGTGGTGATTGGGTCCCAGTTGAGCAGGTTATTCGGAGGGGGTACAGGTTCGGAGGTGAGTGGGTTGGACTGGTTTACGGGTTGGTTGTCAAAGCTGTTATGAATGTCGGCGATTTTGTCATGGAAGAATGAGGCGAGGGAGTCGCAGAGGGCTTGAGAGGGGGTGATGTCGTTGGAGCTGGCGGTGGGGTTGGTGAATTCTTTGACGATGTTGAATAGTTCCTTGCTGTTGTGGGCGTTGTTGTCTAGTCGGTCTTTGAGTGCTGATTTCTTGGTTGTTCGGATTAGTTGGTGGTGTTTGCGGGTGGCATTTTTGAAGGCGGCTTTGGTGGAGGTGTTTGGGTCTTTTTTCCACGTTTTCTCAAGGGAGCGACATAGCTTCTTAGATTTCTTAAGGTCATCTTTGAACCAGGGGGCGTTCTTTCTGCCTTGCTTGATTTGATGTTTTTTCAAGGGTGCTAGTGTGTCGGCGCTGTGGGTTAACCATTGTGTGAGGTTGCTGGCTGCTTGGTTAGGGTTCGACAAATATGTAGGAGGGTTTTGCAGAAGCGATGTGGAGATTTGGTCAACTGTGATTTTGTTCCAGTTTCTTCGCAGGGTTGGTTGAGGGTGGTTGTGGATCGTGGTCTTTTTGTAGATGAAGTGGATTCAACTGTGGTTCGTCCAATGGAGAGCTGTGGTGTGCTTGAAGGAGAT
Source organism: Lissotriton vulgaris (assembly GCF_964263255.1). NCBI lineage: Eukaryota > Metazoa > Chordata > Amphibia > Caudata > Salamandridae > Lissotriton > Lissotriton vulgaris. The sequence continues at coordinate 1,457,879,993 of NC_141695.1, read as the reverse complement.
ATGCTTGCTGGAGGTGAAGATAGGGTCGAGTGTGTGTCCTGCGTAGTGGGTGGGGGTGTTAACAAGTTGTTTGAGTCCGAGGTTGGCGAGATTGTCCAGAAGGGTGGTAGTGTTGCTGTTGTTGCTCTTTTCCAGGTGGAAATTGAGGTCTCCCAGTAGAATGTAGTCCTCGGAGGGGAGGCGTGTGGGGTGATGAAGTCAGTGATGTCTTCGCTGAATTGTGTTCGGGGTCCTGGTGGCCTGTAGATGAGGGTGCCTCTGAGTGTGGTCTTAGGGTCGGTGTGGATCTTGAAGTGAAGGTGTTCGGCGATAGCGAGGTTGTCTTCCGAGCTGGTTGAGACGCGGATGGAGTTCTTATGGACGATGGCGATGCCTCCTCCTGTTTGGTTGGTGCGGTCCTTTTGGATGATCTTGTAGCCTTCCCGGATGGCTATGGCGATGTCTGGAGCTGATGAGGCACTCATCAAGGTTTCTGTTAGGAAGGCGACGTCCGGAGAAATGGTGTCCAGTAGATTCCAAAGGTCGATAGTGTGTTTGTGAACCGAGCGGGTGTTGAGAAGGATGCATTTAAGGTGGTTGGTGTCGGATCTCTGTTTGGTGTTTGTGGATTTGGTGTGGGTCTTGATGCAGTCGAATTTGCAGGAGTGGCATGTGAAGGGTCCATGGGTGTGTCCCGGTGCGGTTTGGACACAGTTAGGGAGTCGGCCGGGGTTAAGTGCTAAGAGGGTAGTGGCGTCGTATGTAATGCGGGAGGGGTGGGTGATGCGGGGACTAGGGGGTCTGGCGCTGGGCGCTGTCCAGGCGCGGACGGGCGTAGACGGGCTTACCTTTGGCGCACCGTCGGCGCGCATGAGGCGCGTCCTCTGCGCGTGAACGCTGCGCGCGGGTGTGACTGTCATAAGTGGATAGTGGGGGAGGCGGAGCGAGGGAGGGGGAGCTGGAAGGCGGGAGGCGGGCTGGATGTGCTGGTTCAGGCACAACAAACAAAATGGTGGGGAAATCGAAACTGAGCCTGGGCGAGATTGGGGCACAGGGAGGAGGGACGCTGAGGGCAGTGGCACCGGCACAAACAGAAAATAAATATTCAATCACCAAGCAAACACCAATACAATCTGAGCGCTAGCTGCAAATGCAGAACCAAATGATTTCAGATGACACGAAGTGCACGATAACAGAATGTAATTTAAAAGACCCAAAGTGCACGTTTTCAAGGCGGCAGCAGTGGCAGGCAAAACAATGCGGCAAAAGCAGGCAGGCGTATAGCGCTACGATACCAATTTTCAGCTGAGCAAAGGGCTATGGCAGTCGGGAAGGGGCAATGGGAGCGACCGCTTCCTACGGAGTAAGAGATGTTCTAGAATGAGAGCAGTGCTTTGAAAAGGAGCTTACGTTGCAGTGATCTAAGATGGGCTCTAAATATTTGCCTGGTCTTGGAAATATTATATTAAATGATGTATGACTTTAGTAAATGCAAAGTTTAATCTTTAATTTCACTAATTAAAATACTTGAAGGGTGTTCCTGTCATTATGACTTATGGGTTGGAGGTAAGGTACCGTGTGCTTTGAATTACAATGCTAGATTCTGTTAATGCAGCAACACTAGGAGAAGAGCAGAGCTACCAACGACAAGGCCGGCCAAAGGGGTGAGGACACTAGCTGGTCTGTACGTCAAAAGCACCGTTTACTGCCTGATTTAGTAACAGCCAATAGGAAGGAGGGTGGGATGTAGGGCGGTACAAGTCGTACTTGCGACCAAGCTAACTCTAGTTGGAATGAAGCTGTAATAGCCAATAGGATGGAGGGGCTAGCTCTGGGGGCGGGGTTGATGACTGCCAGGGTAGGCTGCGTTACACTCAAGCAGGCTTCTGGGTCTGTTCCTATCCTGTGCAGGCTCTGACAGCTGGAGGGGCCTCAGCACTGCCAGGTGCGGGTTAGACGGTAAGGAACGTGTGGGGAACAGACACCTCGGGCTATGGACATTTGGAACCCTGTAACCCGGAGTGTGAGCCACATACGCACAAGAATAAGGTGTTCCTTGGCCGATACTCAGAAGAGCCTCACATAGTTAATGTAACCCCTTTGCCTTCACTCTTCATTTAAAGCAATCCTCTTGAAAAGCCCTCTGTTATCATTGGGAACTTCCGTTCACTCACCTATAGTGAGAAGCTCTTGCTACTTGTCCCTTACTAAAGAACACATGACCCCCTATTAGCATGAAGAAGACCCTGATCATACACAGTACTGTACACCGTGCCCGTTACTTACACCCACAAAATTAAGAGCTTCTATTTGGCAACACACAGACCACACAATTAATATTCCCCATGCACGAACTACCTCACTCTGATGCTCGCCGATTAACGAGCATGAGTACTTTGTTCAATTGTTCATTTTTTACCAGGCAACACTAAAGGTGTAATTTGTGGTACCAATTGTAAAATTGTTGTTTAATTTTTCTGCTAGACTGTTTTTTATGCTTTAACGTGTATATACCAATTGTAAAATTGTTGTTTAATTTTTCTGCTAGACTGTTTTTTATGCTTTAACGTGTATATACCAATTGCAAAATTGTTGTTTAATTTTTCTGCTAGACTGTTTTTTATGCTTTAACGTGTATCTGCATTTTTGCATTTCCCCGCATTTACCGTAGCATGTAAAGAACCATTGCATACATTTCCAAGAGCCCCACTGGTTACTTAACTACACATTACACTTAAATCGTAGTAAAGACTTAGGGTATTTATTAAAGCAACATATTTTTTATAATTTGAACTGGTTTCGGGATTGACGTGCAAATTATTTTAAACGAAAGGACACATCACAATGGTATTTCTTGATACCCATTAACACATGCGCAAAAAAGCCCTGATTTCTTAGGTGTAGCCTCGAAATATTAGTTTAGATTCATTCTTTACAGTTGATGTTTGTTAGACCTGGCCCTTTTTGCAGGGTCATCTGGAACATTTTGCCTTCCTCCTGTATTTTTAGGGCTCGGCGACGTCACCAGTGCAGACACAGTGAGTGCAGAGTGACAGTGAGTGCAGACTGAGTGCAGAGTGAGTGCAGAGTGAGTAGAGTGACAGTGAGTGCAGAGTGACAGTGAATGTAGAGTGACAGTGAGTGCAGAGTGAGTGCAGAGTGACAGTGAGTGCAGAGAGACAGTGAGTGCAGAGTGACAGTGAGTGCAGAGTGACAGTGAGTGCAGAGTGACAGTGAGTGCAGAGTGAGTGCAGAGACAGTGAGTGCAGAGTGAGTGCAGAGACAGTGAGTGCAGAGTGAGTAGAGTGACAGTGAGTGCAGAGTGACAGTGAGTGCAGAGTGAGTGCAGAGTGACAGTGAGTGCAGAGTGACAGTGAGTGCAGAGTGACAGTGAGTGCAGAGTGACAGTGAGTGCAGAGTGAGTGCAGAGACAGTGAGTGCAGAGTGAGTGCATAGACAGTGAGTGCAGAATAAGTGCAGAGTGACAGTGAGTGCAGAGTGACAGTGTGTGCAGAGTGTGTGCAGAGTGAGTGTGTGCAGTGTGTGCAGAGTGACAGTGAGTGCAGAGTGTGTGCAGAGTGACAGTGAGTGCAGAGTGTGTGCAGAGTGACAGTGAGTGCAGAGTGTGTGCAGAGTGACAGTGAGTGCAGAGTGAGTGCAGAGTGAGTGCAGAGACAGTGAGTGCAGAGTGACAGTGAGTGCAGAGTGAGTGCAGAGTGAGTGCAGAGACAGTGAGTGCAGAGTGACAGTGACTGCGAGAGTGACAGTGAGTGCAGAGTGAGTGCAGAGACAGTGAGTGCAGAGTGAGTGCAGAGTGACAGTGAGTGCAGAGTGAGTGCAGAGTGACAGTGAGTGCAGAGTGAGTGCAGAGACAGTGAGTGCAGAGTGAGTGCATAGACAGTGAGTGCAGAGTGACAGTGAGTGCAGAGTGAGTGCAGAGTGACAGTGAATGCGAGAGTTCCAGTGAGTGCAGAGTTAGTGCAGAGACAGTGAGTGCAGAGTGAGTGTAGAGTGACAGTGAGTGCAGAGTGAGTGCAGAGTGACAGTGAGTGCAGAGTGAGTGCAGAGACAGTGAGTGCAGAGTGAGTGCATAGACAGTGAGTGCAGAATAAATGCAGAGTGACCGTGAGTGCAGAGTGACAGTGTGTGCAGAGTGTGTGCAGAGTGACAGTGAGTGCAGAGTGTGTGCAGAGTGACAGTGAGTGCAGAGTGAGTGCAGACACAGTGAGTGCAGAGTGACAGTGAGTGCAGACTGAGTGCAGAGTGACAGTGAGTGCAGAGTGAGTGCAGAGACAGTGAGTGCAGAGTGAGTAGAGTGACAATGAGTGCAGAGTGACAGTGAGTGCAGAGTGAGTGCAGAGACAGTGAGTGCAGAGACAGTGAGTGCAGAGACAGTGAGTGCAGACTGTTTTTTATGCTTTAACGTGTATATACCAATTGTAAAATTGTTGTTTAATTTTTCTGCTAGACTGTTTTTTATGCTTTAACGTGTATATACCAATTGTAAAATTGTTGTTTAATTTTTCTGCTAGACTGTTTTTTATGCTTTAACGTGTATCTGCATTTTTGCATTTCCCCGCATTTACCGTAGCATGTAAAGAACCATTGCATACATTTCCAAGAGCCCCACTGGTTACTTAACTGCACATTACACTTAAATCGTAGTAAAGACTTAGGGTATTTATTAAAGCAACATATTTTTTATAATTTGAACTGGTTTCGGGATTGACGTGCAAATTATTTTAAACGAAAGGACACATCACAATGGTATTTCTTGATACCCATTAACACATGCGCAAAAAAGCTCTGATTTCTTAGGTGTAGCCTCGAAATATTAGTTTAGATTCATTCTTTACAGTTGATGTTTGTTAGACCTGGCCCTTTTTGCAGGGTCATCTGGAACATTTTGCTTTCCTCCTGTATTTTTAGGGCTCGGCAACGTCACCAGTGCAGACACAGTGAGTGCAGAGTGACAGTGAGTGCAGACTGAGTGCAGAGTGACAGTGAGTGCAGAGTGGTTGCAGAGTGAGTAGAGTGACAGTGAGTGCAGAGTGACAGTGAGTGTAGAGTGACAGTGAGTGCAGAGTGAGCGCAGAGTGACAGTGAGTGCAGAGAGACAGTGAGTGCAGAGTGACAGTGAGTGCAGAGTGACAGTGAGTGCAGAGTGACAGTGAGTTCAGAGTGAGTGCAGAGACAGTGAGTGCAGAGTGAGTGCAGAGACAGTGAGTGCAGAGTGAGTAGAGTGACAGTGAGTGCAGAGTGACAGTGAGTGCAGAGTGAGTGCAGAGTGACAGTGAGTGCAGAGTGACAGTGAGTGCAGAGTGACAGTGAGTGCAGAGTGAGTGCAGAGACAGCGAGTGCAGAGTGAGTGCATAGACAGTGAGTGCAGAATAAGTGCAGAGTGACAGTGAGTGCAGAGTGACAGTGTGTGCAGAGTGTGTGCAGAGTGACAGTGAGTGCAGAGTGTGTGCAGAGTGACAGTGAGTGCAGAGTGTGTGCAGAGTGACAGTGAGTGCAGAGTGTGTGCAGAGTGACAGTGAGTGCAGAGTGAGTGCAGAGACAGTGAGTGCAAAGTGACAGTGAGTGCAGAGTGAGTGCAGAGTGAGTGCAGAGACACTGAGTGCAGAGTGACAGTGACTGCGAGAGTGACAGTGAGTGCAGAGTGAGTGCAGAGACAGTGGGTGCAGAGTGAGTGCAGAGTGACAGTGAGTGCAGAGTGAGTGCAGAGTGACAGTGAGTGCAGAGTGAGTGCAGAGACAGTGAGTGCAGAGTGAGTGCATAGACAGTGAGTGCAGAGTGACAGTGAGTGCAGAGTGAGTGCAGAGTGACAGTGACTGTGAGAGTAACAGTGAGTGCAGAGACAGTGAGGGCAGAGTGACAGTGAGTGCAGAGTGAGTGCAGAGTGACAGTGAATGCGAGAATTCCAGTGAGTGCAGAGTGAGTGCAGAGACAGTGAGTGTAGAGTGAGTGCAGAGTGACAGTGAGTGCAGAGTGAGTGCAGAGTGACAGTGAGTGCAGAGTGAGTGCAGAGACAGCGAGTGCAGAGTGAGTGCATAGACAGTGAGTGCAGAATAAGTGCAGAGTGACCGTGAGTGCAGAGTGACCGTCTTAATTTCTATGCAGGTAAGTACTTAATCAATAATAACTCAAATCGGAAAGAAAAAAACAGAGTCGTGGTGTTAGAGTTCTTAGGGGTTTTATTCCTTAAAAAGGAATGGTCAAGACCAGGATATCATGTTCTTCCCACCACAGGGGTGGAAGAAGGGATAGAGCGCGCCCTCTTTTATTGACAGTACATAGCTTATATACTTAATTTACATCATAGAAAGCAATGCAGTAGGCGTAACAGCTGAGAGAAGACAAGATAACAGTATCCACGTGTTACTAGTACGTAATCAGAAGGCGTGGACTAGGCGTGAATTAGAGGTGTGTGCTAGAAACGTCACAGGTAGGTGTCACAAGGGGGTGGCACTAAACAGAAATGTTGCAATGTCAGCAGAAATCGGAAGCTTGGATGCGCGCGCAGCTACATGACGTGTGATCGACGTGAAACTGGAGGGTGCAGGGGGCTTGACATTTACACTGACGGAAAGAGACAGAAGTCTGGCATGTCAGATCAACTTGTACTTCTATCATATCTGATATCTGATGTTTGGGAACCATATTATCTGGACGGAAAAGGTCTCTGGGGCAGAAGCTATTCTATACTGACTGTAAGTGCGTGTATAAGCGCCTGGGTGTCTGCATGAGAAGCGTGGGGGCATGGGCCTTTCATGGGAGCATGGTAACAGAGGCTATGAATTACTTGCACGGAGACAGGTCGGCCCTTTGCTCTGCAGCTGAGGAGGATGTTTACTGAAACTAGCAGGCAGGAATGTATTTTCGAGGAGCGGGACAGATAACTCGAAGGTTATAGTCAGTCTTGGCAGGCAGCAGGCTGAGCTGAGCGCAGTGGGCCGCGCTGGAAGTAAGTCAGAGTTCACGGGTACAGAGGCAGCCTGGGCTGAGGCTTTCAGAGTCAGAAGCCAGAAAAATGGCTCGATGGCAGAAATTCAGGGCCTACTTTGCTAAAGCTGAAAAACGTGTAAGGTACACTATAAAAAGACGTTGGCATAGCATACTTAGGAACGGACTATTTAACCCATTCAGGGTGGGTCTGAAAGAGGACATGTTAACGTTGGACGCAAATGTATTTGCGTCTTCATAGCTGGCACAGGAGGGAAGTTATATGCACTTTAAGCTGATGCATGGAGACGGTGGGGTACGCGCTAGGGAACACAACTTGACCATAGAATTTATATTTCCTCATTCCCTCCTTGTTCCCTACGGACCCTTCATGATATATCAATCCTCATGAATCGATCAGTTTGTTCTTGTAACATCATTTGCTCTTCTTTCTTTCTTTTTCGTCTTGAAAGGAAACTGGAATGTTCAATACATGAAGTGGCACACAGTCCACAAATCGCTGGCCCACACTGTAAGGACAGGCAGCAACTGAATACTAGGACTAGGCCAATGCCTAGGAAGGATAGGATCTTCCATCCCCAAGCGGTTAACGTTGTCCAGAACCAACCGGACCAAGTCCAGGTGCCTGGATTCTGATGTATCTGATTTGCAATTTTGTGGAGACGTGTAATAGCTTGATATACAGATGGTGCGTTTTGTGGAATGAAAACACAGCAACTTGACCCGATGACCTTACAGGCTCCGCCTCTATCTGCCAAGATGACGTCAATAACAAGACGATTCTGAAGGACAACAACCAGTATGGCGGACTGTTCTTCGGTTAAGTTACCTAGGGCGGAGGCAGTTTCATTCACTACTGCTTCAAGTGTTCTAGTTAATCTGCGTATTAGTTTACTATTTTGGACAGGGCCTAAAAAGAAAAAGAATCCTTTATTAAAATCGGTGTATTGCTCCCATGCTGTTTCAGTGTAGTCGACAAGTGAGATATCTCTTCTGAGTCTATTCTTTACTATGTTTGTATTTCTGTGATAATCAGGAGGAGCTAGAAAAACAGGTGGCAGAAGGAATGCAATATAACAGGTACCATCCCAGTCGGGAGGTAGGCGTATGTATGCGGTATGACCACAAACAAAATAGGAATGACTGATAGCTTTAAAGGACGATTTACCATAATCACTGAATTCGACCACAGTAGTACATTTACTATGACCTAAGTGTACTGAACCTTTCTTCCTGACACATAATTCACCAGTGACTGGTAATACTGACATAGCGGGCAGAACTGGTGCAGCTTCGGATTCAACAGTAAGAATCATAAGGTTAATTGTGTAATTACCTAGTCCATATACTTCATTTTCTAGATCAGTTCCTATTCTAATGGGGAGTCCCTCCTTATCCGGGGAACAGACATCGAGCAGGACCAAGTTCAAGTTTCCCCAAACCCAGCCCCCATCGAAAACAGCAATATCAGGATCTAAGGAATTAATTATTTTAAACCATGCACCACAGGAGCCATTCTGAGTGAACGGGTACGGAAAGAGGGGCAGAGCTCCCTTGTAATTCTGGTAAGGAGGGAGTCGGCCACATATCCAGCAGTTTGTAGCATTATTCGTCCGATGGGAATGATGTAGCATACTAATGAATGTATTGTTGCGCAGCGCAAGTCTGTAAGAAAGTTCATGTGGAGGTAACTCGCTAAAAGAATGTTCAGCAGATACATTGTAAGCAGATTGTTCACGCTTGAAAATAGGGTAATAGATAGGGAGAAGTATGCTTGCAACAATAATTAGAAGACTTAGAAAAAACATGATTAATAATGTCACTATACAGTGACTACGCAGTGATTTGCAATATGTACGTTTCTTGAATTTTCTCTCTCTCTCTCTATCTCGATCTAGGGGATACATGTCAGAAACTATTTAACCGATTCACCTAGGGGAGGACTTAAACAATTAAACTGTCTGACTTGCTAGATCGGAGCTTTGATCTATATTCTTCTTGTGGAGTTTTCTCTCGTTCGGAAACCTTAAAGTCATTAGTTTTGATACAGTCTTTGGTGGGGGTGGACGAGCCTGGGTCTGGTTTCAGTTCATTGTATTTCTTGATATGGCTCGTGTGGACCCACCCCTTTCTGCCTTCCAGTTTCACTGCGGTCCTCGTTGTAAGAAGGACGGTCTTTGGCTCCTTCCAGCGGGGCTCCAGCGGACTTTTCCTGTCGAAATTCCGTACTAAAACTGTGTCTCCAGGACGGACATCGTGTGGCTTTACATCAGTGTTGTCGGGAAAAGCTGCGGCAACCTGTGAACGACATGATTGGAGTGCAGACATCAAGGAGGCAAGGTAATCTGTCAACATATTACAATCAACATCAGTAATTTTCTTAGGAATGGGCGTCCCCCACATATTCGGTGGTCTACCAAAGACCACTTCGTACGGGGATAGTCCTGATCTCGAGTGGGCAACCATCCTCATATAGAACAGTGCCACTGGCAGGGCGACTATCCAGTCGACCCCTTTCTCTTGACATATTTTAGCAAGGCGTGTCTTTAATGTCTGATTATGCCTTTCTACAAGGCCTGCGGCTTCGGGATGTCGGACACAATGGAATTTCCACTGGTATCCTAGCAATAGGGAAACCTGCTTCATTAATTCGGATGAGAATGGCTGACCGTTATCTGAGTACACGACACGAGGCAAGCCGTACCGTGGGAAGAATTCACGAACCAACTGCCTGGCAGTGGTTGGAGCAGTGTAATCTGGGACTGGGTATGCTTCGGTCCAACGGGACAGTGCACAAACAATTACGAGGACATATTTGAATCCTCGACAACGGTCCATCTGGATATAATCCATCTGGAGGACTTCAAAAGGGTGATCGGGAAGATGAAATCCACCTTGCTCTACAGGGACGCTTTTACCTGGATTGAACTGACAACAGATCATGCAAGTACGCACTTTCTGTTTTGCTGCTGCTCGTAAGTGTTTATTGCTCCAAAGATTTTGTAAACTGTCTAACATCGCTTTTTCTCCTAGGTGTGCTGGACTATGTGCTGTATTGATCATGACTTGAACCATAGAATCAGGGAGAAACCATGTAGATTTTCCCTTCGTCATCCAACCTTGATCTGTCTGGATCCCTCCTAGTTCAGTCCATTTCTTTATTTCATCTGGAGTAGCGTGTGCCTGAATATCGATTATATCTAGTGTGGGATCCCTGACTGTCATGCAATTTGTCGGTCCTATTGTCTTTGACACATCCGTTGTCTGAGTGTGAGTCAGTGCTGTATGTTTTGCTGTCTGGTCTGCCAGGTCGTTACCCTGGGAAACAGAATCTGTAACTTTAGTATGTGCTTTACACTTCATGACGGATATGCCTGAAGGCAGATGTATTGCTTCTAACAGCGCTTGAATGAGGGGACCGTGTTGGATCTTGGCACCATGAGAGGTCAGAAAACCTCGTTCTTGCCATAACATTCCGAAGTCGTGTACAACTCCGAACGCATAACGGGAATCAGTATATATATTAACATTTCTGTTCTTGGCTAGAATACAGGCTCGGGTCAGAGCAATAAGCTCTGCTGCTTGAGCGGACAGTGTGTCAATACGATGTGTTTCTTTTACTTCAGTTTCAGTGGTCACTGCATATGCGGCCACTAATTCTCCTGTACTTGTTCGCATACATGAACCATCCACATAAAGTGTCAGGTCTGGATTTGTCAGTGGAACATCTGTTAAGTCTCGTCGGGGCTTCGTTACTGCATTAACGATTTCTATACAATCATGCGGGGCTGGATCTGTCATAATTGTAGGTAACAGTGTTGCGGGGTTCAGAATGCTGCAGCGTCTGATTTCTATGTGTGGCTGGAATAGCGTCAATTCATAACCTGTCAGTCGTGCTATAGTCAAGTGTTGAGTCTGGGTTCTGTTTAACAGAACCTCTACAGAATGTGGAACTTGTACTGTTAACTGATGTCCTAGAACAATTGAATCGCTCTGTCTAATTGCTAATGCTGTTGCTGCTACTGACTTTAAGCACGCAGGGAGTGCCTGGGCTACTGAATCCAATGTACTTGAGAAATAAGCGCAAGGCTTATGTGAACCTGCTTGATCTTGAGTGAGGACAGACAATGCCGTACCCTCACGTTCTGTAACAAAAAGTGTAAACGGTTTGCTGTAACATGGTGTCACTAAAACTGGTGCTTGACATAATGCTTTCTTTAGTTCCTCAAAGGCTTGTGTATGTTCCTGAGTCCAAGGGAGGACAGTCGAAGTCGCTGCCTCCTGTGTCGTTAACTGGATGAGTCGTTTAGCTAGAAATGCATATTGAGGAATCCATTGTCTGCAGTACGAGGTGAGGCCTATAAAGGCCCGCACTTCCTTTTGTGTCTGGGGTCGTGGCATATTTACAATTAACTGAATGCGATCGGGAGTGAGCTGTCTCCCCACTTTGGACAGCAAGTGACCCAAGTACACAACTTGCTGAACACAGAATTGCAGCTTCGAAGGAGACACCTTGTGTCCCTTGTCGGCCAGAAAATGTAAGACTGTCAGTGATGCTTGTTCACATTCGGGCTCACTTCGTGCGGTGATCAGCAGATCATCGACGTATTGTAGTAAGGCAGTGTTAACTGGCATTTGCATACAATCTAGTTGTCTTTTCAGTGCTTGACTATAGATGCTGGGGCTTTCTGTGAATCCTTGAGGTGCGCGGGAAAATTTGAAACTTCGTCCATTTAAACTGAATCCGAAGAGATATTGGCTCTCTGGATCAATAGGTACACTAAAGAAGGCGTTCTTGAGATCAATTACAGTAAAGAACGTTGCTTCTGGATCAATAGCAGTCAATAAGGAAGAGATATCGGGGACCACAGGGTACTGTGGTACAATACACTTATTCAGCTCTCTTAGATCAATCACCAGCCGATATACTGGCGGTGCATTGGGATCAGTACGTTTAAGAATTGGAATGATGGGTGAATTACAGATATTTGAGTCGGTCTCTACGACCACTCCTTGGGCTATGAGCTCTTCAATGATTTCCAGTAAAGCCACTACAGCATCGGGTGGTAACTTGTATTGTCTGATTCGTGGTAGAACTACTCCTGTCTTGAGTGTAACACGGTATGGTGTGATATGCATACAACCTACATCAGTTGGGCCTGTTGCCCACAAGTGGTCTGGTACATTTTTCAATCTGACATCGAATTCTCGTAAGACATAATGGCCCTTGAAATCCCGCAGAAAGAGTCTAACCCCCTCCGGGGAACAGCAGATTATGGCTCCTAGAGCCTTTAATGTTTTAATTCCTAACAGATTTTCTGGGCATGATTTCGTAAGTAACAAGTCTGTAACTCGCGATAATGGACCCACAGCCAGGGGGACTGGTTCAGATACTTCATTTACAATGGGCTGTCCTGAAAAACCAAGGGAAACATTCTGTGAGCCTGAGAGGGGTGCCCCTGGGACTTCATTATGACTGATTGTTGTGCGGCTTGCCCCTGTGTCAATTAAAAACTTTCTATCTTTTCCCAATACTTGACTGTGTACATAAGGACCCTCTTGATCTACAGGAATTTCAATAAGAGGCAAGCCAAATTCCCTCTCTAGGCTGTTTCAGGTGTATCGTTGGTACTCTGGATAAGCAGATTGGGCATACTGGTACATCTGTTGGGAAACTTGTTGAGTCGAAGCGGTGGGCTGTGGTACCGCTACTGTCTGTGCTGTGTGAGATGAAGCATGCGTAGGCTGTGTGTTCTGCATAGGTTGTACATTCTGTGAGGTCTGTTGCTGGGCCTGATCTTGTCTTGGTGGATGCGGTCTTTCTTTAGTTTTACCTGTTGCTATGTTATGTTTCAGAACTGGACATTCATGTACGTAGTGACCTGGCTGCTTACAATAGTTGCATGTCCCTTTAACGGGAGCTGCAGAATGATTTGTCTGGGTCGTACCCTTTCTGTTTCCGTCGGTATGGACCGACTGGGCTACTAACATTTTCATTTTCGTGTCTTTCATACGTTTCTGTTCCTGATCTTGTTCTTCTCTAATTCTATTCTGATGGTATTGTAACATTTGTAACATAGGGATGGCGTATTTGCTTGCCATGTACTCTCAACCTTGTATACACGATTCTTGACTGCTAACAGGGAATTCTCAACTAACTTGGATACAAAAAGATGCGGGTACGACTCGCTACTTGGTTTAAGACCACTATTAATAATAAAACATTTCTCGAATCTTGAATAAAAGTCACTAGTATCTTCGTCGGGTTTCTGTTTACATGCTGAGATTGCATCCCAGTCTTCTTTTCTAGTTGTCAATAATCTTGGCAGAACCTGTACTATCAAACCTGGTAATGCTTTAGTTTTCTCCCCAAGGCCTACCCCAGGGACACGTTTGCTCTCTTCATCTTCTATTTCTGCCCATGCAATCTTTTTCCCTCCCACCTCCCATTCCTTTTCCTTTAATTTCTCGTAGATGCCCGTGGGCAGCAGGACCTTTAACATTTTCATGATATCTTCGTATGTGTAATCCCCCATCAGTAACATGTCTTTAAGTTCTCTGTGAAAACCTGCAGGCTCTTTATCATGGCACGGTACTAATTTCTTCATTTCTAACAGTTCTAACTTAGTCAGTGGCGTGTGTACATACACGCGTTTCAAGACATGATCCTCACCCATAACTGGGTGCACTTCTCGTAAGGGGTTCTGACTTTCAATGCCACTCAGGCGTTCCATATGATACATTTTTCTTTCTGGGTGCGGGGCGGGAACATATTCGGTGCTTACAAAAGTGTTATATCTATGTCGTTGTTCTAGAATTATTTGTATTAACTTGGTACTTAGACCTCTCCATCTATCCATGAGTAGTGCTTCTAATATTTCGGGTAAGGGGCCTGGATCAGAGTGTTGGTTTCTGTATTTCGTGAGGAGGTGCTGAATCATGTATACACCTGCTAATTTCTGCTCGTCTGGGGAAAGGTTCAGAAATGTCTGTGCTACCGTGTCATCATTATATATGTCGGGATTTTCAGACCATAATATGGCTGACCGAGCTAGTTCTTGTTCATCCATAGAATAGAGTACATGGTACCCCATTCTCTCTCGGAGTCTTTTATCAGTTTCCTGGAACTGATGTTCAGAAGAATTCGGGTTGGTTAAGGCAGAGAGAAAAACTCTCTTGCTTTCCGGACGGATACCTTTCCTAAGGTAAATTCCCTTATCTACACACGCTATAGTATCTGTAGTCTTTTCTGATTCTTCAGGTCCTTCTTCCTCCTCGGAGGAAGCCTTTTCTTTTTCTTCTTTGTGTATATCTATCACTGCTTTTCTAATTTTCTTGTACATACTGGCTATGCAGGACCCCTTGTCGTGTTTTCCTTCAGATATATTTTGACCCCACTTGTTTAGTGCATCTAACTCACTCTGATCTGTCTCAGGCCTGTCTCGTTCTCTTATTAGGCAATTTATGAAAAAACGTAGTATCTGTGCTTGAACGTCAACTTTCTGACGCTCCATGGCCTCCTGAATACTGTCAGGGTCTTTCCCAGTCTGAACAAACTCATATATTCTATCTAGGCGTTCCTTCATTCCTGCATAGCACAGCAGGAAATCAGTAGCAGATCTTAACCGTAGTGATGCCATCATCATTATATCGTCTTTACCGGGTACTGGATCATATCTGCAAACTGAAAGGTTTTCTTTGAATATGTCAAGGCGGGGTGACTTGAACGTAAAAGGATTCCGCAAATCCCCGAGCTGTAACCTGCGTGTTAATGGCGGGGTGTGAAGACCCCCGGTCGCACCCCCTGAGGCGGAAGCTTGGGCATTATCTCTCTGTGGAGTCTGTACCTGAACTTGAATTTTTCTTTTAGTAGGGTCAGGTAGAAGTGGTTTCGGTAGATCAACTTTAGGTACGGGAAGTGGTGGAGGTGGTGGAACAGCAGTATTCTGTTGTGGTACTGACGGAATATGATCTTGGGGCGAGTTACCACCCCCGTCCCTGTCGTTAGGCAGGGCGCGGACAGGCAGATTGGTGTAAGCGGGTGCTACATCCTCTAGATAGGAATTCAGGAATATGTCTTTAGTGGTCCTATGAGTTACTTTAGTTGGAACCAATGGTGGCGGCAGATTTTTCGGTATTTCTGAAATGGCCTCAGGCGAACCCTCGGCCGCGAGATACATACCGTTTACGAGGTTATTTCGTGCGCGGTCTACTTGCTCTGTTTTTACTCGGATCCCCTCGGTAACTAACTCGTTTTCTTGGGCCTTGTCTGATTCTTTAAGTCTGTCTTCTCTACGTAGTGCTTTTTCAGCACGCTTATGTGATTCCTTACGCCAAAACTCTATGGCGTCTTTCTGAGATTGTCTGGCTTTCTTTTTCCATAGTGCTTCTTCTACCTTCATGATGCACTCGGCATCCCAGGTTCCGGTAATGGGCCATCTGTGTCTTTCGTCTAGATGTTTAGTATAGTCGGCCCATAAATCTAGATACAATATGGCATCTAAGCCATGCTTGTGGTACATGAAATTTCCTGGAGTGTCCCTAGGGGGAATAGGAATTGCTTCCTCTAGTATCCCTTTCCTAGTTCCTATCTGCTTTAACTTGTTGAAAAACGGCATCTTGTTTACTTAATACTGAATGCTCAACCCTAACTACTTAATACTGAATACAGCTAGTTATACAAGAACACAATAATGCACATTAAAAACAGTCACATTCATACCACGACATTAATCACATGAAAAGACATTTGAGACATATATCACTACCCTCTATAACGGATGTACTGCTAAACAGCACAGATACACTGCTAGAACAGTGCAGAAACTTGAATAACGGATGTACTGCTAAACAGTACAGATACACTGTCTAAAAACAGTGCAGACCGGACTTGTGTACCCAAACCCGTCTAGATACGTCCCAGCAATGGTACTCACCGGGAAGCACGGAAACTGAAGGCCTCGGAAAACTCGACTGGACTGGACTGGACTCGATACATGGATACTTCGGAAAACTTCGGAAAACTGGTGGGCCTCTTGACACCTCGGACCCTGCTTCTTTCGGCTAGGCTCTGGTCGGGATCCTCCGCACTCCTCACCGCCTCGTCTGGGTACTGATCCCAGTCTTCGTCACCTCCGTGGGCCAGAGGGAGATGCAGGAAATCCTGCCGGTACGCGTAGTTTCCGTCTAACTGATGGCAGGGGACAGAGCTTGCAACGCACCAACCGGCGCGTGAGGTGGGGGAGGGGTCCCTATTCGGGCGCCAAAATGATGTAAATATATAATTTACCGTCTTAATTTCTATGCAGGTAAGTACTTAATCAATAATAACTCAAATCGGAAAGAAAAAAACAGAGTCCGTGGTGTTAGAGTTCTTAGGGGTTTTATTCCTTAAAAAGGAATGGTCAAGACCAGGATATCATGTTCTTCCCACCACAGGGGTGGAAGAAGGGATAGAGCGCGCCCTCTTTTATTGACAGTACATAGCTTATATACTTAATTTACATCATAGAAAGCAATGCAGTAGGCGTAACAGCTGAGAGAAGACAAGATAACAGTATCCACGTGTTACTAGTACGTAATCAGAAGGCGTGGACTAGGCGTGAATTAGAGGTGTGTGCTAGAAACGTCACAGGTAGGTGTCACAAGGGGGTGGCACTAAACAGAAATGTTGCAATGTCAGCAGAAATCGGAAGCTTGGATGCGCGCGCAGCTACATGACGTGTGATCGACGTGAAACTGGAGGGTGCAGGGGGCTTGACATTTACACTGACGGAAAGAGACAGAAGTCTGGCATGTCAGATCAACTTGTACTTCTATCATATCTGATATCTGATGTTTGGGAACCATATTATCTGGACGGAAAAGGTCTCTGGGGCAGAAGCTATTCTATACTGACTGTAAGTGCGTGTATAAGCGCCTGGGTGTCTGCATGAGAAGCGTGGGGGCATGGGCCTTTCATGGGAGCATGGTAACAGAGGCTATGAATTACTTGCACGGAGACAGGTCGGCCCTTTGCTCTGCAGCTGAGGAGGATGTTTACTGAAACTAGCAGGCAGGAATGTATTTTCGAGGAGCGGGACAGATAACTCGAAGGTTATAGTCAGTCTTGGCAGGCAGCAGGCTGAGCTGAGCGCAGTGGGCCGCGCTGGAAGTAAGTCAGAGTTCACGGGTACAGAGGCAGCCTGGGCTGAGGCTTTCAGAGTCAGAAGCCAGAAAAATGACTCGATGGCAGAAATTCAGGGCCTACTTTGCTAAAGCTGAAAAACGTGTAAGGTACACTATAAAAAGACGTTGGCATAGCATACTTAGGAACGGACTATTTAACCCATTCAGGGTGGGTCTGAAAGAGGACATGTTAACGTTGGACGCAAATGTATTTGCGTCTTCATAGCTGGCACAGGAGGGAAGTTACATGCACTTTAAGCTGATGCATGGAGACGGTGGGGTACGCGCTAGGGAACACAACTTGACCATAGAATTTATATTTCCTCAAGTGCAGAGTGAGTGCAGAGTGAGTGCAGAGACAGTGAGTGCAGAGTGAGTGCATAGACAGTGAGTGCAGAGTGACAGTGAGTGCAGAGTGAGTGCAGAGTGACAGTGACTGTGAGAGTAACAGTGAGTGCAGAGACAGTGAGGGCAGAGTGACAGTGAGTGCAGAGTGAGTGCAGAGTGACAGTGAATGCGAGAATTCCAGTGAGTGCAGAGTGAGTGCAGAGACAGTGAGTGCAGAGTGAGTGCAGAGTGACAGTGAGTGCAGAGTGAGTGCAGAGTGACAGTGAGTGCAGAGTGAGTGCAGAGACAGCGAGTGCAGAGTGAGTGCATAGACAGTGAGTGCAGAATAAGTGCAGAGTGACCGTGAGTGCAGAGTGACAGTGTGTGCAGAGTGACAATGAGTGCAGAGTGTGTGCAGAGTGACAGTGAGTGCAGAGTGAGTGCAGAGTGAGTGCAGACACAGTGAGTGCAGAGTGACAGTGAGTGCAGACTGAGTGCAGAGTGACAGTGAGTGCAGAGTGAGTGCAGAGACAGTGAGTGCAGAGTGAGTAGAGTGACATTGAGTGCAGAGTGACAGTGAGTGCAGAGTGAGTGCAGAGACAGTGAGTGCAGAGACAGTGAGTGCAGAGACAGTGAGTGCAGAGGAGTGACAGTGAGTGCAGAGTGACAGTGAGTGCACAGTGAGGGCAGAAACAGTGAGTGCAGAGTGAGTGCATAGACAGTAAGAGCAGAATAAGTGCAGAGTGACAGTGAGTGCAGAGTGACAGTGTGTGCAGAGTGAGTGCAGAGTGACAGTGTGTGCAGAGTGACAGTGTGTGCAGAGTGTGTGCAGAGTGACAGTGAGTGCAGAGTGTGTGCAGAGCGACAGTGAGTGCAGAGTGAGTGCAGAGTGAATGCAGAGACAGTGAGTGCAGAGTGACAGTGAGTGCAGAGTGAGTGCAGAGTGGCAGTGACTGCGAGAATGACAGTGAGTGCAGAGTGAGTGCAGATACAGTGAGTGCGGAGTGAGTGCATAGACAGTGAGTGCAGAGTGACAGTGAGTGCAGAGTGAGTGCAGAGTGACAGTGACTGCGAGAGTGACAGTGAGTGCAGCGTGAATGCAGAGACAGTGAGTGCAGAGTGAGTGCAGAGGGACAGTGACTGTGAGAGTGACAGTGAGTGCAGAGTGAGTGCAGAGACAGTGAGTGCAGAGTGAGTGCAGAGTGACAGTGAGTGCAGAGTGACAGTGAGTGCAGAGTGAGTGCAGAGACAGTGAGTGCAGAGTGAGTGCATAGACAGTGAGTGCAGAATAAGTGCAGAGTGACAGTGAGTGCAGAGTGACAGTGTGTGCAGAGTGTGTGCAGAGTGACAGTGAGTGCAGAGTGTGTGCAGAGTGACAGTGAGTGCAGAGTGAGTGCAGAGTGAGTGCAGACACAGTGAGTGCAGAGTGACAGTGAGTGCAGACTGAGTGCAGAGTGACAGTGAGTGCAGAGACAGTGAGTGCAGAGTGAGTAGAGTGACAGTGAGTGCAGAGTGACAGTGCGTGCAGAGTGACAGTGAGTGCAGAGTGAGTGCAGAGACAGTGAGTGCAGAGACAGTGAGTGCAGAGTGCAGAGTGAGTGCAGAGTGACAGTGAGTGCAGAGTGAGTGCAGAGACAGTGAGTGCAGAGTGAGTGCATAGACAGTGAGTGCAGAATAAGTGCAGAGTGACAGTGAGTGCAGAGTGACAGTGTGTGCAGAGTGTGTGCAGAGTGACATTGAGTGCAGAGTGTGTGCAGAGTGACAGTGAGTGCAGAGTGAGTGCAGACACAGTGAGTGCAGAGTGACAGTGAGTGCAGACTGAGTGCAGAGTGACAGTGAGTGCAGAGTGAGTGCAGATTGACAGTGAGTGCAGAGTGAGTGCATTGTGACAGTGAGTGCAGAGTGAGTGCAGAGTGAGTGCAGAGAGAGTGCAGAGAGAGTGCAGAGACAGTGAGTGCAGAGTGAGTAGAGTGACAGTGAGTGCAGAGTGAGTGCAGAGTGAGTGCAGAGTCAGTGAGTGCAGAGTGAGTGCAGAGTGACAGTGAGTGCAGAGTGAGTGCAGAGACAGTGAGTGCAGAGTGAGTGCAGAGACAGTGAGTGCAGAGTGAGTGCAGAGTGAGTGCAGAGTGAGTGCAGAGTGAGTGCAGAGTGAGTGCAGAGTGCCAGTGAGTGCAGTGTGTGAGTATACAGGGTGAACAGTGTGTAAGTGTGCAGGGTGCACATTGTGGGAGTGTGCAGGATGAGTGTTCAGGATGAACAGTGTGTAAATGTGCAGGGTGCACATTGTGTGAGTGTGCAGGATGAGTGTGCAGGATGAACAGTGTGTGACTATGCAGGGTGAACAGTGTGAGTGTGCAGGGTGAGCAGTGTGTGAATGTGTAGGGGCAGTGTGTGAGCGTGCAGGAAACAAACACTCAAACTAAGTCCACCACACACATACATAACACCACACACACTATACACACACATACACCACACACACATACCACCCACACACAGACCATATACACAGCACACACACATACACCACACACACATACCACACACACACACCACACACACACTACTCTCTCACCACCACACACTCATCACTACTCACCACAACACACTCACTACCACACACTCATTACCACACACTCACCCCCACAGACTCACCCCCACAGACTCAACCCCACAGACTCACCCCACAGACTCACCCCCACAGACTCACCCCTACACACTCACCACTACACACACAACCACACACACAACAACACACCACCAGCCATCAGTGCACGCTTTCACCAGGGTGAAACACCACCAGTCATCAATGCACGCTTTCACCAAGCGCAAACACCACCAGGCGTACAACACCAGCCGTCAGTGCATCCTTTTACAAGGCGCACTCACCAGCAACCGTCAGTGCACGCTTTCACCAAACACACACACACCATCAGCCATCTGTGCACGCTTTTACCAACCACACACCCACCAGCCGTCAGTGCACCCTTCCACCAGGCACACACACCTCCAGCCGGCAGTGCACTCTTTTACCAAGCACACACACCACCAGCCATCAGTGCACAATTTCTACAGGCAGGCACACACCACCAGCCATCAGTGCACGCATCAATTGTTAACGCATCCACAATTAACTATTGTAGCAATCTCAGTATGGTACACTTTACTTTTAAACATATTCATCTAAAGCACAGCATGCCACCATTGCTACAATTCCAATCTAACCCACATAATTCCACTACACACCACATGCACACACTCCATAACACATGGCGAAAAGACATTGCCATTTACAATGCCATTACCTCAAACTCAAATAAATCCGAGCCCGATTGCATTTCCAATGCTTGTTTCATTGGTTATCATCTTATTATTGTGTTTATCATTATCATTGTGTTTATCATTATTATTTTTTTTGTTGAAAATTCAATAAAAATTATTTGAAGTCAAAAAACGATTTTGCCTAGTTTTAGACGTATCTCTCTGCTTCCAGCAGCTGCCACAATTTGAAAGATGGTTGTTGCCAAGCAGTTTTCAGAGTCCAACCACCTTTTTCATCTGTCTCAATCAGGTTTCAGCTCATGTCACAGCACTGAAATCACTTTGCTGAAAATCTCATAGTCCTTGAAGGTGTCTTTAGACAAAGGCCACTACTTTACCTGTATTTTGTTAGATTTGTCAGCAGCCTTTGACACCATCACTCATGACATCCTCCCATACCACTGGTCTAATATTGTACTCATTAGATCAGCCTTATAATGTCTGACTTTGTTTTTAGTGGATAAAGAACAGTCAGTGCAGACTAAGCCATATTTTTCGGAGGCTAACCCCCTCGAATCCAGCCTACTCAATGGCTCCTCATTGAATTCTCCTCGGTTTAACATTTAGATGTTCCTGCTGGCATCCCTGGTGGAATAATTTTGCATTAATAACATCTCTTAAGCTGATGCCATGCAGTGAATGGTCTCCTAGGAAGGTGACACAGACATTATCAAGGATGTGTTCACAAACTACTTGAGGGTGGATCTAGGCTTGTTCAGGGACAATCGGCTGCAATGCATCCCAGATAAGACCAACATTCTTCTCTTTGGGTCTAATCCTGGTCTGAGTTGATCCAGATCATGACCTAGCGAAGGTGTACAACCACCCTCAATCTTCACAAATAGTTAGAAACCTGGGAGTAATTTTTGATAAAGAACTGCCCTTCAACACCCAGATTTATTCAGTAGCCAAAAACTACATATGAATTCCAGGGGCCTACTGAAAATACCTACCCCTTCTTCAATAGGAACTTGTAAAACAGTTGCTTGAGCCATGATTCTTTCTAGACTAGATTATGCAAATACCTTGCACCTGGGTTTACCTGTCTATCTGATTTGCCAACTACAGGTTATCCAGAACACAGCTTTTCCTCTGCTACTGGGCAAGCATGGTAGTGCTTCTTATCATCAAGGGGTGCCTCCACGCCAAGACGGCAGCATGTAGAAGAGGGTCTGCCCGCCTGCTGACCTCAGCCGATAAAATCACTTTGTGACCCAGACTGATGCCCTTCGTTGGTGGGCCGCCCTCCATGAGATCTAAGAGGGTATTTGGAGAGCAGTTAAGATCTTCGGTCTTAAAGCTCCTATGAACATGCCGGATCTGAAGACAACAGAGGAATCCAGAGCAAGGAAGAGGGAATCTTTGAGTAAGCATTTCGTACAAAAAAAGAGTGTTGTTGTCTTGAAAGTGACCCAGGGTTAGAAGCAGAGAGGCCTCCCAGCCGTCCATGATACTCTTGTGACTTGCCAAGGAAAATTAGGGTTATAGCCTAAATATGAATATAAATTAAAAACCGTGATGCCCAGTTCTCTCGTTCTGAGGAGTGTCCACATGTAATGAAAGACCCACAGGGTCTTAAACTGGATCCTTTTGAAATATAGCTTAGCGGTGGTTGGTGATGCATAAAAATGGTTGGGCCACATAAATAAAATTCGAAAACATACAAATGAATATTTTATTAAAAAAATTATTAAAAAGTTTCACTTACCTTCTTAGCCTGCAGTATATCCTAGGTGTTCTCCGGCCCCAGCTCCAGAGTCCTCCAGTGTGAAGTCTCATAGCTCCTTATCCAATCCAGACACTGCTGTCATGCTCCTTGAGAGAAGCGTCAGGATGGGCTGGAGCAGACTGACTAAGAGCACTGAAGGTCTATGCCTTCTCTCCAATCCAGCTGTCTAAGAAAGCCGGTTTGAATAGTTTGAATTGCGCATGTTGGTTTGGCCGTAGCAAGGTAGCTGGCCAAATCGACATGCACGATTCATATTGAAGGGACCACTCGTCATTGCTGCCAATCAGCAACAATGAGACACTGGCCCCATCCTTCCCTCTCCGTTCAGCAGAAAAAAGTAAATGATAATATAATCCTTTGATTACCATTTTATTTTTCCAGCTTTCTGCTCTAGTGTGTGGGGGGGGTGCTCCTCCGCTCCCGCAGAGGAACCACCGCTGCATCCACTCCCTATCTGGACCTCTGGTGAGAAATTGGTGATCTGCCTGGCCCACCGCCATCTCACATCCAATACCTCCACTCCTCCAATTGGCCGCTGCAAAGTCATCACACCTCAGAGGAGAAGAGGAGACCCCTGCAATGCAAGCTCATGTAAGTGAAGGTAGGGAGTATTCCCCCAGTTTCCAGCACTCTGAGAACTCTTCCCGTGCCGTCAATGCATACCAGCCGTAGTTGCCAAAGACACAGCTCTGCACACAAATAGTGCTGTGCCACCATTTTACAGCAGCATACATACAGAGCTTATCCTCTTTTAAAAACACATTTTCTACAAGTAAATTCTTCCAGGTGTCACTTGGTGAAATTTGCAATGGGGAAATTGCAGGTCAGTGCAAATGTACTAGACTCAGAATGTCAAGTTGGGCATAAACTCTGTTTTCTCTTGATTTTACATTTTTAGACCTTCTCAGAATAATGGGGTCCGTGTGGTATTTTATTTTACCTCAATATCTTGAAAATATTAACTTACTGGGCACACCTAGCTTAGTTTAAAGGCTGAATTTTACAATGATGAGTTTTGCGTGAATGGCAATTTTGAATGTGACATCTTGTAAAGATGCCATGAAAACAGGGTGACTTACAATTTGGACTGGTTACTACCATGAGTGACATCTTGTTTTTTGGTCTTGTTGCATGCTTATCACTACGTAATACATTTATGTTTCGAATGAATAGGCCAGTTGTATAGTTACCACAAAATGAGATGAGACAAAAAAAACTGGGA
This sequence comes from Lissotriton vulgaris, assembly GCF_964263255.1. Taxonomy (NCBI): domain Eukaryota; kingdom Metazoa; phylum Chordata; class Amphibia; order Caudata; family Salamandridae; genus Lissotriton; species Lissotriton vulgaris. Next base: position 1,457,856,282 of record NC_141695.1, on the reverse strand, counting down.
ATTTTCAAACTAAAGCCAAGAAAAATATGATCTGAGAAAGCTGATCAATCCAATCGTTCTTGCCATATTGATCACATATTAAGCCGGCAGGATCAGTCAAGAAAGTTTCCCCAATTCTTCAACGATATCAAGGTGTTAATACAATAGGGGTGATGGTTTCTGGGTTTCAAAATGAAAAGTATGCCACTTCAATCATGTATCTACTTGAAGTAATCCTGTAATGATGAGGAATCATTAGAGTTATTGGGAGGAAGTGAGCAACTTCTAAGTCAGGATGGTTTTTTTTTACACAAGTGTCTTCATGCCTAATCCTTGAGTACTTACGCTCGCATGTTAGACTTATTTTTTGTTGTTTGTCTGTTTATTCTTTATCCATTTGGCATAATGTTTGCTTCAAGGAGTTCGAGCAAAAAATGCTTAGAGGGAGCCTGTGAAACAGGATGTATGTCACAGCTGTGTATGATGTGCTACCAACTTTGTTGCATGACTTTAGAAGCTATGGAAAATGCACTGATCAGGTTTCTTATTTTACTTTTGCATTCAAGGACATAATTTGCATAATATGACGAATAAACATGTTTTCCATTAAAATTGTGTGTTATGCACAGGGAAACGTGTGGTATCACCCACCCCTAGAAAATCCGTGTCTTCAAGGTAAAAGGACATTAAACGAGGAGGAGGAAGAGGCTGTGTTATTTCAATAAAACGTGTCTGATGTGTTTTAATGAGAGTGACAGGCAGTGGAAAGAGAGAGGGAGTGACTGAAAGGGTGTGTTCGTTTCTTTTTGTGTCATTACCCTTGAATGGAAAGTAGGATGTCAGGAAATGTCTCTCTGATCTTCCAGTTGACTTCTTCAATACATTTGCTGATGATTTAATTGAATGTAACATTCAGCATCTTTTCACACACTGACATATTTGCGAGATATCTGCAAAAGGTAATTGCTAATACCTGGAAAAACAGCAGAGGTGCACTGAAGAAGTCTAGTGAGTCATGTTATCCATTATATGAACAGTTTGTAGCTCTACAAACTCGTGTTTTTCTGTTTATTCCAGAGTGATGTGTTTAGTAGGTGGTTTAATACCTTCTAATCTGAGTATTCATGCACCAAATTCTGCATATATCATAAAAACACTGGGGGAACATTGCAGGTGGTTCAGAGTTTACAGTTCTGCTTATGATTCTGGTGATTACGATCGATGCGTTAACACAGGATTACTTAGGGATCAGCATTCAACCCAAAATAAGAATCATGGCCTATTGGTAGATGGATGGAGAAAGGTGTTTGGGCAGCACTGAAGATGAACTCTGTGAGGGTAAGGGCTCTTTTTCTTGTAATGGTATATCCAGGGCTTTAAGGGGGTGAAAAAACGGTGTGGGGGGGGGCTCACAAAGGGGCGTGACCAATGTAATTAAGGACGTGGCTTAAAAACACACAAGCTAAAAATCTGTGCTAAGCATAGTGTGCTGCCCGACTTGTATTTTGCTGTTTCTGTCATTGTATCCAGATATTTGGTACAGTAAGTAACATTATACCTACAAGTCAGCAGTATTGGCTTTGTCAATGGTTGTTAGTTGCATAAGTTAAATAAGCAGCAACTATGGCTTGTATATACTATTGAAAAAGCTTCTACTCAAAGCCCTGGTGACACCACAACAATGTTGCTGCTCCTGAGTTTCAAAAAGAGAAGGGACAAACAGAGAGAAAATGACTCTCTTTAAAGAATTTCCTTTCCCCTACCGCTCACCTGGCATGACGTCATGCTGTAAGTTCTCCACTAGAGAGAAGTGAACAGAGTGAGCATGCGCCAATAATGTGCCTGCTCTCACTGCAGTCCTGAAAAAACCGACCGCCTGTGCCAGGGCTTAAAACAGTTCAAAGTAGTCGACAAGTTATTTTTTACAAAAGGAGAGAAAAGGAAAACACACCACAAGGGCAAAAACATTTGTCAAGGATATAATTATTTACTTAATTGTTATTTACATAAAATAATAAATATGACTGTCAAAGAAACATTGAATTACGGCGATACAGTTGTGACTGTAGTGCAGGAAAAGTGAAATGTAGTGATACGTGTGGTCAGAAGTGCTATACAGGTATGACAGACATGAGTGACACAAATGTAGTTAATTCAAAAACTCATTTCTTTCTGTCCATTAGTATACACATGAATACAAGACCCATGTGTGATTTTAAGTTAGGGTCAAGGAGACCGTATGGACTAGTCTGACAATAATGTCAACGTTTTGACCCTTGTTGATAGCGCAGCTTAATAAGCGTCAGAGGGAGGCCTTCTTCAGGACTGTGAGGGAGAGGTGTGGACAGCTGCAAGGTCCGAAAGTATAGGAAATCGATGCCTATGATCCTATTAGTTTACTAAATAGCGATCCGGGTACATAGACCCTGCTGTAAAGTCAGGGTATCCAACTCGATGTGATGAAATTCAATAAACTGAGACCTACACCAGGAGGTTGCGGTCTGCAATGAGGATGAATCTGTTGTAGCACAGAAGCTCCACCATCGGTTTGGAGTTGTGTGGTGCCTAATCTGGTTACTCAAAGGTGCTGCCGCTAGCGATCGTTAGCTCTGCGCTCCGTTTGACTCTGCTTACATCTTGACGCGCCGTGTGCTCCGTTTGACTCTGCTTACGTCTTGGCGTGAGCAGAGTCAAACAGAGCACACAGCGCGTCTCCAGAGCTAATGATCGCTATTGGCGGCACCTTTGAGTGACCAGATTAGGCACCGCACTACTCCAACCAGCTGGTAGACCTTCTGTGCTACAACAAATTTATCCTCATCGCAGACCACAACCTCCTGGTGTAGGTCTCTGTTTATTGAATTTCATCACATCGAGTTGGATACCCTGATTTTACAGCAGGGTCTATGTACCCGGATCTCTATTTAATAAACTAATAGGATCATTGGCATCAATTTCTGATACTTTTGCACCTTGAAGCTTTCTACATCCCCTACCTAAGAGTCCTGAAGAAGACCCGCCTCTGACGCGAATTAATCTGCGCTATCCTCAAGGGTCGAAACATCAATGTTATTCTCACACTAGTCCATATAGTCTCCTTGACCCAAACTTAAATTCACAATTGGGTCTTTTATTAAGGTGTAAACTAATGGACAGAAAGAAATGACTTTTTTAATTACTACATTTGTGCCACTCATGTCTGCCATACCTGTATAGCTCTGTTGACCACACATAACACTACATGTCACTTATCCTGCAGAGCAGCCACTGCGGTATCGCCGTAATTCAATGTTTCTTTGACAGCCAAATTTATTATTTTGTGTTAATAACAATTTCAAATTGTGTTATATGCACAGATCAAAGTAATTGTAACTTCCCATTAGAACAACTTGTTTAATAAATCATAAATACCCAGGTTCTGAGGGACACAGGGTCAACCCATTATCGCTAAGGCCTTAAAACAGAGCCAGCTAGAGACCCATTTCGAGGCCCTCTTTAAAAAACTGCTGGTGCTCAGCATCGGTGAGACCCGGCCCGCTTAAAGCCCTGGGTATATTCATGATACTGATAAGATCTCTTTTCAGTTGTTTTTAACTAGATTAAACCGGTGTCTGTTGTTCCTACACTGCATCCAAAGAATTGTTAAAAAATTACTCCCTTAACTCCTCTATAACTTTTTTGCAGAGAGTATGGATGCACAGCTGACTTTGGTTGTTGGCCACCATTTTTCAACTCAATTTTTCTTGTCATGAGGATGAAGTGGTAATATCTGGATGGCTGAGAGGATTTATATGATTGTGTTTTAAGAAAACTGCTGAACTCAGGGGTTGAATGTGTTGTGGTGGGCGTCTTCATGAATTATGAATCACACTCGCACACAAGGTCTTATAAGAAATTAAACTGTCATGTTACGGTTTAATTTTATCATCTTTGAGTTCTACTGAATAAGATGGTGAAGTTCAGAAATCTGCTCCATTTTCTAACAACGAGATTTTCAGAAATTACAATTTCAGGAGAGGATACGTGAAAGTCGAGTGCAGCTCTGTTTGACTTAAATGGCCCCTCGGGGCTATGAACAATGCACTTTGCATCCTACTAATGTTAGGGAAGTAGGAACGAGTTGTATTTTTATATGTAGGATGTATTTTTCAGATGGGTTCTTGTTATACTTACTGTGATATTACTGGAAAGGCATTTTGTAGGGAAAAATTACATTATTTCAAACATTGCTGCTGTTTACTGAAGTAGTTCCCTGAGCTCGACTGCCAGTATCCTGACTCAATGCGCCCCAGTGATTAGTTTCCACTACATGGTTTACATCCACATTTCTCATGATATGTGGCATTTATTGGGCTTCGAGCAACATCCTCTCAATGCCATCGACTTTGACCTTTTTTCGCAAGAACTTTCTAGCCTGGTTGTTGTTAGGGTCAGTGCTGTAGTAAAACATTTTTTTAGGGGGGGTTGCATAACATTTTTGGGAACTCTCTAATCACAGAATGAGTGAAAAAGATCATGAGTCCAAGGTACACGTTGTAAGTCAAGGGCATTTATGGAAGTCCTCCCAGGCCTGGGGAATGGATGTATGACATTACAACGCATGCTTTTACCATGCAGTGCTTTTACATCGCAACTTTTACAACGCAAACCATTACAACGCATTGCGCTGGGGGGCGCTCTAGGATAGGGAATAGATTTCATTTACTATCCAACACCTTCCCTACTATCCACGGGGACTGGAGTTGGAATACTAAATTACACTATTCACTATCCGCTCCCCTCAACACTATGCGATGTAAAGGCATGCGTTGTAAAAGTTGTGATGTAAAAGCATGCGTGGTAAAAGCATGCGTTGTAATGTATTCAATGCAGCAGTCAGCATAAGGATCAAACAGGCTTAACTAGAATGCGCCTCTTCAATAGAGAAACATTTTGGTGCTTTGTATTAGTGGTGCCTTAGTCAGTAGCTGCCGGCATGGCTCACATGTGGGAGGGCGGGCAGGCGCAGGGGTTGCGCTGGGAGGGAGGGTTGCACGGGGAGGGGGGATCAATAATTTAAAAAATAATAATAATAATCCTACCTTTCCGCTGGCCCCTGTCCCGTGTCTTTATTGCTCCTGCTCTCCTGCCTCTGACAGGAACAGGAAGCAGGTAGCCAGGATCCCTCCCCTAAGCCGATCACAATGCTCCAGTGGAGCATTGTAATTGGCCGCGATAGCGCCCAGCCAAGGGGTGTAGGGGATGGCACATTCTTCATGCAGGTTGAAGGGCAGAGTATGCATGACTAGTTTGGGCAGCCCGAGAGGGCCGACCAAACAGTCTTTGGGCACTAAGGAGTGGGCGAACCACTCCTGCCCTGCCCTGCCCTGCTTGGAAGTCAGGGCAGCTCTGCCAACCCGCCTGCCTGCCCACAATGCACAAAGAAACATAAAATGGTAATAACTAAAAGCTATTACCATGTTATGTTTTGACTTTCTCGCACTGCAGGAAAGCAGTGGGGCGACGTTCCTCCACCCTAGTGAAGGAGCGACCCCTGGCTTTAGTGGCACTTTGTGGAAACTACTGGGTCTTGATAACAGGTCAGACAGAGTTTAATTGCTACATGGAATTCTGCTCCTTCTGTTACTCATTAGGCATGCGGCCCCACAAACGGTTTTCCCAGGTGTTGGAACACCAAACCTGATTTTACCAGGCAGTCATTCCACCCACTAAAATTGCATGATATATTGGTTGAGCAGAAGGCAAACTTCTTTCCCCATTTCGCTTCCTGGTAGGGTGGAGCAAACAATGCTCCTCTTTCGCAGCAGTTGACTTTCTCTTCCCAAAGCCTGACAACCCCTTCCTCCCTCCACCACCACTCCACAGAAGAGCCCTTGCATCCATTTACCATCTGCTCAGAGCACATGGTAAATGCATGTGTTACGACACATGGTATTGAGAATGCTGTGTGGTTTTATAATCAGTAAATTCAGTCCTGCATGATTATTCCCTATTCCATGGGGTTCAACTCATAATTGTAGAGTTCTGGCATGGTGATACTGTACGGACACGTCAATTCCACAGGCAGATTGGGCATCCCTCCAACTGCAACTTGTAATCAATACACACAGTGCTATTGCAACATATAGTATAAAACTCAATGTTTCTCTTACAGTGCATTCGTTGTTTCTTTAATGTTCAGTGTAAGTTTGTAGCACTTATTGTGAAAATGAATGCTTCCCCACCTTGGATCAACAGTCATTCCATTGTCAAATAGAAAGAATGAAGGAGTTACTCTCATTTTGTGGAGTATCTGTTGTATTTAAGCATAGATATCACTCTGGCGTGGCTGACCGAGCAGCAAGATGGTGGCCGCTCACTAGCACCTTGACTGCTAGCGGTTTTCCCGCTGTGTGCTGGGTTTTCGAAAATCCCGAGTAACATGACGAGCTCAGCTCGTCATCAACAAACGAGCGCCGTAGCTGATGACGAGCTGAGCTCGTAATCCGCATCGAAGGGGTTAAGAGGGCTCCGCCGACAACAGAAGCCCATGCGGTGCTGATAAGCCCTGATCAAATTGTCTGGATATTGGAGGCCAGCTGCCTGCATCACGTGCTTGCCCTACTCCTCCGTGACACCCTATGCGGTGAGTGGCATTGCCTAAACACCTGGGGCCACAGTGAGGCATGTTCTGGAACCCCGACTGGGTTGCTCCCCATGCGGAGAAGGGTGGGTCCCTTGGCGACGGCGGAGTTGAGGAGGCAGCTGGCCTCTCCTGCGTCAAATTTTAGGTTCCAAGGATAACTGCCTGCACTTCGGTACTGTTGCCCTGAGGCCTGATTCATTGACTGCGCTATTGATTTGGGATTCTGGTGAGCTGCGGCATACGTCCGGTGTCAGGAAATCACGTTTGTATGGTGGGTGCTGTGATGCACTCATTTCATTTAATTTCTTTTCTTTATAGGATCAAGTTAAGAATGATCAGAAAAGTACAGAGAAATACATTATCATAAAATTGTACAAGTTTTTGTTTGTAAAAATTACAGATATTTCGACAATGGTTCTAGAATAAAGACATAAAGTCATTAAAATCTTTAAAAAGACAAATAAACCATTTGATATACACGCAATTCTCTTCCTCTTCCTCATACAGGCCCATAAGAATGACGCTACCATTGTAAATCTGTCACACATTTTTACAGACCCAGACAATATGGCGGGCATCAATAAAAAGATTATCCAGGGAACCCTGAACGAATACTATGGCGACTGAGATGTAAGCAAGAAACTTTTAAATTCTCAATCGCCCAGTATATAACTATGGTGGATGCCGATGCCCCCCTCACAAAACTTCCAGCCAGTTATCTTTTAAAAGTGACTAACTGCTGGAAACGAAGCTTGCTCTTTCGTCTCAGGGCTGGCACTTTAAAATATTCACCTTGCTTCCCCTTAGGCTTCAACACTAATCTTGAGCAAATGCCCTGCCCTTGTGGAAATCGTGGCAGCCAATCCATGATAAACTTTTTATTTTTTTGTAATTTTTATCAAATATATAGCAAGCAGCTGCTGATCCCTTTCTTAAAGGCGTCGGCCATTACTGATTTTAAGTTGGCATACAAGGATATTGTCATGCTCAATGCATCATTTTATTGTATGTATTTTATTGTATTATGTTACATGTCAAAGTGCCTGCATTTTAATATTTTATGCTGTTATATTCTAAGTACTATATTGTTACTGCCTCTGATTTAATCATCTAAATTATAGGCCCATGATGAATTTGCTGCACTGACCTTTTGCACTATGTACACATTTTTGTGTATTTATAGCTACGCGTTTAGTGCACTCATTGTTTTTAACTTCTTATTTATGTATGTACAGATTTAATGTTGTGCTGGTATTTTTATTCTGAACTTTCATGGATATTTTTTGTATCCGAATAAAGAATTCATTGAATTGAATGACGCTACGACACTGCTTAAAATTCCATCTCTTTAAAATTAGTTTTAAGTAATCATTTCTTTCATTTGTATGTAGCCTGCAGAATAAACCTAAAAGCAATTCGGTTTGGGATGATAGATTATCCCAAGGGCACGCACTCAGCTCAGAATGATTCTATGTTTTTTCCAGATAACCTAGCATAAGAGGGATCAAGTTAGAGCGGAACTTGAGTAATATGAATCTGTGTTGGGCCCTATTTACATTCACTAAATAAGAGAACCCCCTTCTGTTAATGGTGGATTGAGGCTGTATATATGGACGGTATTTTCTCTTTTTGCTGTTCTCTACGCTTGTACTCAGACATTAGCAGGAACATGTTGGAAACCTTCTTCTTGGAGACCTTCTTACAGGTCAGGAGATAACATGTGTGTGCTGGGTGCTGTGGTGCACTCCTTTCCCGGTGATCCGGACCCGAGCGGGGATGCTGGGGTCATTCGAGGCCGATTTCTTCATGTGAGATGAGCTTCATTGAGATAATTTGGAAACAGTGGGGCCTGAGGTGGGTCATGCCTGCAGCTTTGAAGCCACGAGTTGGTGTCTTGTCAGTCGGTGAGTGGCTGCGACTCCCCGGTCCTCTCCACTGATTTTAGCCTGATGGAGCAGAGCCTTTCTATCCTGACACCACAATAAGCGCAGTGGGCTATAATCGAACACCACTGTAGGTCTGCCTGTTAGTCCTTGACTATACACGTCACTAAATCATTGTACTCCTTTCATTCTGCTGTGACAAGCTCATAGGTGCATTTTTTAAGATGGGCAAGTCTGACACCAAACAAACTAAATTACAAATTCAAGAGCAGGCACCAAGCCAGGCATAGTGAAAACAAAGGGGACACAGACTCGGAAGCTGGCATGCAGAAGGGTGCTCTGGGAGGAGAGGATGATCTTCAGTCTCTGCTCCTCAACATGAAGTCTAGCCTAAAAACTATAGACACCAAACTAGACATCCTTACCTCTCAGCTGGATCAGGCGAAGAGGCAGTTGGGCACTCATGAAACTCGATTTGACCAGCTTGATAATCGTTCCACTGAACTGCACGGATTTCAAACTGACACTAAAGACCAGCTGCTACAAATGGATAAGCTTCTGAACGTTATAAGTCTAAGAATGATGATTTAGAAGCAAGGTCCAGAAGAAACAACCTTCGTATAACTGGCATTCCCGAAACAACAGCTATAAATAAAATGGTAACTTTTAATGCAGAGCTGCTGCATGAGCTATTCGGCCCGAACGGTCTGCAGTGTTTATTGTGGAAAGGGCTCACTGCACATTGGGCCCTAGTCCTCCAGTGGGGGCAACACCTAGACCTATACTTATACGTATAATAAACTTCAGAGACAGGGACACCATTTTAAAGCTAGCCAGAGAGAAAGGGTACATTTATTACAAGGGTAGCAATAAATCCATATTTCCAGATTTCACCCTAATGGTCCAGGCTGCCAGGCGAGATGTTGTGCTGGTTAAATGTATTCTCAGGCAAGCAGAGGTCCCCTATGCTCTACTATATCCTGCCAAATTAAAGGTGACACTGGAGGACTCGACACACTTGTCACAGATGTAAAATCGGCCCTGAAGTTCACCAAACATGTAGGGGGAAAAAAGAAACATCAAGGGAAGGTCGCTGCGGGATCTCAATCAGAAGCTAGTCTAAGCGATGTAGAATAGGTCTACTGATTTACCTTGTGTTTTTGCTGTTCTTGAAGTGTACTCTGTATATTCATAGGCTCTGTATGTAGCTAGGCGCTGAGTGTTTGATTTGCTTATATACTTGAATTATTTGCCATCTGTCCTGCTGAAGATAATTTCTTGGCCTATTTACTCCAGCGCGGCCATCCTGTTGCTGGACAGGGGTGTACTTCAGGTAAACAACGTCCCCAGGGAGAACTCCCATTTTTTTTACCTCTACACAAGAGCTGTGGGGCTATTTTCAGGGTATTTCACTTGGGTGGGTATTATGCACAACCTGTTTGGGGGTTGGTGTGAGGTGGGTGGGTGTAGTTTGTTCAAACTGTTTTAATAGTCAGTGCTGTGATATACCGACGTGAAGCAGTAATCAATATCTTGAACACTTTTGGCAATTTGTTTGGAGATCCGTTGCATGTGAATTACGAGGATTATTATGTTCTGTTTTCTGTTTAGGCAAGACATATGGGTGATAAACCAGTTCCTACTCAACATCTTGCTATCTTCATCGCTACAATTGTATCTAAATGATCTCCTGTAATTTACTCACGTAGAACATAAGGGGGCTGAATAATTTTAGTAAGATCAGATTGCTTCACTCGTATCTAGGTAGGCAAGACATCAATATTTGTTTCCTTCAGCAAACTCACCTAAACACAACTTTTAGGAATGCATTTCATAACAAGCGTTGGGACCGGATCTACTACTCTATTTATTCTAATTATGCCTGGGGTGTGTCGATATTGATTAAAAAGTGTATTGGTTGGACCACACTTGATTCTTTAAAAAGCCCTCACTCAACAACCTAGTTGGTGACATGCTTCATCATCGGGCCCCACCAGGAAGACCGAATGCCCCCCTGGTGTGCTTCCACACCAGGAATACTGCGGAGCGTTTTTTTTGTTTTGTTATTTGTGTGTTTGGTGAAAGTGCTAAGTGTAGTGGGTTAAAACTGTCTAGATTGTGTACAAAAATGCTTTTTATTAGGTGGCCAATTTGACATGAATAAAAACAGAATGAGGGATGTGTATTCTGGGTAAATTGATCAGCTACATCCCACTGTGCATGGTCAACATGTTTCTGCCTATATGGTGTTAATAATGCACTGGGCCAGGCACAGACTGATTTGCATATAGCCAGGTTCTGAGCTGGGATGGTGCAGTGAGCTAAATAACGGTGATGGATCAAGCCCTGATCTTTGGACTGGGTAAGAGTGGTCTGCTTAATTCAGACACTCTGTTCATCACCACCCCCTTTTCTGAATAGTTGTTGGCCACTATAGGTTTGGCAGGGTATACTCAGACATGAGTCCCTTGCTCACTGCACCATCAGGGTTCAAGCAAGCCGGGCCGACGACGGCTGAAATGCCAGAAACCGGTCCCCGGAAGCTTGTCTCCTTTCTGGTGAAGAATTGGCTTGGTAGTTTAGTCTGCCCTGTTCCCATGATGCACTGGGCCAGGGACAGACTTATTTGCATATAGCCAGTTTCTGAGCTGGGATGGTGCAGTGAGCTAAATAACGGTGATGGATCAAGCCCTGATCTTTGGACTGGGTAAGAGTGGTCTGCTTAATTCAGACACTCTGTTCATCACCACCCCCTTTTCTGAATCGTATATGGTGTTAATAGCCAGGCATTCTTCAGGACCAAAATGTTGACCTAGGAAGTATTGGCTCACTAAGGCCCACCCTAACCAGAGGTCAAAGTGTAAAAAAGGGTAAAATTGGTTCGGTGACCCACTACCCGTGAGGTCCTCCTATTTGGAAGAACTAAAAATAAATCTGTAAAAGAGGGAAACAGAAAAAGACAAACACACAAAGAAAAGAAAATACAATGCGTATTTAAAAGTCAATAATCATGCATTTGAAATTAAATTAAATGAAAAATTGCACTTATATAGCGCATAACTACCCGGAGGCCTCGCAGCGCTTTTGACTGATTGCTTGTGGCGAGTTCAGAGTGGATCAACACGCTTTTGCAAACAAGTGCATTTTTAAGGCCTTTCTGAAGGACATACGGTTATTGTTCTCTCGAAGGGAAAGGGGGAGAGAGTTCCAAAGCTTGGCCGCAGTATGGGAGAAGGAGCGACCGTCCCAGCGAGCTTTGTTGATTTAAGTAGTGGTTGCAAGCTGTAATGAACTAGAGCGCAGGGCTCTGGATGGTGCGTAAGGCGTAGCTATGGGGTGAAGAATTGCCGGGCCAGTGCGATGAAAAGATTTGTGCACAATGCACATGGCCTTAAACTGCACCCTGGTCGCTACTGGGAGCCAGTGAAGTTCTTTAAGAGCTTTCTTGGCTGACTGCCAGCGGGGGATGTTATACAGTAGTCGAGCGGCACAGTTTTGCTCAACTTGGAGCCTATAGGTCACTGCTGCCGGGGCTCCTTTGTATAGGGCATTTCCATAATCCAGGTGGGAGAGTATCAGGGCCTGGACCATGATCCTCCTAGCCTGGAATGGGAGCAAAGGGAGCACTTTGCGAAGCATTTTTATCAGCCCAATACATGTGGAGGCAGTTTTGGTGGCTTGGACCGAAAAATCAAGTGCTTTGTCCAGCCAAATTCCGAGGCTCTTTATCTGGGATTTGGGAGGGGAAGGCGGACCAAGACATGGGGGCCAGATGGATGCTAGGGCAGACGGAGGAGGGTTGCCCAACAGCATAATGTCTGTTTTCTCCCTGTTAAGTTTAAGACAGGAAGATTGCATCCACCTGGCGACAGCCTCTAGACAGGGACCTAAGGTGGTGGACGATCCCTCAAAGTGGTCCAGAGAGACCACCAATTGGGTGTCGTTGGCATAGGTAACAATACGCACACCAAAGGGATGGACCATCCTTTCTAGAGGTTCCATATAGGCGTTAAAAAGAGTGGGGCTTAGGGAGGAGCCCTGGGGCACCCCACAGCTAAGTGGATGCTTGGGGGAGACTGTCTCGCCCTCAAACACCTGGAAGAATCGTTTATCCAGGAAGGAGGTTAGCCATTCCAGGGCCGCGCCCGACACGCCCAAGCCATTCAATCGCTGTAATAATGTGGCATGGTTAACCGTGTCAAGTAATATGATGGCGGCCTTTCCTCCCCGGTCCAGCACAGCTCTAGCTTCTTCCGTCACCGCTAAGAGAGCAGTTTCACTTCCGTGCTGAGGGCGGAACCCTGTCTGAGAGGCACGGAGCAGACTGTTGGACTCTAAATAGTCCAGTAAGATGTTGTTAACGTGCCTCTCAAGCAGTTTACTCATCCACGGAAGTAAAGAAATAGGGCGTTAGTTGGCCAAGTTGTTCTGGTCCAATGTGGGCTTTTTCAATAAAGCTTTGACCATTGCGCACTTCCATGGAGATGGGACGGAATTAGAAGTGATGGAAGCATTAAGGACATCCAGAATGACTGGACGAATGACGTCGATGACCTTAATGAGAGCCTGAGGGGGTGCTTGATCGTTGGGCGATCCCGAGGTGAACTTAGGAATCAGCCTGTCTAAAGTGGTGGGGTCGAGGAGTGGAAATTTATCGAGCAGACAGGGGACGGGAGAGTCGGAGGCTGAAGGGGGGGTAAGTCCTATGTCATCATTGCCAGTGGTAAATGAGTAATAAATGGCCTGAATTTTCTGGGGGAAAAAAATGGCAAGGTCGTCACAGCGGGTTTGAGCGCCGTCTGATGACGGACGCTCAGGGGAGGGAGAGATTAAGGATTTAACGATTTTGAAGATTTCCTTAGTGGCGTTGCGGCCAGATTAATTTTCAAATCATAAAAGTGAGATTGTGCAGCCTTTATTTCATTTTTGTAGAGCTTTATTGCAGCTCTGTACTCAGCCTTCCTATGTTGTGAGCAGTCATGCCTCCAAGCTCTCTCAAGTTTGCGGCAGGCTTGCTTCATTGTTCTAAGGGCAGGTATATACCACGGGGCGACTTTGGATCTTGCTATTGATTTCAGGGGGTTCCTCGGGAGAACTTCATCAAGGGTGCTGGAAATCCAGTTATCAAAATTAGTCGTGGCAGTGTTAGGATTGGTCGCCCTCTGAGGTGGGTGCTTGGTGAGAGCCAGTTCCCATTCAGGGAGCGAAAGCGAGGCCCATTTCCTTCCCCAATGCTTATTGAAATTTTGAAGGGTGGAGGGGTGACCTATGGACCATGTAAAGAGTATTAAAAAATTATCAGTCCAGGGTAGTGGAATAGGGGTCTCAACCGTAAGACTGTCTATGTTACTATAGATGTGGTCTAAGAGGTGTCCCTTGATATGTGTCGCAAGAAAGCCCTTTTGGCATAGGTCAATAGCCTGAAGGTTGGATTGAAGACTATTGGCTGATATATCACGAGGGTCGTCCAGATGCAGGTTAAAATCGCCCAGCAAGGTAAAATTTGCCGAGGTGAGCACAGCATTGGCGGCAATGTCTGTCATGTTAGAGAAAAAATTGATAAAAGCGCCAGGTGGTCGATAGGCTAAGATGCCAGAGAAAGAGGTGGTAGGAGAGAATTCTAAAGTAAAGTGTAAGCTCTCACAGGCTAGTGTGGTGGATGAGGTGATGCGGCATTTATAGCTATCTCTATAGATGATAGCCAGTCCACCGCCTCTGCCTGTCTGGCGGTCCAGACGTTTGAGAGTGTAACCTTGGGGAGTGGCCCACACTGTGGTCGGGTCACTTTCTAGCTGAAGCCATGTTTCTGTCAAGAAGAGAGCCTCGGGATTGAGCTCTTCTATCAACATGGACAATTCAGTGTGATGTTTTGGTAGAGACCGACAGTTAAGGAGAAACATTCTCCATTTGTGTGAGGTGTGTAATTTCTCGATGTTAGGGGGAGACATACTCCAATCACACGATTTACAGTGGGACCTTGTATTAATTGGAAGGATCGAGTGAAGGCATAAAGGGTTGGTGGAGGGTTGTAGGGCGTGAAGGGAGGAGAAACTGTAAGTGAGGCGATGTCCTACCATGGTGTCGGCACAGGCCGAAAGCTGGAAGCGCCTGGACGCGGACTGGCGCAGACTGGCTTCTCTTTGGCGCCTCTTTGGTGCGTCTGTGGTGCTCCCGATGCCCGAGTGGGCTGGGATTATGTAGATTGGGAGGTGAGGGGAGACTAGACCGTCACCCTTGAATGATGGCCGCCCGCCGAGGAACAACCAGGAAGTGCAAGCGCTATTCCTCCCTCCACACAAACAGCATGAATTTGCTGCGGTGGACCGGGGAGTCAGCGCAGCGAATGGCAGGGGTAACAACAATTTTAAAGAACAATATTAAAATACATCAGGTTAAAAACCCTTGCAGCAATGAGTATCAATGCACACACTAGCGCTACGATGTTGCTAATCAATCTACTCGTGCGCGTGACTGCAGAGCCCTAAATAGTCAGGGAGGGAGGGGAGACTAGACCGTCACCCTCGAAAGATGGCCGCCCGCCAAGGAACAACCAGGAAGTGCAAGTGCTATTCCTCCCTCCACACAAACAGCATGAATTTGCTGCGGTGGACCGGGGAGTCAGCGCGGCGAATGGCAGGGGTAACAACAATTTTAAAGAACAATATTAAAATACATCAGGTTAAAAACCCTTGCAGCAATGAGTATCAATGCACACACTAGCGCTACGATGTTGCTAATCAATCTACTCGTGCGCGTGACTGCAGAGCCCTAAATAGTCAGGGAGGGAGGGGAGACTAGACCGTCACCCTCGAAAGATGGCCGCTCGCCGAGGAACAACCAGGAAGTGCAAGCGCTATTCCTCCCTCCACACAAACAGCATGAATTTGCTGCGGTGGACCGGGGAGTCAGCGCGGCGAATGGCAGGGGTAACAACAATTTTAAAGAACAATATTAAAAGACATCAGGTTAAAAACCCTTGCAGCAATGAGTATCAATGCACACACTAGCGCTACGATGTTGCTAATCAACCTACCATTTACATTTGCCATTAGAGTTCCTTCATGCATTAGTGCTCTTCTCAAAGTGCACTGTTACCGTACCTCGGGGAACAAAAGTGCACTTTTGTGAAAAACTGTGCACGTCTTTTCTCAAACTCAGTAGTTGTAACCATTTAACAGACTAGCCTTGTGAAGGTACATTGTCCAAGCATGCGCTATATCACCTGCACACCAACTAAAGCATTAACGGTATCAGTGGATCTAAGGGGAACCGCTGCCTATACTACAAAGATCAGCTGATGTTTCTCGGCGAGTGGAAAAGACATTAAAGAAATAATTCTTACATTCGGCGTAACAACCAATCACACCAGGGGTCTCGGGAGGTGGGTGGTGGCAAGTAGGCACACCCCTAAAAGAAAGCAGAAGGTTGGAGTGATTGCTTGATATTGCCTCCAACCGGCACGCAAATTACGTATCTCATGTTGCAGTGAAGTCTCACTCACCCCATCGATGCCATGAGTGATTGTACGGTGACCGGTTTAGTGTTTCAAAGAAAAAGGAAGCCGGAAATCTCGACTCAGGAGGGGGCATGGCTGTCCACGTCATTGCGTGATAGTCAAGGATGCTGAATCTGATTGGCCAACCACATGCCGTGTCCCTCCTGTCAAGGAACATCCGCCAATCATGGCTCTCGTTAGGGAGCATAATTGTTATGACAGCCTATATTCAGCTATACCGCTGACTTTGCTTTTCTGTATATTCAAAACTAATATTTATTGGTATCGGCAAACGCACAATACAATACTGTTGGAACCACGGTTCGCGGTTACACTGTATTTAGCCAGACTTAGTACAATCTCTGAATGTGCATATCAAAGAATGCTGTGTGTTTTAAAAGAAGCATTTTGGATGAAAAGAAATAAATCATCGAAAAGCCACGAGTAAGAGAAACTGTCAGAACTCACGGGGCAGGTGTATCTCTATAAGTCAATAGTCACATGTGTGTCAGGGGGATAAACGAGGTGTGTTAAAAGAACCTGTTTACCTAATAAAGTCAGTAAAACCCAGCTGGGGTACACACAAGGATCTGAGGTTGTTACTCAGCATGGGAAGTCGGTGAGAAGTGTATCAGTTCATTTGAAGGTATCTAGTTAAACATTCCTGAAAATAGACTCATCAATAATTTCAACGTTGCATACAGTGCGCCAAGGAATATTGTCATTATGACCTTGTATGTGTGTGCCGAGATGGTAAACCCACCTTTGTTCTTTCTCGAACAGGATCTGTTGGGTATTTTTCTTTACTCTATCCTGTTCAATATACGTCTACCTTAAGTCGTTAGTTGTGTGGTTCTGTTGCAGGAAGTGCTTGCTTAGTTTGGTTGTGATCTTCCTACACATGATAGTACATCTATGCTCACACAACCGTTGATTTGCCTTACCTGTTGTCATGCCCACTTAATGCAACCCAAATGGGCAAGTGATCAAATATACCTCGTTCATTGAGTTGCAGTTAGTGTGGGCACGCTGGGTCCATGTTTTTCCTGGTTCACGGTTTGGGACTTTTGTGTGTGTAGTGAGATTGCAGATGCTGCAATTAGTACAGGGAAAGTGACCCACTACTTTCGGTAAACCCCAGGCATCAATTATTGATGGTGCGTTGATGGTAACTCTGTCTTTTGGGTGTTTATGAATTAACCACATCGATGCTAGTGTTATTTTCCTCCTGTGCTGACATTTTGGATATTCCATTGTTCATGACGAGCTCAGCTCGTCATGAGTGTATGGAGGTGTACACCATGACGAGCTGAGCTCGTCATGAGCGTCCAAGGAGTTAAAGAGTCCCTGAGGCTCCGTCCCTACTTAAAAGTAAACAGAGGTTTTTCCCATGTCCTAGTACTGCTAGTTATAATCCTTCAATGTTTGTTAATTGCCTTTTTAACAGTGTAGGATGCAGTGCTATAAGTGGTTACACAGGTCAGCAGAACTCCCTCATTCGGCCTAGTGTTGTCTTCTAACAGTGGCTCCCTAGGCTGGTTACATGCTTTTTTGTAACTCTTGTTCAGTGCATTGCAAATGCTTGTTCACAGTTCAACAGCATACTAATGTGCCGTTCAAATGACACAAGTGCTTCCTTTTACCCGCCTGGATGTATTTTTACTTAGTCTGGGAAAAAACTCCTTGTAAGTTTTTTCATGCCTGTAACCATCTCCAAAAGCTTGTTCCAAGCAGGATCCCACCACGAGGCCCTGACATGTGAGATCTGTAGTTTTAAAAGTGATCTCTGGGTTTTTTAATTTAACAGATCGGGAAGTCACTTGTTGAGTTTTGTGCCAATATATAATGTACACGTTTCTGCAGCATGGTTTTCAATAAGCATTAAATATCCAGAAGAGCTGGTGGGCCCCCATGGCAACAGTAAGGTTAACACAGGGACAGGTGACAGTAACAGGGGAAGCACAGCTGCAGTGAGCATTCCCAGAGTATGGAGGCCAGTGGCAGACACTACCAGCAGAGGGCAGTGTAACATCTGTAAAGGTGCATAGAGCAGGCAGCACTCACGGTACACCTGCCGTCACAATACATCAATAGTGGACTGTAAAGGAAGTCATGAATAGAAACAGGAATATAGTGCTGTGAAACTTGAGGCGTGGCTTCTAAGAGCCAGGCCTGGTCCAGCAGTCCCTGTGGCGCGGTAGGCTGCGGCCTAGTGGTGTTTTTAGTCACTCGTTCCATCTAATTTGGAAAAATGCATGTGTGCTCCAAGTGAGCCCCTTTGAATGTGAGTGTCGGTGGGAAGGGGGGGCAGAGTGGGCGGTGTATCCCATTAACACTTTCCTGACCCCCAGACTGCAGCCCATGGTACAGCACATACTGAACACATGTGAGAACATATGCAGCACTTTTCTCGTGTCCCACTGTCGGCAGACTGCCCAGGGGCACAGGCGGGTTCAACGGAAAAAGAGCCCACATCGCCGGAATCTGCATGGTTCTCGCTTTCTGGCCTCGGTTCAGTGGTGTGCAGATTGTGATGAGGGCCCCCTGACTCTGCCGTACTACACAGATATTAATTTACCCCTGACAAAATGGGGCACTGAGTCCTGAAGGGTTGGGGCCTTCTGCACCCTACGACCGTGTTACGCGCATGCGCAAATGTTTAGTTTTTTTCCGCCCTCCCCCTTCTGCCGCCCTAGGCGGCCGCCTTGTCTTGCCTAATGGTAGAAACAGCCCTGGAGTTCCGGCTTCCCTTTTCTTTAAACCACTAAACGAGTCACCGTGCAATCCATCAACGGGGTCCGGCTATTAAGGGTTGCAGCAGGTACCTAGTGGGTACTTGGCATCGATGGTGTGAGTGAGACTTCACCGCAACATGAGATAAGTAATTTGCGTGCCGGTTGGAGGCAACATTGAGCAATTACTCCAATCTTCTGTTTTCCTTTATGGTGTGCCTACTTGCCACCATCCCCCTCCCGAGACCCATGGTCTGATTAGTTCTTATGCCGCATGTAAGATTTATTTCTTTATTGTCTTTTTCACTGGCTGAGACACATCGGCTGATCTTTGTAGTATAGGCAGCGTTTCCCCTTAGATCCCCTGATATTGTTAATGCCTTAGTTGGCATGCAGGTGATATAGCGCATGCTTGAACAAGGTACCTTCTCAAGGCTAGTCTGTTAAATGGTTACAACTACTGAGTTAGTGAAAACACATGCACGGTTTTCACCATAATGCACTTTTGTTCCCCGAGATACAGTAGCAGTGCACTTTGAGAAGAGCACGAGTGCATGAAAGAACTCTAATGGCAAACGCATGATTATCGACTTTTAAATACACATTGTCTTTTCTTTTCTTTGTGTGTTTGTCTTTGTCTGTTTCTCTCTTTGACAGATTTCTTGTTGGTTCTTCCAAATAGGAGGACCTCACGGGTAACAGCCAGTCACTGAACCAGTTTTCCCCTTTTTTTACACTTTGACCTCTGGTTAGAGTGGGCCTTAGGGTGCCCATACCGCCGATGTTCATACTTTGGTCCTGAAGAATGCCTGGCTATTAACAGTATATAGGCAGAAACATGTTGACCATGCACAGTGGGATTTAGCTGATCAATTTACCCAGCATACACATCAGTCGTTCTGTTTTTATTCATTTCAGATTGGCCACCTAATAAAAAGCATTTTTTGGATACAATCTAGACAGTTTTAACCCACTACACTTAGCACTTTCACCAGTCACACAAATAACAAAAATAAACTGCTCCACAGTATTCCTGGTGTTGAAGCACACCAGGGGGGAATTTGGTGTTCCTGGTGGGTCTGATGATGAAGTTTGTCACCAACTAGGTTTGTGAGTGAGGGCTTTTTAAAGAATCCAGTATGATTCTTCATGCATTTCAAGGAATCCTGTTTGATTCTTCATGCTTGCTCTTCACTAGATAAGGCACACTCTTTCATTGTTATGAACAAATGTATATTCATCGGAATTCTTTCACAAGTTGAGTCAGGATCACTACTGTGGGTTATGGTACTTTGATCTAGGGGGAGACTTCAATGTCCTCATGAATGATGATTTGGATCGAAGGGGAGGGTCTCGGAGGTTACATCCGAAGGCAATTACAGCACTCAGCGAATTATCCCTAAGGGTAACGTAATAGACATTTGGAGGGTAGAACACCCGAACAGACTTGAGGGCACATGCATTACACCTGGTTGTGTTTAGATTTCCGTCTTGTGCCATGTGACGTTGCGACCTGAACCGCAGAGGTGACAAACCTACCCAGAACACTTTCAGATCATGCACCTGTTCTGCTTCAGTTGGATATTCCAGAAGGCCCCAGATGCATGCTGGCTTGGACTTACCCGGTGATAGTGAAGTACTGGGCTGCCGTTTTTGCCACAGTGGGTGTTATTCTGGGTACGCCACTCATGCCTACACCCTTGCTCGGCTTATTGGGCTATGTTAAAGAAGTTCCATAAAATGTACGTCACCTGCTTGCAATGCTCTTCTTACTGGAAAAGGGCAGAGTAGCAATTCATTGGGGGTCAGTTGTTGCCCTATTGATAAAAAACGTTTGTCACACCCAATTGTCGCTGTTTTGGGAGCAAGCGCCAAGTGCATTTAGAATAAAAGATATTTGGGAGCCATTGCTGGTGTGGTTCCGTAATAATGATACAGAGGGCGTGACGGGCGCAGTCCCTCCCAGTAACGCCTTTTAAGAAGAAAATGGTGCGAGCGTTCACTTAAGATGTTTATGGGTATGTTGTTCCCCCCTGTACATTGTATTATGTTGCACTGTGTAAATAAGATACGAGACAATGAAATTGTAAGATCTACTTTTTATGACTGCAAGAAATGTATATTGTTCTAATTGGAATCACCTTTAGCACTGTTCATTTGTTTATACATATTGTGTTGTTGCCTGATATAATATATGTATTGTTACAAAATGGTGCACAACGTTAATATATATGTTTTCTGTTGTTATGGAAAACTGTCAATAAAAACAATATAACAAAAGAAAAGAGAAAAACATAGATATCACTCGAAGCAGAGATGGATGGAGTCTGCTGGCTGAGCTGTGTGGCCAACTGCACTGGCAGAGAACACAGACTCATCTGTCCTCAGTATGTAAGTCTTCAAGTATTCCCAATTTACCTCCCCGATTGAAAATTTCAACTTCTTCACCAACAGACACGACATCTGCAAAACCTCAATTTCCTTGTGGACCTCTATGAAGGACTTGGGAAGGACAATCTGAGAGCTTCAGCATCTCCACTGACACACATCTGATTGACCCAGCAGTGGAAAAGACCTAGGGAAGCTCTTGACCTTCACATTCAGAAGGGTGAGTGAGAGGAATTTAAAAAGACTGCCACACGCCCCTCCTGGCTTAAACTGAAAGCGCAAAGAGCTGTAGCAATGCGGGCCAGTGGTATTTCAAAGAGGCATTCAGGCTTGTCCTCAGCCAATAGGAAATGTGCAGTGCTCACGTTCGTAGTTTGGAAGACCAGCAGTTGCAGGATCCACAGAGGTACTCAGTGAGCTGAATGGAATCTCTAGACTGAAAGCACAGTCAGTACATCAAAAGCAGTATGAAACCAACCAACCAGTTTGGAACACAATTCCCCTTGCCATAGGGATTTCTGGAAGTGCATCTCCTTGGCTTCTTTGAAGAATGGGTTACTGTGGCTAATGAATACATGCATTTGATCATGTTCATTGTGTAGGTGCCTGTTTTAGCAGAATACCGTCTTTATCACACTTAGACGCATCCTGAAATCAAAGAAGAATGGGACGACGAAGAAGTGGTGGAAGGGCTATCCATATGGCTAGCCCTATGGTTTACTATCAGCCTGAATCTTCCATCTTGCAGTTGCTGATACCACATAAATACAGAGGTTTAAAATGAGCTAATGTTCACTATAACAAATGTGTGGCTTGTGGTCATAAGCTATCTTCCTATGGTGCACATAAGCATTATTGACAAAACAATCCATAAATATCATAAACTTGTGTGAATGATAAGAGTCTAAGACAACTGCCCTGGAGCCTCTTGGCAGCAATGTATTTTTTAGATAATTTTTTATATCAATAACTCAAAATCAGATTCTGGAGAATCAGGGAAGAGGAACAACTAAAGGGAGGAATAACAGAATCCTTGCACTCTTAGACCCTGCACACAGCTATAAATATAGAACATATATCAGTGTTTCAGTACAGTCTATTATCATTTTTTTCAGGAGTGTTATTGGTCTTACATGATATGCATCACTTACAACCTGGAGGCTAAAGAAACTTGCAGCCCAGATATGAATCCATGGACTTACGGTAGATAGAGCTGAGATGGAAGGAGAACAAAAATAACAACAATAATGATAATGCAGGCATTAAGGAATACAACTTGTTTACTAGGGAATATCCTCAGGGTGTGAGAACCCAAAAAAGGTGCAGACAGTGGGAGGCTGGGTGCGAATTGCAAAGAGTAACTAGAAATATACCAACACACCAAGGATTAGTTTGATGTAACAGCCATGCTTACACTATCAGTGATCATCATTTACTAATGAGCTGACGATGATATCATGAACTGGTCCTGACAGCAGACCTGGAGTGCACAGCTCTCTAATCACTTTGGGGCTTATTTACAAGCTCCTTGCACCACCGTACGTCACTTTTCCCATGTTAAAAATGATGCAAAAGTGGCACAAGAGGCTTGTAAATTAGCCCCTTTGTTCCTGGCTGCCAGGGATGCCATGATGACCTAACACTGTGGACTGACCTAAATCTCTGCCGCAATCTCTTGATCTCCCCTGTAGATAAATGGACTCACACTGCCGTCCCCAGAGACCAATAGAGACACAAAACTTAGCTCTAGGTTACCAATCAAAGCACCTAAGCAGGACTAAATGTGATTCTTCACAACATAATGTTCACAACCATATCCAGTCATACAAAAAACTAAATATGAATGCACCACAATTCGTCCCAGGCCACTGGATTTCATTTGGATGATGAGCCCTTATACAGGATGCTTGTTTATGTCCTCTATTCTTCTATCCACAGAGATTAAACGTCCATAGTTCAAGTAAGGATCTAAAATTCGCAAGTTTTTGAAGGAAAAACTGTTCAAATGATGAATAATTCATCTCCTAGTTCAACACTTCATGCAAACCCAGATTTTATTAATCTCTTAATTTACAAACAAAACAACACCCACTAATAGGGACTTCCATCATGTACAATTTAAACTATCATTTATTTTCACATCCCTACAAGCAAAATGGGCTGCAAGGGTTTAGGTGCAATACTGTAACATAAAATAAATTAAACAATGTATGATCAAGGATTCAACTATACTACCCTAAAACCACTAACATTGGGGCAATGGCCAACCAAATAAACCAATTAATCAAAGGAGGGATTTAGGGATCAGAGTCTCCGTTTCATTCCCCAAGGTTAATTAGTGTTTATCAGACAGAAAAACGGACACTAGTTACACCTTATGACCATTGGCATAAGGAATGAAGATCAAAATAGCCTCAAAAAACTCTATGTTATGGTTGGAAGGTGCGGTATATTTGGTTCATCCGCCCCACATAAGAGTTATGGCAGTTATCATTGGCTACTTTGAAGTTGTGAAAGTGCCAGCCTCACCCGAGGCGCCTCTGGTCTGGGGTGCAGTGTCCAGAGATTATTAGTGATAAAAAGGTGTAAAGAAAAATGTGCAAAAAAGGAATAAAATTTAAAAAGGGGGCAAACAATCCTAAAGTTCTTTAATGAGGGTTGTTTTTACCACATTTAAAAGTAGGTGGTACGATCTTTAGACCGAGTTACCGGGTCTGAGTCAGCACAAGGCGAAATCCTCCGATCACGCGGCTCTGAGCTCCGAGAGCATCAACCCCGGTGAAGCAGAATACCTCTTGTAACAGATTTGAAGGAAAATTTCCTACCTAAATACAAACTTAACAAGAGTGTTTGCACATCAAATATGACTACACTAATTGTGTAAGTACAATACCTATATGTTTGTGAGTCCTGACGAAAGCTCCGCCGACCCTCCCAGGGCCTAGGAGCTGAAACATGTCGACGCATTTTACTTACTATACTATCAGACCCAGTAACTCGGTCTAAAGATCGTACCACCTACTTTTAAATGTGGTAAAAACAACCCTCATTAAAGAACTTTAGGATTGTTTGCCCCCTTTTTAAATTTTATTCCTTTTTTGCACATTTTTCTTTACACCTTTTTATCACTAATAATCTCTGGACACTGCACCCCAGACCAGAGGCGCCTCGGGTGAGGCTGGCACTTTCACAACTTCAAAGTAGCCAATGATAACTGCCATAACTCTTATGTGGGGCGGATGAACCAAATATACCGCACCTTCCAACCATAACATAGAGTTTTTTGAGGCTATTTTGATCTTCATTCCTTATGCCAATGGTCATAAGGTGCAACCAAATAAACAACACAAAATAAAACAACTCTTTATAACTGCTCACGATATCTGTATGGGGCAGTATTGAAAAGTAATAACGAGTAATGTTATTAAAGAAAAGTTATTGAAAATAAAGATGCAGATTTCTGGTCTCAAATATTTTAACAATAATATAAAACTCATATTTGGATGATTCCAAATGCGTGTAGGCCAACAATGGGAAAATGTCTTCTACAATTGGGAAACGCAGTTCCGTGCGGCCATCATCTACTGTTGAATAATTATCATTTAATAGCATATGGAAGACCACAAGGCAGAAAACGTAAAATCCAGTGTGAGGATCCAAGGCACTAATGGGCAGATTTACAAGCCCCTTGCACTGCTTTTACGCTGCCGTTGCGTCACTTTTGTGATGCAGCGGCGGCGCAAAAGATGCCCCATGGTGCGGGGTATTTTCAACGTGACGCATCTCCCAGATGCGTCACGCTGTAAAGTCCTGCGCCAGAAGAGGTGTACCATCGCAGGGGGAGGCGTTCCGGTGCAGGAACGCCTCCCAAAAGTGGCTGAGTGAAATCTACAAGATTTCACTCAGTCACTTTTGGGCCCATGCTGCGTCAAAACCCTGCGCCTGCTTGAAGCAGGCGTAAGGATTGACGCAGCATTGTGGAGATAGAGCCCCACAGAGCATTGCTGGAGCTGCGACGCGCTTGCGACGCAACTCCAGCAATGCGCCGCTTTCACGGCACAGATGCGTGACTCATCTGTGCGATTTGCCCCATGGTGCGCCGCATTGTAAATGCGGAGCATCCAGGGTGGCGGAGCTTCGGCGCACAATTACTGACGCATCCCTGCTTATATGCAGGGATGCACGAGTAATTGTAATTCTGCCCCCAAGTATACAGATGTGATAAAAATAAACAGATTACACGGAATTCACAACTTTTAAACACTGGCTTATATACACACAGGATGTTGAACTCTGTTGAAAACTTTCCACTGCATCAGCTACATTCCAGTATATGGGAGCCATATAAATGTGAAGTTACAATGTCATCATGCTGAGTGCCACCATCTTGATTTGGACTGCACACATATTATCTTTCAGGTGTTTGCGCAATTCTACACACTGACATTTTAATTTGGGCTGCAATATTATTTTGCTTTTCAAGATTTGGAAACTCTGGGGGCTATTCACAAGGAATTGGCGGAGAGAGGCATTAGCCTTCTTGGCTGAACGCCTCTCTTCCCCACTTCGGAAACACGAAGCTGCACCGTATTCACGAGGATATTGTGCGGCCTTGCGTTTCCCCCTGCGATGGTGCTAAGTTTAACAACTTAGCGCCAATGCAGGCAGACTTGCACCAGAATGCAAGGGTGTCTGTGTGCAGGGGAGGATTGTTTATGTGTAGGAAGGTGTCTCTTCCTGCACATAAACAATCCTAAATGCAATTCTCTCACTTTCATGTGTGCTGCTTTATGCAGGAAGGTACACCTTCGTTTACATACACAAACCATGGCAATTTGCTTTTTCCATGTGTACTGCACAAGGCAGCACACATGGAAAAAGCAAAAACGAGGATAAATAAAGCATTTCTCCTCGTTTTGCCTGTTTAAGACCAGGATTTTCCAGGTCTTAATTTTGGCGCTGCCTCCTATTTACGCTGCCCTTGTGAATAGGGGGCAGCGTCAAAATCAATGGATGTTGCGGTGGAAAGCCCACTGCAACACCCACTGGATGTCACTTTTACGCTAAATACAGAGTGAAAGGGTGCCTTATTCACAAGGCAGCGTTAAGCCACGTTAAGTGGCTTAATACTTCCTTGTGAATAAGGCAAGGCCCGTATTGCCTTTACAACGTTACTGAAAGTGGCGTTTTGGTGGCGATAGGGGCTTCTGAATATGCCCTTGAGAGCTTTAAAGGAGAACATATTCCCATAAAAGGGCACAAGTTGAATTTGAAGTTGAATTTGTATGTAGGAGAGAAGGGTGCACCAGTTTTAGGGTAGCTTGATAATGAGCCTTAGGCATTACATTGGACCCCAACAGTCCCGAGAAAGTCATACTTGTTTATCAGGATGATTTTGTAAACAGTTTGAGGAATGAATTTTGCATCGTTTTCACTGGCATGGTGAGAGAGTTAAGAGGATTTTCTCACAAAATTATACTTAAAAACCATGCAACACCAATTTCACATAAAGTTACAAACATTTATTTTGCCGTCCGGAATGAGGTAGCTAGGAACTGAGAAAGACATAAGAAGAGAAGGTAATTGAACCCGTAGAATCCTCGGAATGTATGGCACCATTAGTGATGGCTAGATATCAGAATTGCAAGATTAGACACTGCATTGATTTGCGAGATCTTAATCATAATATCCAAAATAATAAGTTCCCTTTACCCAGCATTAAAGAGTTTCTAACCATGACTAAGTAGGTGAAGTGGTTACCTTAAGAATTTGCAAAAAGAACAATTGATGGACAGAATGCAGAACAATGTCGTACATTCACCCCAGTACAGAGATCTGGGCTGAAATTCATAATTTTTTTGCTCACCATGCCACTCCAGTTTGGACCCAGCCATATGCAAATCAGTCTTGACCCTCAGCCCAATGGGAACAGTCCAGCCCGAACTGCCAGGTCAGGTCCTCCCTGGACTGGAAACAAGCATTCTTTGCCACTAGATTCAAGCTAGCCTGGCTGATGAAGGGTGTTAAGCAGAAACCAGTCCCAGGATGCTTGTTTCCGGTTCAGGGAAGACTTGCCTTGGCAGTTCGGGGTGGACTGTTCCCATGAGGCACAGGGTCAAGGCTGATTTGCAAATAGCTGGGTCTGAACTGAGGTGGAGAAGTGAGCTAAAGAATAAGGATGGATTCAACCCAGATCTGTGACTGGGGGTGAGTGTCTGAAAAGTTTGAGCGCTCCGTCCATCATCTCCTTGTGTTTGCTACCTTAAGGATTTATCATAACCCCCCTCATAAAACTTCTCACAACTAGTGGTATGAATAAGCAAACACGAAACAATATTTTTAATGAAAGTTACTAAGGGAGTGTGATAAGTATAAGAAAAATCAAGGAAACATATTGGTGGCCAAGTTTGGACATCGAGATTGAGACATTTGTTCGATATTCTTGTGATTGTTCTAATGCAGATAAATCACAACTTATGTTCTGACCACCGTTTCCCCTCTGACGATTTCTGATACTACTTGGGACCCTTTGTTTATCAATATATCGGTCTTATAAATGTTCTTAAGGAGTCTTCCAAGTATGTACTTGTTTAAGTAGATACTTTTTTTTAAATGGCTACAAATCAAAACAGCATCCATAGTTAATGCTGTTTTGTGGAGTGATTTATGGATGAAGTGTTTTGAAGGGAAGGATTGCCCTAGAGAGTGGCTTGTAATTTTGCTCTATGGCAGTTAAAAATGTATTTGCAAGAACTGAGTGAAACATAACTTTACTTCAGCATCCAGTGTGAAACTGAAGTGTGGAATGAGCCACTGGATTCGTTATTGGTGTTGTTCAAATCTCCAGTAAGAAGGGAGGGCCAGGAACACATGAATTATACAAGATGAAATGAGCTTATCGCACTACACCCACGGTAACTGCATTTTGTCCCATTAATATTGAGGGGGCCGAGATACAATCAATCA
Organism: Lissotriton vulgaris; assembly: GCF_964263255.1. NCBI lineage: Eukaryota > Metazoa > Chordata > Amphibia > Caudata > Salamandridae > Lissotriton > Lissotriton vulgaris. The sequence goes on along the minus strand of NC_141695.1, from coordinate 1,457,828,214 downwards.
ATCAATCAATCAATGACACTTATAGAGCGCGCTACATACCCGTAGGGTCTCAAGGCGCTGGGGGGGGGGGGGGGGGTGCCGCTACTGCTCGAACAGCCAGGTCTTCAGCTTCTTCCTGAAGGAGAGGTGGTCTTGGGTCAGGCGCAGGTCGGTCGGGAGGGAGTTCCAGGTCTTGGCGGCCAGGTAGGAGAAGGACCTTCCTCCTGTAGTCGCTCTTCGGATGCGGGGGACGGCGGCGAGGGCGTGGTTGGCTGATCGGAGGTGGCGTTTGGGAGCGTAGAAGTTGATCCGGCTGTTGAGGTAGCTCGGGCCTTGGTCGTGTAGGGCTTTGTGTGCGTGGGTGAGGAGGCGGAAGGTGATTCTTTTGTTGACGGGGAGCCAGTGAAGGTCTCTCAGATGTCCGGAGATGTGGGTGGTTCGTGGGATGTCGAGGATGAGTCTGGCTGAGGCGTTCTGGATCCGCTGGAGTCTCTTCTGGAGCTTGGCGGTGGTACCGGCGTAGAGGGCGTTGCCGTAGTCCAGTCGGCTGGTGACGAGGGCCTGGGTGACGGTCTTCCTGGTCTCGGTGGGGATCCACCAGAAGATCTTCCGTAGCATGCGTAGGATGTTGAAGCACGCCGAGGAGACGTTGTTGACTTGCCTGGTCATGGAGAGGGAGGAGTCCAGGATGAAGCCCAGGTTGCGTGCATGGTCTGTCGGTTTGGGTTCGGTGCCCAGGGCGGGAGGCCACCAGGAGTCGTCCCAGGCGGAGGGTGAAGAGCCCAGGATGAGGACCTCCGTCTTGTCAGAGTTTAGTTTCAGGCGGCTGGTCGTCATCCACTCGGCTACCTCTTTCATCCCTTCGTGCAGGTTGGCCGTGGCGGAGGCGGGGTCGTTGGTCAGGGAGAGGATCAGCTGGGTGTCGTCGGCGTAGGAGATTATGCTGAGGTTGTGTTTGCGTGCGATGGCCGCAAGGGGGCTCATGTAGACGTTGAAGAGGGTGGGGCTCAGAGATGATCCTTGAGGGACGCCGCAGATGACTTCAGAGGCCTCTGACTTGTACGGTGGTAGGCGGACTCTCTGTGTTCTTCCGTCGAGGAAGGAGATGATCCATTCCAGCGCCTTGTCCTGGATTCCGATGTTGCTGAGGCGCTGTACTAGGGTGCGGTGGCAGACAGTGTCGAATGCCGCGGAGAGGTCTAGGAGGATGAGGGCCGCTGTTTCTCCGTTGTCCATCAGGGCTCGAATGTCATCGGTGGCGGCGATGAGGGCGGTCTCGGTGCTGTGATTGGCTCGGAAGCCGGACTGTGAGGGGTCGAGGGATCCATTCGTCTCGAGGAAGGCGGCCATCTGCTTGTTGATGGTCTTCTCGATGACTTTGGCTGGAAACGGGAGGAGCGAGATGGGGCGGTAGTTCTTGAGTTCGGTGGGGTCCGTTGTTGGTTTCTTGAGTAGAGCGCTGAGTTCGGCGTGCTTCCAGCTCTCAGGGAAGGTGGCGGTGTCGAAGGAGGTGTTGATGATGTCTCGCAGGTGGGGTGCGATGACAGCGTCGGCCTTGTCGAAGACGTGGTGAGGGCAGGGGTCGGTCGGTGATCCGGAGTGGATGGAGTTCATCGTGCGGATGGTGTCTTCGGCGCTGATCGGGGTCCAGGCGTGGAGGGTGGTGGTGGGGGGTGGTTGTTCTGTCATGGTGTGCGTTGGTTGGTTGTTGAAGCTGCTGTGTATGTCCGCGATCTTGTTGTGGAAGTATGAAGCGAGGGAGTTGCAGAGGTCTTGCGATGGGGTGATGTCGTTGTTTCCTGCGCTGGGGTTGGAGAGCTCTTTCACGATGTTGAAGAGTTCCTTGCAGTTGTGTGCGTTGTTGTCCAACCGGTCCTTGAATGCTGTTTTCTTGGCAGCGCGGATCAGCTGGTGGTGCTTCCGCGTGGCAAGCTTGAAGGAGGTCCTGTTGTCCGGTGTAGGTTCCCTTCTCCATACTTTCTCGAGGGCTCGGCAGTTCTTCTTGGAGCTCTTGAGTTCGTCGGTGAACCAAGGGGCTTTCTTGCTGCCGGGTCTGCTGGGCGGGGTCCTCAGCGGGGCGAGCTCGTCCGCGCAGATGCTGATCCACTTCGTGAGGTTGTCGGCGGCCTGGCTGGGGTTCGCTGAGCTGGCAGGAGGGTGCTGGCTCAGGGAGGTGGCGAGCTGGTCTGCTGTGATCTTGTTCCAGCTTCTGCGGGCGGCCTGTTGCTGGTGGTGGTGGGTCGTCGTTCTCTTGAAGGTGAAGTGGACGCAGCTGTGGTCCGTCCATTGAAGCTCTGTGGCGTGGCTGAAGTCGACGTCTGTGCTGGAAGAGAAGACTGCGTCGAGTGTTGTCCGGCGAGGTGGGTGGGGGTGGACACCAGTTGCTTGAGTCCAAGATTGGCGAGGTTGTCGAGCAGGGTGCTGGTGTTGCGGTCGTTGTTGTTCTCCAGATGGAAGTTGAGGTCCCCCAGGAGGATGTAGTCAGCGGAGGGGAGGGCATGCGGGCTGACGAAGTCGGCGATGTCCTCGCTGAATTGAGTGCGTGGTCCCGGAGGTCGGTAGATCAGGGTGCCTCTGAGGGTGGTGTTCGGGTTGGTGTGGATCTGGAAATGCAGGTGTTCGGCGCTGGTCAGGGTGTTGTCGGTGCTGGTCGTGAGACGGATGGTGTTCCTGTGGATGATGGCGATGCCTCCTCCCATCTGGTTGGCGTTGCGGTCCCTCCGGAGGATCTTGTAGCCCTCTGGGATAGCGATGGCGATGTCGGGAGCTGAAGAGGCGTTCATCCAGGTCTCCGTGAGGAAGGCAACGTCAGGGGCTGTGGCGTCTAGAAGGTTCCAGAGTTCGATGGCGTGTCTGTGGACGGAGCGGGTGTTGAGCAGGATGCACTTGAGGATACCTGTAGTAAAGATAGTTTATGTTGGATGTTGAAGTAAAACTTGAAGATTGGTCTCCAAGCAGACTGAAGTTGAACATCAAGAAAAGTCAAGAAATATTATGACCGGAAAGTGGGAAAATGGTGTGCTCATGGACATCTTTCAGGGGTCACCAGGGGTCGTATCTGCGACCCCTAGACTGCAGCTTGCTCCCCTGGCAAGCTGTTGCGACACCTAGTGAAAGAGGCACCTTGTTTGGGTGTTTCACTCAGAATGGCATAGCAGTCAAACTGTAAGCATGTAACTGAGTGCTTTTTTAATGTGTGCTTTGCTTCATGTTTAATTAATGTGTTGTTTGTACCTTTGTTACAATGTATTTGTGTGCAGATTTGTTTTAGTAATGTGTGCCAGGTTGTATGCGTTAAGAATATGCACATGGCAGTGACTGTGTTAGGCACTCATATTTATACGGTCACAGTCATACCCATATTATTGACACACACAACCTGCTATACATTCCTAAAACAAATATACACACAGATAGATTCTAGCGTAGGTATAATCAATGGACATTCCTGAAACACTTTGCAAATCACACATTAAAAAAACACTCAGCTACACCCTCACAGTTAGAAGGATATACCTTTCGGAGTGAGACACAAAAACAAGGTCACTCTCTCCAGAGGAGTCGCAAGCAGCCTGCCAACGGTCCCAAGCAAGATGCAGTCTAGAAGCTATGCAGAAAAGGTGCAACATGTGAGAGGGGGCGAGTACCCAAAGTTGAGGAAAGATTACAGGCCACAGAGTAGAGGATGCTTTGTACCGACCTATTGATGAGCACTATGTACATAATTGTAACTGGGGGCTTCTGTGCCTACATGTGAAAAGGGGCTAGGTGCACCTTGTCGGGGGCCTAGTATGCAAACAGATGAGGTGGTATATGCTGGAGTGGTAGGTGCAAATTGGTCAGAGAAAGATTGATCTATACAAGTTATAAGGCTATACGCACACAGGTAAGAATGGCTAAAAGCCCACATATGAGAGGGGGTTATGTGCACAGAGATGAAAGGAAACTACATGCATACAGAGTTACCCCAGAAATCTCAAGTAGTCCAGTTTAAGTTTGAGTACCTGGGGTGGTTCTGTTGAAAGGCCTGATGCACAATGCTGTAAGCGATACAGGTGTGTAAAAATGAGGCACCAGACTGCAGACAGATGATGGATACTATGTGGATGCCGGTGACATGAATGTTTGCAGACAGGTAAAAGGGACAAGGTGTATAAAGGGGAGATGTGTCTAGGAGCACACGGCAAGATGTGGCCAGGTGCACAGTGGTGAGTGGATCCTATGCCCTCTCACACAAAAGAGATGTAGCCAGAACATGCACGCAGTTGAGATGTGACTTCATGGGGAAATGTGCTGAAGTACTGGCTGAACTCCAGCTATGTCTACATGCACACAAAGTGGTGTCATGGGTTCGGAATTTAAAAAATGGCTTCTGTCAGTTATCACTTATTAAAAAAGTTCCAAGAGACAATTTAATTTGAGATATCAACTGTAAATAAGGATAAAATGATCATGTATGTAATAGGTGTCCAAATCAAGTCTAGGAAGAACCAATCTGTGTTGTTTTTTTAATATGCGCAAGAAATAAATGTTCACGATTAAAAGGTAGGGGTATTCTACACAAATAAGTGGTTAAGCTAAAAAGCTTATTCCAGAATGGGCACACAGATTTCCCGTGCATGCAGTCAGATTTGACAGGAGAAAAAACAAAGGATTGGAAATTGGGTGTGAACAGAGTGGCTGCGTTGTTTGTGTGGGTATATTTGCTCCTTTGGCTCAGCCGATGCATTCTGTGTGTAGATAAGCTCCTTTAAGGAGAGCTTAGACATACGTGCCAACCATATGGCCGGGATGCCCGCCACCCCCTCCCAACACCGATTCCCCATGGGAGGAGACAGACACAAGTTTGAGCTTTTGGAAGGCGGGGGGGAGTTACCCCCCCGGCCGTATTTATTAAAATATGAAACAAAATTTAAAACTTTAAATTAAAACGTTTCATAAATTATGTACAATTTTACTTTCATTACATTTTGATGAAGACATGTTCTTTGGCTAACCTTAACAGATCTCTAATACAAAGGTTTCCTAGCCGAGTCTAGCATCCTGAAAATGCATCACATTCTAAAATAAAATTGTACATCCTAGCATTAAGGGCCAACGGCAAGGTCTTAACCGGTGTCAGATCCCTACTACCAAATTCCCGCCATCACGGTGTGAGGGGCGCATGCGCAGAGGACTTTACCCTCGTTACCAACTGTAACTTCCCTTGTCGTGGGGGCCCCCTTTCACTCGACGCCATCTTAAAGGTCGTCTGAGTTCCCGTGTGAGGTATCTGTAAGAAGGACAGCGTGGACTCCCCCCCTTCCCCACACTCTCTTCCGCCGTCGCGGATATCCGGGCTGATGAGAGGTGTTACCTCGAAACCGGTCCGGTCCTCGGATGCTTGATTCCGGTCTGGGAAAGATATGGCTGTTGTAATTCGGACTGGACTGTTCCCATGGGGCACAGGGTCAGAGCTGATTTGCATATCGCCATTGTCTAACCCAGGGTGGTGTGGAGTGCAAAAAAACGATGGATTTGGGCCCAGATCTTTTGACTGGGATGAATGTGTGACATTGATCCACATTCGGTCCGTCACCTGTTTTGTTTGCAATACCGCCATAAGTGCGCTGGGGATGCTCAGACGTGGGTCCCAGGCACTCCACACCACTGGAGTCAAGCTAGCCGGGCTGATGAGAGGTGTTACCTCGAAACCGGTCCGGTCCTCGGATGCTTGATTCCGGTCTGGGAAAGATATGGCTGTTGCAGTTCGGACTGGACAGTTCCCATGGGGCACAGGGTCAGAGCTGATTTGCATGAAGCCATTATCTGACCCAGGGTGGTGTGGAGTGCAAAAAACGATGGATTTAGGCCCAGATCCTTGTACTGGGGTGAATGTAAGACATTGATTTACATTCTGTCCATCAAATTGTTTTTTGTAATTTTCTCCCTGAGTGTACTGGGGTAGCTCAGACGTGGGTCCCAGAGCCTCCACACCACTGGAGTCAAGCTAGCCGGGCTGATGAGAGGTGTTACCTCGAAACCGGTCCGGTCCTCGGATGCTTGATTCTGGTCTGAGAAAGATATGGCTTTTGTAGTTCGGACTGGACTGTTCCCATGGGGCAGAGGGTCAGAGCTGATTTGCATAAAGCCATTATCTGACCCAGGGTGGTGTGGAGTGCAAAAAACGATGGATTTAGGCCCAGATCCTTGTACTGGGGTGAATGTAAGACATTGATCTACATTCTGTCCATCAAATTGTTTTTTGTAATTTTCTCCCTGAGTGTACTGGGATAGCTCAGACGTGGGTCCCAGAGCCTCCACACCACTGGAGTCAAGCTAGCCGGGCTGATGAGAGGTGTTACCTCGAAACCGGTCCGGTCCTCGGATGCTTGATTCCGGTCTGGGAAAGATATGGCTGTTGTAGTTCGGACTGGACTGTTCCCATGGGGCACAGGGTCAGAGCTGATTTGCATAAAGCCATTATCTGACCCAGGGTGGTGTGGAGTGCAAAAAACGATGGATTTAGGCCCAGATCCTTGTACTGGGGTGAATGTAAGACATTGATCTACATTCTGTCCATCAAATTGTTTTTTGTAATTTTCTCCCTGAGTGTACTGGGGTAGCTCAGACGTGGGTCCCAGAGCCTCCACACCACTGGAGTCAAGCTAGCCGGGCTGATGAGAGGTGTTACCTCGAAACCGGTCCGATCCTCGGATGCTTGATTCCGGTCTGGGAAAGATATGGCTGTTGTAGTTCGGACTGGACTGTTCCCATGGGGCAGAGGGTCAGAGCTGATTTGCATAAAGCCATTATCTGACCCAGGGTGGTGTGGAGTGCAAAAAACGATGGATTTAGGCTCAGATCCTTGTACTGGGGTGAATGTAAGACATTGATCTACATTCTGTCCATCAAATTGTTTTTTGTAATTTTCTCCCTGAGTGTACTGGGATAGCTCAGACGTGGGTCCCAGAGCCTCCACACCACTGGAGTCAAGCTAGCCGGGCTGATGAGAGGTGTTACCTCGAAACCGGTCCGGTCCTCGGATGCTTGATTCCGGTCTGGGAAAGATATGGCTGTTGTAGTTCGGACTGGACTGTTCCCATGGGGCACAGGGTCAGAGCTGATTTGCATAAAGCCATTATCTGACCCAGGGTGGTGTGGAGTGCAAAAAACAATGGATTTAGGCCCAGATCCTTGTACTGGGGTGAATGTAAGACATTGATCTACATTCTGTCCATCAAATTGTTTTTTGTAATTTTCTCCCTGAGTGTACTGGGGTAGCTCAGACGTGGGTCCCAGAGCCTCCACACCACTGGAGTCAAGCTAGCCGGGCTGATGAGAGGTGTTACCTCGAAACCGGTCCGGTCCTCGGATGCTTGATTCCGGTCTGGGAAAGATATGGCTGTTTTAGTTCGGACTGGACTGTTCCCATGGGGCACAGGGTCAGAGCTGATTTGCATAAAGCCATTATCTGACCCAGGGTGGTGTGGAGTGCAAAAAACGATGGATTTAGGCCCAGATCCTTGTACTGGGGTGAATGTAAGACATTGATCTACATTCTGTCCATCAAATTGTTTTTTTGTAATTTTCTCCCTGAGTGTACTGGGGTAGCTCAGACGTGGGTCCCAGAGCCTCCACACCACTGGAGTCAAGCTATCCGGGCTGATGAGAGGTGTTACCTCGAAACCGGTCCGGTCCTTGGATGCTTGATTCCGGTCTGGGAAAGATATGGCTGTTGTAGTTCGGACTGGACTGTTCCCATGGGGCACAGGGTCAGAGCTGATTTGCATAAAGCCATTATCTGACCCAAGGTGGTGTGGAGTGCAAAAAACGATGGATTTAGGCCCAGATCCTTGTACTGGGGTGAATGTAAGACATTGATCTACATTCTGTCCATCAAATTGTTTTTTGTAATTTTCTCCCTGAGTGTACTGGGGTAGCTCAGACGTGGGTCCCAGAGCCTCCACACCACTGGAGTCAAGCTAGCCGGGCTGATGAAAGGTGTTACCTCGAAACCGGTCCGGTCCTTGGATGCTTGATTCCGGTCTGGGAAAGATATGGCTGTTGTAGTTCGGACTGGACTGTTCCCATGGGGCACAGGGTCAGAGCTGATTTGCATAAAGCCATTATCTGACCCAGGGTGGTGTGGAGTGCAAAAAACGATGGATTTAGGCCCAGATCCTTGTACTGGGGTGAATGTAAGACATTGATCTACATTCTGTCCATCAAATAGTTTTTTGTAATTTTCTCCCTGAGTGTACTGGGGTAGCTCAGACGTGGGTCCCAGAGCCTCCACACCACTGGAGTCAAGCTAGCCGGGCTGATGAGAGGTGTTACCTCGAAACCGGTCCGGTCCTCGGATGCTTGATTCCGGTCTGGGAAAGATATGGCTGTTGTAGTTCGGACTGGACTGTTCCCATGGGGCACAGGGTCAGAGCTGATTTGTATAAAGCCATTATCTGACCCAGGGTGGTGTGGAGTGCAAACAACGATGGATTTAGGCCCAGATCCTTGTACTGGGGTGAATGTAAGACATTGATCTACATTCTGTCCATCAAATTGTTTTTTGTAATTTTCTCCCTGAGTGTACTGGGGTAGCTCAGACGTGGGTCCCAGAGCCTCCACACCACTGGAGTCAAGCTAGCCGGGCTGATGAGAGGTGTTACCTCGAAACCGGTCCGGTCCTCGAATGCTTGATTCCGGTCTGGGAAAGATATGGCTGTTGTAGTTTGGACTGGAATGTTCCCATGGGGCACAGGGTCAGAGCTGATTTGCATAAAGCCATTATCTGACCCAGGGTGGTGTGGAGTGCAAAAAACGATGGATTTAGGCCCAGATCCTTGTACTGGGGTGAATGTAAGACATTGATCTACATTCTGTCCATCAAATTGTTTTTTGTAATTTTCTCCCTGAGTGTACTGGGGTAGCTCAGACGTGGGTCCCAGAGCCCCCACACCACTGGAGTCAAGCTAGCCGGGCTGATGAGAGGTGTTACCTCGAAACCGGTCCGGTCCTCGGATGCTTGATTCCGGTCTGGGAAAGATATGGCTGTTGTAGTTCGGACTGGACTGTTCCCATGGGGCACAGGGTCAGAGCTGATTTGCATAAAGCCATTATCTGACCCAGGGTGGTGTGGAGTGCAAAAAACGATGGATTTAGGCCCAGATCCTTGTACTGGGGTGAATGTAAGACATTGATCTACATTCTGTCCATCAAATTGTTTTTTGTAATTTTCTCCCTGAGTGTACTGGGGTAGCTCAGACGTGGGTCCCAGAGCCTCCACACCACTGGAGTCAAGCTAGCCGGGCTGATGAGAGGTGTTACCTCGAAACCGGTCCGGTCCTCGGATGCTTGATTCCGGTCTGGGAAAGATATGGCTGTTGTAGTTCGGACTGGACTGTTCCCATTGGGCACAGGGTCAGAGCTGATTTGCATAAAGCAATTATCTGAACCAGGGTGGTGTGGAGTGCAAAAAACGATGGATTCAGGCCCAGATCCTTGTACTGGGGTGAATGTAAGACATTGATCTACATTCTGTTCATCAAATTGTTTTTTGTAAATATAGAGAAGGCCTTCACCCAGTTCGCTACGGTCTCGTCGACCCTAAATTCCGCCATTTTGGCCTGCCATACGCTGGGGTGCCATAAATCTTTCTGGGTCTTTGCGTATTCCATCTCACGATGGTCGGTCAATAATGAAAACATATTAACATACTTTTCCCCCCATATCATTTCCTTCGTGGCCTCTGGGATGTGCTGTGCCACCCTCTCGCGCCTTGAAGGCACTGAACTTTCCCCCGCCATGGGCAATGGGTTCTTACCAGCTTCAACCGCCGTGTCTGCTGTCTTTTCCCGGCCAACTGTAGTTAATCCTGGCGCCACCTGTGGGGAAATAGAAGGAACATTCGCCGTCCCGGCTTCTCTCGACTGCCGTAACTGCTCGATTATTAATCTAGCCTCCTCGTCCGGATCCGCCGCAGCCACTGCCCCCCCCGCTTTCTTTTTAAGCCAGGGCAACACTGCTGCTAACTGAAGAGCCAGTTCTGGGGGCATCTGATCATCATTAACCGGGGTGATTACAACAGGGATTGGTAAACCTATATCCGGACTCGGTACCGGGCTGTCCGCCGGTGTGATGGGGGCAGTTGGGGGCACCTCCGGAACCGGGTCCTCCCCGGAAACCGCCCTCTTCTTAATACGCTTCCCCCTACCCTCAGGGCCCACTCCCAGCAAGGCCGGGCCTATCACCTTCTTAGGACGGCCCGAGGGGTTGTTCTGGGCCGCTAACTGCTTTTCAACCTCGGCCAAACCTCGACCGATCAAATCAACTTTACCCAGTTTTCGGTCCATGATCGCCATTCGGTTCGATAAGGTGCATAGTACCTTCTCCAGCTCGGAGCTCTTTCCCGCTTTTTTGCCGGCCATAGCTTCGTTTACTCCGCTCTAGTCGAACGACGAGGTCCCAGATCCTTCACACTCCTGGTACTGAAAGAGAAACAACAAGATTACAAGTTCTCAAAATTGCTGCTTGTTCCGTCGAGGGCTCACGAGCAACGAGTGGTGCAGCCTTTAGAGCACTGGAACAAGAGGACGCTTCTTCGGATTCCCGCTCTATTTATCCGTCTGCGGGAGGGCGGGGGCCCTCCTTGGGTACGCCCACCTGGGCGCGGTCTTCCGGGCGGGTGTCTAGGACAACCCCTTCTGGGCGGGAAGGGCGTACTCCGGCTACGCCGCTTTGGGCATACCAGCCGAAACACGCCCCCGCCCAAAATGGTTTCCCAGGGGGATCGGGGCACCCATCCATACGTTCGGGGGGACCGAGTGGTCTGTATTGCCTTATATAATAATAAATGCAGGAATGAACACATTGACAATTAGAGTTCTGCTTTTTATTGTTACAGAATAATAAAACATATAATAAAAAACATAATTGAATACAAGAATTTAAGTCTATAGGACATATAAAGACAATAAATGCAAGTTTATACACAATAAAATTCATGCAAAATGACAACAAATATATTAAAAAAGGTTTTCTTTAAAATAATAGTGGCAAAATAATAAATTCGATGCGCGTTTCGGTGAACCAGCCCCTTCTTCAGGACAAGCCACGTATAACCTATAAATAAAATGTACAATAAAAATCATCCATTATATATTTAAAATTACATCTTCATGATTGCAATAACTTTTTATAACAATTAGACAAGCATAAATACATTTGTAAACAACATAATCACTGAGCTATTAATTAAAGTGTTTTTAATCAATCTAATTTACACTCCCCCAAAAAATTGACAAAAGAGACTTACAGACCAATAAAGTCTATAAAGTAAGGTTAATTTCAGTGCTCATACTCACTTATAGAGGCTGTTTAAATAAACTACCTCTTTTACGATCTTACTGCATAAAGGATCATTTATCTAAACTCAAGCAAGATTGCATGATAATACTTACTTTCAAAAGGAACTTGTAACCTCTTGAAATAAGGATTTGTGTAAAAAATCTTTGTATCTCTAATGATATGTAGAGAAGGTTGTCTGAAAAATGAATCGAAGAATATAATCATAAATGACCTGTAAGTGGGGACATTTGTTCTCAATAGATTAATTCGAAGTCTCCTTACTTACAGCAAATTTTCGATTTAGTTAAATTGAATAAAGACGTGCTACTACGATTCTTGATTTTAGCTGGAGACACCGGTCTGCGGGGTTAACAATCCTATCATCATAATTTTTTAAAATACGACCTAAAGATTAAAAATTATCTATTTTAAATTCAGAAGCCGGATTATTACAAAAAATCATTTTACACCATCAGATTGTGAGACGACTATGTATATTCAAGCAGAGAAATAATTTAACCTTTCTACATTCAACCAAACAATGACCGTATGAGCTAGAGAATTTTAGTAGGTCGCAATGATCATCAAGATCAAAACATATCAATTAGAAAACCAATAAACCAACAATTTCCCTAAAACATATGCATTTTATGTTTTTATTAGATGTAACCTTAGAATGTTGACCTATAACTGATCACTTAATGGACACAACATTATGATATCAAATTACCTTTTTACGGTTTATATCAATGTCTGACAAAGACGATGTTAGATTGGATGATTGCGAAGAAAACGCCACAAGCAGATATGTATAGATACATTCTGAAAAAAGGATAACGGCACCTTGGAAGACACAGTCCCACACTCACTCCTTGTCCACTGAGACAGAACGTGAACCCCTACACTCCCCCACTACACTGAGACCTAGCTGGGTTACTCTGAACCTCTTCCACCACACAGGACTGGAAAATACCTGAGCCACTCCTTTTGGGTTCTCCCCCCAATGCCTCCTCAGACCCTCTGTCACACAGCCAGAGGTCTACCTCCCATGCAAGCTCCCTGGAATCAGAGAACTCACACTCCAACAGGTGTTGGCGTAACCTAAGAAAACAATTACTGAACATGTGCTCTCTGACAACCAGATTGAACAGCCCTTTAAAATTATTTGCCATGCTACTCATCACCCAACCTTCCACTGCATCACAATATTCATCCACAAACTCCCCCCAAGACTAGTGAGACAGTTTCCTACTGACCCTGAACCTCAACCTATACCCTTCAGATGTGACACCCTCTTCCTGGGATGGTAATTAGGTACCATGCTCTAGGATCTGGGAGTGGGACTTCCAGCACTGGACTTCATATTGCTGAAACCACTGGGCCCCACCCTCACTGATGAATCCAGACAACTAAAACTGCACTCAGGGGATAATCTACTCTCCAGAGCTAGTTTCTCTCTGGTGAAGGCCCTCTCTGCTTCCGCCATCCTCTTCTGTGCAAAGACCCTCTCGGTCTATAGCCTTTTCGCCTCCACTCCCAGCTGCGCTATCTCCTTGGCATGCTCTAATCTGAGCCTCTCCAAAGCCTGCTGATGTTCCCATTCTTCTCTCCTATCCACCCACTATTCTGTGGACAGGGAAAGGGATGGGCCACTGCCCCCGACACTGGACCCAGCAAGGGACTCCCTATCTCTGGGGTCCTCACTATCTACTGCCCTTCCTGCCCTGTCATTTTCTTCCTCTTCTTCAGTCTCTTCAGGGCCCCACTCAGACCCACCACCCTCTTGGTGTGTGGCTTGGGCCCCCTCTATCTTTCTCCATCTATCCTTTTGCCAATGTATGAGGGCATTCCCACAGTCACACCAAATGCCCTCTCCACTCACTACTAAGCCTCTCTCATCACATGACCACGGTAGCTCCTCTAGACTGTATTCCAACTGATCATCTACATTAAAGGTAGATTCCATTTTTGGCAAGGTACTAAAACCCACGCAGGTACAATACAAGACTCCTAGGCATAAGATCTGAAGCAAGAGTACACAATTTAAAAATGACACTTTTAGGAGAAAAATAAAACTCAGGAAAAATAATCCCCAAACACCTGATTATCTAAATGCAGAGTTTGTTGTGCAACCAGTTGTAGCTGTGCTACTGCACAAACGCAAGTCCTATCCTCACCGCTGACAACCAATGTTAGAAATGGGATTTCTGGTTGGCTAGGGCTTGCACCTAAGTCAGGCAGAAACCACCACTCTAGTCAGGGCAAGTGAGTTACGCGCTGAAGATAACCCCTGCTCACCCCCTTGGTAGCTTGGCACGAGCAGTCAGGCTTATACCAGAGGCAATGTGTAAAGCGTTTGCGCAACACACACATAGCACACACTAGGCACACCACAAAAGAAACTCCACACAAGGTTACATATAAAAGAGTCTTTGTATTAACCAAAACACATTAGAATAGTAACCACACAATCTACACAGTGACAACTGGCTCTAAGCAATATTTACAGGGGTTTATATACACAAGACAGGGCCAATTGGGCCACTGTCAGAACCACCACAAAGCACAAATAATAAATGTAGAACACAACCAGTAATTACTGGCAAAATACTGTACTCAGCATTATATCCTGCAACATAAATCATATTATGCAATCAGTCTCACATTAGACATAAAACACATTAGGCACCATCCTCATTACCATAGACAAATTATGCAATAAACCTCACCAGCATAAGCAAAGTATACAACAACCTCATAAGCATAAATCAGATGCATAAATCATATTTATCGTAGTCACCACATAAATCACCTTAGGGCCTAGCATCCTCCCAACCTAACACTGACCCCCTGGCCAACTGGCTTTCTCAGAGGGTTCAAATGCCCTATGTCCCAAATGTCAGGGCAGCTGCCACTGCAGCAGAATCAAAAGTGTACAATTGCACTGGCACCACTATGCCTCCTGGGTCTCCGCTAGGACTCCTCAAAATGCTCTGGCCTAAACATTGCAGCTGCAGCTAATTGCGGTGCAGCTGTGCAGGTAACTGTGGGCACTGGCACTCACTGTGCCCTCTGAGTCCCCACTGAGACTCTCTAAAACAAATGTGCCCCGAAACATTGCAGTTGCTCACTACGGCGGGGCAACTGAGAAAATATCTGTAGGCACTGGCACCTGCGGTACCTTTGGGGCACCACTCCGGGGCTCCTATCAAGTAAATGCGGCCCAACGTTTCAGCTGCCCGCTCGGTGTGGCACAGCTGTGAATAAAACAAAGAAACCCTAGCAGCATCTCTGGAGCCCCGTTCACCGGGTTCCTCTCTGTGCCTTCATTTGGCACCAACACTACGCCCACATGAGGCCCACTCACCGGGCTCTGGGCAGGACTCCTCAGTTCCCGGGCGGCAGGCGGCAGATGCGCCCCACTCCTCTGGGACTCTCTTCTTCCTCTGGCGGCGTATGCAGGGCTTCCCTCAGCTCATGGGAGCCCCGATTGGCATTCCCTGACTTTGTCTTGGCATACGCGTGGCTCTCACCGCCACGGGAGCCCCGCTCACTTCCACGATGTGCTAGCAGACCCGCCCACAGCCAGACAGCTTGCCTGGCTTCCAGGCTGAGGCGGTGATGCTCTCCTTGGCCATAATTCGGGGTGTGGGCACCCGCTTTGAAACCAATCATGGGTGGGCATCCGCCAAAACCACCAAAATGCGGGGTGGGCTCCCGCTCCACAAAGCAGCACAGGGGAATCCCTATGAAGGAGATTCCCTCTGAAAGATGGACAGCTCAGCTCTGCGAAGCCCACGAGCTCCTCGTCTTGGGCAATTAAAGTATAGCGCTCACAAGGCACTTAGAAGCTCAAGTCCTTAGGGTTTAAGGGGGCAAAGCTGGGCCTAGGCATACCAGCACACAGGGCCCTCCAGCAGAGAGTTAGTGCCTCGTGGCGGTTCCTCCTGTGGCCTAGCAGCAGCCAGCCCCCCAAGCACAGGAATAACACAACATTCATGGGGTCACAGCTCCTATATTTATATCACATCTTGGCTATGACTGCCCTGGCACAGGGCTTGGGGGAACCAGCCAAAACTGGTTCAGGGGGAATTGGAACATTTTTTTTTTTACCAGGCTCCTCTTCCCCTTTGTCAGGTGGGGACTTTTTATCAGACACCCAAGAGAGGGGCAGAACAAGCATTATACAGGCTAGGCACAGACCTAATCAGGGGCCAGGGACTTCTCCACCCACTACTCTAAATGTAGATGTCCCATTCAGCCTAGTGCTGACTCACCCTGCCCCTCCTGGAGCCACACACACCTACCAGCCCCTATCACTCAAAAGGCAGACATGCAATTCACATCAGGCAGGCAGACACATAGCACACAGAAATGCCAACTTCTAAAAGTGGCATTTCTAAAATAGTTATAATAAATCTGTGCACACAATTGTGCAGCATTTTTATTACCGTTAAAAATATACCAAACTTGACTACGCTGCTCCTCTCATATCAGGAATTATCACTTAAACACTTATCAGGGAATCCCCAATGCATTCCTATGGGAAGGCAGCCTCACAGTAGTGAGAAACCAAAGTG
This sequence comes from Lissotriton vulgaris, assembly GCF_964263255.1. Taxonomy (NCBI): domain Eukaryota; kingdom Metazoa; phylum Chordata; class Amphibia; order Caudata; family Salamandridae; genus Lissotriton; species Lissotriton vulgaris. The sequence continues at coordinate 1,457,812,330 of NC_141695.1, read as the reverse complement.
GCTGTTTGTCACTACTAAGACATGTCACACACTTAAGGTACATGTCCTATGTTGTACCTACAATGCACCCTGCCTATAGGGCTAGCTATAGGGCTAGCTAGGGCCTACCTAAATGGCACACACTTTAGGTGCCACAGTGGCAGTAACACTGCGTGCACAGGCCCTGCAATGGCAGAGGCCTGGGATAGGTTTGAAAGGCTACTATGGTGGGTGGCACAATCAGCGCTGCAAGCCAACCAGTAGCATTAAATTTATCAGCCCTGGGCATATGAGATACCACTTTACAAGGGACTGATAGGTAAAATAAAATAAACCAAACAGGTGCAGACCAATCTTACATAAGTAACACAGAGAGCCCACGCACTTTACACTAGACAGCAGTGCTAAAGTGCCCAGAGTCCTAAAACCACCAACACCATGTCAGAATACAGGCTAGGAGAAAGGCAAAAAGTTTAGGGATGACCCTGCTAAAAAGGCCAAGTCCAACAATGTCCTTAATGGAGTAAAGTTAAATGTTGGTGATTTTATAAAAGTTAAAATTACAAGACTAATGACAAATATACTGAATAGTTAAAAGTTTTAAAAATGTTCTTGAATTCAGCCGCGTTCTGTGATGGGAAGGTATGGCATTTCAGTAGATTGTCAAAATGCAGAATTGGTGATAATGTAGTTTGTAATGATGAGGATGGACTTTATGGTTTTGAAATTTCTGGTCAGGAATATCAAGAGCAGTGCACATCTTGTTTTTCATGAAAATCAGAACAAATTCCCGTCAAATGTGATAGTACAATGAAAGAGGGAAGGTAAGAAGTGAGATGTGATTTTCTTTGATGCTGCGAGTGAAGCAAAGGAGTGGAAGTTGAGAACTAAAAGGAAGACGCGTAGTGGCCATACATTGTTATGTCCTAACAATTTGGAAGATTTTGTGTGTGGGTGAGTTCAACATACACGTAAGATCTGTTTGTTGAAAAACCTTGTACATATTCAGTTGGTTAGTTTTTATCTTTCTGTTTGCAAGTATGCTTGGATTAATTTGCTATTTATGTTTGTGCTGGGAAATATTACTGCAAATTATTTTCAGGTAGGTTTTTGAGTTTATTTTGCAATGTTGAATGTTTATATTCAATATTCTAAGAAAACATGTTGGATACATCTCAGTTGGTTGTACTCATTCCATTGATACCTCAAAGGTAACAGTAGGAGAAGCCACTACCCACACTACATGAAACATAAAGGAAGTCCATAAGGTGAACCTTTCTCATGGGGAACCTTGTGAAGGGCCTTACTTGTTGGGATAAGTAAGCAACTAAATAGTGGTGGCAAGGGTTAGCCATCGCACTGGCCCTCAGTATCTGTCCAAAAGACTTAGGGGCATATTAACAAGGCGAAGTATCGCCGCTTTTTCGGCGAATTGTGCCGAGAATGCGGTAATATTTCTAGAGCCCTATCCACAAGGGCATGTGAACGCCTGCCACAAGCCCACTTTGCATGTCAGGAAGAAACATCGCTAATGACATGCAAAGTGGGCGTTCCCACGTCCAACCACATGTGAAATGTGGTTGGAGGTGGGAACACCCTATTACCAAGGCAGGCGTTGGGAGACAAAAACCTGCGATAAACTTGTTTATGACAGGTCTCTCAACGCCTGCTCTGACCAGGTGTTAAGGCATTGATAAAATGGGGGTGTGGATCATAACGCTGAATTCACCCCCCCCCCCATATTATCAAGGCACACATTAGCGCGTGGAAACAACATTTGTTCCATATCGCCGACTATCGCCGGATTTAATTTCACCTACGTGATGCGCATTAATAATTACGCGCTATCATGGCGAAAAAATAGCCGGCAATATGAAGATGTGCGATGTGCGTTTTTTAACGCACGTCTAGATAATATGCCCCTTATTCCATACCATCCATCCGGACCACTATGATTCTTCAATTCCCTGATTGTGGTGATTTCTCAATTCAGAAGGAAAATTGAGTGAAAGTTCCTACTCCTACCTGGCTACAAATTAGTGAAATTTCCTCATGCAACAGCTCCGTGCCACAGAGGACATCCATGCCTTTAAATGTTCAGTCAAAACCTGGCTGTTTAGGTCTGCTTTCTAGAATCAAATATTAGCTGGGTTTTCGGATCTACTGTGAGTGTCGGGACACTCATCGAGTAGCTGTTTCGCTCTACAAATTCCCTAATAATAATGATGAAAATGGAGTAGCCAGAAAAGAAAAATAAACTTTCCCCACTTTGAACCATAATGCATCAAATGATCGAGTAAGCCATGTGAACCAGACCCTTTTAAGGATAGCCCATTGCATTTGCTGCACTGATTCTTCCAATCTCTTCTCTTCTTCACAGCATTTTTCTTTGTATTCCTCCTTCCTTCCTTCTTTTCCACTTTCATTCCATTTGATGCTCGCTTTTCTTTTCTTAACACTTTTTGTCTTTTCTATTTCTTTAACCATGTACTTTTCTATTGACACTCTTTACTCCCCAACTCACTACTGTGTCTTAATATCATCTTTGTTAACTTTTGTTTCTGTCTTGAGACCTGCAAGCCGCAGATCAAAGTTAAGAAAAGCCATTAGGGCCTCTTAAATCAGTCCATGACAGTTCCCGCTGGAACACCACTGACTGGCCTTCAAACCTAGCCTGCTGTGGGAGATCTTTCCCTCATGGACAGGCAAATGATTCCCACTCACTAGCTCTCTCTGGGTCATATTTACAAGGACTTAACACCCCCAAAACATCACTTTTTCCGACATTCTGGTGGCGTTAACTCTTTGGCCTTATTTGCAAGGCGACGTTAAGCCGCTTAAGGTGTCTTAACGGTGCCTTGTATATAATGCCCCTATTCACACAGGACGTAGTGTGAAAGGGGCATGCAATAGGTTTTGCAGTGGCTGTTCCACCACAACACCCATTGCTTTTTGATGCTGCCCCATATGTACAAGGTACGGTGCAGCGCCAAAAATACCAACAGGTAATATCTGGTCTTAAGCAGGCGATACGAGGAGAAATGTTTTACTTTTCCTCATATTTTGCTCTTTCCACTTGTGCTGTAGCCTCTTGATAACACACAATACATACTGTGTTCTCTGTCAGTGAAGCAGCACAGCCTCTCATCATCATACACTTGCTAGCATCTGCATAATTATACATTATTTTCTTTCTCATGCCTGACTGACACAATCCGCAATGATACATTGACTGACCCTCAGGCAACATCCTCAAACAGCACCAAGGCACAAACCTCTTTCTCTCACAACAGCGGCATAATTTATTCTCTCATTTAAACAGAGCAATCAAAATACAGCTCAGTCTTTATGTGGGACAACATCTCTGTCCACAGAAATGTGGTCAGTATCTACTACATTGGCACCTGATCGTTTTCTGCTTAGAAAATGAGATGTGTAGACAGTCTTTTGCAGACTGATTTACCCCCAAAATTTGAATTTGAATTTGAATTTAAAAAGTATTTATTAAGCGCTCATATACCTAGCGGTTTCTTGGCGCTGGGGATGCGGACTAGAAATGACTAGTGTTGGGCTATGCCCATTTTCAGATATATCCCTTATTAGAGTGTTTTTTTAGGCATGGAGCTCTCTGCGTTGCTTGCTAACTCCATGCTTCAAATGTTTACCAATGCATCTATAGTGCCCCTTTGCAGCATCTATGCTCCCCTATACATACTGTGCTCTTGCAAGTTACCCATAACACACCTTGGTAATTGCCCTACTTGTGGCTTCGTATTCCAGCCTGACCTAGCATCACAAGTCTCTTCTCCCTCAATCACTCCTTCTACATCAAAGCCCTCAGGCACTACTAGGTGTGCTTTAGTTAATGCAAGATCACTGCCTAAGTACAGGCTGGAGATCGCGAGCTGATAGACGCAAAACAGCTTGATGTACTTTTTGTCACAGAAACTTGGGGTGACAAAACAACAGGTCCTGACTTCTACCATGCTGTCCCACAAGGATTTAAGGTATTAAAACAGGAAAAAAGGGGGAGGAATCGCTATGATTTTTTGGGACAATTTGAAAACTTGCTGCAAGTCCATACCTAGTACTGATTGAGAAGCCTTATCATTTAATGTAAACATTGCCAACCAATCCACTTATAGAGGGATATTATTATCTCGACCTCCAGGTAGTAAAGCAGGCTTTCTACATACAGTCAAATCACTCCTTGAAGCATATGCAATTGAGAAATCAATATATATCCTGGGCGATTTTAACTTTCATCTGAAAGATAGCTCGGACACTAATACCGATACCTTAACTGAACCTATGGCAATGACATGTCTTAAACAAATTGTCACACACCCTACACATCAAGCAAGGCATACTCTTGATGGTATTTTTACTAACAATGACTCCACTTTATGGAAAGAAATCCTACCCTTGACCTGGAGAGGCCATTCAGCTATCCTTTTTGAGTTACACAACCCATCTTCTTTATTAGGGAATAATTTGAAGCATCTACCTTCAAACTACCGTAGCTGGAAACAAACTGACAGCAATTTGCTAAAGGGCCAATTATTGGAAAATCAACCTGAGCTTTCAAAAGACGCAGAAACTGCCTCTCTGCAATTTAGCAATTGCATTGTACAAGCAGCAGATAAGCTAGCCCCTCTGAAAAAAAGCAACAGATAAAAGAAGATCATCTACCTCCCCTTGGTTCTCAGAAATTCTAAGGGCAAAAAAACAAGAATGTAGGCGACAGGGAAGGTGTTGAAGGAAGGACTACAACGCTCAGGCCTCTGCCACCTATAAAACCCTCCTAACTGAATACAAAAATCTAATTAATTCAGAAAAATGCACCTACTTCACCAAACAAATTAATCTGGCAAAGAATTCCCCTAGAGAACTCTTTCAAGTGGTCTCAAAACTTTCAGGTCCCCTTGAAACTAACTCCATCAAACCATCTAAAAAATGTTGTGACTCTCTAGCACAACACTCCCTAAAGAAAGTGAAGCTTATCTATGATATTTTTGGCACTAATGTCTGTCCAGACAACTACACCCCTATTAATACTGACATTTCTGATGCCATTAGTTTCTCTAAATTCGAATCGTCACAAATGACAAGGTCACCACTTTTATTCAACAGGCTAAGTCAGGCTCCCCCAATGACTTACTTCATCCTAATATCTTTAAGCAAGCCTTTGAGATGTTGGCTCCCTGTCTTGCCGACATTTTTAATACTATGTTCTCACAAGTTGTTTTCCCCATCATATGGAAAACGGCTTCCATAGTACCTTTATTGAGGAAACCAAACCTTGATTAAACACAACCTAACAATTATAGACCAATGTCTCGTCTACCTCTGCCCGCCAAATTAGTGGAAAAAATTATGAATGAAGAACTTACTGACCATTTACGAAAATATAATCATCTAGATGAACCACAGCTTGGTTTCAGAACAGAACATAGTACAGAATCAGCTTTAATTAAAGTCACAGAGGAAATCAGAGCAACTTTGGACTTAGGGGGAGCGGCTGCCTTGATTTTGCTTGATCTGTCGGTGGCATTTGACACCATCGACCATGATCTCTTGTTAAATCCCCTAAATTCCTTTGACGTTTCTGACAAATAATTCACACTACTTTCATCATTTTTTTCAGGTAGAACACAATCAGTAACTCTGGGAAGATATGAATCCCCGCCTTTTGTTCTCCCTTGTGGAGTTCCTCAGGGATAATCCTTAAGCCCCACATTATTTAACATATATGTATCGGAATCACCTAAACTTATAAGATCTTTCGGTCTAGCGGTGACATCCTACGCAGATGACACACAAATTGTATTATCACTATCAAGAAATCCTACAGTACAAATAAAACAATTTAAGGACTGCATGCTGGCAGTCAGTTCTTGAATGAACTCTCACTGTCTGAAATGAAACTCGGACAAAACAGAGTCATCACTTTCGCAATTTTCTACCAAACTGGTAACAGAGCTGGTGGCCAGATGAACTGGAATTGGCACCTATTCCAGTCACCAAGGCTAAGAACCTTGGCGTGTTCTGTGATGACAAATTGAATTTTAAACCACAAGTAAATGCTGTCTCCTCCTCATGTTTTTTTCTTGTTAAAGACCATTAAAAAAGTACTTACGTTTATTCCAATGGAAAGCAGGAAAACAATGATCTCCTCTTTGATCCTGGCTAAATTAGATTACTGTAATGGTCTTTATATTGACCTATCTGAAAAACTACTCAACAGGCTGCAGATGATCCAAAATGCAGCAGCGCGTCTTTTGTTGGGTATTCCCAAACATTCGTCAGTCAGAAATCAGCTGTATACACTGCACTGGCTCCCAGTTAGGAACGCATTATCTTCAAAGCCTTGTGCATTACCTACAGAGCACTTCAGAATACAGGACCCATCTATTTGAGGTGCCTGCTATACTGGTATGCTCCGAAAAGGCATTTATGCTCTGGAGGAGCAAAATTGCTAGCAACTCCGAGAGTCTTCAAGGCCAGATGGGGTGGCAGTAGCTTCAGCGCAGCTGTCCCCAACTCTGGAATAAACTCCCTTTTGCCATCAGCTCCCTCCCAACCTTATTTGCATTTAGGAAGGCCTTGAAAACATGGCTATTTTCTAAATAGTCACTTTATCTTCACAGAAACTGACACAGTCCACTGGTCTGCACCAAGACACCCCCGGGTATTTGTGCGCTTAACAAATCTGTTAACATACCATAACATAACATAAAATAACACAGCAGCACCTATGCTCCCCGGTACATACTGTGCTCTTCTGTCACTGAATGTTCCATCCTGCCAATGTACTCCCTGAACCTCCTGCATTTGCCCCATGTATGCCTTCCACTTGAGCCCCTCTCAGCTTCTGTGCCCCCTCTGCCTGCCTAGCCATGAGTCTATACTGCCTACCTGTTTATGCATCCCTGTCTCATTGGCCTCTTATCTCACCATCTACCTGGTATCTCAATTACTGCTTGTGCCTTACTGCCACTTGTATCTTGTGACTCCTTCGCACCTAGCTGACCACCTCACTTCCTTAAGCACCTTCCTCCTTTCTGGTTGTCTTGCACTTACACACCCTCTTCCCTTACTTGCAGTTTGACTCCTCACTTCTTTACCACCATACAACCTACATGTGCCCATGGGACCACCCTATTTCTGCACCTCATTGTCTGTATAATCCCTGTGACTTCTTGCCCACGTGCTTCCTGCAAAAATCAACATTTTATCCATGTTAATACAGGAGTTATGTCCACAGCAACTTGTGCCATTGCAGTTTTGTGTGTGTTTGTATGTAGATGTGGCTGTGGGTGTGTTTGTGTATGTGTGTGTCTATTTGCTTGAGTAAGTGAGTATGTCACTTGCATTGATGCATTGTTGTTAAATTCTGATGCTTTTTCTGTTTTACTGAAACTTGGGAAAACATTTCACTGCTTAAATGATGAAACAATACACTGTCAATAATTTAGTTGAGATAGGTCACAGTTCATGCAACGATGCCCAAAATGCTATCAAATTAAATGGCCTTTAGCCATTTTTTTCTGGGTGAAATTCCTGCACATGCCTATGGCAAGCAGTGACTTTGTGGATTTTTAGCGGTAGGGGTCAGGCATGGAGCTGGCTGGTGTTCATGGTGGTGGGTTTTATTGCCCAGTAAAGTAGAAAAACTCAATCCAAATTGATCCCCAGCACATCAGTCCTTGCAATTATTTATAGGAGGCCCCAATGACTGTATGAGAATGATACTAGTAGAAAAACAGCCGAGGAGTAGTAGGTGGTGGCATATCGTTTTGATGAGTAGAAAGTACGCCCATTATACGCTGTATTGCCAGATAATTTATTTGTTAAATTGCGCTGATTGTATTGTGCGCTGTATTGCCAGATAGGTAACTGATTTTAGCACTGGTTGCATTGTACGCTAGCTTCACTGTGCTCGCGTGTAATTTATTCGCTCGCACTGGTACAGTTTTAAAGTAGTATTTCAGTGTGGTTGCGCTAGTACCCCATCTGTGTGCCCCAGTCTCGCCCTGCTGCAGGTCTGCTTTACTTCGCAGCCATTTTGTTTGTTGTGCCTCGTGGACAGCCTCCCCGCCCCGCTAACGCCTCCTAGCTGCTCCTCCCTCCCACGGACTGACCAGGCTCGTTCGGTGCATTCCAACGCTGTGACCTCCTCGACCTCGTGCGAAAAGGTCGCTCCCCCACGCTCCTCTCTGCCCGATCCTCGCAGCGCTTGGGTGCTACTGCTTGCCTGTCCAATTTGAAGCACTTGGGTATCGTAACTCCGTCTGTCCAGAATCTGGTTAAGTTATAGCGCCTGTTTGCATTATACGCTGTATTGCCAGATAATTTATTTGTAAATTGCGCTGATTGTATTGTGCGCTGTATTGCCAGATAGGTAACTGATTTTAGCGCTGGTTGCATTGTACGCTAGCTTCACTGTGCTCGCGTGTAATTTAATGGCTCGCACCGGTACAGTTTTAAAGTAGTATTTCAGTGTGGTTGCGCTAGTACCCCATCTGTGTGCCCCAGTCTCGCCCTGCTGCAGCTCTGCTTTATTTCACAGCCATTTTGTTTGTTGTGCCTCGTGGACAGCCTCCCCGCCCCGCTAATGCCTCCCAGCTGCTCCTCCCTCGCCACCGCCCCCTCCACCATCCTATATGACAGATACCTTCCTGTGCAGCGTTTACGCGCAGCGTACGCGCCCCATGCGCGCCGAAGGTGCGCCAAAGGTAAGCCCGTCTACGCCCGTCTGCGCCTGGCCCGCGCCCAGCGCCAGACCCCCTGGTCCCCGCCGCACCCATCCCACTAGAATCACTTTTGATGCTGCAACTCTCCTCGCCCTCAACCCCGGACGAAGCCACCCCAGGACGTACTCACGGCCCATTCGCCTGCCTCTCCTGCAAGTTCAACTGCATCAGGACCCTCGCCAAATCCACTTCCTCCAAACAAAGCTCCGACTCTAATCACCTGAAGTGCATCCTACGCAACACCCGCTCGGTCCACAGACACGCTACTGAGCTCTGGGACCTACTCGACACTGCTTCACCGGACATCGCCTTCCTTACAGAAAAATGGATGAACACATCATCAGCACCCGACATCGCCATAGCCATCCCGGACAATTACAAGATTATCCGGAAAGACCGCACCAATCAAACAGGAGGAGGCATCGTCATCATCCACAAGAACACCATCAAAATGTCGACCAGCTCCGGAGATAACTTTGCAACCGCCGAACATCTCCACTTTCAGATCCACACCGACCCTAGCACCACACTTAGAGGCACCCTCATCTACAGGCCTCCAGGCACCCGCACTCAATTCAGCGACGACATCACCGACTTCGTCAGCCCACATGCCCTCGCCTCCGAGAACTACACTCTTTTATGAGACCTCAACTACCACCTTGAAAACAAACACGACAACAACACCTCCACCCTTCTGGACAACCTGGCAAATCTCGGACTCAAACAACTTGTTGACACCCCCACCCATGTAGCCGGTCACACGCTCGACCCTATCTTCACCTCCAGCAAGCACATCTCCTTCGATCACACCACAGCTCTTCCCTGGATGGACCACAGCTGTGTTCACATCAGCTACAAAACTACCATGACCCACAACCACCCACAACCTATTCCGCGAAGAAACTGGAACAAAATCACCACCGAACAACTCCTCACATCACTCAACCAAAACCCTCCCACCCTCTCATTGGACCCAAACCAAGCGGCCACCAATCTCAAGCAATGGATCACCCGCAGTGCCGACGAATTAGCACCCCTGAAAAAGCACCAGATCAAACCAGCCAACAAAAAGGCTCCCTGGTTCAATGAAGACCTTAAAAAATCCAAGAAGCTATGCCGCACCTTGGAGAAAGCATGGAGAAAAAACCCAACCACCGACAACATGGCCACCCTCAAGGCAGCCACCCGCAAACACCACCAATTGATTCGCTCCGCCAAGAAATCAGCATTCAAGGATCGTCTCGACAACAACACTCACAACAGCAAGGAACTTTTCAACATCGTCAAAGAATTCACCAACCCCACCACAGCATCTAACGACATCACTCCCTCCCAAGACCTCTGCGATGCGTTATCCTCCTTCTTCTATAACAAAATTGCCGACATCCACAACAGCTTCGAGAATACTCCCAGCGATCAACCCTCCCCACTCCCCTCAGATCCTACTCCGCCAACTAGCAACCTTAGCGCCCGGAACCCAATAACCACTGAAGACACCATTCGACTAATGAACTCAATCCACTCTGGCTCGCCTACCGACCCCTGCCCCCACCACATCTTCAACAAAGCTGACTCCATCATCGCACCTCATCTCCGTGACGTCATCAACTGCTCGTTCAACTCTGCCACCTTCCCAGAAAGCTTGAAACACGCCGAACTCAGCGCCCTTCTGAAGGAACCCACAGCAGACCCCACTGAACTTAAAAATACCGACCCATATCCCTCCTCCCATTCCCGGCCAAAGTCATTGAGAAAGCCGTCAACAGCCAGCTCGCCGCCTTCCTTGAATCCAACAACTCCCTCGATCCATCTCAATCCGGATTTCGAGCCAAACACAGCACCGAAACTGCCCTCATTGCAGCAACAGACGACATCTGAACACTACTGGATAACGGAGAAACAGCGGCCCTCATTCTACTTGACCTCTCCGCCGCCTTCGACACAGTCTGCCACAGCACCCTCATACAACGCCTCAGCAACGTCGGCATAAAAGGAAAAGCCTTGGACTGGATCATCTCGTTCCTAGCTGGGAGAACCCAGAGAGTCCGACTCCCCCCATTCAACTCAGAGGCCACTGAAGTCATCTGTGGAGTACCACAAGGATCATCACTCAGTCCCACCCTCTTCAACGTCTACATGAGCCCACTCGCATCCATCGCGCGCCAACACAACCTCAACATCATCTCTTACGCCGACGACACCCAATTAATCCTTTCCCTCACCAAAGACCCTAACACCGCCAAAAACAATCTTCACGAAGGCATGAAAGAAGTAGCCGAATGGATGAAGCATAGCCGCCTTAAACTCAACTCAGACAAAACAGAGGTACTCATCCTAGGAACTTCCCCCTCTGCCTGGGATGACTCTTTGTGGCCTTCCGCTCAGGGCACCGCACCCACACCTACAGACCATGCACGTAACCTTGGCTTCATCCTAGACTCCTCTCTCTCGATGTCCAGACAAGTCAACGCAGTCTCATCCTCCTGCTTCAACGTACTTCGCATTCTCAAAAAGATCTTCCGCTGGATCCCCCTCGAGACAAGAAAGACTGTCACCCACGCACTGGTCACGAGTCGACTGGACTATGGGACAACACTATACGCCGGAATCACAGCAACATTACAGAAAAAACTCCAACGCATCCAAAACGCATCAGCGAGACTCATATTGGACATCCCTCGCCAAGATCACATCACCGAACACCTAAAAGACCTCCACTGACTTCCCGTCAACAAAAGAATTACATTCCGTCTTCTCACCCACGCACACAAGGCCCTCTGTAATCTAGGACCCGAATGCCTCAACACTCGACTGTCCTTCTACAAACCCACTCGCCAACTAAGATCGTCCAATCAAGCCCTCGCCGCAGTCCAGCGCATCCGAAAATCCACCATGGGTGGCAGATCCTTCTCCTTCCTGGCTGCCAAGACCTGGAACTCACTCCCCACCCACCTCCGCCTTACTCATAACCACATCGCCTTCAGAAAAGAACTTAAAACCTGGCTGTTCGACAAATAATGAACCCCTTCCCCAAGCGCCTTGAGACCCTCTGGGTGAGTAGAGCACTATATAAATGCCTGAACTTGAACTTGAACTTGAATGATGCCTTGCAGTGGCTCTGGAGCTAGAGATGTAAAGGGACCAAGGTATATTATGATTCTTAATACAGAATCACCTGCTTTGGGTGAACAGAAGTGAAGTAACCCCTTTCCCGTCCTTCCTTCCTACAGAACGCTTCTCTAGGGTACGGATTCTGAAGATCCTTGGAAGACTACTGCACGGGCCACGGGAGAGTGTCCACAGACTACTGTCCGCGGTTGGAGTCAGGATAGAACTGGCCTTTAGGTCAATGAGGCGATCCGAAAGGACTGATCTGACAGTTCAATATATGAGCCTGTTTTTTGGCAGCTTCTGGGCATGTTTTATGGCGTGCTGGGTCAGTATTCACTGTTAATTTTATGACTTCTCTTAGATTAAAAGCAGCCACCTACAAGGACAAAGCTTTGACATTTAAAGACCTCTCGCTATTGATCCTCTTAGCATTTTTTAAGCAGGGCGGACATGTAACCTCCAAAATATATGCCAAGCTCATACCTTTGACCACCTTGTTATGCAACTTTGTTTATCAGAAGTTGTGCTCTGCCTGGGCCCAGGATGAATTTTCTGATCCATTAGCCATTGATTGCCAAAACTATGGGTTTCTCCATCCAATTGAAAGATTACACTCAACCTTGCCCAAACTAAACTACATATCCTCCACAGAACCTTTTGGACCCCACACCACTTGGCCACCCTGGGTGCCATGGATAAAAGCACTTGATAGAGTTGTGACGACTAGAATGCGGAAATGCTAAATATGCTATATGAATGCCACTCATTACAACATTTCTAGACTATTACCCACAATACCATCGACTACATTTTTCAAACTAAACTACTAGTACCATTTTGTTCCTCATTTGTGACCTTTTAGTTCCCTACTAGGCCTGGGCGAAGCTCACAGAGTTTCACTCTTTGGGATTTCACTGAGTTACCAAAAAAGATTCTGTGGAGTTTCTCGACTGGGTGGAGTATCAGACTCCCACTTGATGAGCATGCTGCACACTTCTCAATTACTTTAGCGTAGCTGCAAGAGCAGGCCGGGTCTGTCTGTTTACATGATTTGCTCACGGACGAACGTCAGCTTTGTCACAGCACATGCAGTGTAAGGTGCATACAGAGGGCTGTGTAAAGGGTGAGTCTGTGGCCTGCACTGCCTGAGCTCACCTCTGTAGTGTCTTCCGGCCGGGTGTCAATCCCCGCCATTGAGCCCTTTGTGGTGGACAGCGCTCCCTCATCCCTTGCCCTACGATGGAGGGACTGGACTGACCATCTCCAGATTTACTTTGAAGGGGTGGGCATAGCCCGGGACAGGCGCAGAGCCCTACTCCTCCATCTAGGATGCAAATACATCCACCACATTAACAAAACCCTGGTGGAGGCCACACCCAAAACGTATGTGACGCTGCTCAACGCCCTAAATGCGCACTTCGAGCCGATGGTGAACAGGGACCATGAAAGATTAATCTTTCATCAGGCCAAACAAGAAGCTGAGGAGTCGTTAGATGCATTCCACGGGCATTTGAAAGAACTGGCCAGCACGTGCGGATTTCGAGATGAACAGGAAGAGATCCGAGGTCAGATAATACAAGGGTGCTACTCGTCCAAACTCAGAGTGAACATCTTTCAGGAGGACGGCAAGTCTCTAGCGGACATCCTCACCCTGGACCGGTCAAAAAAACTATCGCAAGCCAGAGCATACCACATGGAGGCGGCCCTCCACTGACCCATCAAGACGGAACAAGTCAACGCGGTGAAAAAGGTGAACGTGGTGAGGCCCAAAAAGCACCAAAACTCTGGGAAAAGACAGCAAGACAAGAAAAAGGAATGCAGCTACTGTGGAAGCACGCCCTATTGCATGCAAGACTGCCCAGTAAGCATGGGCGAATTTTGCGGATCTCGCGTTCGCGAATTTTGCGGATTTGCGAATTCGCAATCCGCAAAATCCGCGAATTCCCGCGAATTTGCGGATTTTTTTTTTTTTGTGTTCGCCCGTGTGCCCGTGTGCCAGTTCGCGAGGGTTTTTACAATTTCGCAATTTGCGAACTTACCTGTCGGGTCGCAAGTTTTGCGAACTTGTTGTTTCTACGTGTCCAGCCTGTTTGGGCACTCTTCTTCATCACTGCCACTCTCTGTCACCACTGCCACTCTCTGACTACTCATGCCACCCTCTGGCCCACCCATGCCACCCTCTGTTTCATCACCACACCCTCTGGTTGTCCAGTGTACATTATTTTCGGCAAAGCAAAGCACACCTTCCCTGCCTCAAGTGACCTGAATTAATTTGGGGCTGATTAATGTGTCACAGAATATTTTTTTAGCTGGCACCTGCTTCCTTAGTGCGCCCTGATTAGTGATCTTTTGCACTTGCTAAGTGCTTTCATTGTTGCAAAATTAGTTACAACACCTGCCCTGCCCCAACTGACAATAATGAATTAGGGGCTGATTAATGGATTTTAACTTCCAGCCTGGCTCCTGCTTGTCTCCCTTAGCTGTAATTCAGGACCTTTGTGGCATATGTGTAACTATTCTGAGGTTCAGAGCAGGGTCACATAATAGTTGCAACTGGCAACTGAACTCTGGAGGGGCCCCTCAGGAAGCACTACAGGAAATGGCTACTAATGATGAGCCTGAACTTTTGAACCTGGCAAGTAGTTTCAGTTTTGCTAAGATCGTATTTCTGCAATTTAGCACTTATTCGCGGGGCGCGAAGTTGTACTGGGAAGCCGCGAACTCACGCGAACAGTGCGAGCAGTGCGAGCAAAATCCGCTGCTCGCGGATTTGCGGATTTTGCGGGAGATTCGCGAATCTCGCGGATTGCGGATTTCCCGAAAATCCGCAAAATCCGCGAGCGAAACGGATTTTCCGCCCATACCTACTGCCCAGTGAGAGGGAAGAAGTGCAGTGCTTGCGGGTGGATGAACCACTTCGAGGGTTATGCCGGTCTGCAAAATCTCGGAAAGAAGCAGCACAGACAGTGGCTGAAGCGCACAACAGTGAGGACATGGACGATGACAAGGGAGACTACCCGGTCCACTATGTATTCGCAGTAGACCAGCCAGTACGGAAGAGGCAACAACTTCCAAGGAGCAGAATCAAGATCCACCACCAGGATGTGAGAGCCACCATAGACACCAGGGACTCAATCGAAAGAGTGGCGGCCAATGTGTACAATCAACGAAGTCCACGCCTGCCATTACGGGAAGCAAGGATCAGGGTATTTGCATACAGTCAGAAGATACCCTTCCCTCTCCTGGGATGTTTCAAAACTGAGCTGAGACACCAGGACCTCAAGACCCCCACTACAGTGTACGTGACCAAGGAAGGAAGCAGAATGCTGCTAAGCGGGCAATCAGCAGAAGAGCTGAAGCTAATATCATTCGCCATGGCGGTACAAGAGGAGGAACTGGAGGCCATCATGGAGGAGTTCGAAGACGTCTTCAAAGGCATTGGATGCCTGAAAGGGAAGGAAGTCTCTCTCCACATTGACCCGTCAGTCCCCCGGTGGCGCTGGGGCACAGGCGTATTGCATTCCACTTGCGGAAGAAGGTCGAAGAAGAGCTAGAAGCACTGGAGAAGCAAGGGATTATAGAGGTCAGTGGGCCCACCCCTTGGGTGTCCCCAATCGTAGTGGCATGGAAACTGAAACTGCTTGGGCAGGTCCGCATCTGCGTTAACATGGGCCTCCCAAATGCCGCTGTGAAAAGGGAACGTCACCTAACCCCCACCATCGACAACATCTTGGGAGAACTGAACGGCGCAAAGTGGTTTTCAAAGATGTAACCAACGGTCCGGCTACCACCAACTGACACTACAACCGGACTCTCGATACATCACCACCTTCTCTACGCACGTCGGTCTCAGGATATACCGACCCCTCAACTTCGGGATTTCGAGTGCCGCAGGGGTGTTTCAAAACACGATCCGTGAAGTCCTCAGCGGGCTCCCAGGGGTCTTGAACGTAAGCGATGATCTACTAATATATGCATCATCCATGGAAGATCACCACCGTAGACTTTGTGGGGTTCTCCAGAGGATCAAAGAGTCCGGACTGACCCTACAGAAAGAAAAATGCCAGTTCTTAAAGAACAAGATCAGCTTCTTTGGCTACACGTTCTCTGACAAAGGAGTGGCCCCGGACCCCGACAAGGTACAGGACGTCCAGGAAGCACCAGCACCCTCCAACACCTCGGAAATATGGAGCTTCGTAGGGATGGTGAACTTCTGCGGACGGTTTATCCCGGATTTATCCAACCTCACAAAGCCCCTCAGGGAACTGCTGAAATCCACCACCACGTTGCAGTGAAGCCCCGAACAAGAACAAGCCTTCAAGGATACCATAGTAGCCCTGTCGGCAGACACAGCACTGTTATACTTCGACCCGGCCCGATCCACCAACGTCACTGTTGACGCCAGCCCATATGTGCTAGGAGCCGTGCTCACGCAGTTACAAGGAAATTGAGAGTGGGCCCCGATCGCTTATGCGAGCCACTCCCTGACAGACACGGAAAAGAGATACTCACAAATAGAACGAGAAGCGATTGCCATCCACTGGGCCTGTCGGCACTTCCACGTCTATGTGTACAGCCATCCATTCACAGTGTCCACTGACCATAAACCCCTCATCCACCTGTTTCAAGGCTCAGCATCCAAACCTCCCCCTAGGATTGAAAAGGGAATCCTTCAGCTGCAGGGGTATGACTATCCAGTTGAATACAAGCCAGGCTCATCCAATCCGGTGGACTACCTGTCGAGACATCCTAGGGCTGCCACCAAAGCGGAGGAAGAGGATGCCGAAGACACTGAAGAATATGTCCATCTCATATTGGAAGGATCCCGACCACTTCCCATAAGTCTTGAAACCATTGTAGAAGCCACCCGGATTGATGAATGCCTGCAGCTGGCCATAATAGCGGTCCAATCAAATGACTGGCGCCCCATTCAGTCCATCATGACTAGACGGACACCGCAAGCCAAGCTCATTCTGGAGACAATTGTGCGAGTTAAGGATGAACTTTCGGTCGACAACAGCAATTGTCTACTCAGAGGCCTGCGACTGGTGATCCCATCAAGCCTTGCTCAACAAGCCATGGACCTCGCACACAGAGGACATCAAGGCATGGTAAAAACAAAGAGTCGGCTGAGGGCCAAAGTGTGGTTCCCAGGGATGGACCCACTGGTTTACCAAACAGCCAGAATGTGCTCATGGTGCCAGGCATCAGGCCAACCAGATCGCCCTCACCCCGTCATCACTGAAGATAACCTCCAACGGCCATGGGAGTGCGTGAGTGTTGACTTTGAACACCACCCAGATGGACGCTATGCCCTGCTGATCATCAATTACTACACAAAATACCCCGAAGTCGAGATTGTAGGAAGTCAGACAGCCACGTAAGTGATTACAAAACTCTAGAAAACCATTGCAACCCATGGAATATTCGAAGAGGTGAAGACAGACAACGGCCCACCTTTCCATGGGCAAGAGTTTGCAGACTATCTCAAGGCCTGGGGAATTCAACCCCGGAAAGTGACCCCGCGCTGGCCCCAAGCAAATGGGGAAGTAGAGAGGTTCATGTGCACTCTCAACAAAGTCATACGCATCGCACATGCGGATTAATCACCACTCGGGAGAGCCATATACAATTTTTTGAGAGAATACTGCCTGACGTCCCATCTCACGACCGAGGCAGCTCTGAGGCCAGCAAGCATGGGCCGAGCAGTAAGAAACATCATCCCGCATCACCCAAGCTGGACCCCGTCTCAGATTGACGCCGGAAAGGTCCTAGTCAACAGGACCAGTTCCAATGACCAAGCCAGCGCCGACCGACGAGCCCGAATGTCGGTCATTCAAGTAAGGGACAGAGTCTACGTCAAGGACCGGTACCCAGGGAGCAAGTTCCGGCTTCCATTTGAACATTAGCCATGGACAGTTATCCACTGAACCGGCACCATGATAACAGCCAGAAGAGAACCCGGAGAAATCACACGCAACATATCTTTCTTTAAAAAAGTACAGTACGGACCTCCGGACCGGCCGCTATTGTACAGTCTGGACTCCCGACCACGTCAACAGCCAGAGGAGGAGAGACCGGATGGTGACCAAGGGATGATCCCCTCGGAGAATCTGGACATGTCTGACCACGACACCCCTTTGCTGTTCGGAACGCCAGACAGAGCCCTGCCAAGTTCCCCAGCGCGATCTCCAGAGGGTGGGGTCTTGCAAGAAATGACCCCACCATTGGGGGACCACGCCAGACTTACCTGTGAGCAGCGAGGGGGTCCACGAACGCCGTTTCCACCGCCAGAGAGTCAACCAAGGCATTCTATCGCGTCGCCGCCCCGGGACCACAGTTCCCGGAAGCCTCAGCGGCGGCGCGCACCAGTGACCTCACACCAGCGCCCGGAGGCGCTTAAACCGGAGCAGAGGTCGGCGGAGCTTGGGGACCACGCCAGACTTACCTGTGAGCAGCGAGGGGGTCCACGAACGCCGTTTCCACCGCCAGAGAGTCAACCAAGGCATTCTATCGCGCCGCCGCCCCGGGACCACAGTTCCCGGAAGCCTCAGCGGCGGCGCGCACCAGTGACCTCACACCAGCGCCCGGAGGCGCTTAAACCGGAGCAGAGGTCGGCGGAGCTTGGGGACCACGCCAGACTTACCTGTGAGCAGCGAGGGGGTCCACGAACGCCGTTTCCACCGCCAGAGAGTCAACCAAGGCATTCTATCGCGCCGCCGCCCCGGGACCACAGTTCCCGGAAGCCTCAGCGGCGGCGCGCACCAGTGACCTCACACCAGCGCCCGGAGGCGCTTAAACCGGAGCAGAGGTCGGCGGAGCTTGGGGACCACGCCAGACTTACCTGTGAGCAGCGAGGGGGTCCACGAACGCCGTTTCCACCGCCAGAGAGTCAACCAAGGCATTCTATCGCGCCGCCGCCCCGGGACCACAGTTCCCGGAAGCCTCAGCGGCGGCGCGCACCAGTGACCTCACACCAGCGCCCGGAGGCGCTTAAACCGGAGCAGAGGTCCGCTCCGCGGGACGCGAGCGGGACGCCCGGGGCGAAGCCTGGGCAAAGGGCGGGCCCTCTACGGCCCTCATCGGCACGAGGAGGCAGGGGCAGGGCCCAACCCCCTGGTCCATCAGAGACGCGTCTGCAAGTAAGACTCTGTTGCTGTGTTGTTTGTGAACCGTGTGACATATAAATGGCGACTAAAAAGAAACCTGCTGCTCTGCCCGCAAATACCATGGATAATTATGTTGTGCAAACTGTAAAGAAAATAAATGAACAAAGGAGGGAATCACTTGGGCTAAGCCAGTCACCAGATTTGCGCAGGTTAAGCCCTACTTTACCTCTGTCAGCTGAGGATAGCCCCTTCGTGTTGGTGGAAAATAGGGTCTCACCAAATGTATCACCTATGATTGAGACTGATAGCCAGCCATTGATTACGCCAGCATCTCCTGTCACTCTGGATGTAGACTCTGATAATGTTATTGATTCAGACCCAGAAACTGTATCTGGTCCTGTGGAGGATGATCTACTACTGACTGAGCATACACCACGGCCTGTGCGCGCCTGTGTGAAGAATCAGCGGAAACAGGGCGGTCAAAGGCCAAGAGTGAAAAGGAAAAGAACATTATCCCCAGGCTCCTCTAGAGCTCCACAAAAGGCTGTAGGGGAAGGGACTATAAGAAACAGAGGAGATGACGAAATGTTTACTAAACTGCTCGAGGTTGTAGAGGGTAAACTTTTTGAAATTGTAAAACCTCTGATCTCTAAAATAGATAAATTACAGGCGGAAGTAAAAAGACTTGGAGGTGTGCAAACAAAGTTGACGGAGGAAATAGGTAGTCTTAATACTTTACTAATAACAAGAGATACTACCGAAGGGGTTAATCAAGCCGGGGAAGGGCCATCTGGTGTGCCGACTAATTTAGTCCATATGCCGGCCCCGAAAGTTAATCACAATATAGCAACTGCAGAAGGGCGTCCGTTGATAGAAAACTTACCCCAAGCACAAGTCCACGGAACAGACCCACTGCAGTTTATTGAGGAAGCCTCACCTGTCGTTCTGGTGTTAGCTAATGTACCCCTGTTGGATGACGGTATTACCGAGTCATCCAGCTCTCTGTGCAGTAAGGCCCTTCACTGGCTCTCTGGTAATATGAGGTTAGCGCCTGGTGGGTCACAGCAACTGGCGCATGATATCAAAGCAGTTAAACGTGTTCCCTGGATAGGGAATCGCCCCAAAAGATTTAAAGGGGACTGTGTGGTGGTAACATTTGCCCACCCCGATGTACTTCCTAATGTCCTAACACATATTCTCCCACCTCAGCGTAGAAGAGGTACAGTGGTACCCCTAACATTAAAATTCTTCTATGGGGAACAGCAAAATGTAACTCTACCAAAAACGCCAGCACTAGGATGGGATAACAACTTGAATACGCATAATCGCTGGGTATCCCCCCTAGTACCAAGCATGCTATTACACAATAGATATGATGCCTTGTCTGGTCTTAATAACTGCGATTGACAAGAGGTCAGACACGAGCTTGCTGAAGTGGGTGCAGGATTAGATTTACATCAGTCCCCAAACACTACTGGTAGTATACAGCCTAAGTATGTGGGTTCATCTTGCAATACCTTAGAGGGGGCATCAACAACTTGCCTTATTGCCAGTTGGAATATTGCAGGACTAGTTTCTAAATTAGAAGTATTAGGGTGGTTAGAATTTATTAGAACATTTGATATCTTATGTTTACAAGAGACCTGGTGCCTAAATTTTAAGGGCCTTGATGGTTTTGTAGCATACGAGTTACCAGCAATGGCAACTACCTCAGGGAGGGCCAAAGGTGGTTTGCTAATTCTGATCTCTGTGAAAATGCGAATTAGGGTGAAGGAGCATATCACTGTGGGCAACAATTCCCAACTGCTGTGGCTAACTGATGAGGCAGACAAAAACATTCTGTTGATTAATATGTATAATAATGTTTTTGATGCCAGCAGATACACGGTCATTTTAGAATTAGACATCGCAATCAAACAATTGATGAAAGCTTCTAATACAGTTTTTGAGTTCATATATGTTGGAGATTTTAACATTTCTGTTTGTCCTCTCTCTAACCAAAAGTTGTGTGGCACTTTGAACCGTGTTGGAGAGCCAGCTATGCATTTCCAACACAATACATATGGAGAAACTCTGAACTCCTTCCTACTAGACTATGATTTGGAGATCATAGAGATTGAGCAGGACGGGAAGGGTGATAGTTTGCCAACCTTTGTGGGGAGAGGGGCAAACACTGTAATTGATTTTATTTGCATGTCTTCCGAATTAGCTCATTTTAGCTCTGATGTCAAGGTTGTTGATTACATGGTCAGTGACCATAACTGTCTTGTTATTGAAACTAGGTTTTGGAAAGTTTGTATAATTCCAGATAGTAGCCCTATTATAAACATTGAGGTACATAGGCCGAATGGATTTAGAATAAGGTGGGCAGGGGATAAAGCAGAAGTAACTTCTAATTGCATTATCTCATGCTGCTTAAATGATATTACATCAATTATTGATGAGAAACCAAACCTGGAGGCCTGTATCCTTCACTTTACGAAAATCAATGTTTTTATTAGTGGTAAGTTTACTAGGTCGGCTGGAAATCCTAATAACAAAGCAAGGGGATGGTTTAATAATGCATGTACTGTGGCACTGAAGACACTAAAAAATGCATTATCCATTAAACCTAGAGACAAAACAGTCGTAGCTAAGCTTAGATCCGACTATAATTTAGCTCTTAAGCAAAGGAAAGCTGAATTACGTGAGGAAGCTTGGGAGCGACTGGATCTAGCGGCTGTATCGAACAATTGTACTCTTTTTTGGGCAGTAGTAAATAGCCCCCTTTTAAAAGATGATAAACCTCCCGTGTTAACCTCAAACGTGGGTAAGGAATCATGGGTACAGCACTTTTCTGGTATTTTTAACTCTGACATGGTAACGTTGCCGATAAGTTGCTCTTGGCCAGTACTTAACCTAGATATCACCTTACAGGAGGTCCTAAGTAGTATCAGGGCTAGTAAGGGTGGTAAGGCCCAGGGACCCGACGGTGTCCCAGTTGACATGTACAAATTTGCACCTGAGACTTGGGGGCCAGTACTAGTCAAAGTTTTTAACGCTGCTGTTCGCTATACTTTTCCGTGCACCTGGTCTGAATCCATAATAGTTCCGATTCATAAGAAAGGGGACCGAGGAAACGCTAAAAATTACCGGCCAATCTCATTGCTGGATTCGTCCGTCAAGATTATGAGCCGTGTACTCCTCGTCCGATTAGAAGAGTGGG
The DNA here is from genome assembly GCF_964263255.1 of Lissotriton vulgaris. Classification (NCBI taxonomy): domain Eukaryota; kingdom Metazoa; phylum Chordata; class Amphibia; order Caudata; family Salamandridae; genus Lissotriton; species Lissotriton vulgaris. The sequence continues at coordinate 1,457,790,170 of NC_141695.1, read as the reverse complement.
CAGAGTCTAACCAGATAATGACAGACTGCCAATACGGGTTCAGGAAAGGAAGAGGTTGCATTGAACAATGCTTAAACCTGGAACTCCTGATAGGGAAATACACCCGAGCTAAAAATGGTTCACTCTACCTCTGTTTCGCTGATTTGAGCAGCGCTTTTGACCTGGTGGATCACGCCATACTATGGACTACTTTGCTAGAAATGGGAGCACCTAGGGAAATCATATATTTTCTGGCCCGTTTATACGAGAGGCTTAGCTCGAGTGTCCGTTACGGGCCTTCGGGCGAATGCACAGACAAATTCAGGGTCAGGAGAGGTATTAGACAAGGGTGTGTTTTGGCACCCTTGCTTTTCACTCTGTTTATTAATGAAATAGACTCGATCTTAAAGAAGGCACCAGCGGACGCCCCTAGAGTAAACACAAGTACCATCCCCGTGTTACTCTATGCGGACGACGCTGTGTTGCTCTCTAGGACCCCCCGGGGTCTACAGCTTTTGATGGATAAATTTGTGGCCTTTATTGAAAACAGAAAGCTGGTCATTAATAAGAGTAAGACATATGTGATGGAGTGTGGAGCTAGTAAAGTCAAAACTAAAAAGCCCTATAGGTATCTCATCGATGGCCAAGTGGTGCAGTGTGTGGAAAATTTCTGCTACCTAGGGGTTAACTTTTCCAAAAATGGCCGCTGGGACGTCGAGCACAAGGTGGTGCGCGACAAAATGATCAGGAGTGCCAATGGAATATTTGCTTTTGCAAGTAAATTAGGTAGTAGAAGATCTAAAGCAATGCTTAAGATTTTTGAAGCTAGGTGTCTCTCTGCTGCCCTCTACGGAGCAGGGGTATGGGGGGTTTCCAGGGCAGAATCTCTACAGGTAGAAGAGAATACATTTCTGAAAAAATTACTGTGTCTCCCGACCTCTACTGCTAATAGTTTGGTCCATAAAGAATTAGGACTATGTCATCTAAATGATCTATTATTATTGAGACCTCTGATGTTGTGGCGTTCGGTCTGGATGAAAGACGAAACCTCATTTAATAGGGCCATCATTGAGGATTGTCTACGTCTAGACTATTTTCTCAAAATCCCATGGATTAAATACATAATTGAATCCTTTTCTAATGTGTTCGGGTTTAACGTTACATTAGATCACTGTTCTGCTTCGGATCTCTCTAAAGAGAGTCTGAAATCAATTTTCCTAAATCATTGTGCAGAAAGACGAGCCACGGATGATCTTAAACTTTCCACCTGTGTACGTTATAACCTTTTGAACGAATTTGTGGGCCTACATCCTTACCTCCTCCAGGTAACTAAAGGGCAACACCGGTTTGTTCTCACCAGGATGAGGATGGGTACGGTCCACCTATTGGTTGCATTCCCTGAGATTAAAATGCGCCCCACAGGTCCATGTCGGTGCGACAACACTTCAGAACAAAGCACAGAGCACTTTCTACTTATATGTAACCTGTATAGTGAATGTCGCAAACTCTTTTTAAAACCTTTATTTATCAAATTTGGAGCTAGAACTGTTAAAGCGGCAATGAAATTACTTTTTAACTTGCATCATCCTGACATCTGTTTTTATACGGCTAGTTATCTACTTAGGGCCATCAGCTATAGGAAAAGCATGATTTTTAAAAAAAACAAATATAAATTTTTTTATAACATCTTATTTATTCTAAATCTTTTTAAGTGCGTTACTCGATTTGTTATATGTACCATACTGTATTTTTTTAGCGGATTGCGATTGTCACGAATATTTTTCTTTTAACATGTTTTGTATGTATGCACTTTTATGGACATGATTTACATGTTTCCGAATAAAGTTTATTGAATTGAATTGACCCCACCATTGCCATCCTCACTAGAAGAACACTCCAGATATGGCATGAGAAGCAATCCGGCCCCATCCTTCCGCCTGGCTGGGTTCATGGTGTGATGAACCAAGGACTGGACTCTCAAGGTAACCAGTAAAAGATCTACATATTCAGTGTTTTGTTTGTTGTTTGATAAAGGTTGGAAGGAATGTAGTGTCCTCCGGCCGGAAAGCGTTGCAGTCTACCCACGCTTAGAGACATCGCACTGACCCGTGTCGTAATGCGCCTGAGGTACTGGGTTTTTAGGAACCCGGCGGTGCCAGGGGGAACACCCAGAGACCTCTTGAGTTCTTCCTGTTCTGGACCACAGAAACACAGAGTCTTCTAGGTGATGTCAAGGATCGAGTTTTATTGGCTGCAACCAAGTAACAAGCGTCCTAGAAGTACAACAGCACGGTGTGTATATTCTCAGGAGACTGTTCGTTTTTACAGAACCAGCCTTCTCCTTTTATACAAAAATATCAGCTTCAGGCAAGAATTCTTTGGTTTACAGTATGGTCATATACATATTTTCACAACAATGAAAAAGCAAAGTCATGATGGCAAGCCCACATTCTCGTATGTCCAGTTTGTGATAGATGACCCAGCCAGGCCCAGAACTTCCATCAGATATCGATGAAACCCCATTAAATTCGGGCACCTCCTCCTTGTAAAACTAGCCATAAAGAAGAAACAGAGACAGGTGTGTGTATGATAAAGCGTGGTTTGTATGCGGTAAACGGTTTATGACATGTTGCACCTTGATGCTAATCTCGCTCGGCCATTGGGTTGGGGACTGCCCGAACAGGTTTGGCTGGAGGCAGTGGAGGCAGCTCGCCCAGGTCACAGAGGAGTCAGGAAAGGTGGACGTGTCCTTTCAGCTCGAGTTCGGCTTTGGTCAATTGACTATGTAAGGGCAACCACAAGATGGATGCCGCTCACAAAATGGAACCCGAGGGTTCAAGACAGAAAGTACTATTTTAAGGTGATTGCATCGCTCGATCACGACGCAAATGCATTGGTATAATGTCCTAGTCATTACCGGTCTGCCGATACCAAATTCGTCATGATTCGATGATATTTTTCTGACACGAGTGTTGGGCTTCGGTACCATATTATAGCAGGGTCGAGAATTTTCAGAACCACAGACCCCCCTTTTGCCCTTATATAGGCAATAACTCATGCTAATCTGAGTCCAAATCTGTATTCATGAAGTCATTGAGATGCTGCTGTAGCATCATCCTGTGGCTCAGTTCATCCCTTGACACAGGCTTCCTTACACATGATGCAGCACAGAGGCCACATATTGCAGGAGCGCACTGTACACACAGGTAGAACAGGAACAGAATGGCTAAGATCATTCCAATGAATATCAGAGTTTTCCATCCCCAGGCAGATATCAGTTCCCAGAACCACCCCAGCAAGGACCAGTCCCCTTTATCCACGTGAATGGAATCAGAGATCTTGTGCAGTTTGGAGATGGCCTGGTATACTGTCGGAGCATTATCTGGGATAAAAATGCAGCAACTGGATTGGATCACTTTACATACCCCACCACGGTCTGCAAGTATGACATCTAGGGCAACCCTATTTTGAAGAGTCATAAGGCGGTCCGACTGGAGCTCCGCAGTCAAGTTACTAAGGGCACCAGCCGTTTCAATCACGGCGGATTCAACTACCCTCGTCAATTGGCGACTGTTCCTGCTGTTCACCATAGGCCCGCAAAACGGCAGAAAACCTTTTGCGAAATCTCCAAACTCCTGTTCCGCAGTGTCGTCTTTACTCACGACACCCCTAACTGTCCTTGTCCGATGGTAGTCTGCCTCGGCCGTGTAGGTGGGTGGCAACAGGAACGAGATAAAACATGTGCCCGAGAAGTCAGGGGGCAACCATGTATATGCTCGATCGTGGCAGACGAAGTAGGTACCCTTAGCTGCTAGTAATGAAGGGGAGGTCTGAGACGAGAAAACGTAAGTTTCAGTACAGACACTCTTCCCTAACTGAGCTCTAGAGTTTTTGCCATTTCCCTGCAGACATAGGTGACCTTGATGAGGTACTATCCAGATTGGGGAGGATTTCTTTGCTTTCTGGCTCTCACTCAAGGAAATGCCATACTTAGTTATGTTCCATCTACTGTACACTGTAAACTCATCTTTGGGAATCATTCGATATGTGTCAATATCCCTGCTCATATTTCTGATTCCTGCCACTAGTGCCTTGTTGCTTGAATTTCTTCCTGTGGGACGTGGGGGATACGGTTCTATGGCAAACAGGAACATTGTCTGGAAAGCCCACAGAGAACCATCGTAGCTGAATGGCAGGACAAAATACGGGATACCCTCATCTGTTGTGTGTGGCATAAGTCCACATACCCAACAATTTGTGGTGTTCATTACAGACTGGTGCTGGTGTAGGAGCTGGACGAATGAATTATTTACAAATTCTACTCTTCCGGCAGACTGGTGTTCAGGTAGAGGGTGAAAGGAGTGCGGGGAAACAGTAGGAGGAGGTGTGGGCTGTGTGTCGTGTGCAAATGAGACTTGAAAGGTGAACAAAGCATAGCCCACCAAAAACATCATTATGCTACACAACATTAAAATGCATATTATTAAAAATTGTTTTCTTGCCATCACAGTGCATATTGTCTTTTCAAAGTTCGCTGATCTAGCAGGTCTCTCCATCTTGGGAAACTCCATCCTCTAAGTTGCTGCCCGCAGTGGGAGATTGATTCTGCTAAGGAGTGCTTCTGTCAATCCTAGGGTAACTCCCTTGAACCAACAGAACTGTCGATCTAACCATCTACAGCTGCACTCCAAAGACTGTGGCAACCGCGACCCTAGCAGTAGAACCGGATGGCGGTTCGAAAATCAAAAATGAGCAAGTTTTCCTGGATGAGAGAGCTGCACAATCAAAAAGAAAAAGCTTATTTATTTGTCCATAGTCATAGGTCTTGGCCTCAAGTTAATAGCGGTTTCGACCAGGTGCTGTATGGTCGACAAACAGGAGTTCAGGCTCAGTAGTGTCCAATCGAATTGACGGTGGCACAGATCCTTGCAGAATGTTATCGCTTTCCTTTAGTAGTTCCTTTCAAACGTGCATTACTGAAGGGTAAGAAGCGAGGCACAGTCTCAGCCTCAGAGTCAGCAATTCCCTCCTGGACCCACCGGTCATAAGGAAGGGGTAACGGGACCCTTTTGCAGTGGGCGCCGTGCATCCAGTTCTTCTTGCCGTGGACACGTACTGCAGAGCGGGTAGCCAGCAACACTTCGAAGGGTCCGGACCAGCGGGGCTGCTCGTTCTTGGTTCGCTGGAAGTTTCGCACCAGGACCCAGGTGCCAGGTTCAATTGCGTGGCCTGGATCATGAGACGCTGGCGGGGAGGAACTGTGAACCTGTTGGTGTAAAACACGCATTTTAGTTGTCAATTCGTACAAATAGTCAAGCAGTACAGGATGCTCTATTTCACTGATCTTTGTGGGCCCTGGCACTCCCCATATGTTGACCGGGCGGCCAAACACGATTTCGTATGGACTAAGTCCCACTCTAGAGTGGACTGTCATTCTGGTAGATAGGAGTGCCAAAGGCAGGGCGTCAGGCCATTTGAGACCTGTGCTTGCATGAATCTTGGCCAGTTTCAACTTAAGAGTGCCGTTATAGCACTCTACTAATCCAGCTGATTGGGGGTGATTTGCAGGTGGAACTTCTGGTGTATGCCTAGACTCTCACACACTCTCTTCATCACTCGTCCCACGAATTCACTCCCATTATCACTCCAGAACATTCTCGGCATTCCAAACCTAGGGAAGAATTCTTTGACAAGGGCTTTGGCTGTGGACAAGGCAGTATTGTCCTTAAGGGGATACGCTTCCACCCATCTGGAAAAGGCACAAAAAACAACGAGTACGTATTTCAGATTGTTGCACCTCTCCATGTGGATGAAATCTAGCTGCAAAACCTCGAACGGATACGTTGGAGGCGCAAAATGACCAGCTGGAGTTGGAGTTCCCTTACCAGGATTGTACTTCAAACCCACCATACAGTTCTTGACCACATTCTCTGCAAATTTAGGGATTCCACTATTCTGCCATACTGGAGCCAACAACTTACAGATCCCTTTCACACTAATGTGAGCCATCCCATGAGCCATTGTCACCACTGCAAGCACATACGCATCGGGTAACAGCCATCTCTGATGCTCTGACAATTCAATCCAACAACCATTCGCATCCAATTTACCCTTGCTTTCTCTCCATTCATTCACCTCTTTCTCTGTGGCTTCGGCTTGGATGGACTTCACACTCTCAATCGTGTCTTCACACATACCCACATCACCAATCCATCTCGCAGGACCTGCAACGTACATTCGACTCATCACGTTCCTTGCAGTCTCTTTTGCAACTTCATCTGCAAACGCATTCCCACGACCAACATCATCTTGAATCTTTCTGTGTGCACTGCATTTCACAATCGCAACTTGTAGTGGCAAGGTCAGTGACTCGAGAAGCTCATTTACTAACTGACCATGTTGGATTTTTGCACAATGCAACGTCAGGAACCCACGTTCACGCCACAATCGTCCAAAACTGTGAGCCACACCAAAGGCGTATTGGCTGTCTGTGTACACATTCACTCGTTTTCCTTTTGCCAACACACACGCTCTTGTAAGTGCAATCAACTCTGCTGCTTGAGCAGAATTATGTGGGATACGTGCAGTTTCTACAATCGTATGCAATGTTGTCACAGCATATGCTGCAGTCGTATCACCATTCGGCAACTTGAAGCACGAACCATCAACCCATAAGGCATCATTACATTCAGGAAGGGGAGTATCCTGTAGATCTACTCTCCCTTTTGTCTCTTCTTCTGTCCTAAAACAGCAGTCATGTTGTTCGACCTCATCTGTCTCTACTGGAATGGGCAATAACGTGGCTGGGTTGAGTGTATCACACCTCTTTATGTGTATGTGACTCGCTAACAGTGTCAGCTCATAACTTGACAATCGAGCACTAGTTAAGTGCTGTGTCCTTGTTCTGTTTAGCAAGATGTCTACTGCATGTGGGACCATAACGATCAGAGTGTTATTCATTACTAACCCAGCAGACTGTCGAATACAGACAGCTGCTGCCGCAGTGGCCCTCAAACAACTTGGCAATGCCTTGGCTACGGGATCTAGAGTTGCTGAAAAGTACGCGCATGGACGCTGTTTGTCCCCAAAGGACTGTGTCAGGACTGATAATGTGCAACCTTCCTTCTCATGGACATATAACGTGAAAGGCTTACTGTAGTCGGGGTTACCCAACACAGGAGCCGAACACAATGCATCACGCAATTCATGAAAACTCTTTTGACAATCTTCAGACCATGGAATGGGCTTCGGGGTATCCTTTCAAGTTAATGCCACCAAAGGTTTGGCCAACAAGGAGAAATTCGGTATCCATTGTCTGCAATACGATGTAATGCCCAAGAAAGCACGCACTTCTCTCTGTGTCCTTGGTACACTCATTCTTGCAATTGCCTGTATTCTTTCTGGGGTCAGTTTCCTTCCCTCCTTCGATAAGATGTGACCTAAGTAGGTCACTTCTTGTCGACAAAATTGCAGTTTTGAAAGAGAGACTTTGTGCTTCATATCGCATAAATGACGCAACAATGACAAAGTGGCTTGCTTGCAAATCTCCTCAGTATCTGCAGCGACCAGCAAATCGTCTATGTACTGAATAAGAGTCACACCATCAGGTAGAACAATCGTGTCAAGCTGTGATTTTAGAGCCTGACTAAATATAGATGGACTTTCACAGTAGCCCTGAGGAGCGCGTTTGAAGCGGGAGCTTCGTCCTCCTAAATTGAAGCCAAAAATATCTCTGCTCTCCTCGGCAATCGGGATGCTGAAGAAAGCATTCTTCAAGTCAATCACTGTGAACCAAGCGGCTGAAGCCGGAACCATAGTCAATAGGGCAGTGATATCAGGAACAACTGGAAACTGTGGCACAACAATCTTGTTCACTTCTCTAAGATCGATCACAAATCTATAGACAGATGGTTGTGAAGGATCAGTACGCTTTAAAACTGGCAGAACTGTTACAAATGTTGCCTGTTGTCTCTTCAATGACATCTTTCTCAATCAGATCGTAAATGATCGCTAACAACGCCTTTTTGCCTTCGCTAGAGATTTTGTATTGGGGAATACGTGGCAACCTAACATTGGCTCTCAATGTTATAACATATGGCGCTATTTCCAAAAGACCCACATCATTAGAACCAGTAGCCCAAAGTATATCTGGAAGAGATGACAATTCTGTTGGAATATTTTCCCTTGACAAATACATTGGAGAAACCACTTTCTTACCTAGTGTAAGTTGTACTCCCGAAGGAGAACAGTGCAAAGTCGCATATAGTCTCTTTAGCAGATCTAATCCCAACAAGTTTTCACCACAACCTGTTGTAAGAATGAGGGGTGCTTCCAATTCGCATGGCCCAACAGAAAGGGACATAGGACATGAAATCGGGTTCCGAACCGGGGCGCCAGAAAAACCTACTGAAACATTCATTTCGCCAGACAAAGGTGCGCCAGGAAGTTTTGAGTGCATAATAGAACTCTTTGTGGCACCAGTATCCAGCAGAAAAGGCTCTGACACACCTGATGTAATCACCTCAACATAAGGTCCATTCTGATCTACTGGAACTGAAACAACTCCCTCTCTTTGTCCATGGCTGTCCTAGCAATCATTACCCTCATTCTCGTTTTCTGCATAGTAGTCATCAGCATAATACTGAGCTGTCCTAGAAGACGCATTATTCTGTTGGTCAAAACTGTTCATAGATTTCTGAGGCGGAAAAGAAGGAGCAGTCTGGGGGAAGTTTCCACGACCCCTACCCCTAGGAGCCTGTTGAACACCTCGCCCTCTTGCTCCAGAAACACCATTCATACGCCGTAATAAAGCTGGACAACTATTCTTGAAATGACCCTCTTCCTTGCAATACGCACACTGATTTGGACCATACGGTAAACGCTGTTGAGAACACTCGTTTCTTTGCGAGTTTCTCGAATACTGCTGAGGTTGCTGATAATCGTGCTGACTAGCAGTACGAGGCGTATAAGCTTGCTGGAGAAGAACTTTAATTTTCAATTCTTTAGTCTTTTTGTCTGCCTTCTCTAGCTCGTCTTCGCGCCTATTTTCATAGTACTGGGCTGTGGCTAGTATCTGCGCTGACGTGGAAACAGCCCAAGCACTCTCTGAATCTTTCAACTTATTGCATAGTTCAGGAAGCAAATTATGTACAAACTTGTCTACAAACAATCTTTGGCCACCCTCGGTAGCCATATCCTGACTACTATGAACGACGAAAGTCTCTTCAAACCTCGTGAAAAAGTCAGACACATTTTCATCTTTCTTCTGCTTGCACGCAGACAACTTGTCCCAATTCACACGCAATTCGGGCATTAAAGTCTTCATATACGTGATAATTCTACCAGGAAGTTCTGCTACCAAAGGCTCCGGCTTAGAGCCACCAACTTGTCTAGCATCAGCAGCGGTAATAATAACCCATGTATCACCTAACTCTTGATCATGATCTGCATGACAAATCTTTCCCCATAAAGGCTGTGGAACAACATTTCCAAACAACATGTCTACATCCGCTAAATTCATGATACAGGAGCTGGCAGTCTGTGATAACTCTTTATAATACCCTGCAGGATTTTTGCGGGGATCAGGCAATGTCTGCTTGAGTGCTAAAACTTCAGATCTTTTCCAGGGAACATGTACCCAAACACGTTGGAAATGCGGCGGAATTGCTGGATTCGCATTTGCATCACCTTCCCTCCAAACTGGAGGAACTTCTCTCATGGGATACTGTCGCGCTTTCTTCCTACCTGGCATGTCATGCTCATACAGTGATCTAGAATTTCTTTCCCTACTCCTATATGACAATAACATCTCAATTGCTTGTTCAACATCGGCACCTACAATCATGCCTTCTGCGAACTTGAACCGTACACGGAATAATTCATTCATGTCATATTCTGGATCATTTCCCTTCAAATCTTCACGGAGATATACGCACATCTGTTCAAATACATATCTCTGTGTAGATGCTTCCCACTGACGGAAGACTTCCATAATGGACTGAACATCGTACTTTACAGTATCAGTAACCCATTTACATGCTAACTCATTCAGCACTTCTCTCTTGTGATAGTCAGGCAGTCGACTCCACAACTGTCTACGTTCTGTATTAGGGGTCGTCTTAGGCGACCCAAAGAAAGGTGAGAAAAGACCAGTGACAGTGTTTGTCACTCTCTGTCGAACAGAAGGAGAAACTGGCGGAAAGGCAGATACGTCAGAAAAGACAGGCTGATGTAGAGCAGAAGTCGAGGCAGTAGCAGAAAGAGTATTAGGATAAGCAATTGGAGTAGTTGGTGAAGTCGTAGAGAAAGCAGATGGAGTATGTGGCAAAGGCGGCGGCCCTTGAGAGGGCTGCGCCCGAGGAGTAGAAACCAGCTGAAGAGGAGCTGGTGCTTGTGGAAGAACTGGTGTTTGTGCGGCGGGGCGTGGTATAACAAAGCGTTGCGGGGGTGCAGTAGCATTTTGTGCATAGGGAGGTTGTGAACTCAGTAAGTGGGACATTAAAGGATCCTTCTCAGGTGTCCCTTTTGATCCCTGTCCTTTACGTGGTAACACTGGGTAGCATATATCTACTGCTAACTTCCTACTTCTAAGCGTTTGTTCATTCTCTTGCTCTTCCTCATTATCCCTGTATGCAACGGCAGCTTGTACCATTGACATACCTCTTTTGTTTTTCTTCGCCAATTTCATTTCTTTCTGTTTGGCTTCCTTGCGCCATAGGCGAAAGGAGTCAAACATCGCTGGCCGGGCTTTCTTCTTGAATAGTTTCAGCTTTAGATTATCTAGGATTTCTGTGTCAAAGCTACCATATTGTGGCCATTTTAAGACACCATCATTTCTGGTGTATCGGATCCACACTTCATTATATGTGATAGGGCCTACGCCGTGCTTCACATAGAGCTCATATGTTGGAGTTCCAATCGGAGGAACCTGACACGAATCCTCTGATCGGGAGTCCCTATTACAACCAAGACAAAACAAGTTTCCAAGTCTGCTAAGACCAGGCATCTTCGCTCACTAGTCTAGCTTCAAACGATTATTGAATACGATATTCTTGTGAATACACAAGTCCCTTGGTTTTGGCGCTTGCAAGTTCCAAACAAAGCGTATCTCACGGATACCAAAACTAAGAATCAAACTAAGGACTGGGAGACGCTCCACCTATACTTAACTGAAGTATCGATGATCGATGACGTCACTTGAAGACTCGTCTATCGTTTCGCTCTACCAAGTATCGATGGGTCCAAAACAGGACGATAGTCAGGGCAGCAGTCCTTCGTAGCCGTCGGGACGCGGGGAACCTCGCAGCAAAGACCTTCGGAACCACTTCGACATACAGGGGTCGCTGAAGTGGCTGGCCGTCCTTTGGAATTTTTACACGAAGCTCCTCACGAACATATGGCTTGGACCGACACCGCTTGATACCGCCCCACGTTGGGCGCCAACTGAGGTACCAGGTTTTTAGGAACCCGGCGGTGCCAGGGGGAACACCCAGAGACCTCTTGAGTTCTTCCTGTTCTGGACCACAGAAACACAGAGTCTTCTAGGTGATGTCAAGGATCGAGTTTTATTGGCTGCAACCAAGTAACAAGCGTCCTAGAAGTACAACAGCACAGTGTGTATATTCTCAGGAGACTGTTCGTTTTTACAGAACCAGCCTTCTCCTTTTATACAAAAATATCAGCTTCAGGCAAGAATTCTTTGGTTTACAGTATGGTCATATACATATTTTCACAACAATGAAAAAGCAAAGTCATGATGGCAAGCCCACATTCTTGTATGTCCAGTTTGTGATAGATGACCCAGCCAGGCCCAGAACTTCCATCAGATATCAATGAAACCCCATTAAATTCGGGCACCTCCTCCTTGTAAAACTAGCCATAAAGAAGAAACAGAGACAGGTGTGTGTATGATAAAGTGTGGTTTGTATGCGGTAAACGGTTTATGAAATGTTGCACCTTGATGCTAATCTCGCTCGGCCATTGGGTTGGGGACTGCCCGAACAGGTTTGGCTGGAGGCAGTGGAGGCAGCTCGCCCAGGTCACAGAGGAGTCAGGAAAGGTGGACGTGTCCTTTCAGCTCGAGTTCGGCCTTGGTCAATTGACTATGTAAGGGCAACCACAAGATGGATGCCGCTCACAAAATGGAACCCGAGGGTTCAAGACAGAAAGTACTATTTTAAGGTGATTGCATCGCTCGATCACGACGCAAATGCATAGGTATAATGTCCTAGTCATTACCGGTCTGCCGATACCAAATTTGTCATGATTCGATGATATTTTTCTGACACGAGTGTTGGGCTTCGGTACCATATTATAGCAGGGTCCAGAATTTTCAGAACCACACGCCGGCTATAAAGGGGCGTGGCCCAGTTCAGGCAGTCGGGGCCACGCAGATATAAACTTAATGAGTGTCCCGTGTTTTTTGCGGCTACAGCGCTAATTAAATGCACGCGCGCGCCACACATCACATCCCCCTCCAACCGCAGTGCTCCGGGTAGCTTGTGCGCGCTGCTCACTGGACAGTTGTAGCAGTAGGCGCACTTGTAGTCGGGGCATGTGGCCACTAGCACCTCCCCAGGTCAACAGCCATTTTCGCATGCCCTTGTTGAACACAAGGTCCTGTCCTCGCTAGTAAGCAGGGAGCGCACCGGTGGCTGTCCCACCAAGGCACCAGTCCTGTCCGGCTACTTTATAGTGCTGTCTTTTCTTATCTGCAGCCTTTCAATATGTGTACACTTTATGGTGCCACTGGAGCTCAAGCAGGGGTCTACTGATGCCCTCTATCATGGCGTGCATTTAGTAGTCCCCCTGAGGGCACAAGCAGGCTCCCACTTCAGTGCAGACCAGACAACTACACGCCCCTGCCCCAGCCCGAGTGGCCTGCCTGAATTTGCCTGCAAGAGTGGAACCAAAGAGTAGGAGGAGTTGGCGCCGCTCCTAGATCTATGACTTAGAAACTTCTGTGGCTATGGCCCTAAGAGGTACAGGGATTGGAAGGGAGGTTCCTCTGAAGCTGTCCCACACCCCTTTATGGGTGGCTCTGTGCTTGCCTGAGTTAGAAATCGCAAGCCCATGCCTCATTGGAGCACTGTTTACCCTTCTGCTGTGTCACTGGGGTCATACCCTGAACACGGGAGGGCCAGTTCCGCACAAAGAGGGTGGGATTGCATGAGTTAATGTATACCCGTTTGCTGTGTAACCCAGCACTATGTTTGCTTTTATGTTCCATATTTCAGAGGAGCTATGAAGGGCGGTGGAATCTTCATGCCCCTCTCTTCACTGCTTTGTGGGAATTGTTGAAACAATAAGCCAAGAGCTTTGTGTATTTTAAAAAATGAAGTCTGAGTGCTCCAGTAAACTCAGCTCCGCGGGTGGGAGGTGGAGTTTTTGTTGAACGCCATGCTCCAAGCGGAACAGAATTTACCACCCACCCCTGCTCCCTACACACAATTGAAATCCAAAGGCGGTGCCCATATGTAAGAGCTGGCCCGCCCAAAGCCAGGTCAGCATGCTAGTTGTTCTAGCACAAATAGGATAAAAACTGTATGCTGACGCAACCGAGCACATTGGGAGTGGGTTTCTTGGGGCCATATGTATCAAGGCCAAATGGGTTCGCAGGCGTTTGCAAACTCATTTTCGCAAAATGGTATGTATGAAGGACTTTGGGTGCAAAATAAGGAATTGCAAAATGTGCGATTCCTTATTTTGCGATTGCATTTAAGGAAACGCAAATTTTTCGATTCCTTAAATGCAATGTATTAAGCAAAAAAAAAATCCAAAATGCCCTTAAGGAATAGCAAATTACCACCACCTTGTAGTTGGTGGTAAGTTGTGATTTCCTTGAAAAATGCACATTTCAGCATTTTTCAAAGTGCCATGTGACGCGCATACTTGCCCTTAGGGCACGTATGTGCACCACATGTGCACCCATACTTATTTCAGGGGTGCAACAGGGTGTCCTTTCGACACCCCTGCACCCGTGAAATTATTCTCAATTTGCGATTAGCAAATTGCGAATCGCAAATTGAGAAAAAATTTCCATTCCTACCTATGGGCCAGGAGGCCCATAGAAATGAATGGGAAAGTATTCCTTAATTGTGAATTCGCAATTAAGGAATATCAAGAAATCGCTAAAAAGTTGCAATTCTCTTGATACATACCAATTAGAGATTCTGAAATAGCGATTTCTTAAAAATCGCTATTACAGAATCGCTAATTGGTATCTTGATACATATGGCCCTAACTCTGCTTTCTGCTTGTGGTTCAGAACAGCATTCAACGAAGGAACTAGGAAAGCACTTTCCAATTGTTTTGAAAGAAGGCATTTTTAATTGTTTTAATTTACTTTAATTGGCATTCTGTACCTCGCAATTTAACGAAGGGGGTCCAGTCTTCCAGACTGCCTCTGCAGTGCTCTCCACGACGACCTGCGGTGCCCGTATGTAAGAGTGGATCTACCCATAGCAAGGCCGGTGTGCTGGTTGTTCTAGTGCAAACGCGATAAAAACAATATGCTGGTGCGACGTCGCAGCTTGGGAGTGGGTTTCTAACTCTGCTATCTGCTTGTGGTTCGGAAAAGCATTGAACACAAAAATTGGGAAAGCACTTTATAATTGGTTTGAAAGAAGTCATTTTTAATTGTTTTTATCTACTTTAATTGGCATTCTGCAACTCGTACTTTACTCAATGGGACCCAGTCTTCCAGACTGCCTCTGCGGTGCTCTCTGCGATGCCCTGCGGTGCCTGTATGTAAAAGCGGGCCCACCCACAGCAAGGTCAGTGTACTAGTTATTCTAGCGCAAACAGGATTACAAGAGCATGCTGACACGACCCCTGCCTCTTTTTCCCGCCAGACCTACACCAGGGAGCAGATAATGGCACTGAATAAAGGTAGGCACTGTAATGCTGTCACTCGGGTTGGGAGAAGGTATCGGATTCCATTTCATGGTACTGCAGGTGATTTTTGTTTTTTGTTTTTTTAAGTTTCAAAAACCTTTATTGTTTGTTTGTAAAGCTTTTATTTCGACATTTTTGTCATAAAGCCATAAAAACATTTTTAAAATACATTCACTTACAAAAAGTAGAAGAAAGCATAATTTCCAAAAATACAATAACTACATCTATGGTGCACAAAAGCAGCGTCATAAAGGGATATATACAATTTGTGTGGAAATACATTACTAATTCATTATAAGTATTTGCATACAAAATACAATTTGATACAATTTAATAGTCAGTTTCAGAACCGAATTTAAAAGCCTATCTACATTGTATAAATAATTAAAATGCCAGTAAGTTAAAAGCATATTTTTACTTAATTGTACATTTAAGAAATTCCTTATAAGAATCAGGGCTGTGGGGTATCAAACCCTATATTTTAACCCCAAGTTTCTTCCTAATCAATCAGACACTAAGGAGATACCTACTGACTCCAAAAGCTACCAGCTGAGAGGTTGTGGATTTAAGTATCCTCTCTGCCTCTTTGTAAGATATTATGCCCAAATTTTTACAAAGTGGTTTGATCCATTTCATACCTGGGTGTTTGTACACCAGACAAAAGAAGAGAATATGGGCCTCATCTTCTTTATGTTTGAGTTCACACAATTTACAATTATACAACTCGTTTCCCGTGCTTTGTCCCCATCTGCAGGTATTTACATTTATTTGTAAGACACCATACCTATATTGTAGGTAGACAGTTTTGGCCAAAGGTGGCTCAATTTCGTCCATAAACTGCTCAAACATGGACATATCCTTAAATTGTATAAACTTCAGAGTTAAGGAGCCAGTACCACGTTCATGTAAGTATGCATTGTTAACATAGGACCAAAAAGTAGCTTTTACATGTTCTTTACAATTAGTTGACAGTACAAGTGGGTTACTCCAAAAGTGTGATAGACCTATTTTTGTGAACCAAGTGGATATATGTCTCAGCCATTTGATTGAATTAAATATATCCAGTTCCATAATTTCTAGTAATCCAAGTCTATAATCAGCGAGTTCCGGGGTAGACCATAATCTAACCCAATAAATGAGTGGCCTTAGGCAACATAATAAGTCTGTGCGTTTTACATTAATGCCAGGTAAACAGGCGTTAAGGGCGTTCTTAAGGGTAATCTCAATAAGCGCCTAAAAAACGCGTTCTCATCAGTATCAAAGGTCTTATTTGAGTGTGGCCCCCATATCTCTGCCCCATAAAGGGCTGCTGATTGAGCTTTGGCTTTAAATACTTCCATCGCCTTTATTGTATATAAAGCACAGTACATCAGTGCAATGAATTCGACCATTACAATGTCAAATAATTATACACATAAACAGCACCTTCCCGTGTATGGTAGCATACGGTTTGTCAAAGAGGAACTGAAATGTAAAGAACCCCTTCGCTCCCTCGCTCTAAACATTTTATGCATTACGTCGAAGTAAGTCCTTGATATCAAGCATTCAGCAAAAGTAATTATTGTGACACGGTCATTTCAACATGTATAACAAGTACAATATGAGATACCTATGGTTCTGGTAGCACTCAATGGGCCCATAATGCCTCTCAGTGGGGTCTCAGCCCTCAGACCAGACTTATGCCTATCAATGTTTAAGGCGCCACCTCTAATAAGACATGTGTATTCAGGTCATTCTGGACGAGTGGTGGCTCGTTCATTGTCACAACGATGCAGTGTTAAGTTGTAATATGGGGGTCTCTATTGCCAACCTGTCCCGCTCCCTCCAGTTCCTCCTCCTCGCTCACCTGTTGTCGAAGGAGATAGGACATTAAAGGGCCCCAGATATCTTTCGGCAGTGATCTCAGTGGTAGGAGTTCCGCATATGTGTGTAACTGCTCCTACCAAGTGGTCATGGTCAATATCCAAACCTTGAACTTGGGGGCACGCCCCCTCCCCCATCTGCACGCCACCAGTCGCTTAGCTAATAATAAACGCATTGCCAAAAACTTTTTATGCACAGTCACAGTGTTTTGCGTCAATTCCAGTAGCGCCAGTAATGGGCACGGAGCTATTGCAGTTCCCAACATATCCGAAAGGCCTGCAAAGACCAGTGCCCAATAGTCAGCAACCTTGGGGCAGGTCCATGCTAGGTGAATGAAATCCGCCCCCTCCGTACCACAGCGGTTGCAGCGATCCGTATCTCGAAGGTGGAACCTACGTAATTTAACAGGGGTGTAATAAAGGCGGTGCAAGAATTTGTAATGTATGAGACGCAGTCAGTGATTACTCGTGATTGCGTTTGTTTGTGTACAACTAGTTTCCCATTGCTCATCCGTTAGTGGTGTGTTGAGATCCTTATCCCAATCTACCCGAGCGTGCAAAGAGGCTGTCAGTGGCATGCTTTGTTTATGTTTATAAAGTAGCGATACAACATGATGTGGGGCCTCTGCTTGTAACATAGCAGGTAGGGGCGCAAGGGTTTCAGGCTCATCCAGAAATGAGGGGGTAATAGCTCGGACGCTTTGCCGGAGCCGGGTGTATAAGAAGGCGTCCATTATGGTAGGTGTGCGTCCCCCAAAGAATTGTTCAATGGTGCGAAACTGGCCCTGTACATACAAGTCTCCCCATGTACGGTACGCGAGCCCCAGTAGCATTTTGTGACAGATCTCCTCGCAGGTGACCTGCAGCCGTGGATCATTTAGTAGGGGAGACGCATCGACCCTGCCACCAGTTCTTGTTTGGGGAGAGCGGGGGACGCAGCAAGACTACCTGTCCCTAGAGGCTGCGAGCAGCAGACCGGCAGCCACACCCCCTGGACACCGGGGAACTTGAAATACTTCTCGCGACTCCTGCTTCGCGGGAGATGCATCAACCCTGCCACCAGTTCTTGTTTGGGGAGAACGGGGGACGCAGCAGGACTACCTGTCCCAGGAGGTTGCAAGCAGCAGACCGGCAGCCACACCCCCTGGACACAGGGGAACTTGAAATACTTCTCGCGCCTCCCGCTTCGCGGGAGATGCATCGACCCTGCCACCAGTTCTTGTTTGGGGAGAGCGGGGGACCCAGCAGGACTACCTGTCCCAGGAGGCTGCGAGCAGCGGACCGGCAGCCACACTCCCTGGACATCGGGGGACTTGAAATACTTCTCGCGCCTCCCGCTTCGCGGGAGACGCATCGACCCTGCCACCAGTTCTTGTTTGGGGAGAGCGGGGAACGCAGCAGGACTACCTGTCCCAGGAGGCTGCGAACAGCGGACCGGCAGCCACACCCCCAGGATACCGGGGAGGATATATTCAACGCTTCATTTCTGGCCCCCAGGACGCGCGCGGGCGGCGCCGGGCTATGCCCGGGCAAAGGGAGGGCCCTCTGTGGCCCTCAGAGACCCGAGGAGGACCGGACGGGGCTATCCCCCTTGACTCCATGTTAAGAGGAGGTAAAAAACACTTGCTTCTTTTTGGCTTAATACCCATTGACTTCGCCTTTCTCCACAGACATTTTCTGTTCCGATTTTTATGACTCGTTGACAACTACTTTGTTACACCTAAACCACACTATGACTCCCAAGGGGGATAATACAACAATGCCCACTCCGAGAGAAGTCGATAAAGGCATATCTCCCCAGCCCACACATAATAGATGGACTAGGCAATTGCCCTCACAAACAGTAGACGCAGACCAAGCATTCTCGTGGTTAGATGAGCTAAACACCCTGTGTAAAACTACACATGTCTTAGTGGAATCACCGCTTCCTGCCGAAAGCTTCTGTGTATCACCTGATACCGACAGTTCCTTGCAACTCCTCCCATCATCCAATAAAGTCAACATTGAAAACACCCAAAGGCGCGCATTTCCCCAGTTCTCATCCGCTAAAAGGAAACTTAATGGGGTTAATAACATTGGGAACCAACCAAAACTCCAAAAATTGTGCTTAAGCCCCACAGTTCCAGTCAGCAATTCTTCCACGACTCCTGAGACAGCCGAGAAATTAGTTGTTCGAGCATCTCCTATACAGCTGGATCTATTATCCCTTATTGAACAACTGGTCAGCTCCATCATATCACCATTGATAGATAAAATAAACACACTAGGGGACAGGCTGATGGGAATGGAAGAAACCATCAAGTCTAACTTGCTAGCCAATAAAAGTTCTGTAACACCTAAATGTTCCCATTCACCTTCTACCCCTAAAGACCCAAAGCCAATCATGCAAGACAAAAGGGTCTCAACCCAACCAATAGTCTCCAACACACCAGCCCCAATAGCTCACAAAACCTCCTTTACACCTGTTCTGCCGCAGCTTGCTGCTCCTAGAGCACAGTATAACAAAGTTACTCCCATCCAACTCCCCCCGGAGGCAGCTCCTTTTGTGTGTGTCCTCGCGGGAGTACCAGTACTTCCTCCTGGGAAAACCGAGAGACAACACGACTTGCTGAACAAGGTTAAATTTTGGCTGACAAAAAACAGACCCCTGCCACCTAACCTTGTGGGTACAATAATGAGTGTTGGAAGAGTGGGCTGGCTGGGTTCCCTCCAAAAAGATATTGTTGGTGACTTAGTTCTAGTTAGATTTAGGCAGAGACACATTGTCCCGTACCTGCGTACTTGTGCACCCCAAGTGGGAAACGGCCTAATCTCCGTCTGGGATTTGCACGATTTTTACCCTAGAATGTCGTGCATCCCCCCCCATCTAGCCTAAAGGCAGGGTGCAACATGTTAATGGGCAGAGGACTCCATGTATCGAGTGGCCGCAGTTTTCCCACTTATACCCGACAGGAATCATTGTTTTATAGTCCTAAGTATTGGAACCCCTATTAATTGCTGTTTGATCTAATTTTAACCTGTGTAAAGTACGTTATAATCAAGATATTTACTCCCACAGGCTGGGCAAAAGTTTTTAACTTGCAGATATTATGTATTATTGTATGTACGTTTTTATTTAGAACTGTTTTAAACTGTACGCTTTTATGATTTTTGGATCAAAATCGAATACAGCTATACTGACTGACTGGATCATTTAGTAAGGGCACCCGGGGTGAGTACAAGAATGGGCTCCCCATGGCGTGGGCAATGCGTCTCCATGCCATAGCTGTGCAGTCTACTGGGGATGGATCCCGCTCTCTCACTCCCACTTGCGTGAATATATAGCCAGACTTAGACACCGGGGACATGTGGCCATCTTCTACCGCCAGATGACCATTTTCTACCGCCAGATGTGCCATGTATGGTGGCGGGTGGAACCAATTCATGGCAAAGTGGGCCTGCGCGCAATCATAATAGCGCTCAAAGTTGGGGACCTCAAATCCCCCTTGGTGGTAGGGTAGCATTAGTGTACTAAGGCTATGTCGCGCCTGCTTCCCTCCCCAGATAAGTCTCGTTAATTGGGTCCTGAGTGTGCGGAAGAAAAACCTTCCAGGGTTGTATGGGATATTGGTGAAGAGATACAGTAATTTCGGTAGTAGCACCATCTTAATGAGGGCAATGCGACCTGCCATTGAGAGTGGGAGACGTATCCATTTGGTAATACTATCAGTAATTTTGTCCATTGCCGTCCCATAATTAGCTCTCATCAAGGTGTCTCTCTGTCTTGTAATTCATATGCCCAGGTATTTCAGTTTGTCTAGTTCCCATACAAGGGGGTAATCTACCTGGTGTGGTTGCGTTCTATCCGTCAGTGGGAATATTGCGGACTTGCCCAGTTGATCTGTACCCCAGCAATGCCTCCAAATTTCGTGATTTCTCGCAGCACTGGATTGAGACTATCTTGGGGCTTTTTAATATACAGTGTCATGTCATCAGCGTAGAGTGAAATGACCAGTTGCCTGGCAGGGTAGATAAGAGCCCGATGGTTATGGCGTTGTCGGAGCTTCGCTGCAAGAGGCTCAATAGCTATCGCAAAAAGAATGGGGGATAGTGGGCATTCATGGCATGTGCCCCTGTGAATATTAAATGGAGAGGATCTAGACCCATTCAGCAGCACCATAGCTGTCGGTTGATAGTACAGCAGCCGCAACCAATTTAAGAAGCTGAAGGGCATCCCCATGCACTCCAGCGTGCCCAATAGGTAGTCCCACTCCAGCGAGTCAAACGCCTTTGTGGCGTCCAGGAATACCGCAACTGCCTCGCAGTTTGGGTCAATATCTTGTAATACTGCATTGAGGGTGGGTAAGTTATGTGACGTAGCACGATTTGGAACAAAGCCAGCTTGGTCTGGTAAGACCAGGCGTTCCATCAAAAGATTGAGATGCGTTGCTAGGACTTTTGATAATATTTCAGTATCGCAGTCCAGCAAAGACAAGGGGTGGTAGGAATCACATTGCGTTGGAGATTTACCAGGTTTGAGCAGTGAAGTTATAAGAGCCTCCCACATAGTACTGGGTAGGCGTCCCTCGTCCAGCGCTACGTGAAAAACCGCTTCTAGTATGGGAGCCAGCAAAGAGGCAAAAGTTTTATAAAATTCTATTGAGAGGCCATATGAGCCTGGGGCCCGACCAGACTTCATCGTCATGATGGCTTCCGTGATCTCGTCTAGCTCCAGTTGTAAGTTTAGAAACTTTTGTTGGGTATCTCCCAGCCAGGCTAGTCCAATGTCATCAAAATAAGTAGTCAAGTCTAGCGGCTCGCAGCTGTGTGAGGAGTAGAGTGCGCTATAATGTTCTCGAAAAATGCAGAGTTGGTCCGGGAGATTTCTGTATGTGTTCCCCTGGGTATCTTGTATTTCAGTGACATAGTTGGAGAATTTAGGGGGCTTGATCGTGTTTGCCAGTGCCATACCCGGATGGTCTCCCTCCCCATTGATGCGTGCTGTGTGTCGCTTCCCACCAAATTTACATTCCTATCTGCGACCGTCTCATATTCAATTAGTTTGTCCCGTATGTGTATGGTCACATTGTCAGTCGGGCTATGGCCAAGGGTATTCTCTAGCTCGCACAAGTCAGTTTTCCGCCTGTGTAGGTCATTTTGCAGGGACTTAAGAATCCCTCCCCCCTTGGCAGTGCACCAACCCCTCACTGTAACTTTAAAGGCCTCCCACACTGTCGTGATGCTAGATACAGAAGTCAAGTTACGATCAAAGAAATCTTGAATATCTTGCTCTATTTCTGCCTTAAACACTGCATCGCAGAGATGAGAGGGGTTTAGGCGCCAGCTCAAATATGGGGAGCAGTCCAGTGGAATCCGAAGTTCCACGGCAACTGGGGAGTGGTCTGAGAACCTGCGGGCCAAGTGAACCGCCTGGGTCAACCAGTGTGCCATCCCCGCTGACATAAACATATAATCTAGCCAAGCCCAGGTGGAGTGAAACGTCGAATAGTGGGTGCCCTCCCTGAGTGTGGGGTGCATGTATCTCCAGGCGTCTATCAGGCAACAGCTATCCACTATATCACACAGTGTCCTCAGCGTGGTCGTGTAATAAGCCGGGAGGGTTTGGGACCTGTCCATCTGTGGCCGCAGAGCAGTATTGAAATCGACCCCCAGAATGACATATGTGATGCCAAGCTTCTGAATCTTGCCCCATAGTAAGAGCAGAGCATTGGGATTATCAATGTTGGGGCTATAGTAGCTAGCAAAATAGTACCTCATGAGAGTGCAATTGCCCCCATAGCAAGCAAAATCTACAGTCTGCGTCAGATTCCATCCCTTTAGGTATGAATGCCACCCCCTGTTTAATCAAAACAGTAACTCCCCTAGAGTAACTAGAATAGGATGAAAAGCCACGACTTGAGGCCCACCTAGCCGCAAACTGAGGGGTGCTGCCGGGAGCCAAGTGCGTCTCCTGTAGGAGGGCAATGGCTATCCCATGTTTGTCTAGGTACCCCAATATCTGTCCGCGCTTCCTAGGGTCATTGAGGCCCCGAACATTCCATGAGGTCACTTTAAGAGTTCGGAGCGCTTGCGTCTCACCCGTCGATCCCATAACCGTGTATTCCATACATTATATGTTGTTTGAGTACTGTCTTCCCTTCAGCACATAGCAATATAATTGTTATAACACAGTGTCCCTCCACCCATACCGGCATCCCCAACTTGCCGGGTATTAAGTCCCCACCCATCGAATTAAACTTCATTATAGAGAACAGGAATTCCCCACCCAAAAAAAAGGAGAGGGTCAGGGGGTTCGCCCTTTAGGGGGAAAGAACCGCTAGGAGCACCGACCCACCCAATCACCTCCTTACTTTCATCCACGGGTGCCTCTGCTACGCAGCAGGGCAGCCAAAAGTGGGAAGGAGATGGGTAGTCCAGCAGGGTATGGTTCGCATATTTAGTCATGTCCAGTCACTCATATATATCACCAGTGAAGATCAGTTTGTTACGTCGTGAAGAGGTTGTAGATTGCTTCCTCGGGGTCTCCATCTCTGTTGTATATCAGTCCTGCTGAGATAGCGGAGAGCGTGATCTCGAACGGTCTTGAGTAGCTTCTTCTCGGGAGGATGCTCTCTTATGTCATTTGATGTATTCATCAACTTGCTGCGGGGTATTGAAGAAGTGTTGCTTCCCATGGTGCCTGATTTTTAGTTTGGCAGGATAGAGCGTAGCATAGGGGATTTCCTGGGTTTGGAGCTTCTTTTTCACACCAGCGAACTTGCGTCTTGCTTCCTGCACCGCTGGCGTGAAGTCTGGAAAGAACCCCAATGTCGTGTTTTCGTAAGGTGCTTTTCACGGGCAAGACGGAGTACCGCATCCCGGTCCCGATAGTTTAGGAAACGAGCGATGATAGGTCTGGGTGTCGCTCCAGGAGGGGGACGGGCAGCCAAAGATCTGTGAGCACGTTCCACAGTAAGGTGCGCCAAAAAAGCTTCCCTCTCAAAGAGGTCTACAATCAGCTTTTCAATGAAGTCGTTCATACGGCCCGTGTTGGTGGATTCCGCCAGGCTTAGGATGCGCACATTATTCCTTCGGGACCGAGCTTCTAAATCTTCATTTTTGTCCGCTATTACCTTAAGCAACTTATCCATCTGCGTGACATGGCGGCTACTAGTCGCAGCGTTATCTTCCAGGTCCGAAATTCTACTTTCCGCCTCTTTTATGCGGGTATCGTGTTGACTCAATTTAGCGACCACAGTGTCCATTCTCATATTTAGCACATCTATTTTAGAGTCTATTGACGTCAGGCTTTGCTTCATCGCCCGCAAGAGTGTTCTCCAATCTTCCTCTGGCGGTGCATCAGTCGCGGGCTCCGTGTGATCCGCCGATTGGGACCTGGGGTTTTTGCAGGACTCGAAGGAGATTTTGGATTGCCTGACTTCGGTGCGCACCATTTTGCAGCAATAGTGTAACAGTTCGGATCTAGTGCCTATGGGCCCGATTCACAGAACTCACCTAAGACAAAATCCTAAACTTACTACTTTTGTTATTCACAGAAGTTAGGATTTTGTCTTAAGTTTGTCTTAAGACAAACTTAAGACAGACTTAAGTTAGGATTTTGTCTTAAGTCTGTCTTAAGTCTGTCTTAAGTTTGTCTTAAGACAAACAAGACAAAATCATAACTTCTGTGAATAGCAAAAGTAGTAAGTTTAGGATTTTGTCTTAAGTTAGTTCTGTGAATCGGGCCCCTAGTGTTTGAAGGATGGGGAAGCAGGCCACGGGGCACTAGACCTGCGTCAGGGAACACTGCCGGTGTGGACCGGAGCAGCACACCCAACTGTTTCTGGCACTTCGTAAAGAGAGGGTCTCAGTGACGAGCGGCCACACGTGGCTTCACCTTGGCAGATTAGTATTGATGTCGGATATTTATAGGGGGGGTTTACCCAGTTAAAGATACGGGGACCTGGGTTATCAAATGCGTAATGGGAAGGGGTCCCAGTAATAAGAAAAAATTAACCAAAGGGATGAAAATAATCAAACAAACATAACTTCAGTCCACATTTTTTAATTCACAATGGGATGATACATAGAATATGTAAACTTTTCACAATCATTAATTCGTAGTTATTCACAGTGCCCCAAAGGTAAAGACAGGGGGGGTTGGTGAAATAGTGCTGGGAATTGGTGAAGGAAAGAGAAAGGATTCGTACGTGACAGTAAAATCAGTAATTCGCTCTTAATTTACAGGGTTACAACATCTGTACCGCAAGACATGACCACCCGGTTCATGTAACTTGTTTTTAAACAAAAATCATACTCCAAATATTCCATGAATGAAAACAATGTGGTGTGGAGTTGACAATGAAGGACATTAGGTTGTCGATGTTTCGACCCTCATGCGTGCAGATATTAGTGTTAATCTTGCTGTGGGGTCTTCATCAGGACCAGGGTGTAGGGGACACGTAACCTAATCAAAGTATAAATATATGTATTAAAATTACGGGAACATATCCCTAGATTATTTAAGATAGCAATGCATACCATCCACAAAATGGAATGTCCCGCCAAACTGGCTGGGACAGGATTTAAACAGCGCAAATAACAATTAGCGCAAGTCATTGCATGTAGTTTATTCGTGTCAAAGTATCACATGAATTCAGTTCGTAAATGGAGAGTCAGAGGTCAAGAGCACATGGAAATAGGCCAGACCCGCACAGGTGGACAGGTCAACATTCACTGAGAAATATAGATATAATCAACATGATAGCCCAAATGCAGTTATGGCCACAGGGTACGGGCCAAATGGCTACACGCTTTTATACATTTATTGGTACTAATGTGAGAGTACCAGGCAGATTAAGACTTACCACGGGTGTGGTATAGGCAGGACCCGATGTGATGTGGATTCAGGGTCACTTTAAGGAGAATCTATAAGATGTACTAAACGATACACTTTAAATTGAGACCGTGCTAGGAAATTAATATGCAGATTGACCACATGGTGAGGGACTCACCGTAGTATAACCTGGACGCTGGTAGTATATTTGGGAATCTGAGGGGTTCCTGGTACCACCGGTAATATACAATCTGGCAAAAATGAATAAAACAATTGCACTGATTAGGGAACTCATTAGAGCAAAGGAGCTCAAGGATGGAGCCACAACCGGACACAATAGGGCGGCCAGGTGGGTTCGTCATTGATTTATGAATCTTCGGTATGGTATAGATAGTGGCCAAACGTGGATGTGGCTTATTCAAGAAATTGAACTCCAATTCCGATAGAAACCCTTGATCAAGACCAGTTTGAGTTACTTCTAGAATCTCCCGAGCAATTGCTGGTCTTGGATCAGATCGTAGTAGCTGATAACTGGTGACATCGTTCAATTGACGGAGAACTTCAGATTCATAAGAGTTGACATCCTGCACCACAATGGCACCACCCTTGTCTGCTGGTTTAATAACAAGTTGGGTATTACGTGCCAAGGTTTGAAGGGCCAGTTTCTCATTCTTGCTGGTGTTGAATCTGGTGTAGCATTTTGTTCCCAAAAGCTGTAATACATCTCTTAGCACAACTGATTCGTATGCCAAAATCTTGTGTGACATGACACTGTTGAACGGGACAAAAGTATCCTTGGTGATAATCTCTTACCCGGAACTCTGCCTCGCCATTACGACTAAGAGAAGTGTCGAGAACCGGATTCATTCCACAACCGGTATGCGGGTTTTGACCGGTGAGGGCTCCAACGATCTGTCTGATTACTCGTTCAGGCATTTTTACGCTAATGCCTCTGCACCTTCCCTACTCCTAGACACAGCAAATCATCCCACTGCCTGATCACCTTTGAACACGATTCCCGCCGGACGTGTCCTGGTTACGGCGTATTGGTGAGTTTGTTACTTAGTCCTTCGAGACTAAATTAGTTAGATCGTCTCCTTTGCTCTAATGAGTTCCCTAATCAGTGCAATTGTTTTATTCATTTTTGCCAGATTGTATATTACCGGTGGTACCAGGAACCCCTCAGATTCCCAAATATACTACCAGCGTCCAGGTTATACTACGGTGAGTCCCTCACCATGTGGTCAATCTGCATATTAATTTCCTAGCACGGTCTCAATTTAAAGTGTATCGTTTATTACATCTTATAGAGTCTCCTTAAAGTGACCCTGAATCCACATCACATCGGGTCCTGCCTATACCACACCCATGGTAAGTCTTAATCTGCCTGGTACTCTCACATTAGTACCAATAAATGTATTAAAGCGTGTAGCCATTTGGCCCGTACCCTGTGGCCATAACTGCATTCGGGCTATCATGTTGATTTTATCTATATTTCTCAGTGAATGTTGACCTGTCCACCTGTGCGGGTCTGGCCTATTTCCATGTGCTCTTGACCTCTGACTCTCCATTTACGAACTGAATTCATGTGATACTTTGACACGAATAAACTACATGCAATGACTTGCGCTAATTGTTATTTGCGCTGTTTAAATCCTGTCCCAGCCAGTTTGGCGGGACATTCCATTTTGTGGATGGTATGCATTGCTATCTTAAATAATCTAGGGATATGTTCCAGTAATTTTAATACATATATTTATACTTTGATTAGGTTACGTGTCCCCTACACCCTGGTCCTGATGAAGACCCCACAGCAAGATTAACACTAATATCTGCACGCATGAGGGTCGAAACGTCGACAACCTAATGTCCTTCATTGTCAACTCCACACCTCATTGTTTTCATTCATGGAATATTTGGAGTATGATTTTTGTTTAAAAACAAGTTACATGAACCGGGTGGTCATGTCTTGCGGTACAGATGTTGTAACCCTGTAAATTAAGTGCGAATTACTGATTTTACTGTCACGTACGAATCCTTTCTCTTTCCTTCACCAATTCCCAGCACTATTTCACCAACCCCCCCTGTCTTTACCTTTGGGGCACTGTGAATAACTACGGATTAATGATTGTGAAAAGTTTACATATTCTATGTATCATCCCATTGTGAATTAAACAATGTGGACTGAAGTTATGTTTGTTTGATTATTTTCATCCCTTTGGTTAATGTTTTCTTATTACTGGGACCCCTTCCCATTACGCGTAGTATTGATGTCGGGCAGTGATGACTGGCAGTCGTCAGTGGGAGGGTAAGTATTTTCTCGGGAAGTGTGAGGGGGAGGGAGAGGAACTTTTCGGATCCCCAGCCACTGGGAAGTCCTAACCAGACAAGGCGCTTATAAGAGGCAGCCCGGGGTGGTAATGTTGGTATGGCCGGTCAGGCAGAGTAATATGGCAGTGTGCACAAGCGATATGCAGTCCTCGCAAGGTGTGGCAGCAGCGTGCAGGCACCGCGACAGGCAAGGTTCCCATCTAACATCCACAATCAGCGTGGGCAAAGTCACTGGTTGCAGGGACGTACACAAAATGGCGGCCGCAGGTAGATCGACGTTCTCTTACAGCGCCCCTGCAGTCCTCACACCATGCTCTCCCCACCATAGAAATCAGTGCACGCTTCAGTTTTTACATCCCCGCTGCAGGGTGGCTATCTGCGCTTCGGTGAGCTGCGATTACGCGCTGCCTCCAATCTCAGCCACCACTCACCCGCGACGTGTAAGTCCAGCAGCGCTCAGGTTTTGCCAACATTCCGCATGGGGCCTCCACCTCCTATGAATAGTCCCCAACGCTTTGCGCTTCAGTCGGTGAGGACTAAAGCAGGAAAATATGCTTCAGGATGATATTAGAGGATGATATCCTGCTCGTTAGGGCAGGAGCCTCACTCACGCGAAGCCATCTTGGTCCAGCGCCACCTAGCGCCCTTGGTACTGCAGGTCATTTTCCCTCTACGGTCTTGACCCTTCCCTCGAGTTTACCGGCCCAGAGTTCTTCTTGTAGGAACAACAAGTCATCTGATAGAGCTACCACGACCTCTGGTCCTCCATATAATATCCTAAGAGGGAAACACAATGACCCTAGATCTGCTGCTAATGGGCTGGGGCAGCTGTGCGCAGTACAAATTCACGTAACATAACAACATAACATAAAGACTATACTGCTTAACACTAGATCAGTGATTAAGCACGGGTACAAAATTGAGTCGCTGATGGAAACAGCAAACCCTGCTGTGATCTTCTAAACTGAAACCTGGGCCAACGAAACCTCAGAGCCTGATTAGGTCATTGCCATACCAACAGGATACGCACTGACCAGGGTGGATAGAATGAGGCAAAAGGGAAGCGGCTTAGCAATTATCTACCGGTCTAGGCTCAAAGCTACTTTCAAGCCTATTTAGCTGCCTGGAGCTATGTCCTTTAACATAAAAATTTCTAAAACTGTAGCTTTCTCCAGTCTAACTTTATACTGGCCCCCTGGGCCGAAAGCCCTGTTTATCCAAGGAATACTGACCCCTATGGAATCCTGTCTGGAATATCCTACTTTCACAATATTGGTTGATTTCAACTTCTACTCGGAGAGTGACAAGAATGGGGATACTTCCATTCTACTTGACAACCTGGAAGCCTTAGATTAACACAGCTAGTGTTAGAGCCCACATAGAAGGCCCATCACACTCTGGACGGTATATTCAGGAACAATTCCAATGTCACAGTGGATAAACTATTATTCCTCATCTGGACTGATCATATGGCAATTCATTTTAATATATCCTTTTTGGATCAGGGCTGATTGGAGTCAAAGAAATGCACCCTGCCAAAATAAGGTTGTGGAATTTTTTTTACAAAAAAGACCTTGTAGACACGCTAGATAAAAGCCAACCTTTGTTAGGTGAAGACATGAACAAGGCGGCAGTTAACTTTGATAGCTGAATTAGCTCGGCTGTGGATCTGCTGGACCAAGCAAGAGCAACCAAAGTCTGGAAGAATAAACCTCAGCTCCCTGGTACAACTCAGACCTCAAACTTCTTAAATCTAAGTGGAGGGAAGATTATAGTGATCAAGGTAAACACACCTATTACCTAGCACTAGATGAGTATTTGGCAGCTATTATAAGTTCTAAAACAAACTACTTTACAAATAAAATTAAAGCCACCAAAAACTCAAGAGAGCTTTTTAAGACCGTCACCGCCATGTCTAAAATGCAACAGGTAAATCAATTTGCATTGGATCAAGCCCTTTGTGAGAAAATAGCTAATTTCTTTCAGGAGAAGGTCACAACTGTCTATGATGAACTTGCTGGTAAGATCCCGGCATCGATCGGACCCCCCTTACTACCGGTGGTGAAGTCCAGCTTGGACATCACAATGTGTCAGCTGATCAGTTTTTCTTCATTAACTGTGGACAACGTTAATGAGGTGTTACTAGCTATAAAATCTAGTTCCCGACTGATTCCTGTCCCCGCACAATATTACACCTGGCCTCGGATAAGATTAGTACCAAACTAACTCAGCTTCCGAATAACATATTTAGTTCAGGAACCTATCCAGTCTTTTGGAAGAAAGCATGTATTAGACCAATTTTAAAGAAACCCTCTCTGGATCCACTAGATTTGAAAAACTATCAACCTATATCCTGCCTGCCCCTGGTGGCAAAAATGCTAGAAAAATCAATTAATCAAGATCTAATTGAGTATTTGGACACCAACGACCTACACAGCATGGCTTTAGACCAAGACACTCCACAGAGTCAGCTCTAATTATGGCAACTGAGGAAACACACAAACAGCTGGACAGAGTAGGTAGAGCTGCTCTGATACTTCTTGACCTATCAGCCGTGTTTTATACAGTGAATCATCTGGTAATGATGCAATGCCTGAAGGCAATAAGAATTAAGGAGGTGGCTCTAACCCTTCTCATCGCGTTCCTCACTACAAGAGAACAGAGGGTGTGTTGGCATAATTTTACATCAGAGAGGTTTTCCCTTTCACAAGAAGTTACGCAGGGTTCAGCCTTGTCACCAACTTTATTTAACATACATGTTACGTTGCTGGCCAAGTTGATGAGGGCGCACAGGTTCTCGTTGGTAAACTACGCCGATGACACACAGATTGTCGTTTTCATTTCCTCAAATGCCAAAATGTTGGCAGGGAGATTCCATAGCTGTCTGAAGCAATTGAGGGGGTGGATGCTTCAGAGATATCTTAAACTTAAATACAACCAAAATGGAGGTCATGGATTTTCGGATTGGGCCTCCACTTTGGGATCAATTCTGGAGGCTGGAAGAACCAGGGCACTGCCCAATCCCCTCGTCAATGGTTAGGAAAACAGGGTTTCTGTTTAACCTCCAACTAAATTCTACCGGACAGATTAATCAGTTGACATCATTGTGCTTTTTCCTGCTGAAAATCTTGCGTAAACTCCTGCCATTCATCCCATTAGACCTAAGGAAAGTGGGTATAGTTGCCATAGTCCTCTCCCGTATCAATTACTGTAAAGCACTTTTTCGGGGCGTTGACAAATGCCAACTGTTAAAACTTCAATCACTGCAAAATACAGCAGCCAGACTGCTGCTCAATATTCCAACATATCTCAAATAGCATTAGGGAGCTGTGTTGGCTACCGATCAAGCAGCGCATGGAGTGTAAGGCTTTATGCCTGGTACATAAAGCTCTGTACGGGGAGGGTCTGTGGACCTACAGAAACTTGTCCAGTGGTATGTACAAATCGGATGCTTAGATCAGACACAAAAAGTTTAGTTCAGGTCCCAAGAATCCATAAGGCCAGATTGCGAGTTAGAAGTCTCTCATACCGAGCATCGAAGCTCTGGAATGAACTATCAGCCATCGTAAGGTTTCAGAATTCCAGACCACATTTCAGGAAAATGCTTAAGACCTGGCTTTTCCCTGTTAGGGAATGAAGCCTGTGTACCCGACCGCTACCTGCTCCCCTGCTACACATAGAGGCAAGACTCCTCAGCATTGGTGCGCTCTACAAGTTTCTTACTTATTTACACCAGTGGCAATCTCTCAATCGTCCTGAACCAGTGGCAGGCCCATCGTTCTGAACTCTGCGGCCTACACCGGGCCGGAGGCATCACAGCCTTAGCCCTGCGACTTGCACTGAACTTGGGATCGGCCTGCGCAGCGATATCTGCTTGTTGCGCGCTGGCTCCTCCCGCTCTGGTGCAGCGACCCGAGTTCGCCAATGCCATTCAAGCGAGGCCCTCTCGGTCCGTGATCGGTTTCCGAGCCGACTGTCGCACACAACGCACTCAACGCGGCTTCGCCTTAATCTGAAATTGTGGCTTTGCTCTAACCCCGGTCTCCCTGAGTGACACTGCAGTGCTCGGAGCTCTGCGGTTGATGCTGCAGACAACGGTAGCTGGGGGGTCCAGAGCCCTGCCGTGGGATGCCAAAGCCAGCTCTGGGCTGTGGAGGCTGAGGCGCGCACCGAGACAGAGTCGGCGGTGAAGCACTGGTGTTTCTGGTGCTCTGACACGACATGTGAGGTGAGGCAGTGGCGCGGCTGAGCCCTGGTGCTCTGGACGCGCACGGCGGAGCCCAGCAGTGTGAGGATGGGCTCGGGGTTGATAAGAAGCTAGTAACCAATGCCTCTTAAACTGTGTCTGGCTGATTGAGATGGGGAGAGAGTGTTCCCACCAGCCAAAGGAGCTGCATGGAGGCCAAAGTTCCCTGCACAAGCGGACCTTCCTGGGACACCGGTCTCGATCTGGGCCAGCTCCCCCACTAGTTACTGGCTACAAGGGGGAAGGGGGTCCCCGGTGCCCAGGACTCAAATCCTCCATTTTAGGGTCTCTGCTGCCATAAGAGCACTCGGCTCCATGGGAAGACCCCACATTCATGAGCATAGAAAGAGGACTATTTACACAAGGAAAAGCAGCGGCCATCTTGGAATGGTGCTCCATGGGCCCACATTAAGGAGCATAGAAAGAGGACTATTACACAAGGAAAAGTGGCGGCCATCTTGGAATGGTGCAAACAATAGCCTGGAACAATATAGTTTGGAATAAAAACTCCAATCTCTACAGTGTCAAGAGACATGAGATACTGCTAATGTAGCAGTGTAAATTAAAGTAAATTCACCACATACAGGGCATAGAAGGGATCCCTATCAAATTGGCAGCCATCATACAAGGGCTAACTTTCACCCAACGGACACCCTAAACAGCTCCCTCCCATCTTCTAAATTTCATCCCTTGTCCCTCCCCACACAAACATCATGTTGAGCCCTGACCTATCCGTATCTGGTGACAACTCCTATACCAAGGTCTACCCCCCAAAGCTCTCCAAAACTGCCCCTAAATCATTCAAACATGCTACCCTAAAAAGACACCCAGAGACCCTGATAACTGACCAGCGCTACAGCGCGGTTATAGGCACCGTCATTAATGACCTTATTTTCTTTTCCAGAAGAACCGCGTCCTGGCGTAATACCCTTGTGCACCTACTCAATATTCGCCTAACCAGGGACATTCCATATGGCACCAAGCTCACAATAGCACCCTCTCCTACCTTGCGAGCTGACCTCACCATCACCCTTTACAAAAACGGCATTGTTCTAATTCAAGCCTCAACCAACAACCTCAATAAATTCTCAGATCTTTTCCCCCTCCTCATAAACCACGCGAATAACTCAGATAGAGTAACCAACACCCGCACCAATGACCCTCCGTCCTGCCAGCCTAACATGCCTAGCCATCCACAGGGCAACCCTCCAAGGGCATCTTCCTCTGCTCACCCTATCCCCCCAACATGTCTCCTGTCCCCAACTACAGAATCTCCCCTACACCTGTGATCCCCTCCTACCTAGTGCCCCCCCATTGATGGGGAGACTGATACGCTCCCATAGTCCCCTGTCTCTGAGAGAGCTAACACTCCAACAGCTGCCACCACCGTTCACCCTGTCCACTATAATTCATCCCCCAGCACCCATAACAGTACCGCCCCGGGACCTCCGAGCTCGTCCTCGCCATCCATCTGTCAACATCGTGAGCTAGATACTCCTCCCGCAAAGACCCCGGAGCCCGCTCTAGCCAATCCCTCCCCCCTCCCACCTTTACATGCCCCTATGACAGCTCCTGAAACTTTAAACCCCTGCCCTCTAGCGCCCCCTGTTTATAACGACCTTGAAACTCTGCACTCCAGAGTTGATAAACTCACCAAGAGCATTCATAGCTCCATTCTGGACCTCTTGAACCTCCTCCACCTTGCTGAGATATCACTTGCTAACCTCAAACCACCGCTTACTTCCCCTCACCGAACATCGAGCCCCCAAGCACCCACTCCTGCTACCTCTGAGACATCTTCGCCCACGTAAACCGCCCTGCCTCCTCTCTGAGGAGGAATCCCGCGCTCTCGCACTCTCCTATAACGCTCCTACCATCTCCTCCAATCCTCTAGACCTCATAGGAAGTGAAATCCTAGCCATCCTCCAAGCAGTCAAACATGCCGCTGATATTGCTGAACTCGTCCTGGACAAAAATCTAGACCTAGCCATACTAACAGAATCTTGGCTAAACGAATACTCTTCCCCCTGTCTGGACCTATTAATCCCACCTAATTACTACATTGCCAGACTGGACAGACACTCCAACAAGAAAGGAGGAGGCATTGCCTGTATCTACTGATCCTCCTTGCTTGTCACAGAACTCACAACAGCCTCCACTAACTCCTGCGAATACCTCGCACTCTCCATCAGCAGCAACTCATTACACCTTTGTAACCTGCACATTTTTTACCACCCCCCAGGCTCCAACGACTCTTTCACTGATCACCTCTTGGAAATCATGACAACAAAGATTTCCTCCACTACCACAGAAATGTTCCTGGGTGATTTCAACCTGAACTGGAACAACACTAAAGACCCCCACGTCAACGCCATCAAAGACCTCTTAAGTAACCTAGCCCTGACTCAAGCCTGCTCACTGCCAACCCACTCAAAAGGGGCCATCCTCGACTGGATCATCTCTAAGGACTCCGCAGTCAAGCTCATCTCCATAGACCCTTGTGATTGGTCTGACCATCACTCCATCTCTTTCATTTCGCCTGGAGCCTGCAAGACAAAGTCGTCTCAACCGGTGATTTCCAAACGCTGGACCAGAGATACTAAGAATCTCGACCTGATGAGACTAGAGTCCCGTTGCAAATCCGACATCCCCCCCCCCCTTCGCACATAACCATGGTCAGTGACCTCAATGAGCATTGCTCATCATCTTTCTCAAACATTCTGGACGACTTTGCCCCCTTTAAACTAAAAAGAACTCAAATCAAAGACAGAAACCCGTGGCTCACTGGCTCCCTCAATATGGAGAGGAGATCCCTACGGCAATCTGAAAGAATCTGGAGACAACACCCCTCTGCAACGCATCTAATACTCCTCCGCCAGGCGAGAAATGCCTACAATAAGCATATCCTCAATCGCAAAAAAGAATATTTCAGATCAGAACTGGGGAACGCCAAGAATAGACCCCAAAAGCTCTTGAAACTGGTCATATTCCAATCTAATAAACTGGCAAAAACACAGAAAGAATCCCCCAAATCGCTAATATCGTCAGATGAATTCTCCTCTTTCTTTGCTGAAAAAATATCGGCACTAGGAATTGAACTCAGTACCACCACCTACCCCCAACCTCTTCCCATCCTGCCCCATTCTTCGGCACCAACCGTCCTAGCCCCACCAAAGAACAAAGCCCACTGGACTGACTTCGAATACTATACCGAAGATCCGAAGATACTATCTCAAAAATCCTCTCTACCTTAAAGCCTAATAACCACTTCAACGACCCGCTACCCTCCAACTGCCTCGCTGCTCCCAATCCATCGTCCCTTGCTGGACTACAATTATCAACGCCTCTCTTCAACAAGGCTTGATCCCGGACCCCTTGAAAGCCGGCCAAGTCCTCCCCATTTTGAAAAAGCCCACACTGAACTCAGCCTCCCCTGACAATTTTAGACCTATCTCCAATATACCGCTTTTAGCCAAAGTTTTGGAGAATTGTGTACAACAGCAACTAAGCCAGCACATCAACAACTTCCACCTACTTGACGACTTTCAATCTGGCTTCAGACCAGGGCACAGCACTGAAACTGCTATGCTGCACATTGTGGATGATGCCATCAAAGCCCAGACCAAGGCAAAACCTGCCTTCTAATCCTGCTTGACCTATCCTCTGCCTTCGATACGGTCAACCATAAAAAACTACTTGAACGCCTCAAATTCAGGATGGGTTTGGATGGCGTGGTACTGGAATGGTTCAGGTCCTTCCTCCACAACCGTTCTCAGAGATTTCTCCTTAACGGCAACCTTTAATTTCCCACCCCGGACCTGGTTGGAGTCCCCCAAGGCTCAACCCTGTCCCCCACCCTCTTTAATCTTTACCTAGAGCCACTCACCGAAGTTCTCCGTACTGCCAACAACTCCTACCATATGTATGCGGACGATACCCAAATATACATCAATATCTCTTCACTCAAGGAGATCCTCCACCTGAATGAGACCCTGAAAATGACTGTCCAATGGCTAGCCAATAACCAACTCAAACTTAATGTAAAGAAAACTGAATTTCTCCTAATCTCCCCTTCAAAAGCCAACCCAGAGATTCAAAAGTGGATCAAGACCATCACTGCCCTGAACTGCCCACCAACCATTGTGGACTCTGCCAAATCCCTGGGCATAATCCTCGACTGCAACCTGAACATGCAAGACCACATTGACTCAATGGCTAAAGCAGCCAGATTCCACTTGAGCTACCTCTGGAAGCTGAAACCTTTCATCGATACTCCTGACCTAAAAATGGCAGTTCAAGCACTAGTCATCTCCAGACTGGAATATGGTTGTTCCACCCTCACTGGACTGCCCAAGATCTCCCTAGCGCCTTTAAAAGCCTGCCTCAACGCGGGCGCCAGGCTACTTCCAGGCACCAGGAAGTTCGACCACATCTCGCCACACATGAAAGCACTGAAATGGCTCCCTCTAGAGGCCAGAATTCAGCTGAAACTTGCATGCATTACACACAAGGCCCTATACACAAACTCCCCCACCTATCTGGCACAGAAACTAGTGATATCTGGAAGAAGCAGGAACTTCCGGTCCGCTAGAAACCTCCTACTCCAACCCGCCTCCTTTCAGAAAAATAGAACCTACAACAGGGCATTCACCGGAGCAGCACCAAGAATTTGGAACTCTCTCCCACCTGCCATTAGATGAATCCCTTCTCTAGCACGTTTCAAAAACGAGGCCAAAACCTATCTCATGGGTAAATTCCTCGTCTAAGGCCTACTCGGAACCACTGCATTGCCTGACTAATCCAAGACTACTGTTTTCCAAGATCACCAACTTCTTACACCGAGATCTTATGGGTTCTGCGTGATTACAAACTTTCTTCGTGATTGTAACCTTACATGTTGATCTTGTATATTTCTGCACTATAAACTTTTATTTTCTTCTTAATTTTAGCACTGTATACCATGTAAAGTGCTCTGATACCCTCACAGGTCAAGTTTGTGCTCTATAAAACACAAAAATTAATAAATAAATAAAAAATATTGTCTACCCAATATCCCTGGATCTCGGCCAATACTGCTCTAAGGAATAATCTGAACCCATATCTTGAACAAATCAACCCCCCTGAGGTTAATAACCCACGCCCTCTTTATACCATCACTGCTGACAACCTATTGCGCTCAACGGTCACAGGTACTTGGATAACTTTTCCATAGTCTTGCAGACATGGGCTATTTTGATTAGACATGAGATATACAGGCATTAATTTTGGCAACCTCCTACTCCCCTCTCATTTGTTCTTTATTTGTTCCTTCTTCCTTATTTTCTCACCAAGCTCTTGGGCAGCGCAGACGTATAAGCCTCATTGGACTGTTTGATGAGTGCTTACTAGCTTTTGCACTGTCTCTGTGCAGTATCTGAGCAATTGTACTACTGATAATTTACCTTGAACATGAGACATACCAACAGCTTGTTTTGTACCTACATTTCTAATAACCTCTTTTGAAATGAAACAAAAAACAAGTTTAAAATAAACAAGTTTAAAAAAATTGCAAACATGGGCTACTTTTTAGGTCTTGCCTACGCAGCGCGCATGCACTACTTACGAGCGAGACCTAATGCCATCAGCACAGCTTGGAGGGCAAAAACGTGCAGGCGTTACTTTGCTTGCAATGGCAACGCGTGCATGTCTGGCGATTTCCTTGCGGGAGCGCTCAGCGGCATATGGTCACACGCTCCCGCAAGGGAATCGCGCTGGCCCCCTCCCCATGCTGCTGCCCGAGGCGCACGCTTGTTACACGAGTACACATCGAGAGCAGGTTATTGGGCATCGGCAGTACTTGTTTCTAATCTATAACGCACCATGAAGAGGTATCGCTGGGCGCTAGAACGCTAACTCAGCTTCAGTAAAAGGGAATGCTGTTCAAAGCCTTAAATAACTTACACGGTACAAAAGGGGGTGGTGATGGACGGAGCATCTGAACCAAACAAGCACTCACACCCAGTAAACAGATCTCAGTTTGATCCATCACCTTTCTTTAGCCCACTCTGCCACCCCAGTTCAGGTATGGCCATATGCAAATCAGTCTGACCCTGTGCCTCATGGGAACAGTCCAGCCCGAACTGCCAAGCCATGCCTAACCTGGACCGGAAACAAGCTTCCGAGGACCAGTTTCTGGCATTTCAGCCGTCTTCAGCCCGGCTTGCTTGAATCCAGTGGCAAAGTGAGCAAGGGACTCAAGTCTGAGCATACCCTGCCAACTTATGGCGAACAAAGCGGTAAAAAAGGGGGTTGTGATGGACGGAGCATCTGAACCAATCAAACATCCGCACCCAGTCAACACATCTGGGTTTGATCCATCACCGTTTTTTAGCCCACTCTGCGACGCCAATTCAGACATGGCCATATGCAAATCAGTCTGACCCTGTGCCTCATGGGAACAGTCCAGCCTGAAATGCCAAGCCATGTCTTCCCTAGGCCGGAAACAAGCTTCCGAGGACCTGTTTCTGGCATTTCAGCCGTCTTCAGCCCATCTTGCTTGAATCCAGTGGCAAAGTGAGCAAGGGACTCACGTCTGAGCATACCCTGCCAACTTATGGCGAACAAAGCGGTACAAAAGGGGGTGGTGATGGACGGAGCATCTGAACCAATCATACACTCACACCCAGTCAACAGATCTTGGCCACTGGATTCAAGATAGCCTGGCTGATGAGGATTATGAATCCGAAACCGGTCCCAGGATGCTTGTTTCCGGTCCAGGGAAGACATGGCTTGGCAGTTCGGGCTGGACTGTTCCCAAGAGGCACAGGGTCAGACTGATTTGCATATGGCCATGTCTGAACTGGGGTGGCTGAGTGAGCTAAAGAATGGTGATGGATTAAACCCAGATCAGTTGACTGGGGGTGAGTGTTTGATTTGCTCAAACACTCCGTCCATCATCCCCTTTTGTTTCGCTTTGTTCGCCCTAAGTTGGCAGGGTATGCTCAGACATGAGTCCCTTGCTCACTTGGCCACTGGATTCAAGATAGCCTGGCTGATTAGGTTTATGAATCCGAAACCGGTCCCAGGATGCTTGTTTCCGGTACAGGGAAGACATGGCTTGGCAGTTCGGGCTGGACTGTTCCCATGAGGCACAGGGTCGGACTGATTTGCATATGGCCATGTCTGAACTGAGGTGGCTGAGTGAGCTAAAGAATGGTGATGGATTAAACCCAGATCAGTTGACAGGGCGTAAGTGTTTGATTTGCTCAAACGCTCCGTCCATCATCCCCTTTTGCTTCGCTTTGTTAGCCCTAAGTTGGCAGGGTATGCTCAGACGTAAGTCCCTTGCTCACTTGGCCACTGGATTCAAGATAGCCTGGCTGATGAGGATTATGAATCCGAAACTGGTCCCAGGATGCTTGTTTCCGGTCCAGGGAAGACATGGCTTGGCAGTTTGGGCTGGACTGTTCCCATGAGGCACAGGGTCAGACTGATTTGCATATGGCCATGTCTGAACTGGGGTGGCTGAGGGAGCTAAAGAATGCTGATGGATTAAACCCCAATCAGTTGACTGGGGGTGAGTGTTTGATTTGCTCAAACGCTCCGACCATCATCCCCTTTTGTTTCACTTTGTTCGCCCTAAGTTGGCAGGGTATGCTCAGACGTGAGTCCCTTGCTCACTTGGCCACTAGATTCAAGATAGCCTCGCTGATGAGGATTATGAATCCGAAACCGGTCCCAGGATGCTTGTTTCCGGTCCAGGGAAGACATGGCTTGGCAGTTCGGGCTGGGATGTTCCCATGAGGCACAGGGTCAGACTGATTTGCATATGGCCATGTCTGAACTGGGGTGGCTAAGTGAGCTAAAGAATGATGATGGATTAAACCCAGATCAGTTGACTGGGGGTGAGTGTTTGATTTGCTCAAACGCTCCGTCCATCATCCCCTTTTGTTTCGCTTTGTTCGCCCTAAATTGGCAGGGTATACTCAGACGTGAGTCCCTTGCTCACTTGGCCACTGGATTCAAGATAGCCTGGCTGATGTGGATTATGAATCTGAAACTGGTCCCAGGATGCTTGTTTCCGGTCCAAGGAAGACATGGCTTGGCAGTTCGGGCTGGACTGTTCCCATGAGGCACAGGGTCAGACTGATTTGCATATGGCCATGTCTGAACTGGGGTGGCTGAGTGAGCTAAAGAATGGTGATGGATTAAACCCATATCAGTTGACTGGGGGTGAGTGTTTGATTTGCTCAAACGCTCCTCCCATCATCCCCTTTTGTTTTGCTTTGTTCGCCCTAAGTTGGCAGGGTATGCTCTGACGTGAGTCCCTTGCTCACTTGGCCACTGGATTCAAGATAGCCTGGCTGATTAGGTTTATGAATCCGAAACCGGTCCCAGGATGCTTGTTTCCGGTCCAGGGAAGACATGGCTTGGCAGTTCGGGCTGGACTGTTTCCATGAGGCACAGGGTCAGACTGATTTGCATATGGCCATGTCTGAACTGAGGTGGCTGAGTGAGCTAAAGAATGGTGATGGATTAAACCCAGATCAGTTGACAGGGGGTAAGTGTTTGATTTGCTCAAAAGCTCCGTCCATCATCCCCTTTTGCTTCGCTTTGTTAGCCCTAAGTTGGCAGGGTATGCTCAGACGTAAGTCCCTTGCTCACTTGGCCACTGGATTCAAGATAGCCTGGCTGATGAGGATTATGAATCCGAAACTGGTCCCAGGATGCTTGTTTCCGGTCCAGGGAAGACATGGCTTGGCAGTTTGGGCTGGACTGTTCCCATGAGGCACAGGGTCAGACTGATTTGCATATGGCCATGTCTGAACTGGGGTGGCTGAGGGAGCTAAAGAATGCTGATGGATTAAACCCCAATCAGTTGACTGGGGGTGAGTGTTTGATTTGCTCAAACGCTCCGACCATCATCCCCTTTTGTTTCACTTTGTTCGCCCTAAGTTGGCAGGGTATGCTCAGACGTGAGTCCCTTGCTCACTTGGCCACTAGATTCAAGATAGCCTCGCTGATGAGGATTATGAATCCGAAACCGGTCCCAGGATGCTTGTTTCCGGTCCAAGGAAGACATGGCTTGGCAGTTCGGGCTGGACTGTTCCCATGAGGCACAGGGTCAGACTGATTTGCATATGGCCATGTCTGAACTGGGGTGGCTGAGTGAGCTAAAGAATGGTGATGGATTAAACCCATATCAGTTGACTGGGGGTGAGTGTTTGATTTGCTCAAACGCTCCGCCCATCATCCCCTTTTGTTTTGCTTTGTTCGCCCTAAGTTGGCAGGGTATGCTCTGACGTGAGTCCCTTGCTCACTTGGCCACTGGATTCAAGATAGTCTGGCTGATGAGGATTATAAATCCGAAACCGGTCCCAGGATGCTTGTTTCCGGTCCAGGGAAGACATGGCTTGGCAGTTTGGGCTGGACTGTTCCCATGAGGCAAAGGGTCAGACTGATTTGCATATGGCCATGTCTGAACCGGGGTGGCTGAGTGAGCTAAAGAATGGTGATGGATTAAACCCTGATCAGTTGACTGGAGGTGAGTGTTTGATTTGCTCAAACGCTCTGTCCATCATACCCCTTTTGTTTTGCTTTGTTCGCCCTAAGTTGCCAGGGTATGCTCAGACATGAGTTCCTTGCTCACTTGGCCACTGGATTCAAGATAGCCTGGCTGATGAGGATTATGAATCCGAAACCGGTCCCAGGATGCTTGCTTCCGGTCCAGGGAAGACATAGCTTGGCAGTTCGGGCTGGACTGTTCCCATGAGGCACAGGCTCAGACTGATTGGCATATGGCCATGTTTGAACTGGGATGGCTGAGTGAGCTAAAGAATGGTGATGGATTAAACCCAGATCAGTTGACTGGGGGTGAGTGTTAGATTTGCTCAAACGCTCCGTCCATCATCCCCTTTTGTTGCGCGTTAAATAACTTACAGACAACTATTAGCAGCTTAACGATCATATGGTGAGACAGAAGATCTAAAGAGAATTTCCCTCGAAGGCAGAAAAAAGTTATTTTCCAAGTAGGGATAAGGGCCGCTGATAGCTTTAACTTTTTAGTTCAAAAAGTTTCAGTACTAGGTAATCTGGTGGTGTGCTGGTCTGTAGATAAATCATGTTAAATGTTAACACCAACGTCCATCTGGTCTTTAAATGACTTATGTGGTTATCTGACACCAGAGTAGGACTAGTATTGGAAACAACGGTCCTTAAAGCATATCAATGAAAATAATGGTAAATATAGACCACAATTAGTACTATATTATAGGATGTCCAGCCGGACATACAGTTTTAATAGGTCAAATATATGTTTTCAACAAAAATGACGAACAACCAACAATAGAGTGAGACGCAGTCCTGCATCCGGTGCAAGAAACAAAGGACACGTACAAATGAAACATGAAGATTCTCAGGCAAAGAAAAATGAATCCTTGTGATAAATCAAAATGCATAACAAGCTATCCATAGCAGTATTCACACTAATATAGGATAATAGTTTGAATGTGTGAATCTGTAGCATAGGTCGACGATGTTTCAATCCCTTATAACAAAGGTATTGGGATCATCATCAGGACGGTGATGTTACATGCCTGCATTAGAGAACTGCCTGTAGGGAGAAGGAGGAAGAGAGAAATGCAGAAAGAATTACGTCTGTAAGTGAAGAATAGACTCTGTGAAATAGACGGAGGACGTCACGCAAGTTTGGGATACACCACTACTTACAATTAAGTACATGCAAAAAGTAGTGTCAGTGGAGGAGGAATGGCCTGTCCCTAAATTCTGAGAGTTCTTGACTTCCCAATTGGAGTAGCCTGTCAATGCTTTAAGGGATTTCTCCCACACCAGAGGTGAGCTCAACTAGTCAGTAGTTGAAGCTCCTGAAATTCTTGTAGACGGGCAGGGACAGAGTCAGTCACATGTCTGACGCCAGTGCCACATGTGTCTGACTGCTCCCCAGCCCTCACATCCTTTTTGTGGCTCCGGTATGTTCTATCTCGGCAGTGCCATGGGCACTGTTGGTACTCTCACACACTGCGAAGGAGTCAGCTGAAAGATGAAAGTTTCAGACAAAGACCAGATACTTACATCTCTTTTCATAACCTCTTCATTAGGCTGGGTCACTACATTCCTCCCCCCGAGCCCTGCCTCTCAAGCTCTCTTCAAGTACTGAACCTGACAAAAAATTGCAATCTTCACATGACCGATTCTGGCATTTCTGGCCCCAGATTGTAAAAGACACTGGGGCATATTACCAAGGGCCTTATCGCCACTTTAGCTGGACTTTTTCCGGCTAAAGTGGCGATAATTTTTGCGATAGCGATCATCTTGGGGCCCGCTTTGCATGTCAGCGATATTTATCGCTAATGACATGCAAAGTGGGCGTGCCAAGATGTTAGCGACTGGAAACAGTCGCTAACATCGCTATCTCCTATTACCTACTTTTGGAACTATTCGTGCTAAACGCGAACATCTCCAAAAGCTAACGCCTGCCCAGAGCAGTTCTTAGCCATGTTATCCAATGGTAGGTGGATAACATGGCTAAGAGCATTAGCTCGGTAATGCATGAATATCGCTGACTTTTCAGCGATATTCATGCATTTCGGCCGATAAACCTTGATAATAGCAAGGTTTATCTGCGATAAAAATCGGCGGAGCTCGGCGATAATAGTATTGCCGCTAAGCCAACATAGCGATAATTATCGCTAGTTGTTGGTAATATGCTCCACTGAGTGGCGTGCTCCAACCCGCCTAGGATGCCGGCTCGGCACCAGCTCTGCTCGCTGTGAGGGCTCCATTCTCATTGAGAGCTTGGCCAGCGCTCCTGACACCATTTCTGTAGGGGCGGCCTCGAGACCTTTAATCGGTGCAGACACCATGGAGGTCTGGAATCTGTTCTGCTGCTGCCGCCATGGAGGAGGAGCCGGAGAAGAGCCCTCTCATAAGGTAAAGGAATCCAGGTGCAGTGGTTACTGCCTGAGGGAAAGCGTTGCTGTCTGAGATCTGCACAGCCTGAGGGATAGCGCTGCTGTCTGAGACCTATGCACCCCGGTGGATAGCACTGCTGTTGGAGATCTGCACACCATGAGGGATAGCGCTGCTGTATGCGATCTGCACAGAGTAGGGGATAGTACTTCTGTGAGATTTGCGCCAAAAAAAGGATGTGACTGCTCTCTGATATTTGCACAACCAGAGGGACAGCACTGCTCTCTGATAGGTGGGTGAGCCAACAAATTAACAGGGAGAGCTGGGACTGGGGTCTGGCTGAGCTCCAAGAGACCGTGGACGAGCCGAGCCCTGAAAATATTTCGTCATGCAACAAGCATCATGTGAAAATATGATGAAGCCGCTTCAAAATGTAAAGTGTATTCTTTAACATGCGGATGTGTTTCAGTACTTCAGATTATACAACTGAATCGAGAAGTATGTATGAAGTGTGTTAGTTTTCAAACATTACCTTAAAAGCATTACTGCCCCCCGCCCCCCATTCTGGCAATGTCATTAGTGAACTAAAAGGCAAATCAGCTGTCATGTGTACATATATATACGAGGTGGAGATATTTATTCGAGATAGAGGTTCGCTCCAGTGTGTTAACCAAAAAACAACTGGTTTGTGTATTGTGCACATTCCGAACGCACACATTTGAAAGCTCTTTCAAATATGATAATGAAGAAAAAGAACTCGATGAAATATATTTGCCCAGGATCACACAATTTCGTAAAACGGGATAGCTGATATTTCTTGTTTTACTCTATATATTGAATACATATGTGTACTGTATTAATCTTGATATTTGGTTTAAATGTATTGTGTTGTGGGAACAAACAGA
The DNA here is from genome assembly GCF_964263255.1 of Lissotriton vulgaris. Taxonomy (NCBI): domain Eukaryota; kingdom Metazoa; phylum Chordata; class Amphibia; order Caudata; family Salamandridae; genus Lissotriton; species Lissotriton vulgaris. Next base: position 1,457,745,230 of record NC_141695.1, on the reverse strand, counting down.
AAGGCCCAAAGCATCAAACAGTTCTAAAGAACTCTAATTAAAGAAATAAGGTTTGCCATGATGAAAAATGTCCGCATGTCATTAATTATGAAATAACACTAATAATTTATGGTGCAAGAGGGTACCTTTAGCTTGAGTTTTTTCACTAGAGGACAACACTGCTGTCTGAGGTCAGTGCACCCTGAAGGATAGTGCTGCTGTCACATATCACCACAGCCTGAGGAACAGCGCTACTATTTCGGAGCTGCGCAAACCAGAGGGATAGTGCTGCTGTCTGAGAACTGCGCATCCTGAGAGATGTCAAGTCAAGTCAAGTCAACGAATTTATATAGCGCACTAAATACCCAGAGGGTCTCAAGGCGCTTAGGGAGGGGAGGAGGATTACTTGTCAAATATCCACGTTTTAAGTTGCTTTCTGAATGCTAGGTGGTTCTGGGTAAGGCGAAGGTAAGTGGGGAGTGAGTTCCATGTTTTAGCAGCCAGGTATGAGAAGGATCTGCCTCCCATGGTGGTCTTGTTGATGCGAGGTACAGTGGCGAGGGCTTGGCTGGAAGAACGTAGTTGGCGGGAGGGGGTGTAGAAGGACAGTCGTGAGTTGAGGCATTCTGGTCCGATGTCGTAGAGAGATTTGTGTGCGTGGGTTTGCAGTCGGAAAGTGATCCTCTTATTGACGGGTAGCCAGTGGAGGTCTTTCAGGTGACCAGAGATGTGTTCGTTGTGTGGGATGTCTAATATGATCCTGGCTGAGGCGTTTTGGATTTGTTGGAGTTTCTTCTGGAGTTTAGCGGTAGCACCTGCGTAGAGGGTGTTTCCGTAGTCCAGTCGGCTCGTGACCAGAGCATGGGTGACTGTTTTTCTGGTTTCGGTGGGGATCCAGCGAAATGTTTTTTTGAGCATGCGAAGAATGTTGAAGCAGGATGAGGATACGGCGCTGACTTGTCTGTTCATTGAGAGTGAAGAATCCAGGATAACGCCTAGGTGCGTGGTCTGTCGGGATGGGTGCTTTTCCAAGGGCTTCCGGCCACCAAGAGTCGTCCCAGGCAGAGGGGGATGTACCTAAGATGAGGACTTCTGTTTTATCTGAGTTCAGTTTCAGACGGCTGTGTTTCATCCATTCGGCAACTTCTTTCATTCCTTCGTGTAGGTTAGTTTTGGCGGTGCTGGGGTCATTGGTGAGAGAAAGGATCAGTTGAGTGTCATCTGCGTAAGAGATGATGTTGAGGTTGTGTTGGCGGGCGATGGCCGCGAGGGGGCTCATGTATACGTTGAAGAGGGTGGGACTAAGTGAGGACCCTTGGGGTACGCCACAGATGACAGATAGCCCTGCTGTCTAAGATCTGCTCAACCCCAGGGATAGCACTGCTGTCTAAGATCTGCTCAACCCTGCTGCTTACGATCTGCGCGCCCTGAGGTATAGCTCTGGTGTATAATATCTGTGAATCTGCGGGAAGGTCCGGCTGCTTACGATCTGCAAACATTTTGAACCATGTTATAATATAGGCAAAAAGGGGCAGATTTACAAGGACTGGCGCATCCCTGCATATCAGCAGGGATGCGCCAGGTAAGAAGCGTCATGCAAGTTTACCCATGCGCCACCACAGATGCGCCGCATTGTAAATGCGGCGCATCGTGGCGCAAGGATAGAGAGATGCGTGATGCATCGATGGCGTAAGGGAGGCGCATTGCTGGAGTCGTGTCGCAAGCGCGACGCAACTCCAGCAATGCTCAGAGGCTGCTAATACCTAACTTGCTGCGTCACGCCTTACGCCTGCTTCAAGCAGGTGCAGGGTTTTGACGCAGCGTATAAAGGGGGTCCCCGTAGAGGAGAAGGGTGTATTGTAAATTACATACACAACAATTTATTTAGAAATCAATAAAGAAAATTTTTAGTAAACAAATTTCCGATTGGCATGTGTTATTTAATGACCAATGGTTTGTGAATATCACGTTCAATACAGAACTTATGTAAATTAAGGGCCCCAAAGGGGGGGAGAAAAGGGAAAGGGGAGGGTAGTGCTCGGGGAAGTGTAAAAGGGTATGACACAGTTATAAAGAGGTAACAATACAAATTGGCACAGATTATCAAAGGATAATCAACATACACATGTCCCAAATCAGGACTAGAAATTAAAAAACACATATAAATATTGCATTTCAACGGTCACATCTGATTGTTAGAAAATTAAGGGGTGTGCCGGAATGACAAATTAAGGAAGAACAGTCGACGTTTCGACCCCTATCTGTAGGCCAAATGGAGTCCTTTTACGGGGTCTTCATCAGGACGTCAAATTAGGGAAGGGAGATGGGGCCATTCTCTATAAAAAAAAAAAATAAAAAAAAAAATTAAACAAGTATTTAGCTACAATTCATAGGGAGGATGAAGAACATCACCCTGTCTACAAGTTAGACAACGATAAAATAAAGTAAATTAAATCTGATTTACCATGATTGAAGACCCAAAAGAGTTCAATACATAGGCGAAAGAACCACGCTGAACGTCGTGGTCGATCTGATAGGGTAGACGAATAATTAGGAGAAACACCAATCTGTAAGAGATGGAAAAATCTTACTCATTGGTATCTGTACTCGTCATAGCAGAGGACACTTAACCTAAGAGTACATCTTATCACTCATCCCAAGGTACAGTACAACATTGAGAATACCCAGTTGGCTATGGAGGACTAAACAAAGCTACACGGAGAAAACAGAGATTTAGAATAATACCTAGGTCACTATGATTGGGACCTACTGTCTGCCTGTGATTAATTAAGAAAATATATCTTACCAAATGCGTGGGTAATTACAAGTGACCATCATGCATTTTAGATAGCAGGTGAAAGAATACTCACAATTAGAAATGCGTGGTTTGCCGTTGTAAAATCGGCTAAGGCTGTGAGTAGTGTGGTCTCAAAGTTAAAATCCAATCCAGAAGAAATGTATTATTTCATTTCGACCTGATAGAAGAGGGGATGTTTTAGAGGTCTACACATAGATTTCGACATAATTGGCAAAAATAACTTTGAAGGAAAAATCTTACTTGCACAGAATGGTGCATGCAAACACCGTTCTGAAATCAGCTGGGGCTGTAGATGGTAAGGTCTTAAAGTGGCAATCAAATCCGGAAAGGGTATAATCTTTCAACCTGGTGAAAGAGGAAGTTATTTTATATTTGCCAAACACGGATTTCTACAGGTGCAACAGACCAAGTGGGACGGGAGGGTCTTACTTGCTCAAATGGTTCCGCTCGCAAATTTGAGACGGCAGATCAGCAAAACGGCGCCTGTCCGTGAAGTCAAATGTAGCGTGGAGCAACTTCGGAACGTTTTATGCACACATAATCCGGTGATCTATCTGTGGCAAAAATGAGACTCGTTTACTATCAAGGCAAGGGTCCTGCGTGAATGGGGTAAAGGATGCAAGTCTCTAGCCGCTTGGGACGTACTTACATAATGCAGCAGCAGCTCACAACCCGAACGCGAAATCCGCATTCTGAGCTCCGCGGAGTTTAGGGCGGAGCTACACTCCGTATCGATAGAGCTCGAAGAGTTACTATCGGGAGCCTCTAAGTTAAAACAACATCGGTATGCGGTTTGGACAGCTCAAATTAGGATTTCGAACGGACGTTTCTGAAATGCTTTTAAGTAGTGTCAGTGGCAAATATAATTGAAAGATGACAACAACATCACCTAAAAAATAATAATAAATACATGCAATGGTGCAGCTCTCATTACAGGAGGCTGAAAACCATTTACTGCATTAAAGCAACACTTAAAAAATGCACAAAAACAGTTCCATGCGACTCTTATCACAGAAGGTCGTAAATGGAAGAGACATATTCTGAATTGGTGACAAAATTCATAAGGGCAGTTTAAAGTAACCAAACCGTTTTAGCATTATGCAACCTTGACCTAATCACTGAATTAGAATAAGTCAGCATTGAAACATATTATCATCTTTTAACATGAGAGTGTCATAGTTCAGGATTGAAACACTACAACAGGGTGTTTCAACTAGCCAAGTGCTGCCAATTGGGCTAAGCTGCTGTCTTGTTCGTTCAAACCATTTTGAATGGAGTCCAGAAGGGACATCCACTTGGACTCTCGTGTGTTAAGTACTATTGGCAGGTTACCACCTCTTCTACCCAACGTTTTTAAGTGTTGCTTTAATGCAGTAAATGGTTTTCAGCCTCATGTAATGAGAGCTGCACCATTGCGTGTATTTATTATTATTTTTTAGGTGATGTTGTTGTCATCTTTCAATTATATTTCCCACTGACACTACTTAAAAGCATTTCAGAAACGTCCGTTCGAAATCCTAATTTGAGCTGTCCAAACCGCATACCGATGTTGTTTTAACTTAGAGGCTCCCGATAGTAACTCTTCGAGCTCTATCGATACGGAGTGTAGCTCCGCCCTAAACTCCGCGGAGCTCAGACTGCGGATTTCGCGTTCCGGTTGTGAGCTGCTGCTGCATTATGTAAGTACATCCCAAGCGGCTAGAGACTTGCATCCTTTACCCCATTCACGCAGGACCCTTGCCTTGATAGTAAACCAGTCTCATTTTTGCCACAGATAGATCACCGGATTACGTGTGCATAAAATGTTCCGAAGTTGCTCCACGCTACATTTGACCTCACAGACTTCACGGACAGGCGCCGTTTTGCTGATCTGCCGTCTCAAATTTGCGAGCGGAACCATTTGAGCAAGTAAGACCCTCCCGTCCCACTTGGTCTGTTGCACCTGTAGAAATCCGTGTTTGGCAAATATAAAATAACTTCCTCTTTCACCAGGTTGAAAGATTATACCCTTTCCGGATTTGATTGCCACTTTAAGACCTTACCATCTACAGCCCCAGCTGATTTCAGAACGGTGTTTGCATGCACCATTCTGTGCAAGTAAGATTTTTCCTTCAAAGTTATTTTTGCCAATTATGTCGAAATCTATGTGTAGACCTCTAAAACATCCCCTCTTCTACCAGGTCGAAATGAAATAATACATTTCTTCTGGATTGGATTTTAACTTTGAGACCACACTACTCACAGCCTTAGCCGATTTTACAACGGCAAACCACGCATTTCTAATTGTGAGTATTCTTTCACCTGCTATCTAAAATGCATGATGGTCACTTGTAATTACCCACGCATTTGGTAAGATATATTTTCTTAATTAATCACAGGCAGACAGTAGGTCCCAATCATAGTGACCTAGGTATTATTCTAAATCTCTGTTTTCTCCGTGTAGCTTTGTTTAGTCCTCCATAGCCAACTGGGTATTCTCAATGTTGTACTGTACCTTGGGATAAGTGATAAGATGTACTCTTAGGTTAAGTGTCCTCTGCTATGACGAGTACAGATACCAATGAGTAAGATTTTTCCATCTCTTACATATTGGTGTTTCTCCTAATTATTCGTCTACCCTATCAGATCGACCACGACGTTCAGCGTGGTTCTTTCGCCTATGTATTGAACCCTTTTGGGTCTTCAACCATGGTAAATCAGATTTAATTTACTTTATTTTATCGTTGTCTAACTTGTAGACAGGGTGATGTTCTTCATCCTCCCTATGAATTGTAGCTAAATACTTGTTTAAATTTTTTTTTATTTTTTTATAGAGAATGGCCCCATCTCCCTTCCCTAATTTGACGTCCTGATGAAGACCCCGTAAAAGGACTCCATTTGGCCTACAGATAGGGGTCGAAACGTCGACTGTTCTTCCTTAATTTGTCATTCCGGCACACCCCTTAATTTTCTAACAATCAGATGTGACCGTTGAAATGCAATATTTATATGTGTTTTTTAATTTCTAGTCCTGATTTGGGACATGTGTATGTTGATTATCCTTTGATAATCTGTGCCAATTTGTATTGTTACCTCTTTATAACTGTGTCATACCCTTTTACACTTCCCCGAGCACTACCCTCCCCTTTCCCTTTTCTCCCCCCCTTTGGGGCCCTTAATTTACATAAGTTCTGTATTGAGCGTGATATTCACAAACCATTGGTCATTAAATAACACATGCCAATCGGAAATTTGTTTACTAAAAATTTTCTTTATTGATTTCTAAATAAATTGTTGTGTATGTAATTTACAATACACCCTTCTCCTCTACGGGGACCCCCTTTATATGTATCACATTGTGCCCAGGTCCCCGTGACTGCATGGGTTTAACCCCCTTCTTTGTAGGGTTTTGACGCAGCGGCGTCGGAAAAGTGACTCAGTGAAATCTTGTAGATTTCACTGTGTCACTTTACCAAGGCTTTTTCCGACGGAACGCCCACCCTGCATACATTAAAGCTGATGCAGGTTTAATGTGACGCAGGGCTTTACAACGTGATGCATCTCTCTAGATGCGTCACGTTGTAAATAATTGTTTTAAAAGAACAAGGGAAACCAATGAGTAGCCTAGGACCCTGGGTATCAAGTATTTTTGAGAACAATAGTCCTTAGGTAAATAGTTCAAGGTAAAAAAAACATATAGACCTGAATAGGTACTATAAACGTTCAATGAACCGTAGACGTATCCACGTACACTGCCATTGAGGTAAGCGTGGCAACCCCCTTGCTTAACACCCTCCCCGTTTCGCGCCCCTGTTGATCCCGCTAAACCATTCCCTCCTCTTACCCCCAACTTCTAGGAGCCATCTGCCTATATACGCATAGGCTCTCTTAGATACTCGGACATTGAAGGAGAAATGGATGCCCGACTTCTCTCTACAAAACTTGCAGTGCAGGGATGCATCATATTTACAAGAATACGACACATCCATGTGCTTTCCTCTGCACTGGCACACAATTGGGTGCCTAGCTCCAATGCAGGCACACTTGCAGTATAGTGCAAGGGTGCCCGCGATAGATGTATGATGGAACCACGCATGCGAATTACCATGCTTGCCTTTACCATACAGTGATTACCACACGGGCCCCGTTACCACGCGTTACCCATGATGTTACAACGATTATGCCTTTACCACGCATGCTTTGTAATGAATTATGTTATAAAGGCGTGTATGGTAAGGGCATATGTGTGGTATGGGTAGTAAGGGCATATGCAAGATAACAGCTGTGTTGTAAGAAGGCCAGTTCACCTTCTCCAATGTACAATAACCCTATCTTTCACACTGCTTTATTTATTTCTGGAATTTAAAAATATCATTACCACATAAAAATGAGCGTGTTCAAAATTGTAATTAAAATGGTAATTCATTTCTTACAAAAAGCTCACTGAAACAAAGATAGGGGACGTCAACTTGCACCCATAATCATAAATTCCAGCTCCTCCTTAATGCAATATGCTAAGCACTTCTGTGGCAGTTAAAGGTTTGGTACAAACCCCGAGTCCTCAGTCCTTAAAAAAACAAGCATTGGCATAGCCAATAGGTCTCGCCTTTGGGACCCAGTAAGTAAAAAAAGAAACTGAAGTTCGGACTTCACGTTTACATTTACTGCATCCTAAATACGAAGTAAATATAAACGTGAAGTCTTATACTTCAGCTTTTTTTTTTTTTACTTACAAGGACCCAAAGGCGAGACCTATTGGCTATGCCAATGCTTGTCTTTTTAACTATCTTATTCACTGAGAGCCACTTTTATTTGGGGTCAGGGCCGATTTCTGTCCCAGTCCTACCGTACTACGAGTTATTTTAGAACTGCGCCAGGATTCGCTTTCCAGAGCCTTTTCGTGAAGTCTCGGAGCCCGGGTTTCGACATTCCCGCCCGACTTTATCTGAGCTTCGTTGTTAAGTGCCAAGGCGACCGTATTCTGGAATCAACATGGAGAGTTCGCATCACAAAATTGCCTCCTGCCAAGCGAAATACAAAAGTTGCTCGCAGAACGAGTTTCTTTGTGCTGAACTTGAGTATTGAAAGCATTAAAGGCGGCTGGATAAATACCTCTGCAATTTGCCCGGCTTTCATCGCCTTTTTCCTCTTTGTCCATCACGGCCACAGACAAGGAAAAAATAGACATTTTAATTGCTTTCCTTTCTCTCCCGCTCGCTTTTTAAACGCATGGATGTGATTCCTCTGTTTAACATTCTCTGCGCGGAGTTATTTATTTTATAGGGGTTTTAAATAAACCTTTTGTCAGCTCCAGCCGTACTGTCATGCAAACAGGGAAGGCGAGAGAGACGCGGGAAGAAAGGCCAGCGGTGCCTCTGAATGGAATCGGCTGCTTTGTCTCCCGCAGCTGCGTTGGTTCAATGCTTCAGGACTGATCCAGCTTTCAGAGGACTTTTTTAAATCTCTTGTAGGGTATTAAAAAGAGGATTTGGCTTCTGGCTGCGTCCCATTCTGGCTTTGAATGTGATCCACCGACATGTTCGGGCCTTGTTTTGATTGGGCAATGGTTTATTAACCCATTTCTCAATAGTTCACCGCAGGATGCTGTAGAACGCCTTCCAGACTTCTTGGTAAGTCAAATTCTCCAATGCTGGAAAATTCCAGTAAAAGAGACTCCCTCCCTACTCCCAGTAGCAAGAGTGTTCTAGGCCATGCGAGAAAAGACATGCACTGGCAAAGCCAATAGGGCAGGCGTTATTTGTCAGCCTTTCGGCTTTTTCAATGCTTGTTTTGTGTTGTCATGTTTTTTGTAGAACTTGATTGCTTGGGAAGCTACCATGTCTTTGTCAACTTAACAAAAAATGGGAAAGATTGGATACAAGTAAAACATTTTTGGTCTCTTTTTCATAGTAGTCCTGTAAACTGAAGGTAATTACATTGTGTGTGGCTGTGCTCTTTGAGAAAGGGCAGAACGACATCACTCCCAGTGAAGTAGCCAAGGACTGAAGTGGGCTGACCTGTTGCCCCAGGCTGTATACTATAGAGTGAATGACACACTAAGAGACTGATGGATAAAGATGGCTTCCTAAAACCTCTTGAAGTAAGTATATTGTACATTAAATATTAGTAAAATCGAAATGTCTTGGCTAACGCCAGACCTAAAAGTGAGCCCTCGGATCCCCAGGCCTCTCCCCAGTCTGCCCCAGCTAGGCCTGTAAAAGACAGCCACACTTTGGACATACTGGGCCCTTTACTCCCATGGATTCTAGTGCCCCTGCACCGCTCCACTGCCTTTCGGATATGTGTGCACTATACACATTTTACAGAAATATACACATACTTACTTCCTGTACTATTGACTGTCTTGCACCTGGACCAACTTTAGTCCATCATTACACAGGGTGGAATTTCATATGAAGCAATAACTACTGTTGGAATTATATCTCCTACAATTATGAGTGTCTCTGAGCTTGGATTTATTTGGTCTGCAAACTATGGACATAATAATTTGAGACATAGGTACCCGGGTCCTGTTACATGCTGCAGGGACAGGGAATGCAGGCAGGAGCATAGGACAACCCAAGCCAAAGCCCTCAGCAGCACGAGATGAGCAGACAATGCTTATCCTGACCAGGTTCACCTCTGTCCTGACCCATTGCTTCCTAACGTGCCCCTCAACCCCCCCACCAGTCCGCCCACCTACAAATCACATTTGCACTGACCCCTTTCTACTTGTTCTGAGCAGATATCAAATGTCAGCAGTTTTCTGAAAGAGAGCGCCTAACTACATGACTCGTTTGAAGGCAAATCTGGATGGAAGCACAAATGGAAAGGGAATGGAGGCGTTGCCAACAGACTTACTGTCGCACTCATTTTCAGCCCCTTTCAATAAAATTTTACCCCCAGAAAAGAGCGCCTATACAATATTGAAAAGTACTTGGCATCATTGATGAAATCACCAGCAATATCACCCCCCTCAATATGCTCAGTATGTGTAGCACCCAACCATCTGTCTGTAACTACCTCGGGCAATATCTCAGGTAGAGGCAAGGCAACTGGCGACCCCAGGGAATTAACAGAATCCTCACGGCAGGACTTAACACAAGATACTCAATGGTCACAACAGCCACGAGATGGTGTAACGGTAAGGAAGGGCAGTACGGTTGCCTGAAGTAAGGCTGCTACGAGCAAGGAGGGCGATGGCCTCACAGGAAATAATTGTGTAATCTCACACCGCCAGCGCTCCAGTGCACTTTCAAACAATTTAATAACGCATGACGGAAAATCTATAACTACTATCTTGCACCTTCCTCCAGAGGATTTGCTTCATGTTTTGGTTATGGCTGTGGTCCCAATGCTGACAAATGGACAAACCGTCATGGGAACAAGTTCAGAACAAGGTAATTAATTGGCTTGGAGCAAACAGAAATTTTAAGCCGCTGGATGGAAGTGATATTTTAATGATCAGATGAATAAGCTGAGGTTGGTTTGTTCCTAAAAATATATTCGATGACTGTATCTTAGTGAACTTTTGGCGGTCTAGTAACGTGGAGACCTTTCTGTGCCACAAACCGCCAAGGCCCTTTTTAGGTCTCGGCTAGTAACGCGCGAAGCGCGTTCTCGCCAGAGAACTATAGCTGGCGTCTCAGCCGACAACGAGCTGGAATGTGGCTACAAGACCTGGCCACGCGCGCAGCGTTGTCCCATAGGATAACGTTGTGCGCGGCCAGTTCGTCTCTCCACAGCATAGACAGGATCGCGTCGCCCGCCTCTCTGGAATGCAGGGGGAGTCTGCAGAGAGTCGTGTGGCGTTGATAAGCGCTGAAGCTTGTTGTTGCTCTGTGGTGGATATCGGGTTACCGGTGCCTCCAGCCCTCGATCGCGCCAGCACCTTTAAGTACAAGGTATCCCATTGCTTGTTTATTGAGTGATTGCCCGCGTCCTTCTCCCCTCCCAAGACTTCTAGCAAGCAGTGCAGGAGCCAAGACTACTTTCACTTTATAAGCCATTCACACCAGGTTCAACTCAAACAGCGCCCAACACATTCTCACACACGCCTTACAAAATATGACATATTTCTCAACATTCTTTGATTTGATGGCTTAATAGCATGGATACTTAACGTGAACACCCTGCCTGTTTTCACTTAAGCCTTTTCAAGAACAAGCTGGAAAGTGATACCCTGCGAGGTCAGAGCAAGCCGAGGGAACAATGGAGAGGCAGGTTTAATGCATTAGGCACGGATTGTGAGAATGTTTCGCTGCGATTCCCCCTCAGGAACCATTGAAGGTCCGCAATGGCGAGTGCCGGGGGCACACTCACGCGCTTTTCTAAATTCGTAAACATGAGGGCAAAGACAAGAAACCTGGAGACAGTCAGTAAGCAGTTTCGATATTTTATGTAAGAGCGTTTGCTACGAAGTCATGTGAAGTGGCCTCTCCCTTAGCACTCCCGCCATGAGCTGCAATGAAGTGGCGTCTCGCTGTCGGTAAAGTGGCGTCTCGCTGTTGGTTAATCTATGTTTAAAACAATAGGTGCATGTTAAGGAGACTTGCTATGAGCTGATGTCAAGTGGCGTCTCGCCAGCGCGAGAAATTGCCTTTACTTCGACTAAAACAGGAACAAACAAGGTTTACAAATAATGTTACTTTGTTTTAAACGTTTGAAAAAAATTCCTGTGTGCCAGCCTAAGTTTAGACAGCTTTGTGAATAGCAAACTATGGTCACACACCTTGTAAGCTCATGTAGAACCGCACTAAACAGCTTCAGCACTAGAAAAGCCCTCTTTGTCGACAGGCGTCTAACACCCATTGCATTCTGCGACGCGCTTTTCGAAATAGGAAACATGAGGGCAAACATAGAAAACAGTGAGTCAGCATAATGTTATTTATGTAATACTTTCGGAACAGTGCATTTCAGAGTAAACAGACATAAAGCACGGCAATGGTGGCACTTGTGTAAGTATCTAAATCAAACAAAAAGTGTGAGGTAGCATACAGTGTATTACAAGAGAAAAGTTACGTGTGCAAGTTACCAAAGGGTACCATACACAGGTACAAGAATAATACTGCAATAAATGGTAAACACTCAAACTGCCAGGACACACTCGGAAGGCGCTTCAAGGACACAAGACAAGTTGCATTACTGCACAAACAATGAAAAAGAGCGGGAACACCTAAAGTATGAACACACAATCAAGTAACTGCACAGACAAGGGAAATCAGGAGATACACAGAAAGCATGCAAACACAGTCAAGTGGCAATACTATACAAATAAGAGGCATGCAGGGCCAATGGTGAGCCATAAGTGAAAGCCAGTGGCATTAGTGTACAAATAAGAGGCATGCAGACAATATGGTAAGCCATAAGTCAACAGACTTCATGAAGCACGACCTTAAATACAACACACATAAAGATACATTCAAGAAACATAACGGTACAAACAACAGGCATAAGGGCTAATGCAGGAGACATAGAATCATAATCAATATGCATACGTTCACAGACAGGTAGTACGAAGGCATGTACACAAGGGGCATAACGACAAAAACAAGAGGCATGAGGGCAAATACAGTAGGCATAGAAACACAATTAAGAAGTATAAGTACAGAGGCAAGAAGCACAAAGGCAAATACACTAAGCAAGTACACATACACAGGGCCAAGGAACTCTCATATCACCTGGCTCTAAGCGCTCTCACATTACCAAGCTCCAAGCACTCTCATATTACCAGGCTCCAAACACTCTCACATCACCACCCTTTAAGCACTCTCACATCACCAGGCTTCAAGTACTCTCACAACACCAGGCTCCAAGTACTCTCACATTTCCAGGCTCCAAGCAGTCTCAATTCATCAGGCTCCAAGCAGTCTCACATCACCAGGCTCCAAGCACTCTCACATCACCAGGCTCTAGGCACTCTCACATCACCAGGCTGTAGGCACTCTCACATCACCAGGCTCTAGGGACTCTCGCATTCCCAAGCTCCAGGCACTCTCACATTACCAGGCTCCAAGCACTCTCACATCACCACCCTTTAAGCACTCTCACATCACCAGGCTCCAAGTACTCTCACAACACCAGGCTCCAAGTACTCTCACATTTCCAGGCTCCAAGCAGTCTCAATTCATCAGGCTCCAAGCACTCTCACATCACCAGGCTCCAAGCACTCTCACATCACTAGGCTCAAAGCAGTCTCACATCACCAGGCTCAAAGCACTCTCACATCACCAGGCTCCAAGCAGTCTCACATCTGTGGCTCTGTGTGTGTGTGTGGCGCTGTCTGTGTGTGTGGCTCTGTCTGTGTGTGTGTGTGTAGGTGGCTTTGTATGGGTGGGTGGCTCTGTGTGGATGCAAATGCAATAGGTATCGCATTTGCGAGCGATTAAGCTATTGGCATTGTAAATGACAATGCCATTTATTTATGTTTTAAAAACAAAAACATAAATAAAAATAATGTCATGAGCAATGCCAATAGCTCTAACTTTAACAATGCCGAGACCATTGCATTGTAAATGCTTGTTAAAATCTGCCTGTGTCACACTTCTGTTGGGCTACTTTTTTAGACCCCCCCAAATGATACCTTACATTCTCCCTCGTGTCTCATTCCCGACGTGTCATACTAGATGTGTGGGTGCGCCGGAATAAAAGAGGCGATATGTGAGTCGCTGCAAAAAGATGGAGAAATGAAAATGATGGCAAGAGGTAACGGATATGGAGTAGACAATTGAGGATAGTGCAGTGTGGTCTTACCCATGAAGAGTAAATTGAGAATCCGTCCAGTGTCTCAAGGGAGGAAGGGGGAAGATGCTGCCAGAGCTTATTTCAATTTACACAATCGAAGGCCATGGATAAGTCCTTGATCCCCAGATACAGAGTGAACTGTTTGGCTACCGTGTACTTACCAATTACCAGATTTAAGTTTAAACACTACCTCACCATGCCTATACTTGCCGGACAGCCGCATTGGCAGGGATCCAGGATGTTCTTTTCACATACCCAATTCTGAATCCTGTTATAAATAACACAACTGAAAAGTTTGGCCGGTATATACATTAGAGAAATTGAGCTGCAGCAGTTAGGCTTAGCACAATCACATTTTTTTTTAAATGGTAACTTTTATGGCGTTCACCCAAGACATTTGTCAGAAAGGGATCCCATATGGCTAAATTGCATTTTATTGGGTCTATGAGATCTCCACCGGGCCTGGTGATTTGCCCCCCACAATCTGTACGATCGCTGCTGTGATTTCATCAATGGTAACATTTAGAACTTTAAAAGAGATTGGAACCTGATCAAATAAAAACAAAGATTTTGTGTCATTATCTGGGTTTATTTTAGAGAAATGGGCCACCCATGCGTCACTCTATATTTGTCAGAAAATAGTAGTGATGACTGATCAAGAGAGTGCATGCTTGTCCCCGCTTTCCATAATGAGTTGCTGTCCTTTGTGTGAACCTTATCAGATAAAACCTTCCACTGCTGAGTGATAACCTCACTTCCCCTTTTTTCAGTAAGGAGTACTTCAGTAACATCTGTTCTACCCTTAAGTAGCAAGCTTATCCAGATAGAAAGCCTCCAGCTGCTCCCCCAGACATAGATGGTACTGCTGGTTCATAAAATATACAAAGCTCTAGAAGATAATAGTGGAGTATCCCACATTTCCTGGAATAACAAAATATTGTATGTTTCCATAAACGATTGCCACTCTGGGAGTGAGATATGTGAGTGTATACCAGCAATGTTCTAACTTTAAAATAGATAGTGGGCACAAGCTACTAGAAACAGTTACAATGTTAAAATATCGCGGAACAGCATCTGCCTGTGATTATGAAACAGTGATATTTCAACTTAAAGTGGATGATCGGCATGAGGTACTAGAAACAGGAACAATGTTGTCCTCCTTACGGCATGGTAAATTTGGTGACAGTATTAAAATATCAAGTACCAACTCTGCCTGTGGTGATGGAACAAGGGAGCCTGAGACTCCAGACCTTACAGTCAAAGCTTTCAACTTAGCTGGCCTGGGCACACCCTGTCAAACAACCTTGTGACAGTCAGCCAATGGAAAATATCTCTTGCTGCTTGCTAAGCTCTTTTGGAATTACGGGTATGACGTCAGAAGCCAATGCGGTGACAGTCAGAGCAGGGAGGCCGTGGTTATTTTTAAATATTGTTTTAATTGATAGAATCAAACGAGCATGGGAGGTCATCCCCCTTGCATGCGCCACCATCTGAGTAAGCAGGACTTAGACTGCGTTTGTGGCGTTATAAACATTGGTTTAACCCTCACTCAAGTTAGACTCTAGATTGAAATCTGAATTTAATATTGGTGGCTCCACTGAACATCCGTGTAGCTTTCTGTTCCGAAAATTGAGGAAAAGTGCTTTTATCATTGATGAACAGGACCTACATATCCACATCGGGTTCCTGATGTATTAAAAGACTGTAATAGGAGAACAAGAATCTCTCCTCTTTTTCTAGCCTAAGAACTGTCCTGAAGAAGGTGTTTTAACTTCAAAAAACCGAAACGCTGCGTCGACAACTGTTTCTTGCTTTTAATCTACTGCATAGTATTTTGACATCTATTTTTTAATGTAATTTTTTGATGTGATTTTACTTAATTTTTGTGTCCTATGGATATGAAAACTTCATTAACAATCAATGTACAATTGTAGTGAATAAAATGTATGAATTTTTCTCTCAATAATTTGTGATAGCCTTGTTTTTCAATATTTGATATATATAAAATAATGTTTTGCAAATTGTTTATTTCATAATCTTAGCACCAGGATTTGTTTACACAAGAGTCTCTTTACGTTATATGTTGTGCTCTACGTATTGTTTGCTGGGCTACATTTAGTAGTCTATTCTTTGACAATTGGGTTATTTTCACATTTTTTGGTGCTTGTACTTGTTCAGCATTGAAAGTATTTTTTGTTCTTTTGATTAATTTCTGATAGCCTTTCCAGTTAATTTTTTATGGGGTATTACCTTTTGCGTACTGGAAATTGAGCTATTGTCATTCCAATTCTTGGTTGGCAGGTTTTAGCTCTGGGTTTGTGGTCTAAGCAGGGATGAGTATGTAATGGGCAGCTGATACATTTTGATGTAGGTCTGCCAGCAAGGTTTCTAGTTTTGTTGTGTCAAGGTAGTTCGTATTATTGACTGAAAAACATTGAGGTTCTAAAACATATTTTTTCCAATTACTGTGGTTTTGGTGTTGTTTTTTCTGAGCAAAGTGGAGGTTCTTTATATTGCCACACAGCCCTCCTAATCAATTTTAATTTTGTGTTATTTTTCTAAGTGCACTCTGCACATAGTCATGCCAACAATCCTATTTCACTGGGATCGATCTTATTACCCTAGGTCTCTTCATTTCTGCAGCATTTGGACAAGCAATAAGCAGTTTCAAGTTGCTCTTGACATTTCAAGGCACTTTTTTTGCTTGGATTTTGTCACTTGTAAGAAAGAAACATGGGTCAATATTTTGGGATTAACAGTTTTGATCAGCCATGATCATCTTCATGGCTTTTCCCTATGCAACATTCTCAGCTGCATTTATTTCTATTTATAGTGATATATGCAGTCCCGAAGATACCAGAGTCAGACCGATATTCATGTCAAGTGTGAGATCAGAAACCACAAACTTCTCCCGAGCATCTCAAATATAGAAAGGACATTCTTCCTGGTTGTGACGTCTTTGCCATGAGGAAATTGTAGACCTTGAAAGAATGTCTGGCTTCCTTGTTCAAGTGAGATTGTGCCACCCACACATTCCACAATGATAAAACAAGCTACATGTATGGAACCATGCAGTATTGCAGGTGGTGCTGATTTAGTGGTGGAGCCTACAGTACTACCTGAGTTGTCAAGGATCACAGCATGGGAAGCCTGAATATGGACTGGATAAACAGAGATCCCTCTGCATAGAAAATAACTTGCTTTCCTTCGTTCGTGAGTTAGCACAGGTTCTGAGCTACTCATAGCTCCCAACCCATCTAGATGCTCTCATGTCTGACTGATTTGAGAAGACTTAATAACCAACCAGCACAAAAAGGTAAGAGACTGCCCTGCTTTTCGATCCACCCAGAGGGCCACATATCTAATTTGTGCTCTGCGTGTCTAGTCCACTTATTGTTCTTTATCCATCCATCTGCACTGTAATACTTGCCAAGTTAGGGACAACCTCATCCTTTTAAATGGCTTGCAGTGTCGGGCATCTCTAGCATATCACAAGCCAGTAGCTTTGAGTAGGGCTGGTGTCCACCTGCCCTACTCTTGAGATGTCTGCAGGTAAGTCCAGTTCTGGGGCAACCATTCCTGGGCCAGATCCAACAGCAAGAAATTGTAAATCAAGTTTTACTTGTATTTACCTGGATGACACTGGAATTTCAGAGTGGAAAATAAATACATTAATCATTCTATCTAGATGGTCATAATTCTGTATTCAATGCCCAAGGGTATGCTAAAGGCTAATATATTTACATAAATTTGCTTTGGACACAGAAAATACACCTTGCTCAGAGTCGGACTAGGACTAGGGTAGGGCGACCTGGCAGTGCCCAATGGCTGGCCTGTGAGGTCAGAGTCTAGGCCGCTTTTTTTGCTGTTTGTGGGCATGTTTTAGGGTCTAGTGGTGGCTTTCTTTACTGTTGATTTTTTTAATATTACCACAAACACTGCCTGTAGCAAACATATATTCATACTCGAAGGAGTTCCCTGCATGCTGTTTGATTACTAACGTTGCTGGGACTGTTTTGGGGCGATTGGACGCTCTTCTCTGCCTGAACTTGCTGGGAAGAACCCTGCGGCGTGGTCAGAGCGCGGCACACCGGGACTGCGAGGACCAGCATACCTCTTGCGATCCACAGCTGGTGCCTCTTCCCGGGTGAGCCCCGCCCCTCCCTACCTGTACTTTACTCCTCGCGGCCGCCGCTTCGAGGGAGCCGCTCGAAGGAGTTCCCTGCATGTTGTTTGATTACTAACGTTGCTGGGACTGTTTTGGAGCGATTGGAAGCTCTTCTCTGCCTGAACTTGCTGGGAAGGACCCTGCGGCGTGGTCAGAGCGTGGCACACCGGGACTGCGAGGACCAGCATACCTCTTGCGATCCACAGCTGGTGCCTCTTCCCAGGTGAGCCCCGCCCCTTCCTACCTGTCTATTTCAACCAAGGGCACACCGCGGATCGCGGGACGCGCGCGGGACGGAGCACGTGGCGAAGCCCAGGCCAAGGGCGGGCCCGTTTGTGCCCGTTCGTGACCGGTGTTAGACCTGACATCATTGGCTTGAGTCTCTCCTCCATTTTTTCTGTTTGCCTCCACTGTTAAACGATTTTTTGCTGGTATATGCTTTGGGCGCTGTGCCACTGCTGATCAGTGCCACAGCGCAAGTGCTCCCTATGTTTAATTGATGTATCAATTGTATTCCATGTTTAGCTTATTTGGTTTACTGTCAGTCCCTAGTCTAGTGCACCAGGAGTGCCGGGGCTTGTAAATCCAAATGCCGCTCGTGGGCTTGCAGCACGTGTTGTGCCACCCGCAAGAGTGGCCTCGTAAAAGAATGTCTACGGGTCGGTCATTGCGAGACCTACGTGCAGTCTGGTACTGTCACGCGGGCTGCGCAAGTATACCTACTTGCCAGTCCCTCAAACTTTCCCTTAACTTCATGTTAGTCACCCCTATGGTAGGCCCGCGGGCAGGGTGCATTGTAAGTATAAGGTAGGACAAGCCTGACCAAGTTGGCATGTCCTAAATAGTGAATGACAACCATCTTCGTTCTTCACTATTGCGAGGTAACCTGCTCTCCGTTAGTTAGAATGGGCCGCCGGGATTATTAATGCTATGATCCTAGCTGGCTCGGGGAGCATGGTGCAATGTCGAGTTTGGTATCCCTGAATTCGGGGTTTAATTACGCATCCGTTGGTGTGGATGGTTTTTGGACTCTGGGTTTGAAAATAGCACTTTTAGAAAGTGTCTATTTTCTTGTCTAACCATTTCTGGTTTCTGCTGATTTTGCGTGTGTGTGACAGGATCTGGGTGGCTCCAGAGGTCTGGATGAGTCAGTGTGGGATGAGTGGGACATTTGCGTTGAGAGTAAGGGGAGAGTAGTTGCTGATAGCCTGCCCTGCCTGATACAATGCTGGCTCCACCTCCTGCCAAGCGGCTGATGGCTCTGTGCCTGCCATGGACGATCCTAGCCCCACCTCCTACCAGGAGGCCGATAGCTCTGCTCCTGCCAGTGACAATGCTGGCTCCACCTCCTGCTGGGCGTCTGAGGACCCAGCCCTGCTCAGTGAATAGGCCAGGTGCTTCTGCCTGGCTCCACCCACAACAGACCCAGGATGTTGGGAAATTCCCCTGCATGGACAAAGGGATCAAAGCCAAAAAGGGGTATAAGAGAAGGACCCCTGAACCAAGAATTTAGATCACTTCTGACAAGGAACCCTGAAACCAAGGACAAGAAGCCTGCTGATCCAAGGACTTGCCTCCCCATTCTGCCAGTGTGCTGTTTGCTGGGGGGAATCCTGCAGTGCTTCTTTATTTTTACCAAGGCCCCAAGAGAGAGAGGAACTGTGTGTGTACTCTCACGCTTGCTAAGAAAATCTCCAAGGACTGGAAGAGTGCCAGTCTACTGTTGAAGTCACAGGGCTAAAGGACTTCATCTGCTACAAGTGCTATTTGCTGGAACCTGTGAATCCAGCACCTCTGAAACTAGCAATCTCGACGCCGACTCACGTCGCCGAATCCAGCTCGACACCGTGAGTGACGGCTCAAGTGTCCCGCTTCCTCGACGCCGGCCGCCGGGCCCGATCGACGCCAGCAGCAATGCCAATGAGTAGTGAGTTTGGCTCCAGCTCCAAGGGACCTCGTGTCTGCACCGCTGCGGATCGCATCGACCTCGTGCCCTCTCGATGCCGTGAGCGCTGCTCACCCTGTGCAACGGCATCATCGACAACGACGCCTGCTGAGGCCCGATCGACACCGAAGACGCGACGCCGGATTGCTCAACGCCGCAGATCAACGTGTGCTTCCTTTTCCTAAGGTACTGTGTTGTTGGGGGTCCGTGTGACTCCGGGCTCGACGTAGCGCTCCTCGCGGTCGACGCCGAACCTTTGGATTAACTTTGCCTCAACGTCGTGTAACTCCTGTGTGGGTTACATTGTTGCCAAGAACTGTGTTTTAAAGAAGAAGAGTTGCTAAAGACTTTGTGCTAAGAAGAAACTACCTTTGAACTATTATTTTCCCTTCCAAGAGCATTTATTAAGATTGTGTATATTTTTGTCGTTATTTGGTCTTGTGCTAAGCCTTATATAAAAATACTTATTTTTATAATACTACTGTGTCGTGTCCATTTGTAGTGTATTCACTTTATTACTGTATGTGGTCATAAATGCTTAACACACAGCCTCTGAGATAAGCCTGTCTGCTCTGCCAAGCTACCAAGGGGGTGAGCAGGGGTTATCAAAGGGTGTGATCCCCTTGCCCTGACTAGAAAAGGTGTGTCCCTATTTGTCAGAAGTGTATACCTCTCCCAACTAGAGACAGCCGGTTCTAACATTGGTGGGTCAGCGGTGAGGATTTGATCTTTGCATTTATGACCCATGTGCAGTGATTAGTGTGCGCTACATAGTGAAAGCAGACCATAGCGCAGTCACAATCTACTTGGTAGGATTCCATTTTTGGTTCTCCGCTTTTCTGAAGCTTGATTTTTTTAACACTGCCAGTTTTGACCATGAGTGACACCGGAGTCACTACCCCTGTTGTTGTTGTGGAGGAATTCGATAGAAGTAAAATCGAGGATTACACGTTAATTCAGCTGAAATCCTTTTGCAAGCAGTTGAAAGTTCCTACCAAGGGCTGCAAAAACAAAACGGAATATCTCAAAGCATTGCAGGCCTGGTTAGAATCCAGAGATTCCACTGATCCGGTGGTGGTACCGCCAGTGGAAGGGGATGAGGAGGCACCAGCGAATGGAGTCGTGTCCTCTCCCGGGAGCAGTGTTTCCTCCAAAGGTCTTTCCCCTGAAGAAAGAGAAGAAAGGGCGAAAGAGCGAGAATACAACATGGAAATGGCAAGACTAAAGATAAATGGGCAGTTGGAGTTAGAAAATGCAAGAGGTAGAAGAGAAGCTGATTTGGAGACCAAAAGGTTGGATTTTGAAAGAGAGAAGTTAGCTTTGGAGCGTGATACCAAGTTGAGGGAGTTGGAGATCCAAGCTAAGAAGTTAGAGTTGAATCCCTCTGGTGGCAGCATCCCATCTGGGCCTGCAGAAAGTAGGTTTTATTTTCCCAAAGATGTGATAAAAGATTATCATAGGAACGAAGATATTGATCAGTGGTTTAAAGCGTATGAGTTAGCATTGTTGGCCCACCGGGTCCCTGAGAAGGATTGGGGAGCGGGGTTGTGGGGCCGCTTTGTGAATGAGGGGAGAGATACCCTTTTAGACATGCCTGTTGAGGATAGGATGTCGTATGCTCATATGAAAGATGCTTTAATGTTCGGTATTGCCTAACCCCCGAGAAGTACAGACAAGCTTTTAGAGAATGTAAGAAGTTGCCTGGCACGACGTGGGTTGAATATGTGTCTTATTTTTGCAGAGCCATGGATGGTTGGGTAAAGGGCAGCAAGGTGGAAAGTTATGAAGCTCTTTATGATTTGTTTGCTTGGGAGCACTTGTCTAATAACTGTTTTCCAGAGCTGCACCAGCACCTTATTGATAGCAAGATATCTAACCCTAGAAAACTTGCTGAGGAGGCGGACCGCTGGGTCAGTACCAGGGTCCACAAGGGTCCAGTGGGAGACTCAGCCAAAGGAGGGCAGGGTCACCAGCAGAAGAGTGGGGGGGACAAGGGTAAACAGAAGGAGTCCCAGAAAGGGCCCCAAAGTAATCCCCAAGGGAACCAAGGGAAAGGTTTCCAGCCTCCCCCTGAGAAGAAGCCAGGGGCCCCGACGGGTAAACCTGTTCATAGGGGCCCCCTAACCTGCTACGTTTGTGGGCAGGTGGGACACCGGTATTGTGACCCCCAATGTCCCATGAAGAATTCGAATGCACCGCCGCGTGCACCCCCCGTCAGTTGGCGAGTGTAGCCCTGGGAGGGTAAGAGCTGGTTGTCCCTGGTGGGAGAGGTCCCGCAGAAATGTCCCTGGTCTCGCTAGGAGACATGCAAATGGTCCCTCCACCCCCTCTGCCTAGTAACACTAGTAAATATAGGCAGTGAGTGACCATTAATGGCCATAGAGTGGAAGCTCTCAGAGACACCGGAGCAAGTGTGACAGCTGTCAAGTGTCACTTGGTGTCCAGAGAGCAGGTGGTTCCCAACGCATTTTACCCCGTGATAGCTGCTGACAACTCCCAGAAAGAGTGTGAGGTAGCTCAAGTTTCCTTTGAATGGGGGGGGGGTTTCAGGTACTCTTCAAGTTGCTGTGAGGCCCACCATGCCTGTCGATTGTCTCCTGGGCAATGATTTAGAAGACTCCCCTTGGGCTAAGGTGGAGAGGGAGACGCATTTGAGAATGTTGGGTGTGCCAGAGTGGGTGTGTGCAACCACTCGATCGATGACAGCGAGTAAGGGTGTTGATGGGGTCCCGGAGCCTGAAAGTACGGCCCAGGACCCAGCTGTGAAGAGAAGAGGCAGGAGGTGCGGGAAACCGGCCCCCGTAGTTCCCGTGGTCCAGGAGGAGGTAGACCCTGAGGGGGATGCCCTGGAGCCCACAGGGGAACAAATTGCCGAACTGGGAGACCTGCCTGAGCTGACCCATTGGCAGCAAGATGGTGGTCCCTCCAGGGAGGGATTCTGTGCTGAACAGAAAGTGTGCCCTTCTCTTGTGGGTATGATGCAGCAGGCCTCAGCCCAATCCTCAGGTGATCAGTCAGGGTCACATTTTGTGTACTGGGAGAACGACCTCCTGTATAGCGAGCCTAAGGCTGCTGAGCCTGGGTCAGCCCGTGTGCTGGTGGTACCCCAGCGCTTTAGAGCCTTCATACTGGGTTTGGCTCATGACGTTCCGTTAGCTGGACATCTGGGGCAGGACAAGACCTATGACAGGCTTGTCACCTATTTTTATTGGCCTCGATGCGAAGGGATGTAGACATCCATTGTAAGACTTGTCACACTTGCCAGGCAAGTGGGAAAAGCGGAAGGAAGCAGAAGGCTCCCCTCCAACCTTTTCCAGTGGTCAGTACCCCCTTTGACCGGGTGGGGATTGACATTGTTGGACCCCTGGACCCCAAGACAGCCCTGGGCAACAGGTTTATCCTGGTCTTGGTGGACCATGCCACACGGTACCCGGAAGCCATCCCTCTCCGAACAGTAACGGCCCCCGTGGTGGGACGGGCACTGATGGGTGTTTTCTCCCGCATGGGGTTCCCCAGAGAGGTGGTGTCGGACCGGGGCACCAACTTCATTTCCAATTACATGAAGTCTCTGTGGAAGGAGTGTGGGGTAACCTACAAGTTCACCACTCCTTACCACCCCCAAGGAAATGGGCTGGTTGAGAGATTCAACCGGACCCTTAAAGGCATGATCATGGGTCTTGAAGAACCAATGAGGTAGAAATGGGACATCCTCTTGCCATGCCTGTTGTTTGCTTACCGTGAGGTGCCGCAGAAGTCTCTAGGGTTCAGCCCCTTTGAGCTTTTGTATGGTCATCCGGTAAGAGGGCCTTTGAGTCTGGTCAAGGAAGGCTGGGAGCAATCTCCCAGGAAACCTCCCCAGGATGTATACAGTTACATGCTGGTCTTTCGGAACCAGACTCGGCGCTTCAGAGAACTTGCTCAGGCAAATCTGGAGGCCAGCCAGGAGGAGATGAAGCATTGGTACGACCGGAATGCCACTCTGGTAGAGCTTCAGCCTGGTCAAGAAGTGTGGGTCATGTCCCCTGTGGAACCTTGTGCGCTCAAGGACAGGTGGACTGGACCGTTTAAGGTTGTGGAGAAGAAGAGTGATGTCACCTACCTGGTGGACTTGAAATCTCCCAGGAACCCCTTGCGGGTCCTGCATGTCAACCGTTTGAAGCCCCACTTAGAAAGGTCCAAAGTGGGCATGCTACTAGCTACAGATGCTGGAATGGAGGAGGAGAGTGAGCCTCTTCCTGACCTCCTGTGTGCTAAAGAGCAAGACGGGTCAGTGGATGGTGTGGTCCTCTCTGACACACTGACCCTTGAGCAGAAACAGGATTGTCGCAAACTGTTGGGACAATTCCCGGATCTGTTTTCCTTGGTTCCGGGTGTCACTCATTGGTGTGTCCATTACGTTGACACCGGAGACAGCCCTCCTGTGAAGCACATGGCTTACAGGGTGACTGACAAGGTCTGAGCATACATTAAGGAGGAGGTCTCCAAAATGTTTGCGTTAGGGGTGGTTGAGTCCTCTAGCAGTCCTTGGGCCAGCCCAGTGGTCTTGGTCCCGAAGGCTGCCGCGCCTGGTGCTTCACCAGAACTTCGGTTCTACGTGGATTACCGAGGACTCAAATCAGTCACGAAGACTGACGCACACCCCATCCCCAGAGCTGATGAGCTCATAGATCGGTTGGGGGCTGCCCGGTACCTTAGTACGTTTGATCTAACGTCTGGGTACTGGCAGATTGCCTTGACAGATGGGGCAAAGGAGAGGTCCGCATTCTCCACACCAGATGGGCTATACCAGTTCCGGGTGATGCCCTTTGGGATGAAGAATGCCCCTGCCACCTTCCAGAGGTTGGTCAACCAGGTCTTGGCTGGACTGGAGGATTTCAGTGCCGCCTACCTAGACGACATCGCAGTGTTCAGCGCCAGCTGGGAGGAACACTTGCACCACCTCCAGGAAGTGTTGTTGGCAGTTGTTGGCAGAGCAGGCCTCACAATCAAAGCCAGTAAGTGCCAGATTGGGCAGGTTTCTGTGGTGTACTTGGGGCACCAAGTTGGGAGCGGCAATGTGGCCCCCCTGCAACCCAAGATTGATACCATCCTGGCTTGGGCACCGCCCAAAACCCAAACTCAGGTGAAAGCATTCTTAGGACTCACAGGTTATTACAGGAGGTTTGTCAAGGACTACGGTAACATTGTGCACCCCTTGACTTCGCTGACTTCCAGGAAGCAGCCACGAAATGTGATCTGGACTGATGCCTGTCAAACGGCCTTCGATACCCTAAAAACTGCAATGTGCACAGCACCTATACTCCAGGCACCCGACTTTTCGAAAAAATTTATTGTCCAGACGGACGCTTCAGAGTAGGGCGTGGGGGCTGTTCTAGCTCAGGTGAATGAAGAGGGCCGAGACTTACCTGTAGCCTTCATCAGTCGGAGGTTACTTCCCAGGGAAACGAGGTGGAGTGCGATAGAGAGAGAAGCATTTGCTGTGGTCTGGGCGCTGAAGAAGCTAAGACCCTACCTGTTTGGGACTCACTTCCGGGTTCAGACAGACCACAGGCCCCTCATATGGTTGATACAGATGAGGGGTGAGAATCCAAAACTGTTGAGGTGGTCCATTTCCCTACAGGGGATGGACTTTACGGTGGAACACCGCCCTGGTACAGATCACGCCAATGCTGATGGTCTGTCCAGATTTTTCCGCCTTAGTGATGAGGACTCCCTAGGTCGAGGGTAGTTCTCCCCACATTTCAGCTGGAGGGCACACGTGTTAGACTTGACATCATTGGCTTGAGTCTCTCCTCCATTTTTTCTGTTTGCCTCCACTGTTTTACGATGTTTTGCTGGTATATGCTTTGGGCGCTGTGCCACTGCTGATCAGTGCCACAGCGCAAGTGCTCCCTATGTTAAATTGATGTATCAATTGTATTCCATGTTTGGCTTATTTGGTTTACTGTCAGTCCCTAGTCTAGTGCACCAGGAGTGCCGGGGCTTGTAAATCCAAATGCCGCTCGTGGGCTTGCAGCACGTGTTGTGCCACCCACAAGAGCGGCCTCGTAAAAGAATGTCTACGGGTCGGTCATTGCGAGACCTACGTGCAGTCTGGTACTGTCACGCGGGCTGCGCAAGTATACCTACTTGCCAGTCCCTCAAACCTTCCCTTAACTTCATGTTAGTCACCCCTATGGTAGGCCCGCGGGCAGGGTGCATTGTGAGTATAAGGTAGGACAAGCCTGACCAAGTTGGCATGTCCTAAATAGTGAATGACAGCCATCTTTGTTCTTCACTATTGCGAGGTAACCTGCTCTCCGTTAGTTAGAATGGGCCGCCAGGATTATTAATGCTATGATCCTAGCTGGCTCGGGGAGCATGGTGCAATGTCGAGTTTGGTATCCCTGAACTTGGGGTTTAATTACGCATTGTTGGTGTGGATAGTTTTTGGACTCTGGGTTTGAAAATAGCACTTTTAGAAAGTGTCTATTTTCTTGTCTAACCATTTCTGGTTTCTGCTGGTTTTGCGTGTCTGTGACAGGAGCTGGGTGGCTCCAGAGGTCTGGATGAGTCAGTGTGGGATGAGTGGGACATTTGCGTTGAGAGTAGGGGGAGAGTAGTTGCTGATAGCCTGCCCTGCCTGATACAATGCTGGCTCCACCTCCTGCCAAGCGGCTGATGGCTCTGTGCCTGCCATGGACGATCCTAGCCCCACCTCCTACCAGGAGGCCGATAGCTCTGCTCCTGCCAGTGACAATGCTGGCTCCACCTCCTGCTAGGCATCTGAGGACCCAGCCCTGCTCAGTGAATAGGCCAGGTGCTTCTGCCTGGCTCAACCCACAACAGACCCAGGATGTTGGGAAATTCCCCTGCATGGACAAAGGGATCAAAGCCAAAAAGGGGTATAAGAGAAGGACCCCTGAACCAAGAATTTAGATCACTTCTGACAAGGAACCCTGAAACCAAGGACAAGAAGCCTGCTGATCCAAGGGCTTGCCTACCCCTTCTGCCAGTGTGCTGTTTGCTGGGGGGAATCCTGCAGTGCTTCTTTATTTTTGCCAAGGAACCAGGAGAGAGGAACTATGTGTGTACGCTCACGCTTGCTAAGAAAATCTCCAAGGACTGGAAGAGTGCCAGTCTCCTGTTGAAGTCACAGGGCTAAAGGACTTCATCTGCTACAAGTGCTATTTGCTGGAACCTGTGAATCCAGCACCTCTGAAACCAGCAATCTCGACGCCGACGGACGTCGCCGAATTCAGCTCGTCACCGTGAGTGACGGCTCAAGTGTCCCGCTTCCTCGGCGCCGGCCGCCGGTCCCGATCGACACCAGCAGCAACGCCAGTGAGTAGTGAGTTCGGCTCTAGCTCCAAGGGACCTTGTGTCTGCACCGCCGCTGATCGCATCGACCTCGTGCCTTCTCGACGCTGTGAGCGCTGCTCACCCTGTGCAACAGCATCATTGACAACGACGCCTGCTGAGGCCCGATCGACATCGAAGACGCGACGCCGGATTGCTCAACGCCGCTGATCATCGTGTGCTTCCTTTTCCTAAGGTACTGTGTTGTTGGGGGTCCGTGTGACTCCGGGCTCGACGTAGCGCTCCTCGCGGTCGACGCCGAACCTTTGGATTAACTTTGCCTCGACGTCGTGTAACTCCTGTGTGGGTTACATTGTTGCCAAGAACTGTGTTCTAAAGAAGAAGAGTTGCTAAAGACTTTGTCCTAAGAAGAACCTACCTTTGAACTATTATTTTCCCTTCCAAGAGTATTTATTAAGATTGTGTATATTTTTGTCGTTATTTGGTCTTGAGCTAAGCCTTATATAAAAATACTTATTTTTATAATACTACTGTGTCGTGTCCATTTGTAGTGTATTCACTTTATTACTGTATGTGGTCATAAATACTTAACACACAGCCTCTGAGATAAGCCTGTCTGCTCTGCCAAGCTACCAAGGGGGTGAGCAGGGGTTATCAAAGGGTGTGATCCCCTTGCCCTGACTAGAAAAGGTGTGTCCCTATTTGTCAGAAGTGTATACCTCTGCCAACTAGAGACAGCCGGGTCTAACAACCGGGCTTGACCGGACCGGGCCCTCCCTCTTGCATCTGTCGTCACCCATTCCAACATTAGTGAGGGGAGATGTCCTGTCGCGAAACAAGGACTAAGACCTCTCTTGCCAGAGGCGGTATAGCTGGAGGCATGGACATTTTTTTGATTAGAGCCAATACCCTAA
The DNA here is from genome assembly GCF_964263255.1 of Lissotriton vulgaris. Lineage (NCBI taxonomy): Eukaryota > Metazoa > Chordata > Amphibia > Caudata > Salamandridae > Lissotriton > Lissotriton vulgaris. The sequence continues at coordinate 1,457,717,385 of NC_141695.1, read as the reverse complement.
TTGACACTGAAATAAATGTCCTTGAAAAATGCCTATCAAAGGAACTATCGGCTATAAAGAGATCATCCCTTGGAACATTAGCTAACGCTAATACCCCGAGCGGCCCACTGTGACTATTATTAATGATGCGGTTGGCCAAGCCACAACACCCATGGAGGATAATGCGGGGGCTCTTGATTTGGACATTCTGGTTAATGAAATTCTCCCTGAAATTGATTTAGTTCTTGACAACAATGTGTCCATCTCTTCTTAACCCGAAGACACTTGTAATAACATCATGTCTAATGGGGTGAAAGAAGGGGCCGTAACTAAACGCAAGAGGTCCTATAACAAGAAATTGGGTGGAAAGTCTAAATCAGCAATGCATAATCACGATAATACCACCAAGACACAAAGTCAAACCCAACCCCTGCCTAGTAAGGTGATAACATTAGAAATCCTTGGAGCCCTATTTAAATCACTTCTATTCCCTTTAGAGTCCAAAATGGAACGGATAGAACTCCGACTAACTAACATCGAGAAAACTTCAGCTGCCGTCCTGGTTAAATACACCAAGCCTAACACTCTGTGTAATCCACAGACTACTCCCATTATCCCCGGCCCCCCCACAGCGAAAGACGCCCCCAATCCGCCCTGTCCCCCTATTGGTCCTCTAGCCCCAACTGATCATAACATTAATATAATTCCCCCCTTGCTACCATCAGTCCATACTTTGGCTAATGCTAACGGGGTAACGGCTGACGGTCAAATAGATCCCTCAGCCCCAGAACTGAGAGCCCCTAGACCGCGCCTGCCAGACCTGCCGCCAGAAGCTAATCGCTTCATGGTAGTTTTGGCTGGAGCCCCCCTGCTTGAAGCCGGGGAAGCCATGAACTTTAAATCCCTCAAAAGTAAAGTTGTTAGATGGCTGAACTGGAACAGACCCCTCCCGTCCCACCTTCACAACGAAATCGTTATGGTTAGAAGGGTTCCATGGTAGGGTAAAACCGTAAAGTCTATAAATGGGGACTGTATAACGGTCAGTTTCAGAGACCCTAGAACGGTCTCACATATTTGTGCGGGTTTTAATAGATCTTTCGACTCCACCATTCAGACGCTACCAGTGTCCTTTTTCTTTCCTCCCAACCTTTTGTACCATGAACGAGGTAGAGACGACTGGGCCAGGGTTTAGCGTAGTGGTAGATATAGAAGATATGATGGTAGACCGGTTATGATGCCCCAGAATGCCCCCTTTTGTGATTGTAATCGGTTCAGCTGTCTAGATGGTTTAGATGGAGTCGATTGACTACCCCCGACCCATGCTTCAAGCCAACCCCCTCCTGGCACTGGAAATAGTATATGTGAGGCTAAGGGTAATAGTATACCAATGGTCTCAGCCCCTATAATGCCCCCTACCCCTACCCATCTTGTACCCGGGACATAGACCCTTATGCCAGTTACCACCCACCAGCATCTATGGTCACCCTTGATGAAATATCCCCGACTGTAGTGCCTATTAGTGCCCCTGAGATTATTGAACCTACAACGTGTACCCTTGGCTTCAAACTTGCTAGCTGGAACATCGCTGGTTGGAGCCGGAAAGCGTTGTCCCTGGGGTGGAGTGAATCCCTTTCCCAGTTTGACGTCTTATGCTTACAGGAGACATGGGTAACAACAGATATCTTTTCTGATGGTTTTGTGTCCTATTATAACCCTGCACAAAGGTCTAACATGGGTAGGGCCAAAGGTGGGCTTGTAATTTTACTTTCTGTGAATTTCCCTGCACGTGTGAAATCGCATTTGATTGTGGGCCTCCACTCACAAATTTTAAGACTGGAATACAAAAGGGGTCATGAAACCCTGTTGATCAACCATTATAATAACTTGTTTGATGTTACAAATACCTGTGTTGTGGATGAGCTCGATATAGCTGTGAGGAAAATCTGTAAGGATACTAATAAGACCTATGATATTATTTGGGGTGGGGATTTCAACATCTGTACTTGTCCCCACTCCTTTACAAATGTATGTGGGTTTGACGGGGATAATGGGGAAAATCTGGCACATTTTACCCATACACCCTACGACGACTCTCTTAACTCCCTTATGCTAAATCTTGATTTACTGATTCAACACCCGGCTACAGATAATGAGGGTAATATTATACCAACTTTTGTTGGAAGGAATACGGTGTCCGTTATTGACTACCTACTGGTATCAGTACATATTGCCCCATTATGTTCAGTCCAGATTGTCGTTGACCTTGGTAACAGTGATCATAATGCCATCACAATGTTGACCTCTATTTGGGGGTCCCTGACCAGCATTAAGCTCTTGATAGTAGATGATATAATCCCTTGCAGGCAAAATGGTATTTGTATAAAATGGTGTGGAGACAACTCGGAGAAGCTGATGCGTAAAATTTTGGGAGCAGGGTCGAAAGTGATATTTAATTGTCTGGACTATGATGCTACCCCTCGGTGCATTATTGCTGATTTTGAGAAACTTGGCACTATAATAAAAAGGTCTCTAACCATCACCAAGGGCATATCCAAGAGGGCAGCCGTGGGCTGGTTCGACAATGCTTGCACTAAATCTCTACAAGAACTAAAGAGGGCTCTGTCAAAACAACCCAGAGACAGGGAGGTTATCACACTCCTCAGGTCGACCTATAAACAGCAACTCACCTGTAGAAAACAGGAGTTAAGGGAGCAAGCCTGGGATAACCTGACAAAAGCGGCAGAGCTGCGTGATAGTAAACTTTTTTGGAGCACGGTCAATAGTTCCTTCCTTCAAAAGGAAGATTTCCCAGTACTAACTGCCCAAGTTAGCGAGGACAACTGGGTACAATATTTCACAGGAATTTTTGATCCGGCAAGGGAGGCTTACGATTGCTTTTCTGTCGCCCCTATTAAACCTAAGTTACCCCTGGGGATCACCCTCCGAGAAGTAGACATTGCCATCAGTAAGAGCAAAGGGGGGAAGGCACCGGGACCTGATGGGGTCCCGGTCGACCTGTATAAAACCAACCAGGCTCTATGGAGTCCACTCCTGACCCAGGTGTTCAATGCATCTGTTAGTGATAGTACACCATCTACCTAGAGTGAATCCATAATCCTGCCGATCTACAAGAAGGGAGATAGAGGAGAGGCTAAGAACTACCGCCCTATCTCCCTTCTGGATTCCTCACTTAAAATCATGAGCAGGGTCCTACTAGCACGGTTGGAGGAATGGGCAGAGGACAATAAAATTCTTGCGGATTCTCAATTTGGTTTCCGCAAGGGCTTTGGGACAATTGAGCAGTGCATCAACCTTGATCTTATCATAGGGAAATATACTAAAGCGAAACAGGGCTCATTATTCCTCTGCTTTGCTGACCTTTCAAGTGCCTTTGATCTGGTGGACCATACTCTTTTATGGTCCACTCTACTTGAAATGGGAGCTCCGACAGCAATAGTTTATTTCCTGCCCAGACTATATAACAAGCTTTCAGCCCAGATTCGTTTTGGCCTGGCAGGGGAATGCACCAAGAAGATCAGGGTTAAATCCGGTATAAGGCAAGGATGTGTGCTGGCCCCGTTACTTTTTTCCCTGTTTATAAATTCTATGGAGTCCGAACTAAAGAGGGTTCAAGCTGATTCCCCGCAGATTGACGGCCACCCAGTCCCAGTACTGCTATATGCAGATGATACGGTCCTTCTCTCGAGAACCCCAAATGGTCTACAAAATCTTATGAATTATTTTTATGATTTTATCCAGGGGAGAAAACTAAAAATTAATAACTCTAAGACCTTTTATATGGCCTGTGGGAAAAAGGTGAAACAACTTAAACCATTCTATTTTAAGGAACACAGAATAGAGGTTGTGGATAAGTTCTGTTATCTTGGCATAACTTTTAATAGTAGTGGGTCATGGGCATCCGAGATTTTAAATGTGAAGGCCAAGATGGGTAAAAGCTCCTCGGGAGTATTTCGTTTTGCTTCAAAATTGGGCAGTCGTCGCATCCCAGATATGTTAAACGTTTACAGGCATATATGCGCATCCATTGCCCTATATGGCTCAGGAGTTTGGGGACACTATAGCCATGGAGAAGTGTGGCTCACTGGTTAGAGCAGGCAGACCCTGAATCAGAGGTCAGACCCGGGACCAGGGTTCGATTCCCGACGCGGCAGGGTGTTGAGCTCAAATGTCCACGGACTCGATAATTCTCGCTTCGGTGCCTGACCCAATCATGGGTTCACACTCTGCAACTCTGGGCATTAAGCTTGCTTAATCTCCACAACGGCCCCCCGCGGCGGGATGCCTGGCTTTCACCTTGGGGATGCCCTGTAGGGGCTATCTCACAGGGAAAAACCAGGACGGGTTCCCAAGGCAAGCGCGGAGATACCCCTTTGGGGGGTCGATTCTGGCGCTATATAAGAAATATAATAATAATATTAATAATAATAATGGGGTCCTGCAAGTAACAGAGAATCAGTTCCTCAAAAGACTTCTGTGCCTCCCCTCTTCAGCATCCACCGAATTGACCCATAAAGAGGCTGGGCTGGATCATTTGACAGATTTAACTGGCTTGAGACCCCTTATGGTTTGGAGGTCAATCTGGGCAAAGGACGAAACAGGATTTACCAGGCAAATTATCCTAGATTGTCTTCTGCTGGACAATGTTCGCAAGATCCCCTGGTTAAAATACGTTCTAACGTCCTATAAAGAAATCTTCAATCTGGACAGCTTTGATGATCCTTTAAATGCTGTTAATCTACCCAAACAGGTGGTTAAAAATGTTTTCTTGGGGATTAAACCCAATATGCGTAGAGTCCTATGTAGCCACTATACAACCCATGTTTTTTACCATTCCAACAAGGAGGTTGGCCAGGGCATGCTACGTATTTAAAAGCAATTACCAAACAATCACATCAGTTTGTTCTCACTAGGCTGAGATTAGGCATTGTCCATAACTTGGTGGCATTTCCACGGATGAAAATATATAGTTCAAGCCACTGCCCGTGTGATGGAACCACCAAACAAAGCATACTGCACTTTATGCTAATCTGCCCATTGTACTTGCACGTTCGCCTATGCTATCTTAAACCTGTTTTTATGAAATACTCTGTGTCTACTACTGCCCATGCCATGAAATTACTATTTGCACTTGACACTTTGGATATCTGTTTTTTTACCGCTACCCTTATTCTAAAAGCTGTGTCCCATAGGAAAAGTCTGGATTTTTAAGTTTGATTTCTCTGTAAAAATTGTAATTGTGCGGTCTAATACTTGTCTTCAATTGAGCTGCTCCATTTATTGTGACCTATGCTTTTCTTGTCTTGTTATGTATCTTATCATGTAAATCTTTTAACACTGTATGCTTTCATGATTGTTTATAAATAATCGAATAAAGCTTATGAATTGAATTATATTCATACTTATACCGCGCCTTAGCAGGTTTAAAACTGCATTGATTTATAAATGTAGTTCACTTTTTTTATCTGTCTGAATCGCTAGAGGGGCCCAATTTTTTGGGTGCTCGTGCATTTTTTGTCTCAGTCCGGCCCTTACTGACCCAATGCTCCCCATCTTTCTTTGAATCTCCTGCTACTTGACAGGGCCCGCCAAGGATTGAGGCATGGCGGATTCTCCTCCACTTTCTCTCGCGATGAGGAACCCGCGTCTCCTGCCATGAATCCCGAGAAGACATAACCAGTCTCAAACTCATTAGGCAGAGTTAGTGTTTAACTTGCGTGTAGCCGTATCATTAACAATCCATTATTGTTGAATGGACTTCCACGCTGCACGCCCGTCTATAAGGAAACTGATGTAATTAAAGAGTGTTCTGCGCCGAAGAATAGCTCGTTGGCTGTGGCCAGCACTGCAGATTTCTATATAAAAAAAACCTTGATGGACCGGGAAGTCACGTCACCCAGCCTGGTCAATTTAATTCCAATTTATTGTGTAAAGCTTTTCCCATTACAATGCAAAAGATAAAAGAGAGAACATTACATGAAAATGTACTTTAAAATCGTAACGTGTTGGCTAGAGAGGGTTTTTCAATTAGGTAATCTCGATGTGCAATATGTATGGCAATAAATTACCGTCACCTAATCCACAGTAAGAGATAATTTTCCTGTAAAAGCTATAATTAATTTCCCTAAAATACACCTATGGCGCCTAATGGTATAATAATCTCCAGTCTTGTGAAATCTTATGCTTGCCCTAGTGTTATTGGCCCGAGTTCTATGTTCTGTTATAAAATACTGCTCTGTTTAATGGAGCTGAAAGCTTTCCATTTTAACTTCAAGATTCCTTCTTTCCGCATCATCGGTGGAGTCGGAGAGCTTTTCTTTTTAACTCCCATACTCACAAGCCAACTTTTTTCGATACAGATCCAACTGCTGACTCCAAAAAGCCACCACATAATTTGAGGACATTTACTAATTTCTGACAGAACTGTTTTTCTTTGTCCTCGTTGCGTAATAATTATAATATTAACTTGCCTCTAACAACGTTTTCAGATCATGTTTGTCTTTCTTTTCTAAGCTCTGAAAGCGTCATTATCCAATATAAGGTACATAAATAAAAGTCCAATCGGGCCCTGGACCTGTAAAGTAATGGAAAGGCGAGTCACTTGTACAAAAATTCGAAATTCTCATCGTGAAACAAGAGCATTTGTTAATAGTGATATTTTAGCTCACTGAGCCATGTGTTTTGCCAAGTGACCTTTGTATATTATACGGCCCTCATACTAAGCATCCTGGCGTTCTTCTTGTGATCTAAGGGGTATATTATCAAGCAGGGCGTTAAAATGATCGCTGTTTCAGCGGCAGAAAACTGCCGCTAAAGCAGCGATAATGGGCTTGATAATATGCCCTGGAGAATTCCAAACGAAGCCCAGGTTCCCACCAGAACATGGACTTCTATTGGACTTCACAAGACCATATTATCCAGCCCATTATCGCCGCTTTAGCGGCAGTTAAAACGGCGATAATTTTAACCCCGCCGTTTCTTAATAATAAGCCCCTATGAGTTTTCTGGAAAGCGCTCACATTACTCAAGAATTTGGGTGATGTGTCTGAGAATTTCCCATGATAATCAGAATTTGTGGGTGGCATTATTGCGATGATTCACATCTAGGTTCACTTCGTAGAATGGAGACCAGTAAGTTAGAAGCATTGGCCTGTGATTGACATTGACATCTACTACATTTACAGTCTGTTTCTTTATATTCTGGAGTATTCAAGCCCTCAAGGACCGGGCCGTCCATTCTTCCACGTTTGCTGGGTAGGGAGTTGTTTTCAGAAAAGCATGAACAATCATGCCCTTGTGGTGCTCTTTTAGTTATGGCTTCTGCAATGTGGTGGCGATTTGAATATTTTTGCCAAAACTTGTCTTTGGTTTCCATTGTAGACCCAAGCCTCAGCCAGAAAGATGCGCTAGTCAATGGAAATCCTGTTGGCATGATTTTCAAGGGTACCCAGTATCATGGGCCTGAGTAAACCAGTAGCCCTGGAACATCAGATTATTCATGTGGAATAAGACAATCGTATTTATTACAAAGGACCAGAAAAAAAAACTTTAGACGCGCAATGTCTCCTCGCCTGCTGATAGGCTCAATAGAACCCGTGTCCAACCCTCCATCCCCAACCATTTATCTACCCAACCTCAGCCCATAAACATTCCTTACATGACTACCTTAAGAGAAGGTGGCAAAGGAATCATCCTAATCCACTCTCTGCTGTTTTATAATGAGACCAAAGAGTAAGATCAAAATTTACTGCAGTTGTGTCCCAATCCAAAGCAATACAAAGCGACAGTAAGTGGTGCAGAGTCTTTATTATCAAGGCATCCTTTTCTAAGGACAAAAAATTGTAAAATTAGCTTACACTCAGTTGGCACATTTAAATTACTTTAAATCTCTAGTTAGGTGGTACAACATGTACCCAGGTCCTGTAAATTAAATGCCACTCATGGGCTTGCAGCAGTTATTGTGCCACCCACATAAGTAGCCCTTTAAACATGTCTCAGGTCTGCCATTGCAGCCTGGGTGTGCAGTTTTAAACTGCCATTTTGATCTGGCAAAATAAATCTTCTGCAAGGCCTAAACTTTCTTTTTAATACATAAAAGTCACCATAGGGTCCTACATAGCCCCCAGGGCAGGGTGCAGTGTATTTAAAATGTTGAACATGTGCTTTCAACTTTTACATGTCCTATCGGAGAAAAACTCTTAAAGTCATTTCTCACTATTGCAAGGCCAGCTTCTACCTTAGGACAACATTGGGTTAACTTAATACATGCAATTTAATGTGATAACTTTCAACTGGGAGCAGGTCGGAGTGTCGAGCTTGGTCTCTAAAGAAGTGTAATTTACAGCCCTCTTTAATATTAAAGTCGGATTTTAAGTCACAATTCTGAAAATGCCACTTTGAAAATGTTGTAATTTTCTTGTCCCAAGCATTTTGTGCATGCAGCCTGTATCCTGGGTCACATGACTAGGTGTAGCTGGCAGTTGGCATTTATGTATTGCTCCTAAACTGTGAGACAAAGGGGAATAGTAGCTGGCAGGATGGGCCATCTCTGAGTTGATAAGGGGGAGGAAATGCCACCAAGCACTCATGCACATCACAAAGGCTCTGCCTAGCACACTCACAAAGGGTTTGGATTCTAGTCTTTTGTGACCCCAGACATGCTGGGACCAGGGCAGGGAGGTAGGGAATTCCAAACACCTCTGATGGTGGAACATTCTGAGCCTTCACCTACTTCAAAGTGGGCACAAGGTATAAATAATGGAGTCTCAAACCCAACTCTTCAGTACACCTCTGAACTTATGGAACACTCAGAAGGACTGCTGTGCTACACTGCCAGAAGGACTGCTACTCTGTTGCCCCGATGCCCTGTTGCCTGAGCGAAAATACGGGATCTGAAGCTTGATCCCAGGACCACTAGAGTGAATTAAAGGGCCAGTTGGTTGGCCTCCTGATCAGAGCCGCATGGACAGAACAAGCATTTACAATGCAATGGTCTCGGCAATATTATAGGTAGAGCTATTAGAATTGCTCATTATTTTTTTATCTTTTTTGTATCCCTAAATAAATGGCATTGTCATTTGTATTGGCATTAGCTTTGTTTTTTGCATATGTGATACCTATTGCATTAGCAGAGAGAGAGTGAGGTAGTGAGATAGAGAGAGCGAGTGAGGTATTGAAATAGAGAGAGAGTGAGGCAGTGAGAGAGAGTGAGGCAGTGAGATAGAGAGTGGGGTAGTAAAGAGTGAGGTAGTGAGGGAGAGGGATGTTGTGAGGTAGTGAGATATAAGCATAGAGTGATGTTGTGATGTAGTGAGGTAGTGAAAGAGAGAGTGAAAGTGAGTTAGTGAGATAGATAGAGTGAGGTAGTGAGATAGAGAGTGATTGAGGTAGTGAGTTAGAGAAAGAGAGTGAAGTTGTGAGGTTGTGAGCTAGATAGTGAGGTAGTGAGAGAGTGAGGTAGTGATGTTTTGAGAGAGAGAAGTTGTGAGGTAGTGTGATAGAGTGGAGTAGTGAGGTAGAGAGTTATGTAGTGAGAGATAGGTAGATAGAGAGTGAGGTAGTGAGAGACAGAGAAAGTGAGGTAGTGAAAGAGTGAGGTAGAGGGATGTTCTGAGGTAGTGAGATAGAAACAGTGAGTGAATTTGTGAGGTAGTGAGATAGAGAGAGAGTGAGGTAGTGAAAGAGATTGAAAGTGACTTAGTGAGATAGAAATATAGAGAGTGAGGTAGTGAGAGAGAGAGGTAGATAGAGTGAGACAGAGAGAGTGAGGTAGTGAAAGAGTGAGGTAGTGATGGAGAGTGATTTTTGGTGGCAGTGAGATAGAAACAATGAGTGATGTTGTGATGTAGTGAGATAGAGAAGGATTGAGGTAGTTTAAGAGAGAGTGAAAGTGACTTAGTGAGATAGAAAGAGAGAGAGTGAGTTAGTGAGATACAGAGTGACGTAGTGAGTTGGAGAGAGAGAGTGAACTTGTGAGCTAGTGAGATAGAGAGTGAGTCAGCAAGAGAGTGTTGTAGTTATTTTTTGAATGAGTGACTTGTGTTATAGTGAGGTAGTGAGAGTGATATCGAAATAGAGTGATGTTATGGAGAGAGTTAGTGAGAGAGAGAGTGAGATAGTGTTATAGATTTAACTTGAGTAGTGATGTAGTTATTTTTGTTTTGTGGGAGAGTGAAGTAGATATAGAGTGAGGAAGTGAGAGATAGAGAGAGTGAGGTAGTGAAAGAATGAGGTAGTGAGGGTGAGAGTTGTTGTGCTGTATTGAGATAGAAAAAGAGCGATGTTGTGAAGTAGTGAGCTAGAGTGAGGTAGTGTATGAGAGAGTAAAAGTGAGTTAGTGTATTTGAAAGAGAGAGAGTGCGGTAGTGAGATTGAGAGAGAGTGAAGTTGTGGGGTAGTGAGAGAGTGATGTAGTGAACTTTAGAGAGAGTGTGTCGTGATATAGTGAGAGAGAGATAGTGAGATAGAAATAGAGTGAGGTAGTATATAGAGAGAGTGTGAGGTAGTGAGATAGAGAGAGTGAAGCAGTGAGTTAGAGAGAGCGAGTGAAGTTGTGAGGTAGTGAGAGAGTGTTGTGAATTTTTGAGAGAGTGTGTCGTGATATAGTGAGGCAGTGAGAATGAGATAGTGAGATAGTAATAGATAGAGTTGAGATGTAGAGAGAGTGAGGTAGTGAGATAGAGCGAGTTAAGTTGTGAAGTAGTGTGTTAGAGAGATAGTTCCTGTGGTAGTGATATTGTGATGCTGGAGAAAGAGAGAGTTGAGTAGTGAGGTAGAGATTGAGGTAGAGAGAGAGTGAATGAGAGATTCTGTAGTAGTGTGAGAGATAGTGAGGTAGTGAGAGAGATAGTGAGGTAGTGAAAGAGAGAGTGAGGTATTGATAGAGAGAGTGAGGTAGTGAGAGAGAGAGTTCGAAGGGACGGTATAGCGGAGCTGAGGAGAGAGTGAAGGGATGGTGCAGTGAGAGGCTGAGGAGAGTGCATCAGTGAAGGGACGGTACCATAAGAGGCTGAGGAGAAAGTGCAGCAGTGAGTGATGGTGCAGTGGAGGAGTGAGGGCTGCAGCCTGGATGGGGGCGGGGCTGAGCAGAGAGTGCAGCAATGAAGGGACGATGCAATGGGGAGCTGAGCAGAGAGTGCGTCAGTGAATGGATGGTGCAGGGAGAGACTGAGGAGAGTGCAGCAGTGAAGGGACGATGCAATGGGGGGCTGGGCAGAGAGTGCATCAGTGAAGGGACGGTGCAAGGAGAGGCTGAGGAGAGTGCAGCAGTAAAGGGACAGTGCAGGGACAGTGCAGGGAGAGGCTGAGGAGAGAGTGCATCTGTGAAGGGACAGTGCAGGGAGAGGCTGAGCAGAGAGTGCAGCAGTGAAGGGACGGTGCAGGGAGAAGCTGAGGAGAGTGCAGCAGTAAAAGGACGGTTCAGTGGGGGCTGAGCGGAGAGGGCAGCAGTAAAAGGACGGTGCAGTGGGGGGCTGAGCATAGAGTGCAGCAGTGAAGGGACGATGCAGTGGGACTGAGGAGAGAGTGTAGCAGTGAAGGGATAATGCAGTGAGAGGCTGAGGAGAGTGCAGCAGTGAAGTGACGGTGCAGTGAGAGGCTGAGGAGAGTGCAGCAGTGAAGGGACGGTGCAAGGAGAGGCTAAGGAGAGAGTGCATTAGCATGAGAATGGGACCCCCTCTATTATTACTGCAATGGTCGGGGAAAGAGAGGAAAAGCAAAGCACTATCAAAAAATATATTCCCCCTTGACCTCTATAACTTTAACGGTACATATCCAACACTTTAGTTTTTATATTTTAATACATGAGGGCAAACATCAAGAAAAGTTTTTTTGGAGCTTTATAATTTTTATTATTTTTTTCATTAGTTGTATTTCTTAGTACAAAAGTTTTTTTCATTTATCAATTTATCACATCAGTTAATATATATTTCTTCAAAAAAAACATAGTATAAAACACATCATATTATAATACCATCAGTAAAAAACTATTTCATGCAGGGAAAACAATATACAAAACAATCAACATTCTCACAAGTACATACACCCCTTTCTTATCATGCATACTACATTCATTCTTGATTCTGCGTCTGAGGGATCGCAGATGGAAGTGCAAATTAGTACGCAAGGTCGACGCGTTTCGGCAGTGTAGAACCGCCTTCCTCAGGACCTGTCTTGCAGAATACTCATACACAAATAATATTTTTATGGCCCCTGCATGGTTGGGTATCTGTAACGATAAATGACATACATTTGTTTCATTTGTTCTTCATAATCCTTTTTTTCATCAATTACGTTGCCCTATGTATAACCAAGAAGACACTATTTATTTACATGTATTGTTCTTTAGTTACTATGACTCTCTTGCGGTTGAACCTGAACTGAGCAGCGAGCTTACATCCCTGCAACTCTCATAGTAGACACAAAACTCTAACCCTGTGAGTTAACATAGAGTTCTGTACCAATGAACGTGCTTAAAATTTCATGAAAATTTGAGTACTGTTGTAAGGGAAGACTTATTGAATGAGAGTTATCTTATATATCCACAATTTATGCTAAATGACAGGTAGAAGATATTATCACTTAAGACATAAGGTGACATAAATAGATAAGTACAATTCTATGTTTGACTGCATGTTTATCTATTCTGAGATTTTCTCACAAGCCAACAATTTTATCAACATGACAGATTGAGAGTATTGTCACTAAGATCAAAAAGCAGACATAAGTTTAGTGGTTAGTGTACCTTCAATTCTGGGAAAAGGATTCCTATCAAGCTTCAAGCATTGACTTCAGGGCTTATTATTGTATTACTTCCTGTATGAGATTGGGAATAGAATCTGTCACTTTTCTGAGATGTTATATTATAAAAGAGGAGTTTATCAAGTAGTTGTACGCCAATTGCTTACCTATTTTTTCAGATATTATCTTTTTCTGCTGGTTGTTGGTGCAAAGGGTTGTTGTTTATAGATCCGATGTTTAACTGCAGAAACCCAAAAATGAACAGAAAACAAACCCTGACTATCTGATGCTTAGTATAGAAGGGAAATGTTTTGGTTATTTACTGGTGTTGCCTCTATGTTACTGACCTTGTTTCCAAAATGCCTGAAACTTGGAGCATGAAGTAACTCTCTCAGTAGTTATAAATGCAAGTAACCGTTGTGTTATTATTTTCGAAACCGTTGTGTATCTGCAGAGGTTTTAAGACAAAACACATAGACCCAATCTTACTACCGTTTTGCATTGCACAGATTTTAGGATTATAATTGGGTATGTCGGAATTTCAGAACTGACCTTGTTTTTAGGTGTTATACATCCCTCCCGCAAAGCGTCTTTTGACGGCGGAAAGTAAGCGCGACCTGAGGCAGCACTGCGCCTTTCGAAGTTCAGTCCCAGGGAAACATTAATTTAAATGCTCTGAAAATAGACGAAAGAGCACCCTCGTCAGAAACACTTTCTAGTGCTCGCTTATCTTTTTAGGTGCTATCGCGTGTCATAAGTTGCTAGCTACGCTGTACTTACTTCAGTTCCTCTTTCATCAGGTCAAAAGTCTTCCAAACGTTTTCGCACTCGCGCTACTCGGGGAGCCTAACATGTTGTTGTTCTTCCTGTTTCCTATATACGCTGAGAGTGCAGCAATAAAGGGGCGGTGCAGGGAGAGGCTGAGGAGAGCGTGCATCAGTGAAGGGCCGGTGCAGGGAGAGGCTGAGGAGAGAGTGCATCAGTAAAGGGATGGTGCAGGGAGAGGCTGAGGAGAGAGTGCAGCAGTGAAGGGATGGTGCAGTGAGAGACTGAGGAGAGTGCACCAGTGAAGGGACGGTGCAGGGAGAGGCTGAAGAGAGTGCAGCAGTGAAGGGACAATGCAATGGGAGGCTGAGCAGAGAGTGCATCAGTGAATGGACGGTGCAGGGAGAGGCTGAGCAGAGAGTGCAGCAGTGAAGGGACGGTGCAGGGAGGGGCTGTGGAGAGAGTGCATCAATGAAGGGACGGTGCAGGGAGAGGCTGAGGAGAGAGTGCAGAAGTGAAGGGATGGTGCAGTGAGAGACTGAAGAGAGTGCAGCAGTGAAGGGATGGTGCAGTGAGAGGCTGAGGAGAGTGCAGCAGTGAAGGGACAGTACCGTGAGAGGCTGAGAGAGAGTGCAGCAGTGAGTGATGGTGCAGTGGAGGAGTGAGGGCTGCAGCCTGGATGGGGGGCTGAGCAGAGAGTGAAGCGATGGCGCAGGGAGAGGCTGAGGAGAGAGTGCTGCAGTGAAGCGATGGTGCAGTGAGAGGCTGAGGAAAGTGCAGCAGTGAAGGGACGATGCAATGGGGGGCTGAACAGAGAGTGCATCAGTGAAGGGACGGTGCAGGGAGAGGCTGAGGAGAGTGCAGCAGTGAAGGGACGATGCAAGGGGGAGCTGAGCAGAGAGTGCATCAGTGAAGGGACGGTGCAAGGAGAGGCTGAGGAGAGTGCATCAGTGAAGGGACAGTGCAGGGAGAGGCTGAGGAGAGAGTGCATCTGTGAAAGGATGGTGCAGAGGGAGGCTGAGGAGAGAGTGCAGCAGTGAAAGGATGGTGCAGTGAGAGACTGAGGAGAGTGCAACAGGGAAGAGACGGTATAGTGGAGCTGAGGAGAGAGTGAAGGGATGGTGCAGTAAGAGGCTGAGGAGAGTGCATCAGTGAAGCGATGGTACCGTGAGAGGCTGAGGAGAGAGTGCAGCAGTGAGTGATGGTGCAGTGGAGGAGTGAGGGCTGCAGCCTGGATGGGGGGGGGGCTGAGCAGAGAGTGCAGCAGTGAAGCGATGGCGCAGGGAGAGGCTGAGGAGAGAGTGCAGCAGTAAAAGGACAGTGCAGTGTAAAAATAAAAATATGCCTTACCTCAAACATAAACTAAAATCAACATACATACCTGTCTGAACAACTCCGTGCACAGCGGTACACATCGCTGAAGGGAATCGCCACGGGCCATGTTGAACCTAGAAAAGAGAGAATAAACATAAGATTAGCAAAAAAAAACCAAATGGCTTACCTCTGAAAGAAAACAGAGACAGAGAGTGAGGTAGTGAAAGAGAGTGAAAGTGACTTAGTGAGATAGAAATAGAGAGAGTGAGGTAGTGAGAGAGAGAGTGAGGTAGATAGAGGGAGACAGAGAGAGTGAGGTAGTGAAAGAGTGAGTTAGTGATGGAGAGTGATTTTTGGTGGTAGTGAGATAGAAACAATGAGTGATGTTGTGACATAGTGAGATAGAGAAGGACTGAGGTAGTGTAAGAGACAGTGAAAGTGACTTAGTGAGATAGAAAGAGAGAGAGTGAGTTAGTGAGATAGAGAGTGATGTAGTGAGTTAGAGAGAGAGAGAGTGAACTTGTGAGCTAGTGAGATAGAGAGTGAGTCAGCGAGAGAGTGTTGTAGTTATTTTTGGAGTGAGTGACTTGTGTTATAGTTAGGTAGTGAGAGTGATATGGAAATAGATAGAGTGATGTTATGGAGAGAGTTAGTGAGAGAGAGAGTGAGATAGTGTTATAGATATAATTTGAGTAGTGATGTAGTTATTTTTGTTTTGTGGGAGAGTGAAGTAGATATAGAGTGAGGTAGTGAGAGAGAGTGAGGTAGTGAAAGAATGAGGTAGTGAGGGTGAGAGTTGTTGTGCTGTATTGAGATAGAAACAGAGAGATGTTGTGAAGTAGTGAGCTAGAGAGAGAGTGAGGTAGTGTATGAGAGAGTGAAAGTGAGTTAGTGTATTTGAGAGAGAGAGAGAGAGAGAGTGCGGTAGTGAGATAGAGAGAGAGTGAAGTAGTGAGTTAGAGAGAGAGTGAAGTTGTGTGGTAGTGAGAGAGTGATGTAGTGAACTTTAGAGAGAGTGTCGTGATATAGTGAGAGAGAGATAGTGAGATAGAAATAGAGTGAGGTAGTATATAGAGAGAGTGTGAGGTAGTGAGATAGAGCGAGAGTGAAGCAGTGAGTTAGAGAGAGAGAGAGTGAAGTTGTGAGGTAGTGAGAGAGTGTTGTAGTGAATTTTTGAGAGTGTCATGATATAGTGAGGCAGTGAGATAGTAATAGATAGAGTGAGGTAGTGATGTAGAGAGGGTGAGGTAGTGAGATAGAGAGAGTGAAGTTGTGAAGTAGTGTGTTAGAGAGATAGTTACTGTGGAAGTGATATTGTGATGCTGTGAGAAAGAGAGAGTTGAGTAGTGAGGTACAGATTGAGGTAGAGAGAGTGAATGAGACATAGTGTAGTAGTGTGAGAGATAGTGAGGTAGTGAGAGAGATAGTGAGTTAGTGAAAGAGAGAGTGGGGTAGTGAGAGTGAGGTAGTGAGAGAGAGAGTTTGAAGGGACGGTATAGTGGAGCTGAGGAGAGAGTGAAGGGACGGTGTAGTGAGAGGCTGAGGAGAGTGCATCAGTGAAGGGACGGTACCGTAAGAGGCTGAGGAGAGAGTGCAGCAGTGAGTGATGGTGCAGTGGAGGAGTGAGGGCTGCAGCCTGGATGGGGCGGGGCTGAGCAGAGAGTGCAGCAATGAAGGGACAATGCAATGGGGGGCTGAGCAGAGAGTGCGTCAGTGGAGGGATGGTGCAGGGAGAGGCTGAGGAGAGTGCAGCAGTGAAGGGACGATGCAATGGGGGGCTGAGCAGAGAGTGCATCAGTGAAGGGACGGTGCAGGGAGAGGCTGAGGAGAGAGTGCATCAGTGAAGGGCCGGTGCAGGGAGAGGCTGAGAAGAGAGTGCATCAGTGAAGGGATGGTGCAGGGAGAGGCTGAGGAGAGAGTGTAGCAGTGAAAGGATGGTGCAGTGAGAGACTGAGGAGAGTGCAACAGTGAAGAGACGATATAGTGGAGCTGAGGAGAGAGTGAAGGGATGGTGCAGTAAGAGGCTGAGGGGAGAGTGCAGCAGTGAGTGATAGAAATAAACATAAGATTAGCAAAATAAACAAAATGGCTTACCTCTAACAGCAAAACAGGAGCATACATACCTGCCTGAACCACTTCGTGCACAGCAGTGCACACAGCTTCACGGAGATGCCACGGGTCATATTGGACCTGAAAAAGAAAGAAATAAACATAAGATTAGCAAAATAAACAAAATGCCTTACCTCCAACAGAAAAACAGCAGCATACATACCTGTCTGAACCACTTCGTGCACAGCACTGCACACAGCTGCACAGAGACACCACGGCCCATATTGGACCTGAAAAACAAAGAAATAAACATAAGATTAGCAAAATAAACAAAATGGCTTACCTCTAACAGCAAAACAGCAGCATACATACCTGTCTGAACCACTTCCTGCACAGCAGTGCACACAGCTGCACGGAGACGGCACAGGCCATATTGGACCTGAAAAACAAAGAAATAAACATAAGATTAGCAAAATAAACAAAATGGCTTACCTATAACAGCAAAACAGCAGCATACATACCTGTCTGAACCACTTCCTGCACAGCAGTGCACACAGCTGCACAGAGACGCCACGGGCCATATTGGACCTGAAAAACAAAGAAATAAACATAAGATTAGCAAAATAAACAAAATGGCTTACCTCCAACAGCAAAACAGCAGCATACATACCTGTTTAAACCACTTCGTGCACAGCAGTGCACACAGCTGCACGGAGACGCCACGGGCCATATTGGACCTGAAAAACAAAGAAATAAACATAAGATTAGCAAAATAAACAAAATGGCTTACCTCCAACAGCAAAACAGCAGCATACATACCTGTCGGAACCACTTTGTGCACAGCAGTGCACACAGCTGCAAGGAGACGCCACGGGCCATATTGGACCTGAAAAACAAATAAATAAACATAAGATTAGCGAAATAAACAAAATGGCTTACCTCCAAAAGCAAAACAGCAGCATACATACCCGTCGGAACAACTTCGTGCACAGCAGTGCACACAGCTGCACGGAGACGCCACGGGCCATATTGGACCTGAAAAACAAAGAAATAAACATAAGATTAGCAAAATAAACAAAATGGCTTACCTCTAACAGCAAAACAGCAGCATACATACCCGTCTGAACAGCTTCATGCACAGCGGTGCACACGGCTGCAGGGAGACGCCACGGGCCATGTTGGACCTACAAAAGACAAAAAAAACATAAGATTATTGCAAAAGAAAAGATAGCTTACCTCAAACTACAAAAGAGCCGCGGATCGGAACCACTACGTGCACAGCGGTGCACATCGCTGCAGGGAGACTCCACGGGCCATATTGGACCTGAAAAACAAAGAAATAAACATAAGATTAGCAAAATAAACAAACTGGCTTACCTCCAATAGCAAAACAGCAGCATACATACCCGTCTGAACAGCTTCGTGCACAGTAGTGCACACAGCTGCCCGGAGACGCCACGGGCCATATTGGACCTGAAAAACAAAGAAATAAACAAAAGATTAGCAAAATAAACAAAATGGCTTACCTCCAACAGCAAAACACCAGCATACATACCTGTCGGAACCACTTCGTGCACAGTAGTGCACACAGCTGCACGGAGATGCCACGGGCCATATTGGACCTGAAAAACAAAGAAATAAACATAAGATTAGCAAAATAAACAAAATGGCTTACCTCCAACAGCAAAACAGCAGCATACATACCCGTCGGAACAACTTCGTGCACAGCAGTGCACACAGCTGCACGGAGACGCCACGGGCTATATTGGACCTGAAAAACAAAGAAATAAACATAAGATTAGCAAAATAAACAAAATGGCTTACCTCTAACAGCAAAACAGCAGCATACATACCCGTCTGAACAGCTCCGTGCACAGCAGTGCACACAGCTGCACGGAGACGCCACGGGCCATATTGGACCTGAAAAACAAAGAAATAAACATAAGATTAGCAAAATAAACAAAATGGCTTACCTCTAACAGCAAAACAGCAGCATACATACCCGTCTGAACAGCTTCGTGCACAGCGGTGCACACGGCTGCAGGGAGACGCCACGGGCCATGTTGGACCTAAAAAAGACAAAAAAAACATAAGATTATTGCAAAAGAAAAGATAGCTTACCTCAAACTGCAAAAGAGCCGCGGATCGGAACAAACTCCATGCACAGCGGTGCACATCGCTGCAGGGAGACGCCACGGGCCATGTTGGACCTAGAAAAAAGAAAAGAAACATAAGATTAGCCTAAAAAAACAAACATGGCTTACATCTAAACGAAAACAACAACAACATACTTAGCCATTTCAAAAGCTTCGTAACAGCGACTTCTAGCAGAGACGATCAGGGGAAAATGGCATTTAGAATCCTACGGCCATTTTCGGACTTGGGGGCGTGGTTTTGAAGTTCTGAGTGACAGACAACGTCACTGTCTAAAGAACATCAAAAATTACGCCCCCAAATCCGAAAAGGACGGGGTTTGTTTGGAGTGACGCATCTCTCCTCCAATGGCTGGCCTCCGTTTAGGAAGCCAGCCAATGAAGGAGAGATGGGGCAGGGAGGCGGGACCTTCTGCGCTACTGAGAGTCATTAAATCTCCGGCCTAAGACCTAAAAAGGTACCAACCATCTTGAACCCAGCACCTGGACTCTACTTGCTTTGAGTCTTTCCCTCCAAGTGATGACACCCCAGTGATGGACCCTTGGAAGTTGGACTGAAGGTGCTCTGCCAACCCAGCTGTGGTCATGAGAGCAGAACCGATGCAGCGTTATGCCTCCCCTCGTAGCTCTACTTTAGAACATCCACTGTTCAATGCAGCCTGGACATAGAACTTCATATCGCAAACCGCAGCCTCACTCGCATCGCCGTTGTGTGATGCATCCTCAATGCAGGCCTTCGGATCGCAAGCCCCTCATCCATGGCATCCTCTATGATAATTCAGGACTTCACTTCATAGACCCACAGCTTCTTCGGTGCCACTGGTGCATGACTCTTCTTCGACGCAGTGCTTCGCATTGCAGGGCCCTTGCAGACCGCATCTGTGAGAATAATGCAGGACTGCACGTTCAGATGCTCAGCTCCTAGGAACCATCTCAGAATGATGCATTCTCATCGAGGGATCTCGCAAAGCTTCACAAACCAGGAGTTAAGATACTTTGTTCAGAGGGTCTAACTTGGCCCCTGTATTCGGACCATGCGTTACTGTAGATGGCCTAAACGTGTGACTTTGTCCCTGTCCATCGCAACCAGTTGACCACTGTTGGCGATTTGTTCTTCTAGGCACTATTTTTACCTAAACTTTGAAATGTAATACCTACCGTTCTCCTGATTGGAGTTTGGTGTAAAATGGTTATGACATTTTGCTCGATTGTTCTAAAGTGGTGTAAGATTTTTCTTGTGTTGTGCTTTCACTTTATTACTGTTTGAAATACTACATAAGTACTTTCCACATTGTCTCTCAGTTAAGCCAGACTGCTTTTGTGTCAAGTTACCTGAGGGTTAAGCACAGGTTAATTTGCGGTTGGCTTGTGTTTCACCCTGACAGATATTGTAGTTGTTGCTTGAGTAGGGTTTCACCCTGTCAGTCACAGACCCCATTTCCAACACTATTGACCTACTATTCTTAACTCCACATCTCCGCATGCATATATATAGGGTATAAGCAGTGCGTTGCGTGGCTTCAGTTATTGTTAGCTCGGGTAACTATAAATGCTGAATTTCTCTGGTTTTGTACGAGTGAAATTTGAGCCTAACTATAATGTTCCTGTAACCTTTGTTTTTTCAGAGATTTTGTAAGGTTTTTTAATATTCTATTTCCTACCTATAATGCCCCTGTAACCTTTCTTTTTTCAGTGAATTTTTAAGGTTATTTAATTATAATTCCTATCTATAACCTATAACCTTTGAGTATGCGTGTGTAAGTGTCTGTGTAGGTCTGTGAGTAGGTATGTGAGTGTCTCGGTGTGTGAGTGTTGCTATAGGTCTGTAAGTGAGCAAGTGAGTGTCTGTGAGTAGGTGTGTGAGTGGTACTATGGATTTTGGGCATTTAAAAGCGAGAACCATGGACTCTGCTCTCAGCAGTAGACTATAAGAAAGAACTCCCTCATCACAATCAGTACGTGAGATATTTAGCTCGAAAAAAGCAAGGATGAGAACACCTCCATCACGGATTACAGATACCTTTTCAAGGTGGAAATGCAGAGAACACACACTTGATTTGCTGTGGCCATGCACATGTAGTTAGGATGATTAGTACTTTACAGTAATGAAGCTTCATCTCGGGCACCTGCTTTGTTTATATCAGTAAGTTATTCTCATTGAGGTTTTGTTTCTGTGAAATGAGCACTGTGTCAGAATCAATCCTGCCCTGAGTATTTATCTGAGAAGAGGTCACCATTTTCTGCACCACCTCTACACAAGTGGGGTACTTTCTACTGGCTAATTAGTAAGTGCTACCAAGTTGGTTAAATGTATAGTGTATTTCATACACTTCAGCTACAAGGATACCAGGGAAATGTCTCCAGCGATCTTGTGTCTCTGTAACATTGTCATTGTGATTTTTCTATGAGCATCTTTATCAGATAACTTTACAAGGTGGAACTGCAGAGAAAACACACTTGGATGATTTGAACTTTACAGAAGTAAGTGCTTATTTGTTTGGCAGAGATGCAATCATATTCCTAGGCATCAAGACCCTGGTTCCAAAGAAATACACTCAGGGGCCTTTTAGTAAGCTGTCCATCGTCCTGGGAAAAGGGCGAAAAGACATTGCATACCACTGATGTATTTGGGGTAGGGCCAAACCGGCAGGATGTTTAAGGAAGTTTACATATGTCTAGTTTTTAAAAGTTTATAACACGTTCCCTGCTCACAGTAGCAGTTGGCAAGAAAGAACCCCCACATCACAGACACTACATGAGATGTTGCGCTCAAGAAAAGCAAGGATGAAAACACCTGCATCATGGATTACAGATAACATTTCACAATGAAAATGTTGAGAAAACACACCTGCTTTGCCTTGGGAATGGGAATGAAGTTAGGATGATTGTGATGATGATAGTACTTTACAGAAGTGGAGCTTCAACTTGGGCACAAATGAGTGAGGGGGGAATGCTGCCCCCCTCACCATGCCTATTTCAGACCCGATGACTACATCGCCCCGGGGCAATGCCTTTTTATTTTTTGTATTTTTAATACAGGAGGGGGCCAGGCAGATCCCCTCCCTCAGCAAATTTCAGCACCGGGGATGCCATCCCTGGTGCCTGGCCACTAACAAATGTGGGAGGATGGCTAGAAGGCCTCCCTCCCTGGCCATTTGTTCTGGGCTTCCTCAGGGCACCCAGTGTGCTATGGGACCATAGGGGAGCCTCAAGCCCCCACAGTCCCTGTTGGCTCCCTGCCTCCTGCGATAGCCGGGATTGCTTTCACACACAGGAAGCTGCTAAACATGCAGTCCCCTTTGTGTGAAAGCAATTGTTTCGACTGTTACCCTGCTCGCTTGACATTTGGCAGGGAAACAGATAAAAGCTTTGCTTCCAACAAGCAAGAGCATTTCTCTGCTCTCACTTGCTCGATGTGGAGTGTTTGTTGGGACTTGACAGGCACTCTCAAAGCTTCTGCCAAGTCACAGCAAACAGCTATGTACCGGGTCGTGCACCCCGTTACATAGCAGGAGTTGGCCCTAGGGCGGTAGCAGTCACCAGGGCTATTATTGGCTCCAGTAGGGTGGAGGCACAGCTGCCCTCCTTTGATTTAGTAGTGCTTGCCCCAGGTAGGTGGCATTCCCCGGGCCCTCCTCTCATTTTAAAAATAGAATTTTGCCCCGGGGAGGTGGTGGTCCTTGGGGCACGTGGTGGTCTTCCCAATTTATATACCATTAGCCCTGGGGAGGTGGTGGTCCCTGGATCATACAAATGGGACATCAGTGATGTCACTGACCATGTCATGAGTGTTGTAATATGTGAGTTCATAAGCAGTGCATTGCAGGGGTGCGAGTTATAGTTAGCTCAGCCCTGGTTTTATACGAGTATAACCTGATCCTAACTATAATGTCTCTATAACCTTTGGGTTTTTCAGTGAATTTCTAAGGTTTTTTTAAATGCTGATTCCTAACTATAACATCCCTGTAACATTTGTTTTTTTCGTGAATTTCTACGGTTTTTAACTAGCAGTCAAGTTTGCGGAGTGGTGGAGAAAGGGGGCTGGGCCACCTGCCAGTCCTCAGTAATCCTGCTGTGTAGGACCAACAGGAGCTACCAAGAGGGTTTCTTGACCCACATATCCCTCAGGAGTAAGGTGGACTTCATCTCCCAACCAGTACTGCACAGCAAGCCGAGTTTGTAGAGTGGTGGAGAAAGGGGGCGTGGCCTCGGATTACCTCTTAGAAATCCTGCGGTGTGGGACTCACTGGAGATAACAGGAGGGGTAGGTGGACCCCAAGGACGTCCTTGGTGGCCAACTGCCCATCCTATAACCTCCAGTAAGTCCCACACAGCTCGATTGCTGAGACCTGGTAGGAGTCCATACCCCTTTTCCTCACCACTCTGCAAACCCAACTCCTGGCGCTCTACTAGTAGGAGAATGAAGTCCTTTTTCCTATTGAGGGTCCCTGGGTGGCAACTACCCCTCCTGTTAAGCGCAGTAAGCCCACACAGTGGGTTTACTGAGAGGTGGGTGGTGGCCACGACCTCTTTCTCCACCACTCTGCAAACATGCCCCCTTGCGCAATACTCGTTGTGAGATGACATCCCCTTGGCTCTTGAAGGTCCTTGGCAGCCAACTACCCCTCCTGTCACCTCAAGTAAGACCCACACAGCTGAATAGTTGAGAGGTTGTCAGAGGCCACACCCCCTTCCTCCACCACTCTGCAAACGCACATCCTGACGCACTACTGGTTGGAGGAAATAGTCCACTTTAGTCCTGAGCCCTCAGGAGTAAAGTGGAATTCATTCCTCAACCAGTAGCACGCCAGGAGATACGTGCAGAGTGGAGGGAAAGGGGGCGTGGCCTTGAAGTCCTCTCAGCGATCCCGCTGTCTGGGACTTACTGGAGGTAACAAGAGGACTTGTTTGACCCCAAAGACCCTCAGCATTCAAGGAGATTTGATTGCCCAACTAACACTGCAGCAGGATGCTTGTTTGCAGAGTGGTGGTGAAGGAGAATTGCCTCTGGTGACTTGCCAGAGTTTTTTTTGGGACGGGGGTGTGTAATCCCCCTTTCCTCAGCCTATTTCAGCCCAGGGACCCCATGCCCCAGGACCAGCCTTTTTTTTATGAAGGGGGCCGCGTGACCCGCCTTCCTTGGGCCAATTTGGCCCTGGGGACCCGACCCCCGGGGCCTGCCCTTGATATTGTTTTTTTTAAAATGGGAAAGTGGATACGCGGCCCCCCTACTAAGGCCTATTGTGGTTCCGGAGACCACACCCCCCTGGGCCAGGCCTGTTTTAAATCATTTTTTAAAAGTGTAGGGGCGCTGCCTGGCCCCCCTCCTCAGGCCTTTTTCAGCCCCGGGGACCCTTTACCCTGGGGCCAGGCCTTATTTTTAACCTTTAGTTTTTTTGTGAATATATAGATATTCACACAAAAAACTAACGGTTAAACATAAGTTATAGTTAGGTAAATGTTGTTATGTTTAGTATACAAACCCAACTTAAACTACACAAATATTAGCTATTTTACAGTTATATCTTAAATTTATCATTTAAGCACCACTTTCACCCTAATATACCCATAATTATAACTCACATTTTAATGTATGCACCACCTTAAAATTAACAAAACTCGTGCATGCAACTCCGGACGCAGATTTTCACCTCTCTCGCTGCACTATATTAACTATAGTTCCCACCTTCTCTATCCACTACCTATACCCTTGCACATTACAGTTCAGTTCATAATCTTTATTTCGATCACCAAGATCATAAAAGGCATTCACAGTAGTACATAAGATATTTAGTTGAAAAAGTATACACCTATTTTGACCATAAAACTTGGCATATATACATGAATACACAATTAAGATTCAACAGCTTCAAGTCCACTTTTGTTGAATAAAAGATTTATTATAAAAAAGAGAAACCATAAAACCATTCTTGTTTCCATAAAAATATTTCTAAAATTAGAGGTGACTCTATTTTATAAGAGTATCGTGATAATATACAATTAATTAAATGATATAAAAATGTACATGAGCCAATGAGACAGGAGGTGGACTACATGATATGGTTTTTATTTGTCCTTAACTATGGGAACACAAATGCATATACAATGCTAGATAACTGTAGGCATCCATTGTTACAACTATGTTTATACAAGAGCCGGAGTAGTCATTGATCATTACTGGCCAGATGACGCAAAGGCCTAATAGATTAAACACCAATATGGTCATTTTGTTGGCTACTAGTTTGAGTGACTACAGATGTGATTTGCCTTTTGTCACGAATTGAACACATCCAACTCAAAAATGTAGCAGTTGCTATTATGCATAGTTTATTTGTGTTAGTCTGCAATATTCTTAGTGCAGTGATACTTGACCTGGTACCCATATTTTTACATAATGGTTTTAACCATTTTTCCCGCGGGGGCCTTATAGACCGGACAAACTAATAGAATGTGTGAGTAGGTCTCCACATGTTCTACACATAGATGGCATCTGCTGTCATTTGTATTATACCATTTATGGGTGAAAGATTTTAATGGTAATGTGCCCACCTGAAATTGAAAATATAATCTTCTGTATATAGGCTAGGATATGAAAGCCCAGTATAGTTTTACAAGGCAGAAGGATTAAACTCTACGATTTGCCTCACAATGATGCACTATCGATGGTTTGTGTACTATTCGTTACAATCATGGACCAATAGAGCTGCTTCATTTCTTTTTTGGAGGGAACCCGTTGCTTCATGGGGTCATCCCATAGTTGTCTAAAGCCCATATTGACCAGTGTGCTTGTCACCTTTAGTAGCCAGATAATCTTGTCAGCTTCCCAAACATCCTTAAGTGCTATAGCATAGTGCGATAACCCGAGAGTGGTCTATAGTCTACACCATAATGCTATTGGGCGGAACCTCACTATTTCATCCAGACGATTACATCCTAAGTCATGATATAGAGGCTTTAACTGAGTATTGTGCAGAAGACCAGTAATGCCTCTGAAAAATGTGTTTTCAGCTAAGACTAATGAAGCCAGAATATCGAAGCCCCATAGTTCTGAGCCATAAAGTACTGAAGCTGTGAATTTGGTGTTATAAATCTTCAAAGCTGGCTTAATGGGTTTAGTTAATGAAGTCTTCTGTTCTCTCATCAATGCACCTACTAGTTGCCGACGTTTTAAGGCCATGGTATCTATTTGAGGTTTCCAGTTACATTTTATTTGCAAGAATGATCCCTAAATATTTAGAAACTTCTGTCAGTTCAAGGTACTCGTTATTTAACTGTACACTACTCTTGATCACTCCATGTTTATGAAGGACCATAAATTTGGTTTTGTTCGTGTTTATCACAAGGCAGTGGGTCTTGGAGAAGTCTTCAAAAACGTTTTAGTGCTCGCTGTAACCCACTCTGTGTTTTCGAGATGACAAGCATGTCATCTGCGAACATAAGTATAGGTATTTTGGTACCTGCAAGTGAGAATGCATCTGTTGGGTAGGCAGTGAAGTAGGTAACAACCCCACTTGAAAAAAGCAAAAATAGTGTTGGGGCCACAACATACCCTTGGCGAACCACTTTAGATACGAGGGGGCCTCATTTATGAGCCTGTGCGTCACTTTGACGCCGCCGGTGCGTCACTTTTTGAGACGCACCAGCAGCGTAAAAAATGCGCCTTGTTGTGCCATATTTACAAAGTGATGCATCTGGGTAGATGTGTCACTTTGTAAACCCCTGCGCCACATTATACCTGCGCCAGGTATAATGTATGCAAGGGTGGCGTATTAACGCAAGGAAGGGTCGTAGAAGTGACGCAGTGAAATCTATGAGATTTCACTGCGTCACTTTTAGGACGCCGTTGCGTGAAAATCTTGTGCCTGCCTCACAGCAGGCGTAAGACTGATGCAGGCCCTTTCACATGGGGCTTGTCCCATGTGAAAGGACTCATTGCTGGAGTTGCGTCACTTATGTGACACACTCCAGCAATGCGTCACTTTTGTGCTTACAGATACGTCAGAAATACTGATGTATCTGTAACTCCTTGCGACATGATGCGTCATACAGTAAATATGACGCATCAGGAATGTCGCAAGGAGTGCGCACTGAGAAGTGACTTATCGCTGCTTTCACACAGCGATGCGTCATTTCTCATAAATGAGGCCCCAGGAATCTATTTTTGTTATTGCCCTGTGTGCCCCAGCCCACTTGGGCGAAATTCTCCTTGTGTAGTCTCACAACTATGGACAATAGATCTAATGACATACCTAGGTCTTTTAGGACCAAACAAAGTTTATTTTGGGGGACCAGGTCAAATGCTGACTTTACATCCACAATGGTGGCGTAGATTGTGACTTCTGCAATCACTACACTGCACCAATAGATTAGTATAAAGCGGAAGACTTGATCGATGGTGCTCACATGGGCACGAAATCCTGCCTGTAGCTGTGTTAATATGTTGTTGTTTATATTTAATTACTGAATTCGTGTCAGCACCAATCCTGCCACTACCTTTTGTATTGAATCAATTTGGCTAATTGGCCTGGAATTGCTGGGGCTAGATCGATCGCCTTTTTTATAAATTGGTAAAATCTCTGCACCCTCCAAGACTCGGGTATTGAAGTTTCACAAGCTATTGTGTAGGCTAACAACAATATATACCTTTGCCAAATGTTGCTATCATACAAGAATAGATCTGCCAGGATGCTGTCTGGGCCTGGTGCCCTTCCTCCAGTTACTGCACCCAGCGCTACTTCCACTTCCCTTAAGTCAAAATGCAAAACTAAATCGTGTGTTGGAATTCAAAATGGCTCTTCAGTTTCCCCCTCTTTGTCTACAGCAAATTGTGTTGAGAAGGATGTGATCCACATATCTGGGGCTACATGATTTTCTGGGGAATGTGCTTGCCCTCTTCTTCCCCATTTTACTAATTGCTAAAAGGTTTGAAGATTTTTCCCTTTGCTGGCCTGGTAGAGATCTTGCCATCTCTGTTCGTCCCAGTCTTCTTTGGCTTTTAACTGTATGGATTTATACATCTTACATGTTTGTTTAATGATAGCCTGATCTTTTGAATCGGTTACGGTCACTAATGACTTATATGCTTCTCTACACGCCTTGTTGTACCAACTGGCTTGTTTCACTTTCAACTTGCTAGGATGTCTGAGTGGCTTTAAAAAGTATGTCCATATTTTGCCAAATAAATTAACATGTGCTCTAGTTATGTTTTTGTTCAGTTGTATCTGTGTTTGGGTGGTTTGTAACTCTGCAAAGGTGTTAATAACATCTGACCTTATTAATGAGAGCGTGTGTTAGTTTTCCACAATTTTGTTTCATTTAACCCACCTTGTATCATTACAGAGCAGAGCATTTTCTGTTGTACACTGCATTCTCTGTGTTCCAACAATGCTAAATACTGGCACTTTCATTTTTAATATTATGGGATTATGGTCACTTTCTACTCTTTCTCGTACCTCCATATCAATGAGGGAAGACCACTGTTTCAGAGTGATAAAGATATAATCAATACGGCTCATATTGTGGCCATTATTAAATGTGTTTGAGCCTGATCTATCTGATGGGGTTCTCCAATTAACTGCCCTGATACCTTTTTCCATGCACAATGCTTCTAATTGTAGTGCTGCCTCCGAACATCTCGTAATAGTGGGAAGCTCTAAAGAGGGGATGCTCCATTGTGCATCTTCCTCTTCAGTGAGTTTACTGTCGTCTTGATCAGGGGCTACTGGGGTGTAGGCGCATCCCTGTGGTGGGCACACTTGTATGGAGCTGTGTGTGGTAAAACAACACACAGTGGTTTCCAAGCAGTTAATTCAAATCAATTTCCATGGGTAAAGGTTTCAAAAAAGTTTAATGAGAGTTTTTCATTTGTTATGTTTCATATTAAATTCATATGAATTTGGCAGACCATCAGTTTTAATCCATCAAAAGCTGTAAGTGGCTCCGATGCATTTCGGACAAGACTGTCCTTTCTCAAGGAGCACTAGAACAAAGAGGATATGTAAAACCAAATCAATGTACAAAATATTGAAAGTAATGGAAAACATCGATATTTACATAGGTGACTAAATATATGCACCACATGCGTCCATTGCGGTGTTAAGTGAAAGAAAACATGAAGTTCGTGAAAGTTTCACCGAGGGGATAGATGTGTGGTCACACCGAAAAGTCTGAGTGGAAGAATATCCACCTAACCGATCACGAAACCAAGATTCTCCAAAAAGGCATGACATTTGTTCCGACCAACGACACCAACCTACTCGAATTGGACGTCAGCACGTTCAAACTCACAAGGAAACTTCGGCTTAAACATTTATTTGAAAAAGTTCTTGACCCTACCATCGATCCGAAACCAGATCAACTCATGGGCTTACGGCCTTCCAGCACTTTTATACCACCAGTCAGTCACAAAAGTATTGACACATTCGAGACCTTAGTGAAACAGGACATCTCTAAGATTAATTTTCGAAAAAAGACTCATAAAAATATCACCAACAAAGACATTGACACTCTCAAGAACATTGCACGGAATCCTGCCATCAAATGCTTGAAAGCAGATAAAGGTGGCGCTCTCGTCATCCTTAACACTGAACTATACCAACAGAGAATCACAGAACATGTCATGGACCGCAATGTTTACCTGCCTCTTGATGGTAATCCCACGAATGAATATAAAATGGAACTATTGTCTATCATCAATAAAGCCACAACTGATGGAGTCATAGAAGAAAGAACCAAGAGATACCTGGTCACAGAACATCCCCGGAGTCCATCTATAACCATGCTACCCAAGATACATAAGAACCTGATGGATCCACCATTTCGCCCAATTGTCTCGACCAGAGGTTCGATTCATGAACCAACAGGAAAATTTATAGACCGTTACCTACAACCCATGGTACAAAACTTACCCAGCTACATAAAAGACACCACGCAATTGTTGAACAAACTATCTGAAATGGAATTTTTGGAAAATGAGAAATTAATCCTTTGTACAGCCGATGTGAGAAGTTTGTATACCTCCATCCCTCATGAAGGAGGGATCAACGCAGTGGAACAGGCCTTACTTTCATCCGAAATCAACGACACTTTGAAACCCTTCATTCTCGAACTGATGGTTTATACCCTGTACCATAGTTATTTCAAACACGATGAAGCCTGGTATTTACAAATGTCCGGAATGGCTATGGGCAATTGTGCGGCTCCTACCTATGCGAATTTGTACATGGGCAATTTTGAACTCAACCACATCTATTTAAATAAAACCTGGATGGATAACCTTAAACTTTACACATGCTACATCGACGACTTACTTTTCATTTGGAAAGGCTCCCAGGAGAGTCTAGAACTTGCTTTAAGCGATCTTAACAGCAAAGATGATCGCATTGACTTTACTTGGAACATCAACCAGCAAGAGATCGCTTTTCTGGATGTTCTCATTCAAATAACCCCACAAGGCATACAGACAGATCTGTATCGAAAAACCACAGATCGTAATAATGCCCTACTCTACAGCAGTTTTCATCGCAACTCTTTGAAAAGACACTTGCCTTACAGCCAGATGCTGAGAATAACTCGTATTGTTTCTGATCCTAACATCAGGATGAACCAAATTGCAGTCATGGCATCTAGATTCCGTTGTAGAGGTTACCCAGAGACCATCCTCAAAGAAGCTACGGATCGTATATCCGCAACCTCTCGGACAGAAACTCTGATAAATAAGCCAAAAACTGACAACCAAAGAATGGTACTAGTTTCGAGATACTCTACTTCCAGCAACAAATACAAACAGATCATAATGAAACATTGGCGCATCCTCTCATCGGAACCGGATTTCGGGGACCTTTTTCAAGATCCCCCGATCTTTGCCTATACCAGACCCATGAACTTCAAAGAAATTTTATCCAAACAAACAATCGAGAGCACCTCAACTACCCATACTGGCACCCGACCATGTCATCATTGCAGCAATTGCAATAACATAATGAAGGGCAATACTGTCTGTCACCCAATGAGAGGTTTCAACATTAAACTGAATGTAGACGCCACATGCGACTCTTCTAATTTGATCTACCTCCTTAAGTGCCCATGTGGTAAAACCTACGTGGGAAAAACAAGCAGGAAAATAAAGACAAGGATAAATGAACACAAGTCTAACATAAGGACCAAGAACATCAAGTCCAACATCGCCATCCACTTTAATGAAGCCAACCACAACGTGGCTCAACTTAAATACATGGTCCTCGAGATTGTCCCCAAAAGAGAAGGCAGAGACAACAATAAGGCGTTGTTACAAAGGGAAACCGCCTGGATGTACAGGCTGCAATCACAGAAACCTTTCGGTCTCAATGACCGCACAGAACTGAGCTGCTACCTGTAATGCCGCCCTTGGGCATTTATTGATGCACTGTTTCACTGTTTTACTGTTCGCATCATTTACTTCACGCAATCTCCGTGGTACTTTTGGGTCTTTTATTCACCCTTCCAATATGGCCGCTTCCCTCACCTTACGCTGTGATTCTCTCACACCTTCCATACCAGTCCCTCCTCAGTTTCCCTGATCCTTCTACCTCCCACTAAAACTCCGCGTCTGCTTCGCGTAGTTTCACCTTCCCGGAACCCATCACCCGGCTCCGCCGTTCCAGCAGACCCAGTAAGTCTTTTCACGCTGTTCCTGCAGCTTTCAGCTTCACTATTACCCGCCAATGTTATTAAAACTGGCGATCCTATTTCTTTCCTCAGGATCGCCGACCACAACGCATTCTGTCAAGTAAGCCCGTTTTGAAGCTCTTCTGAGCTACCGTTCTCTACCATTTCCTGTGTTCTATTCCGTCTTCCCTCGCATCTTGTCACATTTATTTTGGGCGCATTTAACTTCGGTTCACACCCGTTCCATTCACGGATCTACCCGCTGTTTAAACCACTTTGTTTTACTGTTTTCACCTACGATTCTTCCACTCAGACTTTTCGGTGTGACCACACATCTATCCCCTCGGTGAAACTTTCACGAACTTCATGTTTTCTTTCACTTAACACCGCAATGGACGCATGTGGTGCATATATTTAGTCACCTATGTAAATATCGATGTTTTCCATTACTTTCAATATTTTGTACATTGATTTGGTTTTACATATCCTCTTTGTTCTAGTGCTCCTTGAGAAAGGACAGTCTTGTCCGAAATGCATCGGAGCCACTTACAGCTTTTGATGGATTAAAACTGATGGTCTGCCAAATTCATATGAATTTAATATGAAACATAACAAATGAAAAACTCTCATTAAACTTTTTTGAAACCTTTACCCATGGAAATTGATTTGAATTAACTGCTTGGAAACCACTGTGTGTTGTTTTACCACACACAGCTCCATACAAGTGTGCCCACCACAGGGATGCGCCTACACCCCAGTAGCGCACTCAACCCCTCAACCATTTAGGACGTACTTTGAACAGTTACGCCACCTGTAGGAGCACCTTAAACCTGATACTTGTTCACCATTCTAACAACTATCAATTAATCCACGCAGTGCACCACGCCTAATCAAACCTAGTCTTGATCAGGGGCTCAAAGGTGGTGTAAAAATCCCTTGCAAATACTAGGTTAGAAGTTCCAGTCTTACTATCCAAGACATCCTCTAAAAGGGTAACTGTATTAGACAGTCTTCCACCTATGAGACCATTTGCATAAGCATTAAATACTATTGTTTGTGTTTGATAGCTGGTCTGTAAGCAGATGGCCATAATATGCGGGCTATCAATATAAACTTCCTGAATCCTATAGCGTATATACTGCTTAACCCAATTTGTTAGCCCACCTTGTGGTCTACCCCTCTTTCCTTGGATTGCCGGTGTATGGAAATTGAGATAGCCTGGGCGATGAATTGGGTCTGTGGACCATGTTTCTTGGAATATGCAGATGTCCTGGGCTTCAATTTGTTCAGACCAGTCCAACAATTCTATTTGTGACTGCAGGCCCGCAATATTCCTAGAAATATATGAAAGCTGGGCTGGATCTGGGAGTTATGATGGCACGATGAGCCCATTTGATTCACATGGGTTACCTACCTCGCTTTCTGTATCCCAAGAGAGGGTTACGTGTTTGTGTATGCTACTAATACTGGAGATTGAACGAAGGCTGGGGACCTCTCCACTAGGCCCCAATACTTGGTTCGGTTGAGACTGCTGGAGAGGGCTCTGTTACCATCAATCCACCTCACATAAAGAAGACCCCTCAGTGTGATTTGGAACAGGTTTTCGGATGCCAAGTTTATTTGATTAATCTGGAGGATTATACTTCATCCTGATTTTTGTGGGATTTAAATGTGAGGTCCGGATGTCAAAGGCCACTAGATTATCTACCAGATCAGCACTGACCAATATTAGGTGGACATATTCCAAATCGGAACCAGTTTCAGAGAACCTTTTGCGGGAAATTAGGTCTTCCCTGATAAGTGATCTACATTTCCTCATGTGTCTAAACCATTGTGTACACTTCTTTATAAGGGAGTGCTCATCTTCTTTAGTCAGGCTAGGTGTTCGTTTCGGAACATTAGTTTAAAGAAATTGCTGTTTGGAGTTGGGCGCTTGAGGCTGAACATCGGGGGGGTGCTTTCTGTGTCTGTCCCCTCACCGGGTGTGTTGTTCTTAGGTAGTAATGATCGTTATCAATAAATTCAGGATGCTGGCACCTTATTTCACTCTGCCTATCTTAATTACAATAATGGTACTGGAGTGGGGGCAATGATCTTTTGAAGGACGGGACGGTCCACTCTTGGTGGTTGGGGATCGTCTTGTTTACTATATGTGACCCTACTATTCGTAGTCATGGTAGCGGTGAACGTTTTTTTTGGCATGGTCTTCTGGAGCCTAATCAATGGATCCTTCATACTTGAAGTGTTAACTGCCAATAATTTGAGGGAGGCCAATAGTATGTCAACTATTACCCTGAGAGCTCTGACCTCCTTGGTTAGATTAGTGATCTGCCGTTTTAAATCATCAATGTAGCCTTCTTCCGTACCCAAGTTTGTGTTAACAGGTGGCTTGAACATAGGGGTTGGTGTATCTGGTGCTTCTAACCTTAGTGGGCTTAGATCTAGGCTCAAGGCTGGTTATGCCAGTCTGCCATTTTTTCTGTTTCAGTGGGGAATGGGGTACTATAGAGTTATAATGATTAGTATTACTTGGGCTACCCCTTAACCTATCCCCTAGTGGGGAAAGTGCAGACAGAAATCTTTTTTTAGAAGTATGCCATTGTCTCACTTTTGGTTTACTCCCAGATGGGTCCGCCCCTAACGATTTCACTTTTGACCCTTTGCCCTTGGAGTGTACTAGGCCTGGGGGCTTATCCTTTCAGGGCACCTTAAATTAGGTATGCTCCGGTCGTATCAATGTTTCCACTTCCTCTATCAAGTTGTTAATTTCCTCTAGGGTGCTCTTCCCCTTATCCCCCACTTTCTTTTTGGGTTTTGATGTTCCCTGGGCTTGGTCTAACGCCTTGGGTTTCCCCATTACCTTGACCTGAATCATGACCAGGATAGATAACTCAGTGTAACTAGGGTGGACTAATCTGCTATGTGTGCTACAATATTAAGTGCCCACCAAGTTGCACGGAAATATAGTAGTCCCCTCACATTGTTGCATACAAACTTTAGGTGATTGGCGTTCAGTACAATAGATAAATTAGACAGTGCCTTTAGGCTAGGTTGGAGCCAAGAGAGTGGGCCCGGCCCGTCCTCTTCTGGTCAATGATAGGCCTGCCCTTGGCCCATGTGCGTCTCATGCCATGGGGGGAGAGGCAGCGCATTTATTGCGTTGCTCACGCCTCTCCCTCGTCAGCGGCAACAGGTATGTGGACCGTTGCAACCTAAGACTTAGAGTCCCACCAAGGTGAAAGTAGAGATCGTAGTCACGCCCCTCTGACAATGTCGAGGGCAGGAGTTACACCCTGGGACCAAGATTCCACTAGGGTGTTGTAGCACCGAAAACAGAGTTTCCAACGAGCACACTCGCAGCCAGATATGTCCCACGGGGAAGAGACAGTGCTTTTAGCGCGTTGGTCGCACTTCCCCCTTGTCAGTGGCAACAGATGTGTGGACCATTGCACCCTGGGACTTGGAGTGCCACCAGGGTGAAAGGAGCGCAGTCACGCCCCTCTGACAATGACGAAGGCCGGAGTTACACAGTCACGCCCCTCTGACAATGTCGAGGGCAGGAGTTACACCCTGGGACCAAGATTCCACCAGGGTGTTGTAGCACAGAAAACAGAGTTTCCAACGAGCACACTCGCAGCCAGATATGTCCCACGGGGAAGAGACAGTGCTTTTAGCGCGTTGGTCGCACTTCCCCCTTGTCAGTGGCAACAGATGTGTGGACCATTGCACCCTGGGACTTGGAGTGCCACCAGGGTAAAAGGAGCGCAGTCACGCCCCTCTGACAATGACGAAGGCCGGAGTTACACAGTCACGCCCCTCTGACAATGATGAGGGCAGGAGTTACAAACTGTGACACAAATCACACCAGGGTGTTGTAGTACCAAAAACAGGGTCCCCAAAGAGCACGCTCACAGCCAGAAGCATATTACAGACATTAGATCATGTGAAATCACTGCATTAACAACAACACTTATGACATGCCAAATGATGTGATTTGCCTGAACACCACATGGTACAATGGTGAGTTAAAATGAATGTAGTGTGGCGAGTGAGGTGAGAAGACTGAGTACAGAGATGCACGAGTTATGTGATTTTTAAGGTGGTGTGTAAGTTGAAATCTAGCAAAGAGTGCAGTGGCCTAATGTCAACTCTTATAGACTGGAGTGGTATAAAGTGGAGTGTGTAAGTTAAATAAGAGATACCGTAAAATTATATAAATTAGAATATGTAAATGTTAATTTTGTTGCTGTATATATAAATAGTTTATTTGTAAAGTTCTAAGTTGTATAAACCATACTTCTGTATTGTGCTGTAGTATGCTGTGTGCAGCTCACAGTATTCAACAATACATGGTGCTAGGAATTGGTGATGGCTGTGCTCACCAAAGGTAGCAATCGGCCATGTAGTTTTATATTTTGAGTTGCCAAACCGAGATTGGTATTTTATTTAAATTTAGCAGGATTAAATATTGTGTTGCGTAGTTGTTTACTAATCGCAGTGATGTGCTGTATTTACAAAATTACGGCGCACCCCTGCATTTCCCCTAGCTCTGGCCTAAAAAAAGCTGACTAGCACCAGCGTAGGCA
Organism: Lissotriton vulgaris; assembly: GCF_964263255.1. Lineage (NCBI taxonomy): Eukaryota > Metazoa > Chordata > Amphibia > Caudata > Salamandridae > Lissotriton > Lissotriton vulgaris. Next base: position 1,457,681,138 of record NC_141695.1, on the reverse strand, counting down.
CCCTTTGGCCATGTCGCAAGGGTACCTACACTACAGAGGTGATTGTTTATATGCAGGAGAGACACCTTCCTGCACATAAACAATCTTTAAAGGCAATTTGCTGTTTATGTTCAGCATCACACATAGAAAGAGCAAAATACAAGGAGAAAATAATAATTTCTCTTCGTATCGCCATCCTAAAACCAGGTTTTACCTGGCCTTGATTTTCATTGCTGCCCCTTCCTTGTAATATGGGGCAGTGTGGTGGCGGAATGCTCACTGCAGCACCCAATGCACTTCCCTTTCACGCTAAGTGAAGCGTGAAAGGGGGCATTATTTATAAGGTGGCAGTAGGGGATATTGCCACTAGAACGTCACTTTTAGTGACATTTTGTGTCAATATCTCCTGGTAAATATGCCCCTAAGTTTCCTTGGAGCCACTTCATTGCGCTTTTATGCATTATTCCTTACGTGTTAGACGTGCAAGATGAGGAAGCAGGGATATGGGGTTTGGTCCCTGGAGATGGTTGAGTTTGGCAAAGGTGTTGTACTAGGCATGTCCGTTTCAGCTGCTGAGAAGTCAGGCAGTCATGAATCTGTGGGGCAGCAATCCAGGAATAACATAAATAAATTGCCAAGAGTTTGAAAAGTGAACCCATGCTTCTGAGGCACACCACTTAAAAAGTTTATTTTAAATATATAGAATTTGATGGCAGATGGATACTGTCATAGCCATGCAGGCAGCTCGTGTCTCTACATGTTTTAACCCCATATGTTGCAGGGTCTCCAGCTCTACCACCTGCCTCGTCCGTAGCATCGACCCCTGTATCTGTTCCACACCTATCTGATTTAATATGGTTTTTTTGGCTCTCTAATTCCCACTAGGGTTTTTCCCATGAACATCCTCCCCTTCCCATAATGAAAATATATTCTGATGTAGCTCTACGTCACTCTCGTCCTGTTTCATGAAGGGCCGCACACACCTCAACTCTTCTGAGAATAAAATGCCATGATATCAGTTCTCACTCATACTCTGCAGGTTTTCCTTTGTTTCCATTCTGCTGGCGCGCAACAATGGATCTGATTTCCGATCCGTCTACGACAAAGCGTTTGAAGCGTTTCAGGATAAACCAATCCAGCTGAAGCAATTGATGAAGCCCATAGTAAAGTGAGCCGCAAGTTGTATTGATGTGCAACAATACTCCCTCTTTCAACTCCTTCCTCCCACTCGCCCTGGTCTCTGACATTGTGCGATCTCTTTGTATGCCAATTCTTTCTTCTCGGGCTCTTGGTTTGATTTCATACATACTATGCTTCTACCCTTTACTTACTCTGTGTTACAATGACATCTCTCTGTTTCATGTTCTCCTTCCCGTCTCTTTCATCTCCTCACCCACCCCATAGTTCTTTGTGCTTCTCTGCCTCTGGCCTCTGACAATATTCCATGCTACCTACATACTCCTGAAGAGAACTGCACTTTACCCACTCTTGTGTTTCCAATCCAGGGTCTCCCAACCAGAAAATCGTTAGCTGTTCGGTGTATATCCTTCACATATCTATTGTTTCCCAAAGCGATCTATCATTAAACAGTGCAGGTGTCCCAACTAAATTAGGGCAGTGCAAAGTTGTTTTCTTCTCCCGAACGTATAGTTAATCCTGGATATCCTATGATCGCTACTTGTAGTCCTCACTTTCTACATGCGAGTTTTCACGTTAAAATCGGGATTTTCGCTGGCCTTTTAAGTTGTCTGAGAAAAAAAATCACAAACATCCACTAAGGGCCAGATGTAGGTAGCCCAATACCGGTCGGTAACGGCCGAAATTACCGAATTTCGGGCCCGATGTAGGTAAATCTTTTTTACCACTTCATAAATACCGAATCATACCGAATCGGTATTTAAGAAGTGGTCAAAAAGAGAAGGGCAGATGTAGGTAATTTTATTTTAAAAATTACCGAATCGGAAGGAATCGGTATTTACCGATTCGGTAAATACCGAATCGGTAATGCCCATTGATTCCTATGGGCATTGAAGCCCATAGGAATCAATGGGCATTACCGATTCGGTATTTACCAAATCGGTAAATACCGAATTTTGCAAGGGTGCAGGGGGTGTCACTTTGACACCCTCTAGCACCCTGAATTCAGGCACGTGTGCCATGTGGCACACAGACATGCCCTAAGGGCATGTCTGTGTGTCACATGGCACTGGTGTGCATGTACACATGTGCATGCACACCTGTATTCGGTATTTTACCATCCAATAGGATTGGATGGTAAAATACCGAATCTGACTGGCCTGTGGGACTCAGAAGAGTCCCACCTACATTAGGAAATTACCGAATCGGTAAAAATACAGATTCGGTATTTTACCGATTCGGTAAATTTACAGATTCGGTAAATTTACCGAATCGGTAAAATGGCTCACCTACATCAGGAATGTCCATTTACCGGTCGGTAACGGCCAAAATCGGCCGTTACCGGTCGGTAAATGGACACCTACATCGGGCCCTTCGTCCGTTACCGACCGGTATTGGCCATTCGAGATGTAGGGGCCAAATTTAAGGCTTCGGTAATTTACCGAATCGGTAATTTAAGGAATCGGTAAATTACCGATACGGTAAAAATACTGAATCGGTAATTACCGAATTGTACCGATTCGGTCAAATTTACCGAATCAATACCTGCATACCATTTACAGATTCTGAAATACCGAATCGGTAAAATTCGGTATTTTAGAATCCGTAAATAGTATTTACCTACATATGGCCCTTAGTCTCAGATTCGTGGAGAAAATTGCGAGGAAATGCAAAACCGCCCTTACATTTTCTGTCCCAACTAAAACTCATAAGTATAAACTGCGAGTCTGCAATGAAAAAACTGCTGCGAGGTTTGGACGTGAAAAGTGGCAAACAGAAATATCGTCTGCCATAAAGTCATAAATACCATTTACGAAATTGTGGTCCAGTTGGATTAGATTTACTGTTATTAACTCCAATGGGGTGATAGTTTTGTAAAAGATTGTTCAGGACAAACTATGGGCCATTTTATCAAGAAACGGCGATCCATTATCGCCGCTTTTATCGGCAGGAAACTGCCGCCAAAGCGGCAATAATAGGCTTGATAATATGTCCTTGTGAATTCCCATAGAAGCCCAGGTTCTGGTGTTAACCTGGGCTTCTATGGGAATTCACAAGGGCATATTATCAAGCCCATTATCGCTGCTTTAGCTGCAGTTTCCTGTGGATAAAAGCAGCGATAATGTATCGCCCTTTCTTGATAATATGGCCCTATGTATGTCGTGTGTTGCTCAGATCGTAATTCTAGTGCATATCTTTGGAAAAGTAGGAAAGTCTGTGAACTTTGCATGGGCCAACAGTTTGAATTCAAGCAAGACTTCGCTTGCATAGCAAAACTGTGCACACTCCTGACATAAATTAACCACAAACTTGATTCTTTGTTATCATGCCAGAAAACCCATGGAACACAAATAAGGAACATGCAGCAGCATTACTTGGATTGTTTATCATTTCAGAAAGTATCAGGCACTCTGTGGATGGACCATATTTGTGCACACAGGGCCTCATTTTAGAGGCCCCTTGCAGCACTTTTGCGCCACCGGAGCATCACTTTTTTGACGCACTGGTGGTGCAATGTGCTACAGCATATTTACAAGGCCACTCAAAGCCACTTTACGTGGCTTTTCATGGCCTTGTAAATTATGTGCCCCTTTTCTGTGTGAAAGGGGCCTTCCATGGGGCATTCCATGGATGCTTGCTGAGTGTGTTCTCACTCAACACCCCTAAAATCTGAAGGATTCCCAGATTTAAGAGGAATGGTAAACCTGGAATGCATCATATTCTGACGCCATCCCGGGGCAATGAGGATAAATGCTTTCATTTCTCTTTCATTCTGCAACACACATAAAACAAGCATTTACAATGCAATAGGTCTTACAATTGCGAGATTTTGAACTATACTCATTGTAAATGGCAATGCTTTTTATATTATTAAAAGGCATTGTCATTTACCATACCAATAGGGCAAACTTCACCAAAAGCGAGACCTGTTGTACTTCAGAGCGTGGTGTCCGTTAAGTGAGCAACGCGCTCGCCATTAAAGTAAAAAAACTAAAAACAGAGGGTGGTGTCCCTGAAGTGGACGTCGCTCACCAGTAAAGTTGGAGAAAAAAAAACAACTGAGCGCGGTGTCCCTGAAGCGGGCACCACACTCACTAGTAAAGATTATTATTATTTTTTAATTAAACTGAGCGCGTTGGCCATAAAGTGAGCACCGCACTCAGCATGCAATTTTATTAAAAAAAAAAAATAAAGGTGAAAGAAAGTGCAGTGTCCCTGAAGCAGACAACTCGTTCTTCTTAAAAGTAATTTTTTTGAAAAGTGTTGCCATTGTACTGTGGAGGTAGAGGTCAGGCACATTTAAGGTTAGAGAGGCATAGCGCACAATGCGAAAGCGGCCACCATTGTCCTGTGTGGGCACGCTGCAAATACAACAAAAAGCAGCCACCATTGTCCCCATTAGTCAACAATAAAGTAAATAGTGCTCACCTAATTATAACGCACACCGTGTAACAAGCCAAGTAAAAGGGCCAGTCACCATGGGAGGTTACAAATGAAGACAAGGCGATACTAAGGAGGCACTAACAAGCCTATTTACGATTCTGAAGCCAGCATTTACAAAGGGCAATGACACAAGCCAATGGAAAATATGGGTAATGAGTTGGCGGGGCTTCAAATGCATACTCCAATACAGCATGCCTCGCAGAGCAGTGCATTGGCACCGACTCTAAGCACGACCTAAAAAGGAAATTGCCTCAATTGATTGATTTTGTGCAGAAAGGTGTCCCTTCCTGCACAAAAGCAATCAGCCCTGCAACGCAGGCACCCTTGCACCATGGCGCAAGGGTGCCTGCGTGGGCAAATGGCAGCCCATTGTGAGCCATCGCAGGAGAAAATTACAGTAATGTATCCCATAGATACAGTGAATTGCTGCCCTTTCCTTATGACGCAGGGCAGCGCAGCAAGAATCCTTGCGGTGCTGTTCTGCGCTAAAACCTCATAAATGAGGCCCTCTGGACCTCATTTACGAGGCCCCTTGCAGCACTTTTGCACCACAGGAGTTACACTTTTTTGACCTTCTGGTGGCGCAATGTGCCACAGCATATTTACAAGGCCATGCAAAGCCACTTCATGTGGCTTTGCATGGCCTTGTAAATATGTGCCCCTTTCACGCAGATCACTGCATGAAAGGGATATTCCATGAGTATTGCTGTGGGTGTTCCCAAACAACACCCATGGATTCTGACACATTCCCAGATTTACAAGGAATCATAAACCAGGGAATGCATCAAAATCTAACAAAATCATAGGGGTGCCGTTAGGGAGGCACAATAAGGAGAAATGTTTTCATTTCTCCTCATTTTTTTCCTCTTTCAATGAGTGCTGCAGAATGCAGCACACATAAAAAGAGAAAATCGCCTCAATTTGTTGATTTTGTGCAGAAAGATTTCCCTTTCTGCACAAAACCAGTCATCCCCGCAATGCAGGCACCCTTGTACCACGGCGCAAGGGTGCCTGGTTTGGCGCATGGCAGGCCATTGTGCACCGATGCAGGGGAAAAGCACAGGAATGTGCCATAGCTCCTTCGCGGCACTACCCTGCACCAAAATCTCCTAAATGAGGCCATCACCTTTTAATTACATTTTATTAGATACTTTTTTTCCAAATGAGATCCTGTGGGTTAGAAGTAAATATTTTCATAGAGTTAAAAAGGAAAAGGTACACACATTGGCATAGAAGTCAACAACAATTTTTCTACACCTCAAAAACAAACTAGGGACTCAGGTGACCTGATAGGACAGTAAAGGATTAGTAACAATTTGAAGCATTTAACATGAATGAGTCTTAAGACTGAGCCCGATTTAGAGTTGGGAAATAATGTAAGTGATTTCTGTCTCAATTTGTATCTGAAGTAGACAATATTGTTATAGTAGAAGCAATTTCACAGATGATTTCTCCCTCCGGATTTATCGTTTCCTCAGGAAATCAAAGAATTCTCCATTCCCAACTCAAATCTAAATTGGGTGCTTTATTTCCGATTCATTCTGAGTGTGGAATGTGTAAATACAAACAACATCAAAAATGTAATTGTCAAGATTCTGATGGAGGACTCTGGAAACCCTCAACAACTTGAAGCTAATAAGAATTTTCCGCTCTCTGGACAAAATACAATTTTGCCAGCTGGAGCATTTGCCACAAACTGAAAAATGTCAGGTATTTATTCATTATTATTTTTTACATTGTTTATTGTTTATTGTTTTTTTTACACTTACAACATATGACAAGTAACGTAGACCTCATCGCATTTGTACGTACAGGAGAGACAGCCCATGTGGCTTCGCTGCTGGTTATACAGTTTACTCGTAGAAAGTAATTTGAGCCCACGAGCAGTAACGCCAGTCGCTTGCATTGCCTTGCCTCACGGAGGCACACACCCTGCTCCCATAAAGTCACATCTCATTCAAAGATTGAGTAAATGTGTCTCGGAATTTCTATGCTTATTAAGAGTTTGGAGTAGAGGGTAATGGAATACCTAGTACACCAAACCCTCAGTTCACATGCTCTACTTTGAGACAGATGGACTGCCCATTTTGGGGTAGGAAGGTTTGCAGAGGGTGGTGGAGTGGGTGACAGGAAGCCAGGTATTCGTTTTTTTAATTTAAGGCATTAGTAGGGTATCAAGAGGGCGTTGACGGTGGGTTTCAAGAAGCCATGTATTTTCATAACTATTTTTAAAATACATGTTATACATGGTGTCCTTATTACTTATCTTCCTTTGCATACCTGTAGCAGCTGGAACATATGATTTGGTGGGGCAGACTACAACATAACATGACAGTTGTGTAAAATGTGAATATTGGTAATGATCTTCACCTTGGGGTTCTGGGTGACATCATGGACAAGCTTTTTTCTTCTAGTATATTTGAAGCCATTCAGAATCCCTCAATGCATACCATTGACATATTCTGTTACAAGGGCCGGACTGGCCATAGCGGGCACCAGGCAATCCCCGGAAGCGCCGCACGGGTGGGGGCCGGTTTTGGGCACCTGGGGGCCGTTTTTGTTACAGGGCGATCGGCCCTGTACCAAAATGGGCCCGAAAAACCGGCCCGGCAAAGAGCTTGGTGGCACCTGCAACCCCCCCCCCCCCCAAGTTAGGGGGGGGGGGGGGGCGGCCGAGCACTTTGCCAGGGCCGGTTGTGTTTCCCAGTCCGGCCCTGTCTGTTACCAATAAATAATTCTATGTATCCCCCAACTTCACCTTCCACCGCAGTTTCCCTTGGAAGAGCATGCTTTTGTATATATTTTAGGTGAAGATGGGGTTTGCCATTCTACCATTCACATTTCAAATGCCATAATTGTGTGGCATGTGACTTGACGAAGGACTCAAAAGAAATTAACATTAATGGCAATACACACATTCAAGGAACATTCTCAAACTGTAATTCCAAAAATTTGATTTACTGTATTAAGTGTCCATGCGAAAAATTTTACTTTGGACAAACTATTCAGGCAGTAAAAACCCGGATTTTACAACATAAATCCAGGATCAAGTGTCAGACCATAGGGGCTCCTTTGGTCAATCATTATTTCACACACAACCATTTATTTACAGATATATACCGGTCAGTATTGTGCTGTGTGACGACTCTGAGTAAAAGAGAAACAGAGGTTAAACTCAACCACCTGGAAGCGAGACTTATTGAAAAATACCAAACTTCTAAAACAGGATTAAATGATAAAGATGAGGTTTGGTCATTACTTAGTTGAATAGTGTATACGATCACAAGTATGTAAATAATTTGACCATAATATATAAAGAGGTGCTGTTTCTCTATATATATAAAATTGTTTGATCTGTACCTGTTGATAATGTGACTGTGTGTTTGTAAATAAAATCTTTTTATTGTATATTCTGTAATGTATATGAAACTATTTTAGAATGTAAGAGGCGCTGGCAACTAACTGGGATATAAGGTTTCTATATTACTTATTCGATACAGATATTTGAATTAGTTTGTGATGCTGTTATTTTGGAATTATTCTATTTTTACATCATCACGGGCCCGATGTAGGTCGGTCGGTAACGGCCGAAAATCGGTATTTTCGGCCGTTACCGACCGGTATACCTGAAATGGTATGTAGGGGCACAATTTTACAGATTCGGTAAATTTACCGATCGGTAAATTTACCGAATCTGTAAAATACCGAATCGGTATTTTTACCGATTCGGTAACAATGAGATGTAGGTGGGACTCTTCTGAGTCCCACAAGCCTTACTGAATCGGTATTTTACCATGAAGTCCAACTTCATGGTAAAATACCGATTCCGGTGTGCATGCACATGTGTGCATGCACACCTGTGCCATATGACAGGCAGACCTGCCCTTGGGCAGGTATGCCTGCCACATGGCCCCCGAATCTTTTTTGGGGGTGCTAGAGGGTGTCAAAGTGACACCCCCTGCACCCTTGTCAAAATCGGTATTTACCGATTCGGTAAATACCGACCGGTAATGCCCCATTCATTCCTATGGGCTTCAAAGCCCATAGGAATGAATGGGGCATTACCGGTCGGTATTTACCAAATCGGTAAATACAGATATTTACCGATTTGGTAAAAGGAACATCTGGATGTTCCTACATATCCACCCCTTAGATTTACCGATTTTTAATTACCGAATCGGTAGAATTCGGTAATTAAAAATCGGTAAATCTATTTTACCTACATCTGGGCCCACGTCTTTTGATTAAAGTCAATGATGTTTGAAAGTTATGTAGAAATGTTTGTTAGTCACCATCTTGGATCAGGTAGTAATTGAGATCCCAATCATTGAGTTCGTTTTCTCTTGCTAGTTTAGAAAATAGCCGGAATGGTCTGTTGTTGGTTTCCTTGCACTACGTAGGACAGGATATAGATAGCCGGGGTGATACTGTTCTTCCGGTAGTATGAACGAGAGGCGTATTGCTAACAGAGTGGATTACGGCAAACGAAAGGGGCTGGATCGATTTTGTGGAGCGACTCGAGATTTTTTGAAGTATTTACGGCATCCCGTTTCTCTAATTAGAAGACTTGACATGTAAGTGGGGCACGCTAGAGTTTCTTGTGCCATTACCGACCTTAAGCAACAAATACATTTATTTATATTTAGTGTACTTTAGTTTTTACTCTCGTTTTGATTTTTTGTATTCAGAAAATTGGATAGCTGAGTCTGGCCAAGTTTACCACGTGTTACATATATAGGGGTCTCAGTTGGAACAAAGTCTGATACACAAAGAAAAACACTTTTGAAAGAATAAAAAATTCAGTACTATGTTTGCAGAGTGATGTTTTTAATTCACATCCTCGATTGTAGATTGGTTACATATACTTTTCTCAAAACAGTACAGGTGTACTTGTTGCCCAAAAGAGGGGGCAAGGTGAAAGAGGGACAGGGGGGAATTTAGTGAAGGTAGTGTGGGTATAGACAAGTTGCAAAAGGAATCGTGGGTGGTCATTCCTACATTTTGAAAATGATACCACAAAGGCATATTCACATTGCCAATCAAGTAATTACTCTAAGCATTCATATTCCTATACCAACAAATTAACACAACCAAAAATGAGCTGTTGTTATTGGCTAGGTAACAGTAGTGTTATGTCGACGTTTCGACCTCAATGTTGTAGGCTGATTCTTGCCCTACTGTGGGGTCTTCATCAGGACCAGTGGGGGCAGGGTGGTGGGGGGTGTGGGCAGGCACCTGTGATTAGAAACGTGATATTTAAGACAGGGGAAGACTTTGTAGGCTATTAAAAGTGCTACTCTAGTCACCGAAATAATTACCTATAGGCCACCTGAACAGGTGTGGCCCCGTCTAGGAACGTGTGGAGGGCCCGGAGGCTCCGGAAAACAAGGAGATCGTCAACCTACAAGAGTTAGGTTATTGCCAATTGATTGTAAATAGGATTCGAATCAAGTCACACATAAATGTGACGTACATTATATTATGTGCCAACGTTGGAGATAGCATGCAAACATTACCCAGCCGGGTTAAAATCAACAGAAAATTTAATCATATAGCGGAGGGTGTCTCAACCAAGACACACAAAAGAATGTGACCCACATATTCAAGCTCAAGTGGTTAGCTGGCCTTATCCTCTATCAATACATGTCAAATCGGATCTAAGTTCAAATGTTATGGAACAAAACGTTCAATTTAAGATTAAAACATCACAGTGCATCCAAAGAAAAGTTACCCGAGGGGACGACCCTCGATGCCATCCTTCAACTCGTTGATATATTCAACCGTTGTGTCTACCCACTCTCAAAGCTGTTAGAACTAAGTCCGGTATCCGAGCACGAATCTGTAATGAGCGAAGGACCGGGCATTAAAAACAAATAATTCGGAGGGAAACCTTGTGCCTATTCAGGAAGTGTGGTGAGAGACTTACCACGGATTACTAGGCAGTGTCATTCAATGCGCACCTCGTGTGGAAAAGTCGGAACTGAGGATCTCGCTGTTATTTAAAGGAGAAAAAAGGACACGTGTCCCTGCACCAGCTAAATGCCTGCTGCCGTGCTTAACAAGGCCAATGGAAGAGAGACTATGGGTCTAACTACGGGCCGGTAGAAGATAAGCTACCGTCTACCAGAACTCGGCACCTGCGTTCGTAACCCAAGGGTAACTCACAATTTGTTATCGGCTGTAAAGAATACAATAATGAATTTATTTGAATTCCTAAAAGGGGGGGGGGGTGTGAGGGTCGGGGGGTGGAATCCATATTGAACGTACCATTTGTATTAAACCTATGCTTCAATTCGGCATGATTCTGAAGGGACGTAGGAGAGGTAAGGCCATACTAGGGACTAGAACATCAAGTTGTTTACATTGCTAATCATAGAATACACACTCATAAAATACATATTGCAAATAGAGACAATGGTGTTCATCTGTATTAGACCTGCAGAAAGATAAAAAATGGCTCGAAACAAGAAGAAACTCCAAAGGTTTACATAAGCACATTGTTAACAAGTACCACATTAGTTTAAACAAGCCAATTGAGCATAGCTAGTATCCTGTTCATTTAGTCCCTTTCGGATAGTGTCCAAGCGGTCATCCATTTGCTTTCTCTAACATTAAGGACAGAAGCGATATTCCCACCCCTTGGGCCCAAAGAGACTTTCTCGACTGCTATAGTCGTAGATGTATATAAATATATATTTATTTTTATTATTATTTTTTGTAGGTAATTTTGTACTATATAAATGTGGAATTGATTGTGAAAAATCCTACGAGAGCTTTTCAAAAAAAGAAGCATAAAGTTATTTCAGCTTCCTAGGCTTGATGACTAAATGATGATTGTGAAAAAGGAATTAAGGCTAAAAAAGACTATGCCATGAAATTCCTTATGTAAAAGATTGGGCTTCATTTCAACCCAGGATAACAAGGGTTTAAAAGTGAGATTTTCATGCGTATTGTTTATGTCTTGTTGTACAGTGCATATTATGTGGATAGACATATGACGTCTGGATATTTATGTATATAAAATGAAACAAAACAAAAAAACCTAGTGTAAAGAAAATTTGGTTGACTTAAATAAGTAACCTAAACCAATTTCTTGTGTTTGTGTATAATTTTGTTGGTATTATGTTTTCTGATAGCGAGTAGATGAACAAAGAATATTAGGTGGTAGATTTTTTCTGTGTGTAAATTAATACCTCTGGACAGACAATTTGTAGTATCTGTCCTTTAACTAGAGGTTCCTTAGAAGAAATACCAGAGGCATCATTGTACTTATTTTATTCTATCATTCACAGCACATTCTTGGAGTAGCCTGCAATGTTCCATCTTCACAGCATACTTTCTTCAGGCTGGAAAACTATGTTAGAACAATAACCTTGCTTGAATCCAACATGTCTCAGTAAAAATAAAACATTGTTGGATAGTGCAAAGTAGGTACTGAGCAGTAAAGAGCTGAGAGCAGAGAGTCATGAGGCAAGGCCTTAAATTACACCCTAGACACTTCCTCCCTGGTAGTGCCCTCTACCTTGTGATCTCAAGGAAAGAGAAGACTTTGAAAAGAAAATATGAAAAACAAAATGAATTTTATTGTATTGCACCATTAATATAGCACTTACTACCCCTATGTGGAATGCAGAAGCGCTTGACTACATGGGTAGTACACTGCACCATTTAGGTGTTACGATTGGAAGTGATTTGTCTTTGCTTTGAATATATGTGGGAAGTGTTTCCAAACTGTGCCTGATGTTCACCAGTTATGGTGATCATATTATGGGTTGGAACACTTAGCTGTTTGATGGATGAAGAAGTGTAAGAAAGAGACATGCAGTTTATGTTTTTCAGTAAGCTGGCAGCTTTGCTCAGCTCTGCAGGTCCCTTTATGGTTTTTCTTATGATTATAGACCACTTAGATGGTTACCGCACTTGGATAGCCATCCTGAGATATTTTGCTAAAAGTGTATTAGCCTGAGTAGGCATATTTGCAGCTCAACATGGCGGAGAGATTTACTAGGATGGACCTCAGTAATATATCATCCCATATCTGACTGTCATTGTGCAATGTCAAGAAGTGGTCATAGAATTTTGCCTTTGGGGACCTGCAGTGGTGGATTAAATTAAAGTCCTCTGTTGGCCAGCAGTATGTGGCAGATATCTACCGTTATTTCTTATGTGTTCAGTTATTAATAGGTGGTTGCTTACATTGCACTGTGCTAGATGATGGACATGGCCCACATCAGTTTTGTCTTATATCAGTGAGAGAGTGTCAAACAATATAAGTATTATTAAGGAGCCTACATCAACTACAATCAACTGCCCTTTCGCTGAGTTTTATGGTATTAGAATTTGTGTTGGGTGGTAGGTTATATATTGTATTGTATTGTAATTGCGTTTATAAAGTGCTAATAGATCCCGTAGAAAACTGTTTTTAACCATCAAAGAGCTCTACCTCTGGCTAATTGACTGTAACAGGTTATTAGCTGCATTTTCAAGTACACATCGGTTAAGATAACATTTTTTACAAGCAGCATCACAAAACCTACATCTAAATCGTCATTTCATTAACTTTTATACTAGAACACTAGGTACTAGAGGAAATTCCTTTCTCAAAAGGCAGTATGGTTGCTATTTGAAGGAGGTGACCAGCAAAGGACCACCTGGGTCACCACTGACCACCTCTCATCCTTCTGTACCAAATGTAAGGATCCGGTCTGAGTTTCCGGAGGAGTGCCAGGAGCCGATGATAATCCCAACCCTTCCTCCCTACACCACCTGTGCCTATCAAACACTAGGACACAGGGGTGATATGGAGGGAAAGGAGGGAACAAAACAATGAAAGTAGGGGGAGACAAAACACTGGACTCTTCGGACACTGCTCTCTTCCGCTTCTGTCTGATGATGAAGCTACAAGGAATAAGGGGTTAATACCACAACAATCAATCCGCCTATCAACCCCCTCAATGGTATTACATAGACCAACAATTACCTGATAGCATACAGGTGTGTCAAGGAAAACAACTAGGATCTCTTCTGGAAATGTATATGTATTCATAAACCATTATGGAAATCGGATATAGCCTAAATTGAGGAATAGGTTCTTGTTACTTCTGGTATGACCTTGAATAGTTCCTATCTTTAGGTATGAGTCTCTTTCTTACCTAATCGAATTCACTTCTCAGCTAATGGACTGATGTAGTACAAGGTTGGAATCACAGCAATGACTACCTGTAGGGTAATGAGTACATACATAAACACTCAGATAGTATTCAACAAGAACACAATGTAAATATAGTGCGCTACAAGCGCTTTACCAGGTCTTCTGTCCTTGCACTGTGATAAATGCCAGCATCCGGGAAGTCCAGAGAATGCAAATAATAAGGCAAAAAGGAAATAAAGAAAACTCACCAGGCGGACCACAAATCCCACAAAGCCATGCAACAACACACTCTCCTACTCCCGCAAATACCGGCCGTTCGGCGGGACCATAGTCCAGCCCAACGACGAGTCCGCAAGTAGCAGGGTGTATAGAATCACAATGACCCCCGGGTAAGACAGCCGGCACTGGATGAGAGAAATAATAAGTAATAGCACCCACGTTAAACGTGGGGCTATCTGGTAACTGAGGCAGGGAAACTCCGTACAGCCTTTACGGAGCGATTACCGAGAAACCCTCGGCTTGCAATGATCAGAGATGCCAGGGATAACTAAGGGATCGTTGTCGGAAGCAATAGATCATTGAATGGCAGCTTTGAATATCCGGGCCTACAAGATACAGGTCCACTAATGCAACCCCACGCCGGGAATCAAAATATATCAGAAACCAGCACAGCAAAGGAGAGAGGAGCCCCAAAGTCAGGAACAAGTATCCACCACCAAACTTAGGCAGAATACGGAACGCGGCCAAGCGGAAGTGACGTCGTAACCCACGAAGAAACTAGAGCGCAAAGCGTTAGACGCCCAGGGAAACGAGCTTATGTTCCGGCCCGATTCCATCGCGCATGCGCAGTTCCTTGAGGCCATCTTGCATTGGTCTCGATACTTCGTCTGTACTTTCCGCGGATGCTAGGCAGGCATGACACCAAATGAAGAGTTGAAGAGACAGTGGAGAATATACACCTATAACTGTTTATTCATATACGCTCAAAGGGGGGCCCCATCTGCACAGTCTCGAGAGAGTGCTACAGAGGGAACTAACGAACAGTAAGCATAGAGATACCTTATGTACATTTCATGGTTAGGTAAAACAAAATCCACCGTGGAATTTTCTAGGCAGTGAAAGACAAAACTAAGGTTTATGTTCTTTTATCTTGCACAACACAGCACAGTCCAAGGCTGTTTCACCCTTGGCTGTGATCAAACTGTCAGACAGGGGGAGAGGACCTTTATCTAGTGGGAAAGCTAGGCACTGGCACTAACAGTTCTTTATTTCAGAAACAAAACTTAGCGAAGAGCATTTCTCAGAACTAAGAAAGATTAGTTTCGATCAGCATACAAAATAGAGTCTTAAAAGAAAATGGTGCAGCGAATGCTAACTAAAACATGACATTACATGAGCATCAACAGGCCTAATCTAACAGACCCTCCTTTTAGCATGAGCCAAAACATTTTCTAATGTGGACTAGAAAAGAGTGTTAAATAGGTCGCATTACTATAACAGCATCAACACGTCAAAAGTTATCAAACCATTAAAATCAAAGATGTGTAAGCGGGGTGAAACGATGGGCACTCCTTACAATCAGTATTCGAAAGGGGAACAGCAAGGAGGGAGGAATCCTAGTACATTCCCTCATCAATATTCATAAGATCATCAATATCCTCCTGGAGCATGATAGCAGCATTTGTAACATGGGCTGATATTTTCTGTTTAGGTGTGAAAACAGAGGCACAATAGGAACAACAGAGAGGAAGACGTTGAATGAGGATGCAGCAGAGCACCAGCACCACTATAAGATAAATTATTTCCTTAAGAATCCAACCCCAGCTCCCAAAAAGGGACCAATTCCAATTCCCACTTTCCATCCCTTCAACATTGTTAATGAGATCCATGATGTGTTGAGTTATATTCCTTTCCAGATTTTTGATACCAACCACTCACTGGTTGCCAACCACTGTGCATACACCACCACTCTTTGCCGAGATAAAATCCACTGTTCCGAATACACCTGCATACTTTCTAACTGAATAGTGATGTCGAGCAAAGCTGCCACTGTAGTATTGGATAGAATCTGTAGCTTACATCCAAAATATTCTCTAGCTTTCTCACCCCTGGCCATGGCAGTACCACCCAATGTAAAAATGGAAGAGAGGATGTATCCAAATGTAATACCATTACTATAGCTATTTACTTCCAAATCTATTACTCCTTCACGGAATTCTTTCGTTAACGTCCTTTTTACCCATCTAGGTTTTGGGTCGAGCGAATTTACATGGAACACCCAAAGGCAATACCATCCCAAGAGCAACATCATCAGTGCCATTATGGACGTTAGAATAAGTCCCATAGACAGAAAGAAAAACCCTGGATGTGCACATATCAGCCCTTCATAATTCACTGCTGCATATTTGGAATTCATCTCCAAAGTGTTTGGATTTTTCTCATTGACTAGAGGAAAGATGTGTTTATGTAGTATTGTCCCTGAACAATTTATGTGCAGAAAGGTATCCGTACTGCTGACTATGGGGCAACAAGTAGGATAATAACGAACCACTCGAGGTACTGTCAATTCCCTGTAATGCCAACCCACCAGCGTTATATTCTGCGCTTCCATACAGAATTGATCACAGTATGTATTGTTATCACAACCCTGATAACCCATCACCTGGGGCTTGTTATAATACAGACATGGCCCAGGAAAACCAAATCCAAACATTCCCTTTACTTCTGAAAACTGAGTTGGAGGAGTGTACGTGTAATTCACAAGTGAAAGTGGGTATGCAATCCAAAGACTAGCAACAGATCGAGTGTTGTAGCAAGCAGTGCCTTTCCCAAAGAATCTCTAATGGGTCTCCACAAACACATTACTTGGGACAGCTCCCAAAGAATCTCTAATGGGTCTTCACAAACACATTACTTGGGACAGCCCTTTTATTATGACTAGGGGAGGTGCCTTCACCCTTAATCAATGTGGGTACACTATGTACATTTTCCAAAAGCCATGATACCCCACATATTATTATTATCATCGCTATCAACAAAATGACACATGCAATTTTACTCCGAATTGACCAGGTCATACTTCATTGTATAGTGGAAAATGGCTGCTCCTCCTCATGAACTTTCTTGCCAAAATGGGTCCATAGTGATTTAAAGGAAGAAAATGCAAAGAAAAGTATGAATGTTCCCAGTGACCATCAGAGATTCACTGGTGCAGGCTCCTATCGTGTTAAAGATTAGACTGCAAAACGTCAACATTATCGGCGCCATCTTGCCCCTTTTCCAAGCCCATTCGTGCGCGTAAGCGGCAGCCATTTTTAGCACCATGGCCTCCCTGCCCCTCACTAATAGCCAGCGCGTCTCTCTCTCTCTTAACCTCGCAAGCATTCCCCCGCACGCTGACAACCCCCGCTCTCTCATGCCTCGGGTCATAAACCCCTCTTCAGCGCAGCTTCACCACGGAATCCCATCCTGTTCCCAGCGCGACACCTCCCCTCATTCCTTTCATGGCCTCAGATCCTTCTGATACAAACCCCTTTTTTCCTGTGCCCCCGTTTGTCTTCCCTGTTCCCAGGCCGCCACCTGGCTCTGCGGATACTGTTTATTACCCCGTACAGTAGGAAGCTTCCCCTCTCCATCAAAAGACCCCCGAACCGATCAAAGCCCCCACCCCATGAGATCCGACCAACCCCATGCATTCCGTGAATCGGCGGAATGCCCTGCTGTGCGACGACCATCACCTGTTGTGACCAGGGTGGGGAATCCAACTGTAAATGTGTGTGGGAACGGGTCTGAAGGGGAGATTCCGAGGATGTTCTTTCAAGTTCTAAAGTATTGCGAGAATGTGTTATGTGCAATAAAGGTCGTAAACCCTAGTATAAGAGGCCAGGCCTCAGAGATGTGGTTAGAGCACCTCGTGACGATACTTGCTGTCTGAATTGATGTGTTCTCCTCCGGAGAGAATAAAATCCTCGTTTCCCGCCTTCCAGTCTCCAGCGCCTGCTTCTTCATTGATTAATATTGGTGGGTCATAGAGGCGATACTGCCGGGCAACATAAAAGGGTCTTTGGTTACCGGTTGTCTTTGGAACCCTTTTTAACAATTGGCGTCCCAAACGTGGGGCCCATCAGCGACTCGTGGATCCAGTGGGAGAGGTCCCGACGACAGAGTGAACGACTGCAACGATCGGAAGGTACCCTGTCCGATAGACCCTCGTCTGACAGCCGATCATCCGAACTTCACTGGTTCCGAACAGACCTCTCTCGAGTGATCTGCGGTCCTGACTGGGAACCATCAGGAGTGCCACGAGAAGTACGAAGAGAAGAGGACGATCGGGCGCTGGATTCGGAAGACGAGAAACTGTCCATGCGGTCCGGGTAAGGTCGTGTAAACACGACGTAATTGCGATAGTGATAGATAATAGGAAGTGATTGATAATTGTTGAGAAAATACTAGTATTACTTTTTGTTAATTTATTGGAGATTCACTGTCTACAAACGGAGAAACAACAGGCTCTCCCTTTATAAACAGCGAAGGATAGGTACGCACCCGTCGGACCTATCTTTCTCCCCCACTGAACAATTGCCCCCCCCCCCCCATTGATTAACTGTTATAGATTGTTTTCTGGAGATTCTCTGTCTGCAAACAGGGAAAAATAGGTCCCCTCTTTGCAGATAGTGAAAGGGTAGGTGACGCGAACTTTTGCGAGCCTACTTATTCTCCCCATTGACCAAATTGATTTTTTATTTTTGACCTAACATTGATTGATCGCTCAGAATTGGTTCATGAGGTATTCACTACGTGCAAACAACGTAGAATAGAAATATTCTGTCTAGTCTTTGCGCGCAGTGATAAGACAGGTAGTGCTGACTATTATCCCATTGTGATCCGTCATGCCTGTCTTCTCCCCACTGGTTAGTAGCCTGTTTAGCCCGGACCGCTTATTAGAGATGAACCATCCGGTTCCGCTGGAAGGTACCCCTAATAAGGACATGTTCACAAAGCATGGATTAGTCGCTATAGCCTATAGCCAGCTGTGGCATAAATATACAAAAAAGGATCGAGAAAGTCAGTGGCCACTGATAGGATCCTTCGAAAACGATAGAATAATCGCACTAGAAACAGCCCTTGGTAAAAACAAGACGACGTCCACTATGCTTGACAGCTTCGGCATGTGGCGAAAAGAGGCCGAACAACGCAAAAAGAGAACTGAGAGTAGGTTGGAAAAAGAGCTGCGGAAAGCAGCCCACCTAGCGGCTCAGAAACTAGAGAAAGAGATAAAAGAAAGAGAGGATACCAAACAGAAGCTAGAAATAGAAACATCAAGCCAGTGTCTGGTTAGAACCCCCTCCGCGCTCTACCCCGAATTACACTCAAAACAGCGAACCAACGATGATCTGCTGCTAGGTCCTCCGATCATCCACATGCCCCCTCCATATGCCCCTTCCCAACCCTTAGCCCAACACCCACTATCCCCAGGTACCAACGAGAGTAGCCCCACGGCTTCAGCCCCCATGGCCTCCGTGCCGGCTGAACTCCTCGTATTAGATGTTACGCAAACAACAACGCCGGGCGACCCAGAAGCCCGAAGGGTTGGTCCTGTTAGAGCATATAGACTAAACAAACATGAACGAGCAGGGGTTGACAAGATAGCAAAGATACTGGTAGAGAAGAGGGAGGATGAAGAGTCCGTCACGGATGTGTTTAATTCTTATACTGGGAGTCACAGACGACACTTTACTGTACAACTGTGTTACCACGTCTTAAATGCATACGAGGACCGATATCAAGAAAAAGGTCCACAGAGCCTAACGACTCTGTATCGGAAGGTTGATATCGGGGATGAGAGTGAGAGTGATGTGACGGACCTCCTTACGCGTACGCTTAAGGTTCTCCGCCACCTCACTGAACAAAAATCAAAATTCGAATCCACTACATCTGTAGCAACCGACCCACAAACTGAACGACCTAACACTATGATGCCGATACGAGAGGCTGCCCCTTACTGGGTTCCTCCACGAGGTGAAGGGACTCACGATGACGCAAATAACAAAGATGCAAAGGGAAGGGTAGTATACAATTGGGTCTACCAACCATGGGACCGGCAAGAGATTTTGACCTTCCGGAAATCTCTGCCTGACCTACGTAAAAACCCCACTGCCTTCTATACTGAGTTGGGTACGGCCCTAGGTTCGACGATTATGACTCTAGCTGACATCGACTTGTTTTTCGGGTTATGTCTACCAGCTGATGTGTGGAAGCAAATCCGGAAAGTCGACCACTCTGAGCTGTTTGGACATAACTGGTCACAACTTGATGGCATAGACAGACAACGAGAACCCGGACAAAAGCCTTTAAAAGCCATTTTAGACCTCCCGGATAAAATCGTGCAGAAATTAAAAACCCTGATCCCAGAAAAGAAAGTGGACTGGTCGATAGTAACGGCTTGTCGCCAGAAACCTCAGGAGGATGTATCGGAATACTTCTCCCGGTTTGAAACGGTGTTCTCCGATTACAGCGGCCAGGACCTGACCACTGCAACCGGACACCATCTGTTTGTCCAGAATTACGTTAAGGGCTTATCACCGGAGGTCTCGCAGAAACTGCAGGCCAGTGAAAGTAGTTGGGCAGCCTCCAAACCTACGGCTATCCTCCAGATGGCCCAATATTATGAACATCAGAAAAACGAAAACGATAGAACCACAGAGAGGAAGAAGAAAGAATTAAAAGAGAGGGTGATGATAGCTCAACTGCAAGGGGTGACTCTGGGACGAGACCAATACCGAGGAAACCATCAGATGAATGTCCCTAAAACGGCACCTCCCAAAGACCGTGCTTCAACTCCCCACATTGGACGTACAGACATTAGAGAGGACCAGTGTGCTTTCTGTAAAGGATCGGGCCACTGGAAATCTCAGTGCCCGGTTCTTTTGGAACTCACCAGAAATAGAGATCCTAGAGATTCAGCAAACGAACCAAGAAATAGGGGACCACAGCGAGGGCCCCCAAACAACGCAACTAATGATAGATCCAGTAGACCAAACACATTTGATCGACCCCGACAGAACCAATGCCAGCAATCTGACTACGATGACGTTCATGACTTTGCATAGGACTGCCTAGGGCAAGGGAGGGATCCAGTCGAGCTCCATGTTGACCAGCAAGGCCCTTATGTCACTGCTAAGGTCTTGGGTACAAAGTCACCATTCCTGGTAGACACTGGCGCAACACGTAGTGCGTTATCTAAACGACTGATTCCAAGGGCACCCTTGTCTGGCTTACTAATAACATCGACAGGTTTCGATGGGACGCCCTCCACTAACCCTTTGTCCGCCCCAATCCTCTTTGACTTAGAAAGCAACACCACTGACACCACGTTTTTGCTCTCCTCCAATAGCCCTGACGCAATTATGGGACTCGACTTATTGAAACACTTCCGAGCAACGATTAGATGTTCTCAAGATGGAGTCCGAGTTTTCCTTTACGACAATCCTGTTCTGCTTAGACATTGCCCCCCCAGACACATGTTTTCCATCACCGACGCTGACACTTCCCTGCTTGACACTCTGCCTCCGTATCTGTGAGCCAAAACGGATTCGGATGTAGGGCGCATGATGATTGACCCAGTGCACATCACTGTTCGACCGGATGCAACACTCCCAAAACTTCCACTATATCGGATATCGCCCGAAGGCGAGAAGGCATTGGTAGAAATCATCCAATCACTGATAGACGCAGGAGTGGTAGAGGAAGTAGTTAGCAACGTTTGCAACAGCCCAATCTTGCCCATCATTAAGAAACAGGGAGAAGGAGATGAGAAAGCATACCGCTTCATCATTGACCTTCGAGAGATCAACAAAGTGGTGGTACCCCAGTACCCTGTGGTCTCGGACATTACCACCATCTTGACTTTGATTCCCTCCACTGCCACCACCTTCACTGTCATTGACCTCAAAAACGCATTCTTTTCCATCCCCATCCACCCAGACAGCCGATATCTCTTCGGTTTCACCCTAAAAGCCCGCTCATATAGGTTCTGCCGAGCACCTCAGGGCTACACAGAAAGCCCTAGCATCTACAGCCAGGCCCTCAAGAGACAACTGGATCAAGTCCAGTTACCCGATGGAGTGGTATTAGTACAATATGTCGATGACATCCTCTTGGCAGCCGACACCACTCCATTAGCTGTCACAGCCACCATTCAACTCCTGCATTTCCTTGCAGAAAATGGCCACAAGGTCTCTAAGAAGAAGTTGCAATTCTGCCAACCCCAGGTCACTTACCTAGGCCACCTTTTGTCCAAAGACGGAAGGAAACTGACTCCTGACCGGATCCAAGCCATTCTCGACACCCCCGTCCCTAAGACCCAGAAACAGGTCCGCTCCCTACTAGGCCTCACCTCCTTCTGCCGACAGTGGTTGCCCAACTTTAGTCTTGTAGTAAAACCACTGCTTTCATTGTTAGCAAAGGACATCCCTCTCCCACTCCCTTGGACCCCTGAGTGTCAGGCTTCTTTCATGCAACTACGAGATGCCCTCTGCTCGGCCCCTGTGTTGGGTACCCCCGACTACACAAAGCCCTTCTCCCTTTACACCCATGAAAAGGGGGGGTGCGCTTTATCTGTCCTGACCCAGTCCATCGGCTCAAAGCAACGACCATGCGCTTACTTCTCAGCCACTCTTGACCCTGTAGCCAGAGCCCTGCCTGCTTGCCTTCGAGCCGTAGCTGCTGCTGCGATCTCTATCCGACAGAGTGAGGGGATCGTGCTCTCGAATTCCCTCACAGTACTGGTACCCCATGCAGTTGACACCCTCCTAAACCAAACCAAAACGCAACACCTGACGAGTGCACGACTGACAGGATACGAACTGACTCTGCTCGCACCCCACATCACTCTGAAGAGATGCACCACACTGAACCCAGCAACCCTGCTGCCCTTACCAGAAAACGATCCTAATGCGCACCCTGTACATGACTGTGTGACCCTCACAGACGAACAGACTAGAAGTAGGGTTGACCTCAGAGACACGGCTTTCCCCGACCCCGACGGAGAGCTGTGGGTGGACGGTTCTTGCATCAAACTCCCCGATGGCACCACTTCAGCTGCCTATGCAGTCACCACAGCTCGAACTGTAGTCGAGACAGCCCGCATAGCGCAACGATCTGCCCAGGCAGCGGAACTGATTGCCCTGACACGAGCCTGTATCCTAGCAACAGGAACCACAGCAAACATTTACACCGACAGCCAGTATGCCTTCGGGGTGGTTCACCATTTTGGGCTCCTTTGGAGGGAGAGGGGATTCTTGACCTCACACGGCACCCCCATTTTGCACGGGGACCTAGTCTCCGCCTTGATCGAAGCCGTCCTTCTCCCCAAAAAGCTTGCAGTCATCAAATGCCAGGCACACAAAAAGGTGACAGACATTATTGGACAGGGAAATGCACTAGCCGACCTCACTGCCCGAGCGACAGCTGAAAATAGGACGACAACACGCATGTACGTGACCAGGTCACAAGCAGAAAAATGGTCTGACGCTAGGGACACTATCAGAGACATTCAAATGGCTAGCACACAACACAAACTGGCTGAATGGACACGGGTGGGATTGAAAGATGAAGAAGGCTGCTGGCGGACAAAAGACACAAACAAATGGTTGTTACCTGACTCATACCTGATTCCCATACTGACTATGGCACATTCCCCTGCCCACATAGGATCAGCCCCCATGATTGAACTTGTCTCCAGAGTTTGGCACAATGATAAGATCACAGAGTCCGCCAAACGCCTGGTCCAACAATGTTTGATATGCCTGCAACACAACCCCGGGAAAGGAACTGTAGTACCCCGGGGAGGGTTCGGGGTCCCGAATCACCCATTTGAAGTCCTGCAGATGGACTACATCCAACTAGACAGATGTCAAGGCCTGAAATATGTACTTGTGGTGGTATGCGCATTTAGCAAATGGGTGGAAGCATATCCAACCCGTGACAACACTGCTATGGCCACAGCAAAAGTACTGTTAAAGGAGTTTTTCCCCCGTTACGGCCTTTGTCGAATTTTGTGGAGCGACAATGGCCCCCACTTCGTAGCCGAAGTTATCCAACTCATTTTGAAGGGGTTGGGTGTAAAACAAAAGTTCCACGCAGTCTTCCACCCCCAATCTGCTGGACTAGTTGAACGACATAACGCCACACTGAAACTAAAATTGGCCAAAATAGTGGCTACCACAGGACTGAAATGGCCAGACGCACTCCCCCTGGCGTTGCTTTCAATGCGTTCCACCCCCACCAAACACCACTTAACGCCATACGAGGTTGTTTTCGGCCGACCTATGAATGTCTGGTCTGCGCCGAAACCAACTTCCATTCATGACGTCCCGGACGTCCTAATGTCTGATTACTTATGTCAGTTGACTAAAACGCTGTCTGTTATCCATCAACAGGTGCTGCATGCCATCCCTGACACTTCCAGGGGTCCCGGACACACCATTCAGCCTGGGGATTTCGTCCTAATCCGGAATTTTCAGCGTGCCAAGAGTCTGGAACCCCGGTGGACGGGCCCCTGGCAAGTCCTCATCACCACCCGAACAGCACTACGGGTGGAGGGAAAACGCAACTGGCTGCATGCACACCACTGTAAGAAGATCTCCCCGACCCTGACCTCGACCGAAAACATCGACAACCAAGAAGAGCTCCTGAACAAGGACCGACCATCACTAACCTGCTATCCTGATACCGACACACTTGAACTTTCAAAATTCTCTGATCCCACAGTGCCATCGAAAGAAGGGTATTTCCTGCGTCGAAAGGAGGGAGTCTCGGCTAAGTAGACCACGGACTGAGTTAAATCTCAGAACGGTGACCTAAACACTACCAAGGGTTACCCGTAGAGAAGCAAAACAAAGTCTGTGGTTCTGCCCGCTACCGAGCCCCTTGAAGATGATGGAAGCGCCAGATAAGAAGATGATGGAAGCGCCAAATAAGAAGATGATGAAGGAAACAGGAAATACCCACCGCAGAAACCCAAAGGCAGACAGACTCCATAGCCCAAAGACTATTGCGCTCTTCATCACAATCCTCTTCTGCTTTCTCCTCATGACCACACTTTGGATTGTGGAAGAAAATGCACCTGCTCACGAAACATTCCTGACCACTGTCCAGCCTACCACCATGAAGGAACATTATCTGATTTCGCTCTCTCCCCAACTCAGAGAGAGGCGAAAGGAATTTTGGAATAACTCCTTCGTGCAACTACTTCACCAGCACAACCTTGCCACCAATGCCACCAACTGTTGGATCTGTGGGTTGCTACCCCACGCCACTGGACATTCGATACCATTCATCCCTTCACCTTTCTCAGTTCACGGCTCCTGTCTTGCCTGGCTGATGCTTCTGCAAGAAAGCTTTAAGGACAATGCCACCTCCAGCAAAACGGTAACGCATTTCTACCACGGTGTCTGGCGGAACAGAACAAAGACACACTTCTGCCCGCAGACCAACAACAACACAATCCACTTGGACATCCCTGCTAAAGAACAAGTTGAAATGCAAGTGTTCAATAATCCAACCAGAACCACCTTCTCCTACCTGCGAAAACGAACGGCTGCCACTCTGACTGTGGCCCTGTCAGTCATCAACGTCACCGGCCACATGTGCCTGGAAGGGCTTGGGACTCAGTTGGTGGGCCACAGTGCCTGCCGGTTTTCTAGAACTCTGGACTCTGCCGACCCACCTTCCTTTGTGGCATCTCCAAACATGTATTTCGTCTGCGGCACGAAGGCTTACACCTGGCTCCCCAAAGGCTGGGGGGGCACTTGTTTCATTTCTTTCATCCTTCCTCCGACTTATGTGGCACCAGCAAATCATCACAGACAAAAACGAGCCAAGGACATCGAACAAACCGATTCAACAGGAGCGCAATTCATCGATGCTATGAAAGGACTAGTCCCCCTCTGGGGCCCGATGGCAAACAGCCGTGCCATCCGACATCTGACTCAAGCAGTTGAGACAACAATGAACATCACGGCTGGTATCCTTGCTAACAACACCGCTGAACTTCAAGCGGTCCGCCTGGTGGCCCTCCAGAACCGCCTTGTCCTGGATGTGGTTCTTGCGGACCGTGGTGGAGCATGCCGCATCATTGGGTCCAGCTGCTGTACATACATACCGGACAACTCGCCCTCAGTGTACAAAGCCATCGAACATCTTCACAGACTCTCTTCAGAAGTACACCAGGAACAAGAAGAATGGTCGCTTGGTGGTTGGTTCTGGAACACCGTTAAGAACTGGGGATGGAGACTGTTCACCATTATCCTGATTCCTGTAGTTGTGATGTGCGGTCTATGCTTAGGAATTCAATGTCTACCACCTCTGTGTTCACTATGTGCAAATTGTATTTGCCCTAAGACTGTGGACTTTGAAAACGAACGTATGAGGGCGATATATGATGCCGAGGTTAGGGATTTGATGAAGATAGACATTGAGTAAGCAAGTTGGCTAAGATATGTTGAAAAGGGAGGACTGTTAAAGATTAGACTGCAAAACGTCAACATTATCGGCGCCATCTTGCCCCTTTTCCAAGCCCATTCGTGCGCGTAAGCGGCAGCCATTTTTAGCACCATGGCCTCCCTGCCCCTCACTAATAGCCAGCGCGTCTCTCTCTCTCTTAACCTCGCAAGCATTCCCCCGCACGCTGACAACCCCCGCTCTCTCATGCCTCGGGTCATAAACCCCTCTTCAGCGCAGCTTCACCACGGAATCCCATCCTGTTCCCAGCGCGACACCTCCCCTCATTCCTTTCATGGCCTCAGATCCTTCTGATACAAACCCCTTTTTTCCTGTGCCCCCGTTTGTCTTCCCTGTTCCCAGGCCGCCACCTGGCTCTGCGGATACTGTTTATTACCCCGTACAGTAGGAAGCTTCCCCTCTCCATCAAAAGACCCCCGAACCGATCAAAGCCCCCACCCCATGAGATCCGACCAACCCCATGCATTCCGTGAATCGGCGGAATGCCCTGCTGTGCGACGACCATCACCTGTTGTGACCAGGGTGGGGAATCCAACTGTAAATGTGTGTGGGAACGGGTCTGAAGGGGAGATTCCGAGGATGTTCTTTCAAGTTCTAAAGTATTGCGAGAATGTGTTATGTGCAATAAAGGTCGTAAACCCTAGTATAAGAGGCCAGGCCTCAGAGATGTGGTTAGAGCACCTCGTGACTATACTTGCTGTCTGAATTGATGTGTTCTCCTCCGGAGAGAATAAAATCCTCGTTTCCCGCCTTCCAGTCTCCAGCGCCTGCTTCTTCATTGATTAATATTGGTGGGTCATAGAGGCGATACTGCCGGGCAACATAAAAGGGTCTTTGGTTACCGGTTGTCTTTGGAACCCTTTTTAACAATCGCCCATCAATTCGTTTGTGCTCTTGAGCACTGCCGTGGAGCTTGCTCTGTCCTAAGCTCTTTCCTAATCTATCCCACACGGATAAAGGTCGTATACTCTCAGAATATACTTACCTAACTAATTTTCAAATAACAAAAGCAAAGCGAATGCAGAATGTTCACTTGTTTCGATCCCTTGTTGGTACTGCTACTCTGTATTTTCCGACCTTGTACAGTCCATTCCTAATCTTTTTTCTCCTTAGGCTCGGTGGTCCTCATCGGAGGATGTAAATTGTACTTGGCAGCCACAGGCACTGTGTGATCACTGAACAGAGGCTCCTGGATAGCTCGTATATCTTGTGGGAATTCATCGTTCACAACATCATTGTTCTCCTTGTCTGTTTGGGTCCTGATTAATTGTGCATCACTAAAAGGCACAAACCTGGGCCTTTGCTCTCATTCAAAGCCTCTTAATCCCTCCTTGTCTCACTGTTCATAAGGCAACGGCAAAGGTATCCTCTTCCAGTGGGTCGCATGGACCTAGTTCTTCCGACCAGCAACCTTTACAGCAGTTTGTGTAACCAACAACACTTGCTCAGGACCTTTCCATCTGGTCTCCAAACTTTTCTTCCTCTGGAAGTTTTTGATGAGGACAAAATCACCAGGCTGGATGTTGTAGCCAGGTCCCTTGGGTTTAGGAAATAAGGAGTGTCACACCTGTGGGTGAATAGAACGCAAATTTTCCATTAACTGCGCAAGATAATCAAGCAATACAAGATATTCAATATCCAAAGAAATCTTTGGCCCAGGGACGCCCAAGACATTCGCTGGGCATCATAACACATACTCAAACGGGGAAACCCTAGTTTTAGTTGACAAATGAGCTAACGGAGGAGCATCTGGCCATTTTAACCCTGTTGTTTCCTGAATTTTTGCCAACTTAAGTTTGAGCATACCAAGGTACTTCCCAACAAGGCCCACTGACTGCGAGTGATTGGCAGCATGAAATTTCTGTTTAATATGCAAAACCTTCACAGATTAACCTAATCACTTTCCTATTAAAATGAGACCCGTTGTCAATCCAGATAGTTTTGGGGCACTCTGAAACGAGAAAAATACTCTTTAAGGAGTACTTTAGCCGTTGTGGTGGCTGTATTATCTTTAGTGGGGTAAACCTCAACCCATTTTCTAAACATGCATATAACCACTACAACATACTTGAGATTGTTACATTGTTCTAAGTAAATAAAGTCCATTTGAAGGACTTCAGATGGGAATGTAGGTGGTGCAAAGTTACCAGATGGTGTAAGGGGACCCTTTCCTGAATTGTGCTTCATGCAAATCATTCAACTTTTCACTAAATGCGCAGTTGTTTTGGAAATGTTATCGTTACACCGACCCGGGGCCAATAGTTTGCAAATGCCTTTTGCACTAATATGAGCTAGACCATGAGCCATAGTAACCACAGGGAGCAAATATGTATCGGGTAACATCCATTTCTGCTCTCCAGACTTGTCAATACAACATTCTTCTTCATTAAACTGTGCTGTACTTTTCTGCCATATCGTAAATCCTTCTATCGTGGCCTCACTTTGTATCTCTTTCACATTCTCAACCATATTTTCAAACATGCGTTCTCGGGACCCATCTAGCTAGACCTGCAACAAACATTGTCTTCAACTTGCTTAGAGCAGTTTCCTTGGATGTCTGATCTGCAAATGCATTCCCTCTGCCCACATCATCTGTCACTTTTCCATGGGCGCTACACTTCGCAATCGCCATTCTCTTAGGAAGTTTTATTGCAGATAACAATCGGGGTATGAGAAGTCCATGTTGTATCTTAGTGCCATGGAAAGTAAGGAACCCTCTCTCTGCCCATAATTGCCCAAAATTATGTGCGGCCCTAAATGCATATTAGCTGTCTGTATAAATAATGACAACCAATTATACACTCACTTTACAAGCTCGTATAAGGGCAACAAGTTCTGCAGCTTGAGCTGACTGAGAGGGAACTCGTGATGTCTCTACAACTGTGCACAACATACTGATAGCATAAACTGCAGTTGTAGTGCCATCCGAGCATTTAAAACAAGAGCAATCGACATATAGTTCTCCTTGGGGGTCATATAAGGGAACATCAGTCAAGTCTATCCTTCCTTTCGTCTCTTCCTCTGTTCAGAAAATACAGTCATGGTTGTCAACTGCATTTTTCTCAGAAGGGAGGGGTAGTAACATGGCTGGATTCAGAGTGGCACATCTTTTATTCGTGATATGCTTAGCAAACAATGTCAATTCATAGCCGGTAAGACTTGCACTGGGGAGGTGCTGTATCCTTGTCTTATTCAAAAGTGTATCCACAGCATGAGGTACCATAACTGTGAGGTCTGTATCAAGTACGAGTCCAGCAGATTGTATGATTGAAGTGGTCACAGCCATAACTGCTCGTAGACAGCTCGGAGGGGCCCTTGCGACAGGGTCAAGCACTGCAGAAAAATAAGCGCAAGTGCTCTGTCCATCACCAAATCTTTCAGTCAAGACAGAAAGTGCGCAACCATCCATCTCTTGGACGTACAGCACAAACAGTTTTCTATCATTAGCTGTGCCTATCACTGGAGCAGAGCAAAGCGCAGCTTTTAATTGTTCAAAAGATTGCTGACAATATGGCGTCCAAGGCAAGGGCTCATGCACTGCTTCCATTGTTAACACAAGCAAAGGATTGATTAGTAAGGAATAATTAGGAATCCACTGTCGACAGTAGGAATATAATGCCTATAAAAGCGCTCCCATCTTTTTGAGTTTGCGGAAGGGGCATTTTAGTGATGGTACTAATGCCTTATGGCACTAACCCTCTACCCTCCATCGACAGTAGGTGACCTAAATAGGTACTTCCAAAACACAAGAGGAAGTAGAGAGGTACTGATAGAATCACCCTCCAATTAGATATGCATAAACAAATGGATTCTATCAATGTGAAGTGAAAAAAATATATAATATTAATTTCTGTGAATTGTGGGAAGATTCACTCTCTCTTAAGGTGGTAAAGATGAGAGCACAATGTGCTTGTTAAAATACCCCTCACACACTAAAAAAATCCAATAGTGTCATGCTTCATCATTGGGGTCTTCCCGTCCCTCTACGGGGCGGGGCGTGCTACGACCTGGCGAACTACGCGGGAGCACTGATAATGTGACAAGGCTATGTGATGGTGCAAGGTGAGGTGTGTCAGTGAAGTGTAGGGACCTAATAATGTGTGGGAAAAACAAAAAGTTAAAAATCCTCTGGCTAGTGGAAAAAAACAATTTATTCACTTCCCTAGCTGGGGACGTTAAGAAGGGGGTTTTGGGGTAGAGCAAATAGCCACTACCTGGTCTACATGTTTCGTAAGCAGTCCCCTACTGCTTACTCATCAGGACCTTCTAGTGGCCCCTACTAAAAAATAGCTCAGTTGCTAAATATAGTAAGCCTGTCGTCCTAAAAACTAACAGTAAAAATAAACTGATAGTTTTATGCTTCAGGGCATGAGCTGGCCCAGGGAAGCTACGATTCTCAAAAAGAACCTAAATAGGTCTCTGTAAGGAAAAGAGGAGGAAACAAAAAGGACAAATCTTTACCAATTGTCATTCAATTCGAGACACGACGTTTATGTAGCGCCACAATGCCCATGGGTCATTCAAGTTATGCCCAACTCATAAAGGTTATAATTAAAGCTTTATGGACAGAGTGATGATGCAATCTGCCATCCCCTGTGAGTCCGTTTGCTTAACGAACATATTGTTGCCCCACATAATTGAGGGCGGATTCATATTATCACACACATTCATTCATAACTCGATGCCCACATAGGCTCACACACAAGGTTAAAAAGAGGAATTCGTTTTTCAATTAGTCACCCGGCAAAATTATCTACCGTGCTGATATCATGACCCATGTTCGTTTAAAAACCATGACACACACACAAGATGTCATTACGGAAATTCATACATACTGCTGAGGCGGAATGAATGTGCCTCATGAGCTGGCAGTCGATAGGTGTTTCAATGCGGTAATCTGTAAGGAAAAAGAGCCGCGCCCATAGTGTCAGAGCACGCATCCTTACTGCAATGTTGCCGTTTTTTAAGACCAGGGTTTAACGACGTCTGGTAGCGTCTTTTACTTACAGTAGCCGCGCAAGGTTAATACCTTACTTCTATCCGTCCTGCCGCTCTGGAGAGTGCTCGCGTTAGAAGCCCAGTGCTGCTTATGACTTCCCTGAGCGCCGGACACGTGTGGAAAAACTAGAACGCTCACCTAAGATGGCCGCCCCTGGTGGAACGCGGGGTGTGCAAATTAGGTAGTCTCTTCACTATGTCTATTCCGTTTTGTATCTGCAGTGGCATTATTAAATAATTCACAATTATTTACAATCTTAAACCCGAAGGTCGCGCTTCATGTTAAAAAAAGTACACCCATAATCTTTGATGAAAAGAGGGTGATTGTGAGTGCGATGGTTATCAGATTCATCAGTCCTTCAGGGTGGATACAAAATGGTAGTTGGTCCCATATTGGCACTGCTGTAGGACGATAAAGTGGTTATGGTAGTCTACAGCTGGGCCCACGGAATGTCATCGTTGAGCCCATATTTGTTTGACTGGACACAGAAAACCCATCTTTGTTCCTTCTCCAGTAGATATTTCTCGTGGTCGATCTGCTCAATCACTGTCCACATTATATCTTCAGGTTTATGCCCGCTTTCAAGAAAGTGGTTGGTCAGTTTCGTGCTTGACTTCTTGCACTTGATAGTGCTCTTATGTTCGCCTATTCTTATTTTCACCGCCCTGCTCGTCATGCCGATGTACTCGAGATTGCAGGGGCAAGTGATCATATAGACGACATTTGAACTGTTACAGTTACTGAAGCTTCTCTGCTCCCATGTAGTTCCATTCTTGAAAGTCAGTTTCTTACTTTTCTTGGTGAGACAGCATACCTTGCATCCACCGCAGGGGTAGTGTCCTTGTGCCAAACTGGACTTGCCAGAGATCTTGGCCTCTTTTGGTCTAGTATGTACCAGGATATCTCTGACACTTTGAGCCCTTTTGTGAGAGAACATGGGTTTTGGAATATCGAGGTCACCACTGTTCAGAATTTTCCAATTCTTATTGATTATTTTGGTGACTTGATCAGAATTCGTGTTATATGTTGTGATACATATTGGTCTCTGTATGTCCGCCTTCTTTACTTTGTCCTCGAGTAGGCTCTCCCTACAATTGTTCCTGGCTCTTTTGTACGCTTGACTGATGATCCTTTGTGGATAGTTCCTTTTTTGTAACTTTATCCTTAAGTCGTCGGATTGAGATTTGAAGTTGTCAATTTCGGTGCAGTTCCTGCGGAGACGCAGGAACTGCCCATAGGGAAGATTGTCCCTCAGATGTCTTGGGTGGAAACTTTGATACATTAAGAGGCAGTTCTTTGAGGTGCTCTTAAAATGTGTGGTCGTCATGAGTCTGCCATTCTTTGGGAAAATATTCAAGTCCAGGAATACCAAGTTGGTGTTAGAGGTGACACTGGTGAATTTGAGGAACTCGTCCTGATAATTCAACCACGTGAGGAACTGCTGGGCAGTTCTCTCATCTCCATCCCAGATGATGAGGATGTCGTCAATATACCTCTTCCAAGTTAAGATCTTCGGTCGGAAGGGATTGGAGGCATTTAGGATTCTTGTCTCCTCAAGATGGTGGACATAGAGACCAGCTATACTGGGAGCAAATGTGCTTCCCATGCTGGTCCCATGCTTTTGAAGATATAGGGTGCCATTGTGTTCAAAAAAGTTGTCTTTTAGTGCTAAAGAACAACACTCCATCACCACGTTCCGTGGGGTGTGGTACTCCCAGTCATCCGTGAAGAGAACATCTTCTATGATTGCCAGCGTTTCATTGTGGGGCAAGCTGGTATATAGACTTTCTACATCACAGCTGATTAACAGTTGTGAGTTAGGATCAAAAGACACTTCCTCAAGTAGATTCAGCACATCCTTGGTATCTCTCAGGTACGTTGATGTTTTTTGTACCATGGGTCTTAGAAATGCGTCTGCAAATCTAGAGACTGGTTCAAGGACCGACCCGATCCCCGATACGATAGGTCTTCCTGGGGGATTCACCAGATCCTTGTGGATCTTCGGTAGGATATATAGATAGGGGGTTCTTGGATTCTTTTGACATAAAAACTCCCCTTCTTTGTTGGTAATCCAATTATGGGACAGTGCTTCTTCAACCATGGTTTTGATTTTAGTAGCTATTCTCTCCGTGGGATTAGTTTGTAGGATCTCGTAGTTCCTTTCATCTTGGAGTAGCCTGGCGCATTCTCTGTCATATTGTTCTTTTTTCAACAGAACAGTCGCCCCGCCCTTGTCCGCTGGTTTTATGATCACTTCTTTTTTATTACTCAGTTCACGAAGTGCTTGTCGTTCATCTTTTGAAACATTCTGAAAGATTCTTTTCTGCGTGGGGTCAAGGGATTCAAGATCCTTCATGACCGCCTTTTCGAAAGTCAGAAGTTCGATGGGAAGAGTATTGTTCATGGGAGTGAAGGTGGATCGTGGCCTTAACCCTGTGTCACCCTGTTCATAGTTGTCTTGTTTGTCTTTGAAAAAGACCTGTAATTTGATTCTTCTTATGAATTCCTGGACTTCTTTGCACAAGTGGAACTTGTCCATGTTGGCTGTAGGAACATATCCTAGACCTTTTTCTAGAACACTTTGCTGTGAGGCCGATAGTTCTGAGCCTGTCAAGTTTACAACTAAACTCATTTCCGGTTCCTCGATGCCCCTGTCATACTCCTGGTTGACACTCTCGGGGTTTCTTCCTCTTCGGTTTCCCAGTGTACGGAGTTGCCTCTCCGGTTCCTCCCTTTGTTTTGTCCTCGGCGTGACCCTAAAAAAGGAGCCGGATTTTCAAAGTACCCATAGTCTTGTTGGTATCCCCATGGTGGAAAGGGGGCATTAGGGTGTTGGAAAGGCGGTGGGCCATATTGTTGGGGAGGATACATCATTTGTTGGGGGTAGCTGTTCCATCCCCGCATGCCACGTTGATTGGGTCGTCGAAAGTTCCTTCGTGTGCCCTGGTACCTTGGGCTTTTGTTGCCACTTGAATTGGAGCTACTTGATCCTGCTTCTGAGGAATCATCATTAGAAACATTATCACCCGATGGTTTATAGTTATCTTTAATATAGGGGTAGATCTTCTCCTTACTCCACCTGCTGGTGTCTTTTTTAAGTTTCTCATATTTGCTGTCTTTGAGGTTTAATTCAAAATCATTCAATGTTTTATTCAGCTCTTCCAGATATTTTTTTAGATTTGCTGGGGATTCGTAGCTTTTGAGACGTACTTCGATGGCCTGTATTTCCACTTTCAGATCAGTCGCTAGTCTACTTGCCGTTTTGATAATCAAGACGATCCAGTCTCGTGTGCATCTCCACGAGATCTGGGACCAGTCGATTTTGAAAGTCTTATCTTCCAGAAATATGAATGGTTCATTACGAACCACGAGGCCGGCTCGAGCAGTGTTAACCTTTAGGTACTCGGACATGAGTAACCCATGAATGGCAGTTTTTATTTGGGTTCTCCTCAGTTCTTCCAGTTCAACCCAGTCGCTATTCTTAACGGTGGGGCACCCGGAATTTAACCCTTCAAAAGTTCCTAGGGTGGCCATTAGATTGGAAATCTCATCTTCGGTAAATCCAAGGCCTAGATCGGCCATTGTGATTTCAGTAGAGCGGTAACTCCTCTATTCACCTCGTGTGAAAAACCTCAGGGAGCAGAATCACAAAGTTGGTGTGAATACTTGAATCCTTGTCAACTTCCGCAGCTGCACGCTGCCAGTAATTCCAAAACACAAGAGGAAGTAGAGAGGTACTGATAGAATCACCCTCCAATTAGATATGCATAAACAAATGGATTCTATCAATGTGAAGTGAAAAAAATATATAATATTAATTTCTGTGAATTGTGGGAAGATTCACTCTCTCTTAAGGTGGTAAAGATGAGAGCACAATGTGCTTGTTAAAATACCCCTCACACACTAAAAAAATCCAATAGTGTCATGCTTCATCATTGGGGTCTTCCCGTCCCTCTACGGGGCGGGGCGTGCTACGACCTGGCGAACTACGCGGGAGCACTGATAATGTGACAAGGCTATGTGATGGTGCAAGGTGAGGTGTGTCAGTGAAGTGTAGGGACCTAATAATGTGTGGGAAAAACAAAAAGTTAAAAATCCTCTGGCTAGTGGAAAAAAACAATTTATTCACTTCCCTAGCTGGGGACGTTAAGAAGGGGGTTTTGGGGTAGAGCAAATAGCCACTACCTGGTCTACATGTTTCATAAGCAGTCCCCTACTGCTTACTCATCAGGACCTTCTAGTGGCCCCTACTAAAAAATAGCTCAGTTGCTAAATATAGTAAGCCTGTCGTCCTAAAAACTAACAGTAAAAATAAACTGATAGT
The DNA here is from genome assembly GCF_964263255.1 of Lissotriton vulgaris. Classification (NCBI taxonomy): domain Eukaryota; kingdom Metazoa; phylum Chordata; class Amphibia; order Caudata; family Salamandridae; genus Lissotriton; species Lissotriton vulgaris. Next base: position 1,457,645,582 of record NC_141695.1, on the reverse strand, counting down.
TTTATGCTTCAGGGCATGAGCTGGCCCAGGGAAGCTACGATTCTCAAAAAGAACCTAAATAGGTCTCTGTAAGGAAAAGAGGAGGAAACAAAAAGGACAAATCTTTACCAATTGTCATTCAATTCGAGACACGACGTTTATGTAGCGCCACAATGCCCACGGGTCATTCAAGTTATGCCCAACTCATAAAGGTTATAATTAAAGCTTTATGGACAGAGTGATGATGCAATCTGCCATCCCCTGTGAGTCCGTTTGCTTAACGAACATATTGTTGCCCCACATAATTGAGGGCGGATTCATATTATCACACACATTCATTCATAACTCGATGCCCACATAGGCTCACACACAAGGTTAAAAAGAGGAATTCGTTTTTCAATTAGTCACCCGGCAAAATTATCTACTGTGCTGATATCATGACCCATGTTCGTTTAAAAACCATGACACACACACAAGATGTCATTACGGAAATTCATACATACTGCTGAGGCGGAATGAATGTGCCTCATGAGCTGGCAGTCGATAGGTGTTTCAATGCGGTAATCTGTAAGGAAAAAGAGCCACGCCCATAGTGTCAGAGCACGCATCCTTACTGCAATGTTGCCGTTTTTTAAGACCAGGGTTTAACGACGTCTGGTAGCGTCTTTTACTTACAGTAGCCGCGCAAGGTTAATACCTTACTTCTATCCGTCCTGCCGCTCTGGAGAGTGCTCGCGTTAGAAGCCCAGTGCTGCTTATGACTTCCCTGAGCGCCGGACACGTGTGGAAAAACTAGAACGCTCACCTAAGATGGCCGCCCCTGGTGGAACGCGGGGTGTGCAAATTAGGTAGTCTCTTCACTATGTCTATTCCGTTTTGTATCTGTAGTGGCATTATTAAATAATTCACAATTATTTACAATCTTAAACCCGAAGGTCGCGCTTCATGTTAAAAAAAGTACACCCATAATCTTTGATGAAAAGAGGGTGATTGTGAGTGCGATGGTTATCAGATTCATCAGTCCTTCAGGGTGGATACAAAATGGTAGTTGGTCCCATATTGGCACTGCTGTAGGACGATAAAGTGGTTATGGTAGTCTATAGCTGGGCCCACGGAATGTCATCGTTGAGCCCATATTTGTTTGACTGGACACGGAAAACCCATCTTTGTTCCTTCTCCAGTAGATATTTCTCGTGGTCGATCTGCTCAATCACTGACCACATTATATCTTCAGGTTTATGCCCGCTTTCAAGAAAGTGGTTGGTCAGTTTCGTGCTTGACTTCTTGCACTTGATAGTGCTCTTATGTTCGCCTATTCTTATTTTCACCGCCCTGCTCGTCATGCCGATGTACTCGAGATTGCAGGGGCAAGTGATCATATAGACGACATTTGAACTGTTACAGTTACTGAAGCTTCTCTGCTCCCATGTAGTTCCATTCTTGAAAGTCAGTTTCTTACTTTTCTTGGTGAGACAGCATACCTTGCATCCACCGCAGGGGTAGTGTCCTTGTGCCAAACTGGACTTGCCAGAGATCTTGGCCTCTTTTGGTCTAGTATGTACCAGGATATCTCTGACACTTTGAGCCCTTTTGTGAGAGAACATGGGTTTTGGAATATCGAGGTCACCACTGTTCAGAATTTTCCAATTCTTATTGATTATTTTGGTGACTTGATCAGAATTCGTGTTATATGTTGTGATACATATTGGTCTCTGTATGTCCGCCTTCTTTACTTTGTCCTCGAGTAGGCTCTCCCTACAATTGTTCCTGGCTCTTTTGTACGCTTGACTGATGATCCTTTGTGGATAGTTCCTTTTTTGTAACTTTATCCTTAGGTCGTCGGATTGAGATTTGAAGTTGTCAATTTCGGTGCAGTTCCTGCGGAGACGCAGGAACTGCCCATAGGGAAGATTGTCCCTCAGATGTCTTGGGTGGAAACTTTGATACATTAAGAGGCAGTTCTTTGAGGTGCTCTTAAAATGTGTGGTCGTCATGAGTCTGCCATTCTTTGGGAAAATATTCAAGTCCAGGAATACCAAGTTGGTGTTAGAGGTGACACTGGTGAATTTGAGGAACTCGTCCTGATAATTCAACCACGTGAGGAACTGCTGGGCAGTTCTCTCATTTCCATCCCAGATGATGAGGATGTCGTCAATATACCTCTTCCAAGTTAAGATCTTCGGTCGGAAGGGATTGGAGGCATTTAGGATTCTTGTCTCCTCAAGATGGTGGACATAGAGACCAGCTATACTGGGAGCAAATGTGCTTCCCATGCTGGTCCCATGCTTTTGAAGATATAGGGTGCCATTGTGTTCAAAAAAGTTGTCTTTTAGTGCTAAAGAACAACACTCCATCACCACGTTCCGTGGGGTGTGGTACTCCCAGTCATCCGTGAAGAGAACATCTTCTATGATTGCCAGCGTTTCATTGTGGGGCAAGCTGGTATATAGACTTTCTACATCACAGCTGATTAACAGTTGTGAGTTAGGATCAAAAGACACTTCCTCAAGTAGATTCAGCACATCCTTGGTATCTCTCAGGTACGTTGATGTTTTTTGTACCATGGGTCTTAGAAATGCGTCCGCAAATCTAGAGACTGGTTCAAGGACCGACCCGATCCCCGATACGATAGGTCTTCCTGGGGGATTCACCAGATCCTTGTGGATCTTCGGTAGGATATATAGATAGGGGGTTCTTGGATTCTTTTGACATAAAAACTCCCCTTCTTTGTTGGTAATCCAATTATGGGACAGTGCTTCTTCAACCATGGTTTTGATTTTAGTAGCTATTCTCTCCGTGGGATTAGTTTGTAGGATCTCGTAGTTCCTTTCATCTTGGAGTAGCCTGGCGCATTCTCTGTCATATTGTTCTTTTTTCAACAGAACAGTCGCCCCGCCCTTGTCCGCTGGTTTTATGATCACTTCTTTTTTATTACTCAGTTCACGAAGTGCTTGTCGTTCATCTTTTGAAACATTCTGAAAGATTCTTTTCTGCGTGGGGTCAAGGGATTCAAGATCCTTCATGACCGCCTTTTCGAAAGTCAGAAGTTCGATGGGAAGAGTATTGTTCATGGGAGTGAAGGTGGATCGTGGCCTTAACCCTGTGTCACCCTGTTCATAGTTGTCTTGTTTGTCTTTGAAAAAGACCTGTAATTTGATTCTTCTTATGAATTCCTGGACTTCTTTGCACAAGTGGAACTTGTCCATGTTGGCTGTAGGAACATATCCTAGACCTTTTTCTAGAACACTTTGCTGTGAGGCCGATAGTTCTGAGCCTGTCAAGTTTACAACTAAACTCATTTCCGGTTCCTCGATGCCCCTGTCATACTCCTGGTTGACACTCTCGGGGTTTCTTCCTCTTCGGTTTCCCAGTGTATGGAGTTGCCTCTCCGGTTCCTCCCTTTGTTTTGTCCTCGGCGTGACCCTAAAAAAGGAGCCGGATTTTCAAAGTACCCATAGTCTTGTTGGTATCCCCATGGTGGAAAGGGGGCATTAGGGTGTTGGAAAGGCGGTGGGCCATATTGTTGGGGAGGATACATAATTTGTTGGGGGTAGCTGTTCCATCCCCGCATGCCACGTTGATTGGGTCGTCGAAAGTTCCTTCGTGTGCCCTGGTACCTTGGGCTTTTGTTGCCACTTGAATTGGAGCTACTTGATCCTGCTTCTGAGGAATCATCATTAGAAACATTATCACCCGATGGTTTATAGTTATCTTTAATATAGGGGTAGATCTTCTCCTTACTCCACCTGCTGGTGTCTTTTTTAAGTTTCTCATATTTGCTGTCTTTGAGGTTTAATTCAAAATCATTCAATGTTTTATTCAGCTCTTCCAGATATTTTTTTAGATTTGCTGGGGATTCGTAGCTTTTGAGACGTACTTCGATGGCCTGTATTTCCACTTTCAGATCAGTCGCTAGTCTACTTGCCGTTTTGATAATCAAGACGATCCAGTCTCGTGTGCATCTCCACGAGATCTGGGACCAGTCGATTTTGAAAGTCTTATCTTCCAGAAATATGAATGGTTCATTACGAACCACGAGGCCGGCTGGAGCAGTGTTAACCTTTAGGTACTCGGACATGAGTAACCCATGAATGGCAGTTTTTATTTGGGTTCTCCTCAGTTCTTCCAGTTCAACCCAGTCGCTATTCTTAACGGTGGGGCACCCGGAATTTAACCCTTCAAAAGTTCCTAGGGTGGCCATTAGATTGGAAATCTCATCTTCGGTAAATCCAAGGCCTAGATCGGCCATTGTGATTTCAGTAGAGCGGTAACTCCTCTATTCACCTCGTGTGAAAAACCTCAGGGAGCAGAATCACAAAGTTGGTGTGAATACTTGAATCCTTGTCAACTTCCGCAGCTGCACGCTGCCAGTAATTCCAAAACACAAGAGGAAGTAGAGAGGTACTGATAGAATCACCCTCCAATTAGATATGCATAAACAAATGGATTCTATCAATGTGAAGTGAAAAAAATATATAATATTAATTTCTGTGAATTGTGGGAAGATTCACTCTCTCTTAAGGTGGTAAAGATGAGAGCACAATGTGCTTGTTAAAATACCCCTCACACACTAAAAAAATCCAATAGTGTCATGCTTCATCATTGGGGTCTTCCCGTCCCTTTACGGGGCGGGGCGTGCTACGACCTGGCGAACTACGCGGGAGCACTGATAATGTGACAAGGCTATGTGATGGTGCAAGGTGAGGTGTGTCAGTGAAGTGTAGGGACCTAATAATGTGTGGGAAAAACAAAAAGTTAAAAATCCTCTGGCTAGTGGAAAAAAACAATTTATTCACTTCCCTAGCTGGGGACGTTAAGAAGGGGGTTTTGGGGTAGAGCAAATAGCCACTACCTGGTCTACATGTTTCGTAAGCAGTCCCCTACTGCTTACTCATCAGGACCTTCTAGTGGCCCCTACTAAAAAATAGCTCAGTTGCTAAATATAGTAAGCCTGTCGTCCTAAAAACTAACAGTAAAAATAAACTGATAGTTTTATGCTTCAGGGCATGAGCTGGCCCAGGGAAGCTACGATTCTCAAAAAGAACCTAAATAGGTCTCTGTAAGGAAAAGAGGAGGAAACAAAAAGGACAAATCTTTACCAATTGTCATTCAATTTGAGACACGACGTTTATGTAGCGCCACAATGCCCACGGGTCATTCAAGTTATGCCCAACTCATAAAGGTTATAATTAAAGCTTTATGGACAGAGTGATGATGCAATCTGCCATCCCCTGTGAGTCCGTTTGCTTAACGAACATATTGTTGCCCCACATAATTGAGGGCGGATTCATATTATCACACACATTCATTCATAACTCGATGCCCACATAGGCTCACACACAAGGTTAAAAAGAGGAATTCGTTTTTCAATTAGTCACCCGGCAAAATTATCTACCGTGCTGATATCATGACCCATGTTCGTTTAAAAACCATGACACACACACAAGATGTCATTACGGAAATTCATACATACTGCTGAGGCGGAATGAATGTGCCTCATGAGCTGGCAGTCGATAGGTGTTTCAATGCGGTAATCTGTAAGGAAAAAGAGCCACGCCCATAGTGACAGAGCACGCATCCTTACTGCAATGTTGCCGTTTTTTAAGACCAGGGTTTAACGACGTCTGGTAGCGTCTTTTACTTACAGTAGCCGCGCAAGGTTAATACCTTACTTCTATCCGTCCTGCCGCTCTGGAGAGTGCTCGCGTTAGAAGCCCAGTGCTGCTTATGACTTCCCTGAGCGCCGGACACGTGTGGAAAAACTAGAACGCTCACCTAAGATGGCCGCCCCTGGTGGAACGCGGGGTGTGCAAATTAGGTAGTCTCTTCACTATGTCTATTCCGTTTTGTATCTGTAGTGGCATTATTAAATAATTCACAATTATTTACAATCTTAAACCCGAAGGTCGCGCTTCATGTTAAAAAAAGTACACCCATAATCTTTGATGAAAAGAGGGTGATTGTGAGTGCGATGGTTATCAGATTCATCAGTCCTTTAGGGTGGATACAAAATGGTAGTTGGTCCCATATTGGCACTGCTGTAGGACGATAAAGTGGTTATGGTAGTCTATAGCTGGGCCCACGGAATGTCATCGTTGAGCCCATATTTGTTTGACTGGACACGGAAAACCCATCTTTGCTCCTTCTCCAGTAGATATTTCTCGTGGTCGATCTGCTCAATCACTGTCCACATTATATCTTCAGGTTTATGCCCGCTTTCAAGAAAGTGGTTGGTCAGTTTCGTGCTTGACTTCTTGCACTTGATAGTGCTCTTATGTTCGCCTATTCTTATTTTCACCGCCCTGCTCGTCATGCCGATGTACTCGAGATTGCAGGGGCAAGTGATCATATAGACGACATTTGAACTGTTACAGTTACTGAAGCTTCTCTGCTCCCATGTAGTTCCATTCTTGAAAGTCAGTTTCTTACTTTTCTTGGTGAGACAGCATACCTTGCATCCACCGCAGGGGTAGTGTCCTTGTGCCAAACTGGACTTGCCAGAGATCTTGGCCTCTTTTGGTCTAGTATGTACCAGGATATCTCTGACACTTTGAGCCCTTTTGTGAGAGAACATGGGTTTTGGAATATCGAGGTCACCACTGTTCAGAATTTTCCAATTCTTATTGATTATTTTGGTGACTTGATCAGAATTCGTGTTATATGTTGTGATACATATTGGTCTCTGTATGTCCGCCTTCTTTACTTTGTCCTCGAGTAGGCTCTCCCTACAATTGTTCCTGGCTCTTTTGTACGCTTGACTGATGATCCTTTGTGGATAGTTCCTTTTTTGTAACTTTATCCTTAGGTCGTCGGATTGAGATTTGAAGTTGTCAATTTCGGTGCAGTTCCTGCGGAGACGCAGGAACTGCCCATAGGGAAGATTGTCCCTCAGATGTCTTGGGTGGAAACTTTGATACATTAAGAGGCAGTTCTTTGAGGTGCTCTTAAAATGTGTGGTCGTCATGAGTCTGCCATTCTTTGGGAAAATATTCAAGTCCAGGAATACCAAGTTGGTGTTAGAGGTGACACTGGTGAATTTGAGGAACTCGTCCTGATAATTCAACCACGTGAGGAACTGCTGGGCAGTTCTCTCATCTCCATCCCAGATGATGAGGATGTCGTCAATATACCTCTTCCAAGTTAAGATCTTCGGTCGGAAGGGATTGGAGGCATTTAGGATTCTTGTCTCCTCAAGATGGTGGACATAGAGACCAGCTATACTGGGAGCAAATGTGCTTCCCATGCTTGTCCCATGCTTTTGAAGATATAGGGTGCCATTGTGTTAAAAAAAGTTGTCTTTTAGTGCTAAAGAACAACACTCCATCACCACGTTCCGTGGGGTGTGGTACTCCCAGTCATCCGTGAAGAGAACATCTTCTATGATTGCCAGCGTTTCATTGTGGGGCAAGCTGGTATATAGACTTTCTACATCACAGCTGATTAACAGTTGTGAGTTAGGATCAAAAGACACTTCCTCAAGTAGATTCAGCACATCCTTGGTATCTCTCAGGTACGTTGATGTTTTTTGTACCATGGGTCTTAGAAATGCGTCCGCAAATCTAGAGACTGGTTCAAGGACCGACCCGATCCCCGATACGATAGGTCTTCCTGGGGGATTCACCAGATCCTTGTGGATCTTCGGTAGGATATATAGATAGGGGGTTCTTGGATTCTTTTGACATAAAAACTCCCCTTCTTTGTTGGTAATCCAATTATGGGACAGTGCTTCTTCAACCATGGTTTTGATTTTAGTAGCTATTCTCTCCGTGGGATTAGTTTGTAGGATCTCGTAGTTCCTTTCATCTTGGAGTAGCCTGGCGCATTCTCTGTCATATTGTTCTTTTTTCAACAGAACAGTCGCCCCGCCCTTGTCCGCTGGTTTTATGATCACTTCTTTTTTATTACTCAGTTCACGAAGTGCTTGTCGTTCATCTTTTGAAACATTCTGAAAGATTCTTTTCTGCGTGGGGTCAAGGGATTCAAGATCCTTCATGACCGCCTTTTCGAAAGTCAGAAGTTCGATGGGAAGAGTATTGTTCATGGGAGTGAAGGTGGATCGTGGCCTTAACCCTGTGTCACCCTGTTCATAGTTGTCTTGTTTGTCTTTGAAAAAGACCTGTAATTTGATTCTTCTTATGAATTCCTGGACTTCTTTGCACAAGTGGAACTTGTCCATGTTGGCTGTAGGAACATATCCTAGACCTTTTTCTAGAACACTTTGCTGTGAGGCCGATAGTTTTGAGCCTGTGAAGTTTACAACTAAACTCATTTCCGGTTCCTCGATGCCCCTGTCATACTCCTGGTTGACACTCTCGGGGTTTCTTCCTCTTCGGTTTCCCAGTGTATGGAGTTGCCTCTCCGGTTCCTCCCTTTGTTTTGTCCTCGGCGTGACCCTAAAAAAGGAGCCGGATTTTCAAAGTACCCATAGTCTTGTTGGTATCCCCATGGTGGAAAGGGGGCATTAGGGTGTTGGAAAGGCGGTGGGCCATATTGTTGGGGAGGATACATCATTTGTTGGGGGTAGCTGTTCCATCCCCGCATGCCACGTTGATTGGGTCGTCGAAAGTTCCTTCGTGTGCCCTGGTACCTTGGGCTTTTGTTGCCACTTGAATTGGAGCTACTTGATCCTGCTTCTGAGGAATCATCATTAGAAACATTATCACCCGATGGTTTATAGTTATCTTTAATATAGGGGTAGATCTTCTCCTTACTCCACCTGCTGGTGTCTTTTTTAAGTTTCTCATATTTGCTGTCTTTGAGGTTTAATTCAAAATCATTCAATGTTTTATTCAGCTCTTCCAGATATTTTTTTAGATTTGCTGGGGATTCGTAGCTTTTGAGACGTACTTCGATGGCCTGTATTTCCACTTTCAGATCAGTCGCTAGTCTACTTGCCGTTTTGATAATCAAGACGATCCAGTCTCGTGTGCATCTCCACGAGATCTGGGACCAGTCGATTTTGAAAGTCTTATCTTCCAGAAATATGAATGGTTCATTACGAACCACGAGGCCGGCTGGAGCAGTGTTAACCTTTAGGTACTCGGACATGAGTAACCCATGAATGGCAGTTTTTATTTGGGTTCTCCTCAGTTCTTCCAGTTCATCCCAGTCGCTATTCTTAACGGTGGGGCACCCGGAATTTAACCCTTCAAAAGTTCCTAGGGTGGCCATTAGATTGGAAATCTCATCTTCGGTAAATCCAAGGCCTAGATCGGCCATTGTGATTTCAGTAGAGCGGTAACTCCTCTATTCACCTCGTGTGAAAAACCTCAGGGAGCAGAATCACAAAGTTGGTGTGAATACTTGAATCCTTGTCAACTTCCGCAGCTGCACGCTGCCAGTAATTCCAAAACACAAGAGGAAGTAGAGAGGTACTGATAGAATCACTCTCCAATTAGATATGCATAAACAAATGGATTCTATCAATGTGAAGTGAAAAAAATATATAATATTAATTTCTGTGAATTGTGGGAAGATTCACTCTCTCTTAAGGTGGTAAAGATGAGAGCACAATGTGCTTGTTAAAATACCCCTCACACACTAAAAAAATCCAATAGTGTCATGCTTCATCATTGGGGTCTTCCCGTCCCTCTACGGGGCGGGGCGTGCTACGACCTGGCGAACTACGCGGGAGCACTGATAATGTGACAAGGCTATGTGATGGTGCAAGGTGAGGTGTGTCAGTGAAGTGTAGGGACCTAATAATGTGTGGGAAAAACAAAAAGTTAAAAATCCTCTGGCTAGTGGAAAAAAACAATTTATTCACTTCCCTAGCTGGGGACGTTAAGAAGGGGGTTTTGGGGTAGAGCAAATAGCCACTACCTGGTCTACATGTTTCGTAAGCAGTCCCCTACTGCTTACTCATCAGGACCTTCTAGTGGCCCCTACTAAAAAATAGCTCAGTTGCTAAATATAGTAAGCCTGTCGTCCTAAAAACTAACAGTAAAAATAAACTGATAGTTTTATGCTTCAGGGCATGAGCTGGCCCAGGGAAGCTACGATTCTCAAAAAGAACCTAAATAGGTCTCTGTAAGGAAAAGAGGAGGAAACAAAAAGGACAAATCTTTACCAATTGTCATTCAATTCGAGACACAACGTTTATGTAGCGCCACAATGCCCACGGGTCATTCAAGTTATGCCCAACTCATAAAGGTTATAATGAAAGCTTTATGGACAGAGTGATGATGCAATCTGCCATCCCCTGTGAGTCCGTTTGCTTAACGAACATATTGTTGCCCCACATAATTGAGGGCGGATTCATATTATCACACACATTCATTCATAACTCGATGCCCACATAGGCTCACACACAAGGTTAAAAAGAGGAATTCGTTTTTCAATTAGTCACCCGGCAAAATTATCTACCGTGCTGATATCATGACCCATGTTCGTTTAAAAACCATGACACACACACAAGATGTCATTACGGAAATTCATACATACTGCTGAGGCGGAATGAATGTGCCTCATGAGCTTCCACCAGGGGCGGCCATCTTAGGTGAGCGTTCTAGTTTTTCCACTTGTGTCCGGCGCTCAGGGAAGTCATAAGCAGCACTGGGCTTCTAACGCGAGCACTCTCCAGAGCGGCAGGACGGATAGAAGTAAGGTATTAACCTTGCGCGGCTACTGTAAGTAAAAGATGCTACCAGACGTCGTTAAACCCTGGTCTTAAAAAACGGCAACATTGCAGTAAGGATGCGTGCTCTGACACTATGGGCGCGGCTCTTTTTCCTTACAGATTACCGCATTGAAACACCTATCGACTGCCAGCTCATGAGGCACATTCATTCCGCCTCAGCAGTATGTATGAATTTCCGTAATGACATCTTGTGTGTGTGTCATGGTTTTTAAACGAACATGGGTCATGATATCAGCACGGTAGATAATTTTGCCGGGTGACTAATTGAAAAACGAATTCCTCTTTTTAACCTTGTGTGTGAGCCTATGTGGGCATCGAGTTATGAATGAATGTGTGTGATAATATGAATCCGCCCTCAATTATGTGGGGCAACAATATGTTCGTTAAGCAAACGGACTCACAGGGGATGGCAGATTGCATCATCACTCTGTCCATAAAGCTTTAATTATAACCTTTATGAGTTGGGCATAACTTGAATGACCCGTGGGCATTGTGGCGCTACATAAACGTCGTGTCTCGAATTGAATGACAATTGGTAAAGATTTGTCCTTTTTGTTTCCTCCTCTTTTCCTTACAGAGACCTATTTAGGTTCTTTTTGAGAATCGTAGCTTCCCTGGGCCAGCTCATGCCCTGAAGCATAAAACTATCAGTTTATTTTTACTGTTAGTTTTTAGGACGACAGGCTTACTATATTTAGCAACTGAGCTATTTTTTAGTAGGGGCCACTAGAAGGTCCTGATGAGTAAGCAGTAGGGGACTGCTTACGAAACATGTAGACCAGGTAGTGGCTATTTGCTCTACCCCAAAACCCCCTTCTTAACGTCCCCAGCTAGGGAAGTGAATAAATTGTTTTTTTCCACTAGCCAGAGGATTTTTAACTTTTTGTTTTTCCCACACATTATTAGGTCCCTACACTTCACTGACACACCTCACCTTGCACCATCACATAGCCTTGTCACATTATCAGTGCTCCCGCGTAGTTCGCCAGGTCGTAGCACGCCCCGCCCCGTAGAGGGACGGGAAGACCCCAATGATGAAGCATGACACTATTGGATTTTTTTAGTGTGTGAGGGGTATTTTAACAAGCACATTGTGCTCTCATCTTTACCACCTTAAGAGAGAGTGAATCTTCCCACAATTCACAGAAATAAATATTATATATTTTTTTCACTTCACATTGATAGAATCCATTTGTTTATGCATATCTAATTGGAGGGTGATTCTATCAGTACCTCTCTACTTCCTCTTGTGTTTTGGAATTACTGGCAGCGTGCAGCTGCGGAAGTTGACAAGGATTCAAGTATTCACACCAACTTTGTGATTCTGCTCCCTGAGGTTTTTCACACGAGGTGAATAGAGGAGTTACCGCTCTACTGAAATCACAATGGCCGATCTAGGCCTTGGATTTACCGAAGATGAGATTTCCAATCTAATGGCCACCCTAGGAACTTTTGAAGGGTTAAATTCCGGGTGCCCCACCGTTAAGAATAGCGACTGGGATGAACTGGAAGAACTGAGGAGAACCCAAATAAAAACTGCCATTCATGGGTTACTCATGTCCGAGTACCTAAAGGTTAACACTGCTCCAGCCGGCCTTGTGGTTCGTAATGAACCATTCATATTTCTGGAAGATAAGACTTTCAAAATCGACTGGTCCCAGATCTCGTGGAGATGCACACGAGACTGGATCGTCTTGATTATCAAAACGGCAAGTAGACTAGCGACTGATCTGAAAGTGGAAATACAGGCCATCGAAGTACGTCTCAAAAGCTACGAATCCCCAGCAAATCTAAAAAAATATCTGGAAGAGCTGAATAAAACATTGAATGATTTTGAATTAAACCTCAAAGACAGCAAATATGAGAAACTTAAAAAAGACACCAGCAGGTGGAGTAAGGAGAAGATCTACCCCTATATTAAAGATAACTATAAACCATCGGGTGATAATGTTTCTAATGATGATTCCTCAGAAGCAGGATCAAGTAGCTCCAATTCAAGTGGCAACAAAAGCCCAAGGTACCAGGGCACACAAAGGAACTTTTGACGACCCAATCAACGTGGCATGCGGGGATGGAACAGCTACCCCCAACAAATGATGTATCCTCCCCAACAATATGGCCCACCGCCTTTCCAACACCCAAATGCCCCCTTTCCACCATGGGGATACCAACAAGACTATGGGTACTTTGAAAATCCGGCTCCTTTTTTAGGGTCACGCCGAGGACAAAACAAAGGGAGGAACCGGAGAGGCAACTCCGTACACTGGGAAACCGAAGAGGAAGAAACCCCGAGAGTGTCAACCAGGAGTATGACAGGGGCATCGAGGAACCGGAAATGAGTTTAGTTGTAAACTTGACAGGCTCAGAACTATCGGCCTCACAGCAAAGTGTTCTAGAAAAAGGTCTAGGATATGTTCCTACAGCCAACATGGACAAGTTCCACTTGTGCAAAGAAGTCCAGGAATTCATAAGAAGAATTAAATTACAGGTCTTTTTCAAAGACAAACAAGACAACTATGAACAGGGTGACACAGGGTTAAGGCCACGATCCACCTTCACTCCCATGAACAATACTCTTCCCATCGAACTTCTGACTTTCGAAAAGGCGGTCATGAAGGATCTTGAATCCCTTGACCCCACGCAGAAAAGAATCTTTCAGAATGTTTCAAAAGATGAACGACAAGCACTTCGTGAACTGAGTAATAAAAAAGAAGTGATCATAAAACCAGCGGACAAGGGCGGGGCGACTGTTCTGTTGAAAAAAGAACAATATGACAGAGAATGCGCCAGGCTACTCCAAGATGAAAGGAACTACGAGATCCTACAAACTAATCCCACGGAGAGAATAGCTACTAAAATCAAAACCATGGTTGAAGAAGCACTGTCCCATAATTGGATTACCAACAAAGAAGGGGAGTTTTTATGTCAAAAGAATCCAAGAACCCCCTATCTATATATCCTACCGAAGATCCACAAGGATCTGGTGAATCCCCCAGGAAGACCTATCGTATCGGGGATCGGGTCGGTCCTTGAACCAGTCTCTAGATTTGCGGACGCATTTCTAAGACCCATGGTACAAAAAACATCAACGTACCTGAGAGATACCAAGGATGTGCTGAATCTACTTGAGGAAGTGTCTTTTGATCCTAACTCACAACTGTTAATCAGCTGTGATGTAGAAAGTCTATATACCAGCTTGCCCCACAATGAAACGCTGGCAATCATAGAAGATGTTCTCTTCACGGATGACTGGGAGTACCACACCCCACGTAACGTGGTGATGGAGTGTTGTTCTTTAGCACTAAAAGACAACTTTTTTTAACACAATGGCACCCTATATCTTCAAAAGCATGGGACCAGCATGGGAAGCACATTTGCTCCCAGTATAGCTGGTCTCTATGTCCACCATCTTGAGGAGACAAGAATCCTAAATGCCTCCAATCCCTTCCGACCGAAGATCTTAACTTGGAAGAGGTATATTGACGACATCCTCATCATCTGGGATGGAGATGAGAGAACTGCCCAGCAGTTCCTCACGTGGTTGAATTATCAGGACGAGTTCCTCAAATTCACCAGTGTCACCTCTAACACCAACTTGGTATTCCTGGACTTGAATATTTTCCCAAAGAATGGCAGACTCATGACGACCACACATTTTAAGAGCACCTCAAAGAACTGCCTCTTAATGTATCAAAGTTTCCACCCAAGACATCTGAGGGACAATCTTCCCTATGGGCAGTTCCTGCGTCTCCGCAGGAACTGCACCGAAATTGACAACTTCAAATCTCAATCCGACGACCTAAGGATAAAGTTACAAAAAAGGAACTATCCACAAAGGATCATCAGTCAAGCGTACAAAAGAGCCAGGAACAATTGTAGGGAGAGCCTACTCGAGGACAAAGTAAAGAAGGCGGACATACAGAGACCAATATGTATCACAACATATAACATGAATTCTGATCAAGTCACCAAAATAATCAATAAGAATTGGAAAATTCTGAACAGTGGTGACCTCGATATTCCAAAACCCATGTTCTCTCACAAAAGGGCTCAAAGTGTCAGAGATATCCTGGTACATACTAGACCAAAAGAGGCCAAGATCTCTGGCAAGTCCAGTTTGGCACAAGGACACTACCCCTGCGGTGGATGCAAGGTATGCTGTCTCACCAAGAAAAGTAAGAAACTGACTTTCAAGAATGGAACTACATGGGAGCAGAGAAGCTTCAGTAACTGTAACAGTTCAAATGTCGTCTATATGATCACTTGCCCCTGCAATCTCGAGTACATCGGCATGACGAGCAGGGCGGTGAAAATAAGAATAGGCGAACATAAGAGCACTATCAAGTGCAAGAAGTCAAGCACGAAACTGACCAACCACTTTCTTGAAAGCGGGCATAAACCTGAAGATATAATGTGGACAGTGATTGAGCAGATCGACCACGAGAAATATCTACTGGAGAAGGAACAAAGATGGGTTTTCCGTGTCCAGTCAAACAAATATGGGCTCAACGATGACATTCCGTGGGCCCAGCTGTAGACTACCATAACCACTTTATCGTCCTACAGCAGTGCCAATATGGGACCAACTACCATTTTGTATCCACCCTGAAGGACTGATGAATCTGATAACCATCGCACTCACAATCACCCTCTTTTCATCAAAGATTATGGGTGTACTTTTTTTAACATGAAGCGCGACCTTCGGGTTTAAGATTGTAAATAATTGTGAATTATTTAATAATGCCACTGCAGATACAAAACGGAATAGACATAGTGAAGAGACTACCTAATTTGCACACCCCGCGTTCCACCAGGGGCGGCCATCTTAGGTGAGCGTTCTAGTTTTTCCACACGTGTCCGGCGCTCAGGGAAGTCATAAGCAGCACTGGGCTTCTAACGCGAGCACTCTCCAGAGCGGCAGGACGGATAGAAGTAAGGTATTAACCTTGCGCGGCTACTGTAAGTAAAAGACGCTACCAGACGTCGTTAAACCCTGGTCTTAAAAAACGGCAACATTGCAGTAAGGATGCGTGCTCTGACACTATGGGCGCGGCTCTTTTTCCTTACAGATTACCGCATTGAAACACCTATCGACTGCCAGCTCATGAGGCACATTCATTCCGCCTCAGCAGTATGTATGAATTTCCGTAATGACATCTTGTGTGTGTGTCATGGTTTTTAAACGAACATGGGTCATGATATCAGCACGGTAGATAATTTTGCCGGGTGACTAATTGAAAAACAAATTCCTCTTTTTAACCTTGTGTGTGAGCCTATGTGGGCATCGAGTTATGAATGAATGTGTGTGATAATATGAATCCGCCCTCAATTATGTGGGGCAACAATATGTTCGTTAAGCAAACGGACTCACAGGGGATGGCAGATTGCATCATCACTCTGTCCATAAAGCTTTAATTATAACCTTTATGAGTTGGGCATAACTTGAAGGACCCGTGGGCATTGTGGCGCTACATAAACGTCGTGTCTCGAATTGAATGACAATTGGTAAAGATTTGTCCTTTTTGTTTCCTCCTCTTTTCCTTACAGAGACCTATTTAGGTTCTTTTTGAGAATCGTAGCTTCCCTGGGCCAGCTCATGCCCTGAAGCATAAAACTATCAGTTTATTTTTACTGTTAGTTTTTAGGACGACAGGCTTACTATATTTAGCAACTGAGCTATTTTTTAGTAGGGGGCACTAGAAGGTCCTGATGAGTAAGCAGTAGGGGACTGCTTACGAAACATGTAGACCAGGTAGTGGCTATTTGCTCTACCCCAAAACCCCCTTCTTAACGTCCCCAGCTAGGGAAGTGAATAAATTGTTTTTTTCCACTAGCCAGAGGATTTTTAACTTTTTGTTTTTCCCACACATTATTAGGTCCCTACACTTCACTGACACACCTCACCTTGCACCATCACATAGCCTTGTCACATTATCAGTGCTCCCGCGTAGTTCGCCAGGTCGTAGCACGCCCCGCCCCGTAGAGGGACGGGAAGACCCCAATGATGAAGCATGACACTATTGGATTTTTTTAGTGTGTGAGGGGTATTTTAACAAGCACATTGTGCTCTCATCTTTACCACCTTAAGAGAGAGTGAATCTTCCCACAATTCACAGAAATTAATATTATATATTTTTTTCACTTCACATTGATAGAATCCATTTGTTTATGCATATCTAATTGGAGGGTGATTCTATCAGTACCTCTCTACTTCCTCTTGTGTTTTGGAATTACTGGCAGCGTGCAGCTGCGGAAGTTGACAAGGATTCAAGTATTCACACCAACTTTGTGATTCTGCTCCCTGAGGTTTTTCACACGAGGTGAATAGAGGAGTTACCGCTCTACTGAAATCACAATGGCCGATCTAGGCCTTGGATTTACTGAAGATGAGATTTCCAATCTAATGGCCACCCTAGGAACTTTTGAAGGGTTAAATTCCGGGTGCCCCACCGTTAAGAATAGCGACTGGGATGAACTGGAAGAACTGAGGAGAACCCAAATAAAAACTGCCATTCATGGGTTACTCATGTCCGAGTACCTAAAGGTTAACACTGCTCCAGCCGGCCTCGTGGTTCGTAATGAACCATTCATATTTCTGGAAGATAAGACTTTCAAAATCGACTGGTCCCAGATCTCGTGGAGATGCACACGAGACTGGATCGTCTTGATTATCAAAACGGCAAGTAGACTAGCGACTGATCTGAAAGTGGAAATACAGGCCATCGAAGTACGTCTCAAAAGCTACGAATCCCCAGCAAATCTAAAAAAATATCTGGAAGAGCTGAATAAAACATTGAATGATTTTGAATTAAACCTCAAAGACAGCAAATATGAGAAACTTAAAAAAGACACCAGCAGGTGGAGTAAGGAGAAGATCTACCCCTATATTAAAGATAACTATAAACCATCGGGTGATAATGTTTCTAATGATGATTCCTCAGAAGCAGGATCAAGTAGCTCCAATTCAAGTGGCAACAAAAGCCCAAGGTACCAGGGCACACGAAGGAACTTTCGACGACCCAATCAACGTGGCATGCGGGGATGGAACAGCTACCCCCAACAAATGATGTATCCTCCCCAACAATATGGCCCACCGCCTTTCCAACACCCTAATGCCCCCTTTCCACCATGGGGATACCAACAAGACTATGGGTACTTTGAAAATCCGGCTCCTTTTTTAGGGTCACGCCGAGGACAAAACAAAGGGAGGAACCGGAGAGGCAACTCCGTACACTGGGAAACCGAAGAGGAAGAAACCCCGAGAGTGTCAACCAGGAGTATGACAGGGGCATCGAGGAACCGGAAATGAGTTTAGTTGTAAACTTGACAGGCTCAGAACTATCGGCCTCACAGCAAAGTGTTCTAGAAAAAGGTCTAGGATATGTTCCTACAGCCAACATGGACAAGTTCCACTTGTGCAAAGAAGTCCAGGAATTCATAAGAAGAATCAAATTACAGGTCTTTTTCAAAGACAAACAAGACAACTATGAACAGGGTGACACAGGGTTAAGGCCACGATCCACCTTCACTCCCATGAACAATACTCTTCCCATCGAACTTCTGACTTTCGAAAAGGCGGTCATGAAGGATCTTGAATCCCTTGACCCCACGCAGAAAAGAATCTTTCAGAATGTTTCAAAAGATGAACGACAAGCACTTCGTGAACTGAGTAATAAAAAAGAAGTGATCATAAAACCAGCGGACAAGGGCGGGGCGACTGTTCTGTTGAAAAAAGAACAATATGACAGAGAATGCGCCAGGCTACTCCAAGATGAAAGGAACTACGAGATCCTACAAACTAATCCCACGGAGAGAATAGCTACTAAAATCAAAACCATGGTTGAAGAAGCACTGTCCCATAATTGGATTACCAACAAAGAAGGGGAGTTTTTATGTCAAAAGAATCCAAGAACCCCCTATCTATATATCCTACCGAAGATCCACAAGGATCTGGTAAATCCCCCAGGAAGACCTATCGTATCGGGGATCGGGTCGGTCCTTGAACCAGTCTCTAGATTTGCGGACGCATTTCTAAGACCCATGGTACAAAAAACATCAACGTACCTGAGAGATACCAAGGATGTGCTGAATCTACTTGAGGAAGTGTCTTTTGATCCTAACTCACAACTGTTAATCAGCTGTGATGTAGAAAGTCTATATACCAGCTTGCCCCACAATGAAACGCTGGCAATCATAGAAGATGTTCTCTTCACGGATGACTGGGAGTACCACACCCCACGGAACGTGGTGATGGAGTGTTGTTCTTTAGCACTAAAAGACAACTTTTTTGAACACAATGGCACCCTATATCTTCAAAAGCATGGGACCAGCATGGGAAGCACATTTGCTCCCAGTATAGCTGGTCTCTATGTCCACCATCTTGAGGAGACAAGAATCCTAAATGCCTCCAATCCCTTCCGACCGAAGATCTTAACTTGGAAGAGGTATATTGACGACATCCTCATCATCTGGGATGGAGATGAGAGAACTGCCCAGCAGTTCCTCACGTGGTTGAATTATCAGGACGAGTTCCTCAAATTCACCAGTGTCACCTCTAACACCAACTTGGTATTCCTGGACTTGAATATTTTCCCAAAGAATGGCAGACTCATGACGACCACACATTTTAAGAGCACCTCAAAGAACTGCCTCTTAATGTATCAAAGTTTCCACCCAAGACATCTGAGGGACAATCTTCCCTATGGGCAGTTCCTGCGTCTCCGCAGGAACTGCACCGAAATTGACAACTTCAAATCTCAATCCGACGACCTAAGGATAAAGTTACAAAAAAGGAACTATCCACAAAGGATCATCAGTCAAGCGTACAAAAGAGCCAGGAACAATTGTAGGGAGAGCCTACTCGAGGACAAAGTAAAGAAGGCGGACATACAGAGACCAATATGTATCACAACATATAACACGAATTCTGATCAAGTCACCAAAATAATCAATAAGAATTGGAAAATTCTGAACAGTGGTGACCTCGATATTCCAAAACCCATGTTCTCTCACAAAAGGGCTCAAAGTGTCAGAGATATCCTGGTACATACTAGACCAAAAGAGGCCAAGATCTCTGGCAAGTCCAGTTTGGCACAAGGACACTACCCCTGCGGTGGATGCAAGGTATGCTGTCTCACCAAGAAAAGTAAGAAACTAACTTTCAAGAATGGAACTACATGGGAGCAGAGAAGCTTCAGTAACTGTAACAGTTCAAATGTCGTCTATATGATCACTTGCCCCTGCAATCTCGAGTACATCGGCATGACGAGCAGGGCGGTGAAAATAAGAATAGGCGAACATAAGAGCACTATCAAGTGTAAGAAGTCAAGCACGAAACTGACCAACCACTTTCTTGAAAGCGGGCATAAACCTGAAGATATAATGTGGACAGTGATTGAGCAGATCGACCACGAGAAATATCTACTGGAGAAGGAACAAAGATGGGTTTTCCGTGTCCAGTCAAACAAATATGGGCTCAACGATGACATTCCGTGGGCCCAGCTGTAGACTACCATAACCACTTTATCGTCCTACAGCAGTGCCAATATGGGACCAACTACCATTTTGTATCCACCCTGAAGGACTGATGAATCTGATAACCATCGCACTCACAATCACCCTCTTTTCATCAAAGATTTTGGGTGTACTTTTTTTAACATGAAGCGCGACCTTCGGGTTTAAGATTGTAAATAATTGTGAATTATTTAATAATGCCACTGCAGATACAAAACGGAATAGACATAGTGAAGAGACTACCTAATTTGCACACCCCGCGTTCCACCAGGGGCGGCCATCTTAGGTGAGCGTTCTAGTTTTTCCACACGTGTCCGGCACTCAGGGAAGTCATAAGCAGCACTGGGCTTCTAACGCGAGCACTCTCCAGAGCGGCAGGACGGATAGAAGTAAGGTATTAACCTTGCGCGGCTACTGTAAGTAAAAGACGCTACCAGACGTCGTTAAACCCTGGTCTTAAACAATGGCAACATTGCAGTAAGGATGCGTGCTCTGACACTATGGGCGCGGCTCTTTTTCCTTACAGATTACCGCATTGAAACACCTATCGACTGCCAGCTCATGAGGCACATTCATTCCGCCTCAGCAGTATGTATGAATTTCCGTAATGACATCTTGTGTGTGTGTCATGGTTTTTAAACGAACATGGGTCATGATATCAGCACGGTAGATAATTTTGCCGGGTGACTAATTGAAAAACGAATTCCTCTTTTTAACCTTGTGTGTGAGCCTATGTGGGCATCGAGTTATGAATGAATGTGTGTGATAATATGAATCCGCCCTCAATTATGTGGGGCAACAATATGTTCGTTAAGCAAACGGACTCACAGGGGATGGCAGATTGCATCATCACTCTGTCCATAAAGCTTTAATTATAACCTTTATGAGTTGGGCATAACTTGAATGACCCGTGGGCATTGTGGCGCTACATAAACGTCGTGTCTCGAATTGAATGACAATTGGTAAAGATTTGTCCTTTTTGTTTCCTCCTCTTTTCCTTACAGAGACCTATTTAGGTTCTTTTTGAGAATCGTAGCTTCCCTGGGCCAGCTCATGCCCTGAAGCATAAAACTATCAGTTTATTTTTACTGTTAGTTTTTAGGACGACAGGCTTACTATATTTAGCAACTGAGCTATTTTTTAGTAGGGGCCACTAGAAGGTCCTGATGAGTAAGCAGTAGGGGACTGCTTACGAAACATGTAGACCAGGTAGTGGCTATTTGCTCTACCCCAAAACCCCCTTCTTAACGTCCCCAGCTAGGGAAGTGAATAAATTGTTTTTTTCCACTAGCCAGAGGATTTTTAACTTTTTGTTTTTCCCACACATTATTAGGTCCCTACACTTCACTGACACACCTCACCTTGCACCATCACATAGCCTTGTCACATTATCAGTGCTCCCGCGTAGTTCGCCAGGTCGTAGCACGCCCCGCCCCGTAGAGGGACGGGAAGACCCCAATGATGAAGCATGACACTATTGGATTTTTTTAGTGTGTGAGGGGTATTTTAACAAGCACATTGTGCTCTCATCTTTACTACCTTAAGAGAGAGTGAATCTTCCCACAATTCACAGAAATTAATATTATATATTTTTTTCACTTCACATTGATAGGACCTAAATAGGTAACCTCCTGTCGGCAGTATTGGAATTCCGAAAGGGAGACCTTATTCCCATGATGTGCCAAATGTAACAATGATTTATCTGTACTATCCTTACAACCTTGTTTCGTATCAGGACACATTTACAAATCATTGACATACTGTACCAATACATTACCTGGAGAAAGAGAGAGTGAATCCAACTGAACTTTTAATGCTTCACTAAAAATACTAGAACTTTCAGTATAGCCTTGAAGAGCGCAACAGAATTGGAAACTTCCACCAGCTAGGGTAAATCCAAACAAATACCTACTATCGGGATGTATAGGAATACTAAAGAATGCATTTTTCAAATCTATAACAAAGAAAAACTGAGCAGTAGATGGAATCATAGTTAAAAGTGTAGTAATAGCAGGTACCACTGGGAATTTCAGAACTACTATTTTATTGACCTCTCGTATATCAATCACAAAACGATACACATAATCAGCTTTATCAGAGGAATCTGAGAGTGCCCTTTTTAAGACCAGAAGAATAGGACTATTGCATACGTTGCCTGTAGTCTCTTCGACAACTCCATTGCATATTAAATCCTGGACAATCTGAAGAAGAGCTTATTCTCCTACCTGTGGTATTTTATACTGAAGAATATGGGGCAATATAGCATTGTCCTTAACCTGTATAGAAACCGAGGGTTATATGCAATAGACCTACGTCAGTGTCACCGGTGGCCCATAACGTCAGTGGTACTTGATCAAATTCAGGTGCAGGGGGGAATCTTTAGATAGACACGGTCTAGTACCCCTATCCAGACCCATGCAAATATAAACACCATCAGGGGAACAATAAATAGTAGCATGCAACTTCTTTAATAAGTCAAAACCCATCAAATTCTCACCACAATTAGAAGTCAAAAGAAATGGAGAGTCCACAGTAAAAGGGCCAATGGTAAAAGCAAGGGGTCCCGAGATGGGGCTTACAACCAGTACTCCTGAAAAACCCACCAAAACATTATTATGGCCAGACAGGGCCGCCCCAGGGATCATATGTTGGGAAACAGAACTCTTTGTAGCACCCGTGTCCACCAAAAACCTCTTCGTCGATCCTTGCAAATCTGCCTTGACATAAGGACCACTCTGATCGACCGGTATTTGAACTGGTCTCTTACGTGTCCCCGGCTATCCTAGCTGTTGCATCATCAAAATCATAGTTGTCATTATAGTACTGTCTATTTCTAGAGTCATCAAAATAATTGTCAGAATGCCTCACAGAGGTCATATTGTTTTGCTGTCTATCAGTTCCACAACCCCTATTTCCAGAACCCCTTCTTTGAGTGGACAGGGCACTGGCTGCACCAATGATCTTCTTCCTTGCAATAAGCACACTGATTCTGCACCAGTGGTGTAGTTGGGGGTTGTCTAGTACAAGGAAGTTGATGTTGGGGTCCCCGTCCTCTAGTATTACCCCAATATGCCTGTTGCAATAATTGCTTTGTCTTCAAATCCCTATGTTTATTGTCTTTTTTTGTCCTTTTCTTTATTGTCTCTGTGCTCGTAATATTGGGCCATATTTAAGATAACAGAGGGGGAGGACGTGGACCATGTGCTTTCAGATGCCTGAAGTCAAGACTTTATTTCGGGGAGAAGATTAGTGACAAACCTGTCAAGGAACAAACGGTCTCCCCCTTCTGTAGACATATCCTGCCTATTAAACATCCAGGAACTTTTCTTCAAACCTGGTGAAGAAATCATACACTTAAATAATTTTTCTGGAGACAGGCAGTCAATATATCCCAACTAACTTTCTTAGGCGGGATAAGGTTATGCATGTATGCTAATATACGACCAGGCAAGGCAAGTAACTTTGCCTGCCCCCCTGGGGGGGCAGATTTCCTATAAAATTATTAAAAAATGCCCACCAGGGAGTGTTTGTTGGGGAGTGGCCCCTTGGGCAAGGGGCACTCTCCTTTGGGGGCTATGTTTTTGGCTGTCTGCCCCCATGGGGGGCAGATTTTGCAATTTTTTAATCTAGGGCCCACTAGGCCTCCAGGGTGGAGAGTGACCCCTTGGGCAAGGGTCGTTCTCCTTTGGGCTCAATATTTGTGTCTGTCTCTGGCCCCCAGGGGGCCAGATCGCTATGTTTTTAAAAAAAAATTAGGCTCACTAGACCAACAGGATCTGTTTGCGGGGAGTGGCCCCTTAGGCAAGGGTCGCTCCTCTTTGGGGAGCATTAATTAATTTGTAGTGCCACTAGGCCACAAGGGTTTTTTAATGTTTGGGAGCGGCCCCTTGGACATGGGTCACTCCCCTTTGTGGGAGGATGATTGTGGCCATTTCTGCTCTCTTTGGGTGGCAGAATAGCAGTATGTGTTAAGGCCCATCTGCCCCCAAGGGGAGCAGAAGCCAGTAGACACCAGGTTTTTTAAAATTTTTGTGTTGGGGAGTGACCTCAAGGACAAGGGTTGCTCTCCTTTTACGGGGTGAATATTTAATTTATACTCTTAGGCCCACGTACCCCATAGCTTGGCTGCTGTATTGTGTGTGGACTGGTGCATCATTTGCATATGTGATTGTAATGTTTTTTTCTCCTTTTTATTCTAGTGTGAAGCTTACCTTCCTGTTTGCGATTTCGACAGTGGTTGTTCTGCAGTTTTGCGCAGTTGCATTTTTTTGGTAAGAAAACTTTTGTTGTTGTATTTACTCCAAATGAGTAATGTATGAATGAATTTTTTTGTAAGTGGTGTCATAATGGCAGCATATTTAGTTAGTGTTTTGAGCAAGAAATTCTTTGCGTTTTGTTTCACATGGTCTTATGTGTATTTCTTTTCTCTTTCTTTTTTAGGGGGATATTGTTGATCCATACTGTGCCTGTGCGGAATAGGTGGTGGTGAGTTTAGCTGCCTCTGGCAAGTGAGTGGTATCGTTTTTGAGTATATATGTGTTTTTGATAAAGGTGCATTTTGTTTATTACTTATTTTTCAAAGTGTTTGTTGTTGTTGTCTTTTTTGACAGTTACCTTTTTTAGTAAGCATTATGGCTAGCTGTAGAATGACTGCTCAGCGGGTGGTTGATATGCTTCTTGAATCTTCCTCTGAGCATTATTATGAGACTGACAGAGAGGAAGCAGGGGAAGATTCTGGCAGTGAGTTTTCTCTCCACATGGAATCATCGGATGATGAAGGTTCTCTCAGTGCAGATGAAGGTACTCTTGGTGTGGATGAAGCAGCAACTCTCGGTGCAGATGAAGTGCCTGTTTTAGAGGAGGAAACTGCTGTGCCGTGCAAGAGGCATCTGGATGGCAGCCTGAGGCTACTAGGCTTCCTACTGCAAGTGCTGGACTCTGGGTTGATCCAAACATGGTGCAGCCGGTGTTGGCTGCCTTCAACGTCTACAAGGCTCCACTTGCCCCCATCGTCAGAACGTACGGACTCAACATCGTGTCATATGCAGACGACACCCAGCTCATCCTCTCCCTATCCAACGAGCCCAACACCGCCAGACGCAACTTTCGAGAAGGCAAGGAAGCCGTCGCCAAATGGATGAAAAACAGCTGCCTTCAACTAAACACCAACAAAACAGAAGTACTCATCATGGGCCCAAACCCCGACGCCTGGAGCAACACCTGGTGGCCCACCGCCCTCGGAAACCCACCAACCCCACCAGACCACGCACGCAACCTGGGAATCATCCTGGACTCCGAGCTCAAAATGGACCGCCAGATCAACTCTGTCTCATCTTCCTGCTTCCACACCCTCCGCCTCCTTCGTAAGACCTTCAAATGGATCCCCCTCGAACACCGAAAGACAGTCACTCACACCCTGGTCACCAGCAGACTTGACTACGGCAACGCACTCTACGCCGGAATAAACAAAAACCTCATCCGCAAGCTACAGAACATCCAGAACGCCGCCGCAAGACTGGTCCTCAACCTGCCAAAACACTGCCACATCTCCCAGCACCTGCGCACACTCCACTGGCTCCCCGTCGAGGCGAGAATCACCTTTAAGATGCTCACCCACGCACACACGGCCCTCCACGGCACCGGACCAGCATACCTGAACAGAACAGCCGACTCAAATTCCACGCACCCCAAAGGACCCCACGATCAGCCCAGCTTTCCTACGCCGTGGTCCCCCGCACCAGAAAGACCAGATCGGGAGGCCGCTCCTTCTCCTTCCTCGCGGCCAAAGCATGGAACGCCCTTCCGCTCCACCTCAGACAGACAACATCGCTCCCCATCTTCGCAAGAAACCTCAAAACCTGGCTCTTCGACAGACCCCCTCCTTGATGGAATGGAACCTGCACCCCCCCACACCCCCCCCACCCCTAGCGCCTTGAGACCCTTACGGGTGAGTAGTCACGCTTTAACAAACTCCTGATTGATTGATTGATAGCAGTGATGCAGGGTGTAGAGTGGATTGTGAACATTTTTTGCCTATTCAGTTTTTTCAGTGGTTTATGGATGATGTATTTTTGGATGAGATTGTTGACCAGACTAATTTGTATGCTGACCAGTTTTTGAGGGACAACAGTGACAAACTTAGGCCCCAGTTAAGAGCTACTCGGTGGACTCCCACAAATCTGGAAGAGATTAAGAAGTTTTGGGTGTGACTTTATTGATGGGTGTGGTAAGGAAGGTGAACCTGGCTTCATATTGGTCTACTAGCCCCTTGTTTGCAACAGCCATATTTTCTGCAGTTATGACTCGCAATCGGTATTTACTTTTGCTACGTATGCTGCATTTTGTTGATAATTTCATGGCGTTGCCACGAGATCACCCTGACTGTGACCGTCTTTTTAAGATTCTGCCAGTTCTTGATCACTTTGTAGATCGGTTTTATGAGATCTATTCTCCTGGGAAAGAAATATCTATTGATGAGTCCTTGGTCTTGTTCAAGGGCCATTTGGTTTTTAGGCAGTACATCCCTAGCAAGAGGGCACGCCATGGAATCAAGCTGTAAATGTTGTCTGAGAGTAGGACAGCATATGTTTTTAATTTTCGTGTGTACACTGGTGGAGATTCTACTATTGACCCCCCAGGTTGTCCGTCCACTTTTGAAGTTTCAGAGAAAATTGTGTGGGATCCTTTCTAGAAGACTGTTTAACAGAGGCCACCATTTCTACCTTGATAACTTCTACACTGCTATGCAATTATTTAAGGAATTGTTTAAAATGGACACTTTTGCATGTGGCACAATCCGCTCTAACCGTAAAGGTTATCCGAAAGAGCTTGTTTGCAAAAAACTTGAGAGGGGGCAGTGCAGTTCTTTGCGAAGTGATGAATTACTAGCTGTGAAATTTGTGGAGAGGAGGGATGTGTACATGCTGACTACCATCCATGATGAGAGTACTTCACCTGTGGCTGTTTGGGGTCAGGTTGCTGAAGTGCGCAAACCTGTGTGCATTCAAGACTACAATAAGCACATGGGTGGTGTTGACAGAGTATATCAGAGGTTGGAACCTTACACTGCTATTCGGAAGGCTTATGTTTGGTATACGAAGTTGCCCATTCATGTCTTTGAATTAGCAAGTTTCAATGCTTTTATTGTGTTCAAGGAGTGTTCTCCTGCGTCAAAGTTGACATTTCATCAGTTTCAGCACTCTGTGATAGCTAGCCTTGTTCTTGTGGAACAGGCAAGTGTTCCTAGATTTGGAGTGGTGGAGGATGTGACTCGATTTAAAGATCGCCACTTTCCTTATTACATTCCTCCCACTTCTTCAAAAGACTTTCCCACAAGGAGATGTAGAGTCCGTTGGCGAAGAGGTTTGCGGAAGGAGTCTCGCCTTTTCTGCCCCGGGTGTCCTTCTAACCCGGGGCTGTGTGTGCCTGCTTGTTTTAGAGCGTAACACACACAAAAGAAATTTTGGGAGCATCCATGAGTGGTAAAGTGAACTGCCTGGTGTGTATTGTTTAAAAAAAATTATTTTGTTTCAAGGTTGGCATTAGTGCAATGTATTTAGTTTCAGATTTTGTGTTAGCAGATTTGCATCTATTTGCAATTTGTTTCAGTTTTTTTTCTATATAAAATCCTAAATGTGATGGCGGTGTGTGTAGACTGACATTTGGTTGGTGGTGTGCGTGGGGTGGCACTTTGTTGGTGGTGTGCGTGGACTGGCCCTTGGCTGGCGGTGTGCGTGGACTGGCGCTTGGCTGGAGGTGTACCTGGACTGGCACTTGGCTGGCGGTGTGCGTGGACTGGTGCTTGGCTGGAGGTGTGCGTGGAGTGGCGCTTGCTTGGCAGTATGCGTGGACTGGTGCTTGGCAGGCGGTGTGCGTGGACTAGCAGTCGACTGGCGGTGTGTGAATAGTGACTTGCTGATGGTCACTACATACACTGCTAGCTGAGCGCCACTCCACTCAATCCATCAGTTTATGTAGTTGCTGTGTCAGGAATGTGGGTGTGTGGAAGTGATGGGCCCTTGAATGGCGTTGTCTGCTGGTGTGAGTGTTGCAATGTGATGGGCCCGCGGCTGGCGGCGTGAATATTTTGTATGGGTCACACGTATGAAAGGTGTATGAATGGCCTGTAAAGAGATTGGTGCCTTGTCATGGCTTTACAGCTCACAAGCTGTGCGTCAATGGTTCAGTTTCTCGTCCTTTCAATTATTACCAGTGCATTTCATTTTTTGTGAAATCACTTGCTAATACAATTGTATATACTGAACCATTACTCACCCTCGTGCCAAATCCAACCAGTATGTGTGTGTGCTTTAGGATTATATGGCTGTGCAGTAATATTTGTCTTTTTTGTCTTTCTGAAGCAGGGTGTACTTTGTCCCTTTTTGTGAATGTTGCAATGTGTTAGTTTTGTGCCTAGTGGTGTGAATGTTCTTATGTGTGTGTATCACGTATGAAAGGTGTGTGACTGGCCTGTAAAACGGTTGGTGCCTTGCCGTGGCTTTACAGCTCACGAGCTGCGAATCACTGGTTGTTTTTTTGTCCATTTAATTATTGACAGTGCATTTCATTTTTGTGAAATCTCTTGTTAATAAAATTTTATATACTGAACCATCACTCACCCTCGTTCCAAATCCAACCAGTATGTGTGTGTGTTTGAGGAATAGATGGCTGTGCAGGAATCTTTGTCTTTTTAGTCTCTCTGCCAAGGTGTACATTCCATCTAAGAATAACCTACCAACTGCAGATATTGTTGTTAACCCATGAGAGTACATGGTGATGTCTCTCTTGTGAATTCCAACAAGTTATCTTATCCACAATGTCCTGCAAACGTAAAAATGTCTGTCTCGTTTTCCTTGTAATATTGTGCCAAATTTCTCACGCTGCAGAAATAAACAACGAATTATGTCAAAACAATTTTTTTGTGCAAGGGGGGTCACCTGGTTTGTTGGTCCTGTGCTCTGCGGGCATCTAAGGAAACTTACCAAACCCACACATTTCTAAAAAGAAGACACCCAGGGGCTTCTAAGGAGGTATGGCTTGCGTGGATCCCCCAATGTTTCCTTACCCAGAATGCCCTGCAAACCTCAAATTTAGCTGAAAAAATCACTTTTTTCACACATTTTGGTGTGGGAAAGTTGTAGCATCACCGGGCTCACACAAATTTCCCACCACCCAGCCTTCTCCAGGTCTCTCAATAAAAATGGTGCCTCACTCATGTAGGAGGCGCAAGTACCCACGACAAGCAAGGGCCCCAAACGTAGTGAGGCGACATCAAAATTGCCCATCTCAAAACCACCTGCTTTTGCAAGGGGGGTCACCTGAGTTTTTGGCCCAGTGCTTGGCGGCCATCTAGGGAAATCTACCAAGCCCACACATTTCTGAAAAGTAGTCACCTGGGGGCTTCCAAGGAGGTATGGCTTGCATGGATTCCCCAACGTTCCCTTACCCAGAGTCCCTTACAAAAAATGTGTGAAAAAATTGTTTTTTTCAGCTAAAATTGAGGTTTGCAAGGGATTCTGGGTAAGGAAACGTTGAGGGATCCATGCAAGCCATACCTGCTTGGTAGCCCCCTTGTGTCTACTTTCCAGAAATGTGTGGGTTTGGTAGGTTTCCTTAGGTGCGGGCAGAACTAGGGTTCAAAAACTACAGCTAGGCACTTTGCAAAAAAAGGGTCATTGTTCACAGCAAAATTGAGGTGTGACCATGTTGTGTTTTTGTGCCGTTTCCTGTTGCAGGCACTAGGCCGACCCACACAAGTGAGGTACCATTTTTCTCGGAAGACTTTGGGGAAATCAGGGTGGAAGTAAATTTGTGGATGCATGCAAATTCCAGATCTTTCCACCACAGAAATGTGGGGAAAATTTATTTTGTTGGACACTTTAGTAGGTTTGCAAGGGTTTCTGGGTAACAGAACCTGGTGGGAGGCAGTCAAGTCACCCCAACCTGGATTTCACTGGGTGTCTAGTTTTTAAAAATATATAGGTTTGCTAGGTTTCCTTAGGTGCCGGCAGAACTAGGGTTCAAAAAGTACAGCTAGGCACTTTGCAAAGAAAGGGTCATTTTCATTGCGAAATTGAGGTGTGACCATGTTGTATTTTGCGCTGTTCCCTGTCACAGGCACTAGGCCGACCCACAAAAGTGAGGTACCATTTTGTCGGAAGACTTTGGGGAACGCGGGGTGGAAGGAAATTTGTGGATCTTCGCAGATTCCAGTACTTTCCACCACAGAAATGTGGGTATAAATGTGTTTTTTTGACAATTCTTTAGGTTTGCAAGGGATTCTAGGTAACTGAACCTGGTGGGAGACAGTCAAGTCACCCCATCCTGGATTCCCATGGGTGTCTACTTTTCATAAATGTATAGGTTTTCTAGGTAGTTTAAAAAAATTGATAGGTTTGCTAGGCTTCCCTAGGTGTCGGCAGAGCTAGGGTACAAAAACTAGAGGTAGGCACTTTGCCAAAAAAGGGTCATTTTTCACTGCAAGATTGAGGTGTGACCACGTTGCGTTTTGCGCCGTTTCCTGTTGCGGGCACTAGGCCGACCCACACAAGTGAGGTACCGTTTTTTATGTAAGACTTTGGGAAACGCAGGGTGGGTAGAAAAGTGTGGATCCACGCAGATTCCAACACTTTCCACCACAGAAATGTGGGGAAATGTGTCTTTTTTGACAATTCTTTAGGTTTGCAAGGGATTCTGGGTAACAGAAGCTGGTGCAGGTAGTCAAGTCAACCCATCCTGGATTTCCCTGGGTGTCTAGTTAAAAAAAATGTATAGGTTTTCTAGGTTTCCCTTGGTGCCGGCAGAGCTAGGATTAAAAAACTACAGCTACACACTTTGTAAAAAAAAGGGTATCTTTTTATTGTGAAAATGTGATGTGTTCACGTTGGGTTTTGAGCCCTTTCCGGTCATGAACACTATGCCTATCCACACAAGTGAGGTACCATTTTTATCGGGAGACTTAGGGTAATTCAGATTTGTAAAGCAACTGTTATTACCTATTGAGTTATGATGCATTTCTGCCTTCCAAATGAAAGACATTGTGTAAAAAAGAAGTAATTTTGAAAAATGACCAATAATTCTCATGCTAGTATGAGTATTCCCAATTTTGAAAATGTGAAAATATGGACTGTTTCTAAAATCTATAATTTGTACCCATTTCAGAAATACATAGGTGTTTTTCATACCGATCTTTCCATGTATACATTTTCACACAATAATTGCTATATACCCGGTATATAATAAAAAGCCATTGCACATTGCTACTCAGTTTTTGACTCTGGGTTCGTCTGGTTCTTGGTAAACCTACAAGTCCTATATATCCCCACAACCAGGAAGGTCCAGCAAATGTAACGGTATATTGCTTTTAAAGAGCTGTCTTAATCACAAGAAGTTACAGGTGAAAACGTTGACACAAAAGGCTGTTTTTTTCAACTAATTTTCAATTTTTCCAAAATGTAACTGTTCGTTTCTATAAAGAAACCTTGATGGATCTACAAAAATGACCCCTCTCTGAATTTAGAATGTTGTCTACTTTTCTAATATGTATATCTTTCCAGGATCCATTATTGCTTTTGTACTCATTTTTACCATTAACTGTAAGGAGGTTGAAAGCACTAAAACTAGCAAAAATAGGCTATGTCCCAGAAAAATGCCAAAACTGTGTAAAAAATGTTGGTTTTCTGACGAAAGACTGTCATTTAAACACTTTTTTGATAACATTTGCAGGGAAAAACCCAGACGCTTTCATTTGTAGCCCATTTTTCCCATTTTCACCCGAAAAACTAAATTTTGCTGTATTTTGGCTAATTTCTGTGACCCCTCTAGGGAAATCCACAAACCCTGAGTACCTTTAGAATCCCCATGATGTTGGGAGAAAAGGACACAAATTTGGCGTGGATACCTTACGTGGTCAAAAAGTTACAGGGGCCTCAGCGCGCACTACCCCAAATATAAAAAAAAAAGGCGTGGCACAGGAGGGGCTAAAGGCCTTACAGCGAAGGGGTTAAACAAGATGCTGTTAATGTATTAGTAGCCAATGGAGTCTTTTTAGTGCGGTTGATGTAGAACTCCAATTAGGGAGCTGTAGCACCATTCTGGCTGCTGCGCGTTGGACCATCTGCAGATTGTAAATAAGCTGTTTTGAGCAGCCCAACTATAGATTGTTGCAATAGTCGAGTCTCACCATGATGAGGGCAAACACTACGGTTTTCCTAAAGGAAAGGGGAAGGAAAGGACAATGTGAACAGGTTGAAGCACATCCTGAATATTGCTGCCCCTTGAGGTGGAACGGATGGTTCAGTGTCAAATTTGATTCCTAAGTTCTTTGCTACTTTAACGTGTCAGGTAGAGAGGGAATTGAGTTTGGTCACCAATGTATAGGTGAAAAACTGTTGAATTTTCCAAAGAGAAGAATTTCCATTTTCTCTGAAATGCACTTGAGATGGTTGTTTTGCATTCATGAACTTAAGTTTGAAATTCAATTCAGGATCTGTGGACCCTTTGTCTAGGAAGAGGCACAACTGGGTGTAAATCGTTTAAAAGGTGGTTGCGATTCCACAGGAGTCAATCAGATATAAAGAGGGCAATATAGTCATTAACAAGCATTTGCAATGCAATAGGTCTCACATTAGGAAAGTTTGAGCTATTGGTCTTGGAAATGACACATTTTATATTTATGTGTTGGTTTTGAAAATAGCGAAATTAATAGCTTTGTCATTTACAATGCCAATACTTTTAACTTTTGCAAATGTAACAATTATAGCATTTGTAATGCAACATGTTTTGTATTTACCTGACTTAGATGTATTGATAGTACAAATAACAATGGCTTTTCATTTTTTTAAATAATTAATACTTTAATAAAATTTATTGTAATTTACAAAGGCAATAGCTTAAATTTTGTAAATACCTTTTGTGAAGATTATGTTCAGTGTATTTTATTGTGACGAAAATCCAAGAACAGAAGTGAAATATTATTGTCTCTTTGTGACATTTGTAATAAAGCTTGAAACATTGAGAGAACATATTTGAACCAGTTGTTGTTGAATGGTTGCACTGCCTGATGCTGTGGTGGCGCGGAGAGATGTTGTGGTGGCGACGAGTGATGCTGTGGCGTTCAGTGATGCTGTGGTAGCACATAGTGATGTTGTGGTGCCCCTGAGTGATGCTGTGGTGCCCCTGAATGATGCTGTGGTGGTGCGATAGATAGATAGAGGGTGAAAGATAGAGTGAGGGCGATAGATAAATAAATAGAGTGACGGCGATAGATAGATAAATAAAGTGACAGCGATAGATAGATAGACAGAGTGAGGGTGATAGATAGATAGACAGAGTGAGGGCGATAGATAGACAGAGTGAGGGAGATAGATAGACAGATAGATAGAGTGAGGGCGATAGATAGAGTGAGGGCGATAGATAGAGTGAGGGCGATAGAGTGAGGGCGATAGATAGAGTGAGGGTGATAGATAGATAACTAGATAGATAGATAGATAGATAGATAGATAGATAGATAGATAGATAGATAGATAGATAGATAGATAGATAGATAGATAGATAGATAGATAGATAGATAGAGGGCGATAGAGTGAGGGCGGTAAAGTGGTAGAGTGAGGGCAGTAGAGTGATGGCGTGAGGGCGGTAGAGTGAGGGCGTGAGTGCGGTAGAGTGGTAGAGTGAGAGTGGTAGAGTGAGGGCGGAAGAGTGGTAGAGTGAGGGCGGTAGAGTGAGGGCGGAAGAGTGGTAGAGTGAGGACGGTAGAGTGAGGGCGGTAGAGTGGTAGAGTGAGGGCGGTAGAGTGAGGGCAGTAGAGTGGTAGAGTGAGGGCGTGAGTGCGGTAGAGTGGTAGAGTGAGGGCGGTAGTGTGGGAGAGTGAGGGTGGTAGAGTGGTAGAGTGAGGGCGGTAGAGTGAGGGCGTGAGGGCGGTAGAGTGAGGGCGGTAGAGTGAGGGCATTAGGGCGGTAGAGTGGTAGAGTGAGTGCGGGAGAGTGAGGGCATGAGGCTAGTAGAGTGGTAGAGTGAGTGCGGTAGAGTGAGGGCGGTAAAGTGGGAGAGTGAGGGTGGGAGAGTGAGGGCGTGAGGCCAGTAGAGTGGTAGAGTGAGTGCAGTAGAGTGAGGGTGTGAGGGCAGTAAAGTGGTAGAGTGAGGGCGGTAGAGTTGTAGAGTGAGGGTGGTAGAGTGGTAGAGTGAGGGTGGTAGAGTGAGGGCGTGAGGGGGGTTGAGTGGTAGAGTGAGGGCGGTAGAGTGAGGGCATAAGTGTTTGGCAGGAGCTGAAGAGGTGAGTGGCATGTGCCTCTGTAAGGCAGGCTGACATAGGACCACCTCATGCCCAGCCCTCCAGACAACTCTGTCTACAGGCTTACCTGTCTACACTGCTGCTTTGGAATCGGTGTCTAGTCAGATATATGGGCTTGGGGGAGGGTGGGGGGAGGCTTGCAGCTGAGCATTGAGACACTTGGGTAGACGCATGTACATCCTTTGAACAATCCAGGTATCCATCCATGCACCAACAACCATGTATTCATTAAACCACCATCCTGTTAATCACTGATTTAATCATTTGTGCATTCATTTAACCACCCCTGAACCTGCATTATCCACCTACACATCCATTACCCATCCATGCATCAATTGAAGGTCGAGAACATATGTGCAGCCCGTGTATAATTTCTGTTGTTTTGCTGTTTTCTGCTATGAAATATAAATTAACGGAGCTGTGTGAGGTCTCAGTTGTATCAGTCTGCCAACACAGCAGTCCAAGGCTGAGGGGCCTTGGCGGTGGCCTGTGGTTCCCTGTGATGGCAGTGCTGCATGCTACCGATCAGAACTGAGGTGATTGGTCGGGCTAGGATGGACTTTCATAGGGGCTGGTAAGATTTCTCGTAGAATGGCAAGTCAGGCAGACACTGAGGTGGGGTGGGGGCAGGGCTGGTGAGAAGTTAGAATATTTGTAGTTCCCTTCTCCCGGGGTGGGGAGGGGGAAGGGGGTTAGTTAGAAAGGATTAAACAAATAGTGCCTTCAGCGTACTGTCTGCGGGGCACAGTTATGTGTGCATGCCAGGTGTAAGGGGCAAGACGTTTCAAAACACAGCACATTCCAGGAAAGTTCTTTTGGTTTACTTGAATTTAAGATAAAAATGTCACTTTTACTACATGTCTCATATTAGCTTATGGCCGCCTGCTAGCTCGGAGCCGAGCAGGATGCTGGCTTCTCCCAAGGGTGATGGGAGATTTAAATGTGTGCAGGAAGGGTTTGTGTGTGGGGGGGTGGGGAGGGGGAGAGACATAGTGAACACAGTGACATGGGCTGGGTGAGGGGTAGCGAGAAGAGAGCCATAGTGGTAAAGTGAAGGTGAATTTGGACGGTAAAATTGACATTAGGTCGGGGGAGGGGTTATGGGGACGGATAGGCAAGCATGTGAAGGGAGGGTTTGTTAGGAAGGATGGCGCGAGAGAGGAGTGGAGGCGGGTGATGCGGGTATGGTTGTGGGCAGCTTCTTTTCTATACTTACCTTTTTCAATCTTAGAAATCTTAGATCCGGCCAGAGGAAGGAGTGGAGGGGTTCCCTGCCAGTATCCTGCGGTACTAGCTTTGATGCTTGTCCACTGGGAGGGTAACCGAGGAGTTTTGTAGGCGATGAGCCACTGTGGATGCCACTTGCATTGTAAGGAGGGGCTGGGGCAGAGTCAGTCAGCGGTGCGGCGTGACATCGAGTTGAAAGGCTATGTGTTGTACACTATGTTTAACCAAGTTGACCTAGCCGTCTATAATTTGAAAGACCCTATGGTGTAAACAATCTTTGACCAACCTGTATTTGCGATTTCCGGACAAACGGAAAAGGTCGCAAAACACAACAAGGGGAAAGGACTGCAACGGAGAGTGCGTGCTGCTTATAATAGAGAATGTATTTTAGACTTGGTGGATGAAAATTAGTGCCGTGCAGGATTGGGAGTTAGGAATGCTGCCAAATAAAATAAAAGTAATGTGTGCATACTCTGGGGTGGGAGGTGGTGGTGGGGGAAGGCACAGGAAGATGAAGTGAATTGGAAGCAGCTCCCTGGCGAGGAAAGGGTGGTAGAAAAATAAATATACTTAAGAGCAGTTCTTTTATTTAATAGGTAATTTACTTAGCCGTAGCATGTAGCTGGCAACCTTTACACAATCAACTGGACACTCCTGCGGCTATTTCACCATGAGATGCACACTCTGGGAGGGAGAGGGTGTTGGTGGAAGGCAGGGGGAGATGAAATAAAGTGTAAGCAGCGCTGTGGCTGCGGCGAGGAAAGGGCCGAAATAAAAACAAGTGAGAAAAAGCTTTTGATGTGTGAAAGCCTTTGATGTGCGAGCGAGTGAGCAAATGGTTGCGGCCAGTGGGAGAGGTGAGGGGGGAGTCACAGGGAGATTAAGGGACAGAAGGCTAGCGGCTGTGAAGTCCAGGCGGGGGCGGGGAGCAGAGCCTTTGAAGAGCCAGTCAGTGAAAGGCTGATAGGCAGAAGCTCGTGCACGAGGCGTGCACTTCCGAAAATCCGGATTGTAAAAGTCATCTTTGTGGATGGACGGCATTAGGTCTCTCTCTACGTGAGACCTAAAAAGGGCTGGGCTAAGGGATGAACCTTGTGGTACACCCCTAGTATTTGTTTATTTCTTTGGAAGAAAATTCTCCTAGGGCAACTGTTTGTCTCCTGTCATTGAGTGATGATTTAATCCCACATAGAGCTTTGTGGGAAACCCATGTGTCTTAGATTTGATGGAGGAGGATGTCATGTGAGATGGTATTGAATGGTACAGAGAATCCTAACAGTAGCAATACTGCATCATTCCCAGTGTCCAGGATAATTTTGATGGTCTCTGAGACATCGACTACACCTTAATCAATGGAGTATTTTGGCCTGAAACCAGATTGGTGTGTGTGAATAGAATTGTAGCTTTGAAGAAAGGTGGTGAGTAGCTGATTTACAATTTTCTCCAGTATTTTGGGTAGAACGAGCAGCAGGGATATAAGCCTGGAATTGCACTAAGTGGTATGGTCAGCTAGAGGCTTTTTTGTAGAGGCCTGAGAACTGCCAATTTCCAGGCTGCAGGAACCTCAGCTTTAGTTAAATAGGAATTTTGATTTGGTTGATGATGGATTAACTATATCACTGGTCTCATGAAGGATGGCTGGTGGACAGGGATCATTTGGATAAGCCTGATTTAAAGGAAAGGATAGTTTGCAGGGACAATGACAGAGTGATGTCTTCAAATGTGGTCGGACTTGCATTGGTCCCATTGTATGAGGTGTTGAGAAGAGGGCCACTTAAGGGGCCGGTCATGGAGGTAGAAGAAAATCCTTGTTGTATGGCCTGGAATTTCTCTTCGTCACAGAGGGCCTGGGAAAGAGGGATCCCTCTTGAAAGAGTTTTAGAATGCATACAGGTTGTGTATATATATTAAAAATAGTGTTAGGGTCCAGGTTGGCCTCTTCAATTTATGCGGTAAAATAGGATTTTGTTGTTGATTTAATCAGTTTATTGTATGCTTTTTGAGCCTCTCTGAAGTGGGACAGGTCATCTATGTTGTAGGTCAGGCGCCATTTGCAATGTTTGCATTAGTGCTTCTGATCTAGTAGTGAAGGAGAGAACCAGGGCTGGGAGAGTTTTAGCCGACAATTTCTGGGGCAAATGGGAGGTGCAAGATCTAGCTCTGTATTAAAGGAATTGGTATCCTCCATCAAATTCCCTTTAAGGGTTGGGGCAGTAGTTGACAGGCAGGGAATCAGCACTTGATTTGATTTCATTGCTCTCCAATTCCAGCGAGTTAAGGGTGTGGAATCGGTTTTGCCATGGAGGAGGTTTGAGGCCATAATAGTTATGTTGGATGGGACTTAACAGTGATCGGTTCAAGATTGGGTAGTGGGTGCACATGGTGCTAGGCTGGGATGATTAGTACAGATACTGTCAAGGGTGTGACCCCATAAATGGGTCGGAGCATGTATCAGTTGGGGGAGATCATACATTTTCAGGATATCTCAGAGGGAGTTTGCCTCCGACTTCTCTAGATCATCATAATGGAGATTACAGTCTACTAAAATAGTAAAATTGAAATAGCAAACAACTGCAGGGGTGAGTGCCCCACCTTCCATGGATAGAAGGCTAGAGCCAGGGCCTGGAGGACAATAAAGCAGACAGCAGGCAAGGGATTCAAAAGCCTAGGCTTTCTGCTTCTTTGAGCGTGTACATGTCGAAGGAGCTACATTGAAAGCTGTCATGAAATATGATGATTACCCCACCACCATGACCTTCTGCTCTGTCCTTGTACATGAATCTATAACCTCGGGGTGCTACTGTGGCTTTATCAGGGTTACACCAGGGTGTCAAACAGGTTACAGTGATTAACAAGAAATCCACTTTCTCCTCTATGATTAAATCATTGATATCCTGTATGTTGCTGTTTAGAAAGTGCGCCTGCAAGAGAAGTTTTAGTTGGTATAGGTGCCAATAGGGCAACCAGGGGCAGCTCTAGTAAAGGACCAAACTCGTTCCTGCAACCAATACATGATACTGGGTCCAATAAACGTGCTGCGGCCCATATGTGACAGTTAGGTTGTCTCCTACAGCTATGGAGGAAGCTAGGAGAAAGAAATTTACTTGGTTTCTTCTTCTCCGCATGATGGCTGGCACTGGCCGTGGAACGAACGTGGGTGGGTGCAGATGGGCTTGCCTTTGGCATGACAGCATCCGCTGAGTGCATCCACTGCGTGTGTCCATTGCGTGCATGCACAGCAACTGGGATTTGATGGGTTTTGGGGCTTGTAGGAAGGGGGAGGCTCTAGTTGGCGCAGTGCAACACTAGCGACAAGCAGGGACTCTCTCTTCCTCGTCAGGGCTGAGGGTTACCTTCCAGACAACCTCTGCTTACCCTCTAGGTAGTGTGGCTTAAGCAGTCGTAGGCTAATCTTTGGGGCACATAGGGTTAAACACTTGCAATAGTACACCTTTACAACCAACCCACCACACAACGAGACCAGACCGTATTCTTGTAAAAATATATATCTTTATATAGATTTTAAGCAGGATTGGGAATACAGTCAATAACTTTATGAAGACGGTTGCAAGTTACTTAATTCGGGTTACCACAGTTCTTATTGCAGTTCTTTTGAGGCCCGTAGGCCGGTGTTACTTAAAGTTCTTGTGGAGCCAGCGGCGTCCAAGGGATCTGTCCCACGTCGCGTTGCCTTCCCGGGGTCGCTGATCGTTGCGGCTCTTCGGCCGAGCAGGTCACTGGTCGTCCGGGGCAGCGGTGTTCTGTGGCGGCAGGGTCCTTTCCTCGTCGTCCGCTCTGACCCTGGAGGCGGCGGCTGTGCGGTGGTGACAAGTGGCAGTACGGTCCTCAAGTGCAGGACGTACCCAGCCTAATGTCGGTGCAGCTGTGGACTCACAGCTGGGCTGTCGGGCAGGCTTACCGACCTTGCGGATTCTCGTAGGGCAAGTGTCCGTCTTTGCAGGTGAGTGGCTGCTCGTTGTGCAGTCACCTCGAGAGCTCGGACCGGACGGGTCCTCCTTTGCT
Source organism: Lissotriton vulgaris (assembly GCF_964263255.1). Lineage (NCBI taxonomy): Eukaryota > Metazoa > Chordata > Amphibia > Caudata > Salamandridae > Lissotriton > Lissotriton vulgaris. Next base: position 1,457,605,911 of record NC_141695.1, on the reverse strand, counting down.
TTGCTCTCGGGTTCCCGGTGCAGTTGCGGTCACGGGGTTCGGGCCAGCGGCGGCTGGTCCTTACTGTGCTTCCGCTGTTGCTTTGGGCCCCGGTCACGGTGGTCGGGAGGTCGTTGAAGCCTTAGAGGAGATTCCTCCGTCAGTGCTGCGGCGATGGTCAGCACCCGCAGTCGCTTTCTTCCAAGGGGGTAGCGTCCACTGGTCCTGGGACGCTGGTCAGGGGGCAAGTTCAGTTGCAAGCCCTTGGAGATCTCTTTTGCAGAGTTTGGCACAAGTAGCACAAAAGTCTTTTCGTAGTCTTATTGTCTTCCTCTCCTTCAGCAGCAAGGCACCAGACACAGGCAAGAGTCGGCACCCTTCCTCGTCTCTCACGGTCCTTCTCGTAGGGCAGAGTCTTTCTGTGGCCCAAACCGGATCTAATTTTCAAGGAGCAGGGCTCCTTCTTTTATAGGCCAATTCTTTTGTTCTCGCAGGCCAGGGGGGCCTTTGCGTAGCCACTCTCAGTTCTGGAGTACCCCGGCGGGTGTACTCCGGCTTCTGCTTTCAGTGTGAGGGGCAGGCGCATCAGACGCCCCACAGGGGGTGGAGCCAGCATTGTCTGGACAGGGGTGGCCAAAGTACCTTGTTGATGGGGGCTTCGCCCTTCCTGGACCAGGTGCCGGCAGAGTCATCCGCCGCTCCCCAGGAGGGTGGAGCCAGCATTGTGGTGGCCGAGCACAGTGACAGTTCGAGTCAAGAGGCACTCCTACCTCCCACTAAGGTGTAATCTGCGCATTCACCACCTGTCATCCCTCCAGCCCTGTCACTCACACATCCCAGACAGACAGATACACATACCAGCAGAGGCGGCTGAAATGGTTAAGCAAGCAAATGCTAACTTTCTAAAAGTAGCATTTGCAAACCCAGGATACTAAAATAAACTTGACTACAAGAAATATCTCATTATCCTGAGTTCAGGCATACTAAACATGACTCACTACCATGCTCCTTGAGCCTGCGGGGATTATAGGGTGTAATAATCCTCGCAGCTCAGTCTGACCTAATGGAGCAGGTAGCCTTCAGTAGTGAAATACGGTCTTCGTTGTAAGTCACTACTAGGACATGCCACGCACATCAGGGCTTATCCTACCTTACACCTACAACGCACCCTGCCCGCAGGCCTACCATAGGGGTGACTAATATGTAGTCAAGGGAAGGGTCGGTGCTGGCAAGTGGGGACACTTGCCCAGCTAGCGTGACAGTACGAGACCGCACGCGGGTTCTGCGGTCGCAGTTCCCAGACACATCTTTACGGCTGCTTCGGTGGGTGGCGCAACCAGCGCTGCAGGCCCACCAGCAGTATTGGCATCTACAAGCCCCGGCACTCTCTCGTGCACTTTACTAGGGACTAACAGTAAATCCAATGCACCAATCATGGATACCAATCGTATGTACAATTTACAGTAGGGAGCACTTGCACTGTGGCACGGATCAGCCATGGCGCAGTGCCCTGAGTATCGGAAAACCAGCAAAACATCGGAGGCACATCAGCAAAAAGTGGAAGGGAGACTCACGCCAAGGTGCCAGGTCTAACATGTGTCCCCTCCAGCTGAAATGTGGGGGGAACTACCCTTCCCCAGGGAGTTCCACATCACTAAGGCGGAAAAATCTGGACAGACCGTCAGCGTTGGCGTGATCGGTGCCAGGGCGGTGTTCCACCGTAAAGTCCATACTCTGGAGAGAAATGGACCACCTCAACAGTTTCGGGTTCTCACCCCTCATTTGCATTAACCATCTGAGGGGCCTGTGGTCCGTCTGAACTCGGAAGTGAGACCCAAACAAGTAGGGTCTTAGCTTCTTCAGCGCCCAGACCACAGCAAATGCTTCACGCTCTATTGCACTCCACCTACTTTCCCGGGGAAGTAACCTCCGACTTATGAAGGCTACGGGTTGGTCAAAGCCCTCCTCAGTCATCTGTGAAAGAACAGCCCCTACACCCTGCTCTGAAGCGTCTGTTTGCACAATGAACTCTTTGGAGAAATCGGGGGCCAGGAGCACGGGCGCCGTGCACATGGCAGTCTTCAGGGTGTCGAAAGCCTTCTGACAGGTGTCAGTCCAAATCACATTCCTGGGCTGCTTTTTCGAAGTCAGCTCTGTCAAGGGGGTCACGATCGTGCCATAGCCCTTGACAAACCTCCTGTAATACCCAGTGAGCCCCAGGAAGGCTCTCACTGCAGTCTGGGTCTTGGGGGGTTCCCAAGCCAGGATGGTTTCGATTTTGGGTTGCAAGGGGGGCTACCTTGCCACTCCCAACTTGGTGTCCCAAGTACACCACTGAACCCTGCCCAATCTGGCACTTGCTTGCCTTGATTGTGAGGCCTGCCCTGCGCAGGGCCATCAACACTTCCCAGAGGTGTCGCAGGTGTTCGGGCCAGGTGCCGCTGAACACCGCGATGTCATCCAGGTAGGCGGCACTGAACTCGTCCAGCCCAGCCAACACCTGGTTGACCAATCTCTGAAAGGTGGCAGGGGCATTCTTCATTCCAAATGGCATAACCCGGAACTGGAAATGCCCATCTGGCGTAGAGAATGCCGACCTCTCCTTTGCCCCATCGGTCAAGGCGATCTGCCAGTACCCAGACGTCAAATCAAACGTGCTGAGGAACCGGGCAGCCCCTAGCCGATCAATGAGCTCGTCAGCTCTGGGGATGGGGTGCGCGTCAGTCTTCGTGACTGAATTGAGTCCTCTGTAGTCCACACAGAACCGGAGTTCGGGTGTGGCTCCCGGCGCAGCAGCCTTCGGAACCAAGACCACGGGGCTGGACCAAGGACTGCTGGAAGACTCAACCACCCCGAGGGCAAGCATCTTGGAGACCTCCTCCTTGATGCAGGCCCGTACCCTGTCAGTTACCCGGTAAGCCTTATGCTTCACCGGTAAGCTGTCTCCAGTGTCCACATCATGGACGCACCAATCTGTGACACTCGGAACCAGGGAAAACAGGTCTGGAAACTGCCCCAGCAACTGGCGGCAGTCCTCCTGTTGTTCGGCGGTCAGGGAGGATGAGAGGTTAACTCCGTCCACTGACCCATCCTTCTCACAGGCCACCAAGAGGTCAGGAAGAGGCTCCGACTCCTCCTCCATTCCGTCATCGGTTGCCAACAACATGCCCACTTCGGACCTTCGCAAGTGGGGCTTGAGGCGGTTGACATGTAGGACCCGCAAAGGGTTCCTGGGCGTCTTCATGTCCACCAAGTATTTCACGGGGCTCTTGCGCTCCACAACCTCAAATGGTCCTGTCCACTTATCTTGAAGGGCACAGGGCTCCACTGGGGCCAGGACATACACCTCCTGTCCAGGCTGAAGCTCGACCAGAGTGGCATTCTGATCGTACCACCGCTTCATCTCCTCCTGGCTCGCTTCCAGATTTGCCTCGGCAAGTTGTCTGAAGCGTCTGGTTTGGTTTCTGAAGGCCAGCATGTAGCTATATACATTCTGGGGAGGTTTCCTGGGAGATTGCTCCCAGCCTTCCTTTACCAAACTCAGTGGTCCTCTCACGGGGTGGCCGTACAGCAGTTCAAAGGGGCTGAACCCTAGGGACTTCTGTGGTACCTCGCGATATGCAAAAAGCAGGCATGGCAAGAGGACGTCCCACTTACGCCTCATCGGACCTTCCAGGCCCATGATCATGCCTTTGAGGGTTCGGTTGAATCTTTCAACCAACCCGTTACCTTGGGGATGGTAGGGTGTGGTGAACTTGTACGTTACGCCACACTCCTGCCAAAGGGACTTCATATATTTCGATATGAAATTGGTCCCCCTGTCGCTCACCACCTCTAGAGGGAATCCTACTCGTGAGAAAATTCCCATCAGTGCACGCCCCACCACGGGAGCCGTCACTGTCCTCAGAGGGATGGCTTCAGGGTACCGGGTGGCATGGTCCACCAAGACCAGGATGAACCTGTTGCCCATGGCTGTCTTGGGGTCCAGAGGCCCAACGATGTCAATACCCACTCGCTGGAATGGCGTACCGACCACAGGGAAGGGTTGGAGGGGAGCCTTGTTCTTCCCTCCCGTCTTCCCACTTGCCTGGCAAGTTGGACAGGTTCTGCAATACGCGTCGGAACTCTTGTGCATTTGGGGTTAGTAAAAGTGGGTGACAAGCCTGTCATAGGTCTTGTCCATCCCCAAATGTCCTGCTAAAGGCACATCATGAGCCAGACCCAGTAGGAAGGCTCTGAACTTCTGGGGTACCACCAGCACACGGGCCGACCCAGGTTCAGCAGCCTTAGGCTCCGAATACAGGAGGTCGTTCTCCCAGTATACGTAATGTGTTTTGGCCTGAACACCATTGGCCTGGTCTGCAGCCTGCTGCCGCATACCTGTGAGAGAAGGGCATTCTTTCTGCTCCCTGCAGAATTCCTCCCTGGAGGGTCCTCCTTCTTGCTGCCAATGGGTCAGCTCAGGCAGGTCCCCCAGTTCGGCGATCTGTTCCCCTGTAGGCTCCAGGGCATCCCCCTCAAGGTCTGCCTCCTCCTGGACCGTAGGAACTTCAGGGGCCGGTTTCCCGTGCCCCCTGCGCCTTCTCCCTAAGGCCGGTTCCTGGGCCTCTCCATCAGGCCCCAGGACCTCTCGATCACCCTTACTGGCTGCCATTGACCGGGTGGTCACGCACGCCCAGTCAGGCAGACCCACCATCCGTAGGTGAGTCGCTTTCTCCACCTTTTCCCAAGGGGAGTGCTCCAAGTCGTTCCCTAGCAAACAGTCAACAGGCATGGTTTTTCTCACAGAGACCTGCAGAGTACCAGAGACCCCCCCCCCACTCGAAGGGAACTTGAGCCATCGGACACTGACTCTCTGAATTATCCGCATTGATAACCCTACAGTAGGCATGGGGTACAACCTGCTCTTGAGACACCAGGTGCTGCCTCACTGCAGTCACACTGGCTCCTGTGTCTCTAAGAGCCTCGGCTTCCTTACCATTGATGATCACCACCTGCCCATATTTTTTAGTGTTAGAGGGCAGGTAGTTCGTAGGGATCATCTCGCTGTCTCCTAACGAGACCAGGGTCATGTGAACGGGATCTCCACCCCCCGGGACCATCATTTCTTCTCCCAGGTGAACGCTAGTCACTTGTCGGGGCGGAGCACCAGTGGGTGCAGGTTTTCCAAATAGGCGACACTTGGGGTCACTGGCTATGTGCCCAGGCTCGCCACATTTGAAACAATTGAAGGGCCCCTTTGGAACAGGTTTACCTGTCGGGCCCCATTCTGCTTCGGGGGTGGGGGAGGCTGAGAACCCTGCTGCGGATTCCCCTGGGAACTACTTTGGGGGCCTTTTTGGAACCCTTTCTGTTTTCCCCCCTTGTCCCCCCCACTCTTCTGCTGGGGACCCTGCCCACTTTTGGCGGAATCTCCCACGGGACCCTTGTGGACCCTGGTGCTGAGCCAGCGGTCCGCCTCCTCAGCAAGCTTCCTCGGGTTGGACAGCTTGCTATCGATCAGGTGTTGGCGTAACTCAGGAAAACAGTGATCAGCCAAGTGCTCCCATGCAATTAAATCAAAGAGACCTTGAAAATCATTAACTTTGTTACCTTTCACCCAACCATCCAGTGCTCTGCAAAAGTAAGTCACATACTCCACATACGTATTCCCAGGCCGCTTAGTACATCCCCTAAACTTCTGTCTATACATTTCAGGGGTAAGCCCGTACCTGTTTAATAAAGCTTCTTTCATGTGGGCATAGGATCTCTGATTCTCAACGGGCAAATCTAGCAAGGTATCTCTCCCTTCGCTAAGGAACCTTCCCCACAACCCCGCTCCCCAATCCTTGTCAGGGACCCGGTGGGAGGACATGGCTACCTCGTATGCCCTAAACCACTGTCCTATGTCATCCCCCTTAAAGAACTCCTTAACTACGTCCTTCGGGATGTGCACTCTTGACTCTACCTGCACTGGCGATGTGCTGCCACCAGAGGGAGGCCGATCCAAGTCTCTCTCCTTGAGACTTATCTCCCTCATCTTGATTTCGTAATCCATTTGGTGCTTTCGCTCTTCCAGCGCCATTCTTTTGGTTTCCAGCTCCAGCTGGATTTTCATTTCTGCCAACTTTCTCTCGTGATTCCGGGTTTCCTTCCTGTCCGCCAGCTCCTCTGGCGACAGGCCTTTACCCAAGCTGTGCTCGCTGTCTTGCCTTTCTAGATCGATCAGATCCCCAAGCACATTCTGCTCCTCCGTCGTATTCTGCTCGGCGAGGACGTCTTGCTCTTCTGGGGTCTTCCTGGACTCCACCCAGGCTTTCAGGGCCTTGTAGAGCTCCGGCTTGTTTTTGCAACCAGCGTGCGGAACCTTCAGTTTCCTACAGAAAAACTTCAGCTCCATCTTTGAGTATTTGTCCAGCTTTGCGGCATCCCACTCTATCTCCAACACCTCGGAGGTTGCGGACTCCGCTCCATCCAAGCTCTTTGTGCCCGGCATGGTTTCTGCGCTCGGAATCTTCTTTCAGCAAAGTTCACAAATCAAAGTCTGTGGCTAGTAACTGGACCGTAATCCTTGTGTAGTGGTCAGAAGCTCAGGTATAACTATCGCAAGTGTAAATTCGAAATCCTCACCGCTGCGTCCAATGTAGGAAGGGGGAGGCTCTAGTTGGCGCAGTGCAACACTAGCGACAAGCAGGGACTCTCTCTTCCTCGTCAGGGCTGAGGGTTACCTTCCAGACAACCTCTGCTTACCCTCTAAGCAGTCGTAGGCTAATCTTTGGGGCACATAGGGTTAAACACTTGCAATAGTACACCTTTACAACCAACCCACCACACAACGAGACCAGACCGTATTCTTGTAAAAATATATATCTTTATATAGATTTTAAGCAGGATTGGGAATACAGTCAATAACTTTATGAAGACGGTTGCAAGTTACTTAATTCGGGTTACCACAGTTCTTATTGCAGTTCTTTTGAGGCCCGTAGGCCGGTGTTACTTAAAGTTCTTGTGGAGCCAGCAGCGTCCAAGGGATCTGTCCCACGTCGCGTTGCCTTCCCGGGGTCGCTGATCGTTGCGGCTCTTCGGCCGAGCAGGTCACTGGTCGTCCGGGGCAGCGGTGTTCTGTGGCGGCAGGGTCCTTTCCTCGTCGTCCGCTCCGACCCTGGAGGCGGCGGCTGTGCGGTGGTGACAAGTGGCAGTACGGTCCCCAAGTGCAGGACGTACCCAGCCTAATGTCGGTGCAGCTGTGGACTCACAGCTGGGCTGTCGGGCAGGCTTACCGACCTTGCGGATTCTCGTAGGGCAAGTGTCCGTCTTTGCAGGTGAGTGGCTGCTCGTTGTGCAGTCACCTCGAGAGCTCGGACCGGACGGGTCCTCCTTTGCTTTGCTCTCGGGTTCCCGGTGCAGTTGCGGTCACGGGGTTCGGGCCAGCGGCGGCTGGTCCTTACTGTGCTTCCGCTGTTGCTTTGGGCCCCGGTCACGGTGGTCGGGAGGTCGTTGAAGCCTTAGAGGAGATTCCTCCGTCAGTGCTGCGGCGATGGTCAGCACCCGCAGTCGCTTTCTTCCAAGGGGGTAGCGTCCACTGGTCCTGGGACGCTGGTCAGGGGGCAAGTTCAGTTGCAAGCCCTTGGAGATCTCTTTTGCAGAGTTTGGCACAAGTAGCACAAAAGTCTTTTCGTAGTCTTATTGTCTTCCTCTCCTTCAGCAGCAAGGTACCAGACACAGGCAAGAGTCGGCACCCTTCCTCGTCTCTCACGGTCCTTCTCGTAGGGCAGAGTCTTTCTGTGGCCCAAACCGGATCTAATTTTCAAGGAGCAGGGCTCCTTCTTTTATAGGCCAATTCTTTTGTTCTCGCAGGCCAGGGGGGCCTTTGCGTAGCCACTCTCAGTTCTGGAGTACCCCGGCGGGTGTACTCCGGCTTCTGCTTTCAGTGTGAGGGGCAGGCGCATCAGACGCCCCACAGGGGGTGGAGCCAGCATTGTCTGGACAGGGGTGGCCAAAGTACCTTGTTGATGGGGGCTTCGCCCTTCCTGGACCAGGTGCCGGCAGAGTCATCCGCCGCTCCCCAGGAGGGTGGAGCCAGCATTGTGGTGGCCGAGCACAGTGACAGTTCGAGTCAAGAGGCACTCCTACCTCCCTCTAAGGTGTAATCTGCGCATTCACCACCTGTCATCCCTCCAGCCCTGTCACTCACACATCCCAGACAGACAGATACACATACCAGCAGAGGCTGCTGAAATGGTTAAACAAGCAAATGCTAACTTTCTAAAAGTAGCATTTGCAAACCCAGGATACTAAAATAAACTTGACTACAAGAAATATCTCATTATCCTGAGTTCAGGCATACTAAACATGACTCACTACCATGCTCCTTGAGCCTGCGGGGATTATAGGGTGTAATAATCCTCGCAGCTCAGTCTGGCCTAATGGAGCAGGTAGCCTTCAGTAGTGAAATACGGTCTTCGTTGTAAGTCACTACTAGGACATGCCACGCACATCAGGGCTTGTCCTACCTTACACCTACAACGCACCCTGCCCGCAGGCCTACCATAGGGGTGACTAATATGTAGTCAAGGGAAGGGTCGGTGCTGGCAAGTGGGGACACTTGCCCAGCTAGCGTGACAGTACGAGACCGCACGCGGGTTCTGCGGTCGCAGTTCCCAGACACATCTTTACGGCTGCTTCGGTGGGTGGCGCAACCAGCGCTGCAGGCCCACCAGCAGTATTGGCATCTACAAGCCCCGGCACTCTCTCGTGCACTTTACTAGGGACTAACAGTAAATCCAATGCACCAATCATGGATACCAATCGTATGTACAATTTACAGTAGGGAGCACTTGCACTGCGGCACGGATCAGCCATGGCGCAGTGCCCTGAGTATCGGAAAACCAGCAAAACATCGGAGGCACATCAGCAAAAAGTGGAAGGGAGACTCACGCCAAGGTGCCAGGTCTAACAGGGCTCTAACTGACTCCGTGCACTGCCTCTTGATTGATTCCACCCAACCAACCAATGCAAATTATGGCGCATTTTCAGGTGGTAGCTAGTTGTCAGCAAACACGGCGAATTAGGGCACAGACGGTGATTTTAGTTTAAAAGTAAAGTACAGCGAGATTAAAATGAGGTGCAGAGTGAAAGGATCTAGCGCTGCTACAGTCGTGAGCGGGCTCGCACCGTGGCCAGCATTTGATGGGTTTGGAGCCCTAACTGACTCCTCCCCCTACCTACTGATTGGTTCCCCCTAACCAACCAGAGCAAAGTATGGCGCTTTCTCAGGTGGTAGCGAGTTGTCAGCAAAGATGGAGAATTAGGGCAAACATAGCAATTTGAGTTCAAAAGTAAAGTGCAGTGGGATTAAAATGAGGCGCAGAGTGCAAGGATCTGGAGTAGCTACAGGTATGAACTCTTTTATCGCAGTAGCTACTATTGCATTTACATCTTCATTGTTGATTAACCAAAAAGCTTCTTCACTATCAGACCATGTTTGAGTGTTAGAGAGATTTCCCTACAACGGGGTGTCTAAAAACTGCATTTTGTGCTCTATGTAGTAGCTCTTTATTTAGGAACGCAAAAAGTTTGCCCCTCAAATATTTTCTTGCTATTTTCATCAACTACTCACATATACTGCTGCCTCATTTGAAAATAAATCGTTGTCTATGTATCACCTATCTAATCGTATCCTCATTGTATTGGCATTTATATAGCGCACTACTTACCCGTAGGGTCCCAAGGCGCTTCGACCGCTGCGAAACCCTTCCTGGCTTCCCTGAGAGATGGTCCCTTAATGGGTATCTCCAGGGTGAGACCAGGCATCCTGGTCTGGTGGGGCCGTTAGTGAAGATGAGGCAAGCTAATGCCCAGAGTTGCCGAGTGTGATCGCTGATCAGAGTGGGCACCGAGGCGAGAGAATTATCGAGTCCGCTGACCCTGGTCCAGAAACCTGCCGCGCCGGGAATCGAACCCTGGTCCCGGGCCGTCCTCTGCTCTCGGGTCTGCCGCCTCTAACCAGTGAGCCACACTACTTCACTCTGCAGCCATGTGCAGAGAATGCCCACATTATACTTAATAGAAGCTTTGGGTGAACCCATTTTCCCAATGCAACATAATACTTAGACAAAATTATGCCCCACATATGCTAAGGAGTGCCACCTTGTGCCACTGCCATGATAATATATATATTCAAAAAAATATGCTATTGCATTGTGTTTGCACGTTTATCATGGTTTCTTGTCCCTTGCAAAGCCATGATGGTTGTGGATGGTTGAGTAAGATGCCATTCCATTTACTTAGCATGTAGGTAGAGAGTGTGTTTTTATGTTCAGTTGGGAAACTGCCTTAGAATATTGAATAATAAGAAAGTGCTAAGTCCTGATGAAGGCTAAAAGAAAAATATACAGTCGAAATGCTACATCAACAAAGCTATTTTTAGACCTCCATTGATGAGATGAGGTAGTGTGAGAAGAAAGAAAATAATAGCACACAATTTAGAATGTTATATGAGCGGTTGTTATTATCTAAATAGTACGGCAAAAACATTAGTGACTTGCCATCCATGTGAAAATGGTTGTCTTTGTGGACAAACATTGAGAAATGGAGAACTCTTTTCGAGATTTTGTAATGTATTTGTGGTGTTGTAAGCCCCATAACTAGTTGAACAAACGATTTGATGTAAATATAACAATTGTAAACAAATATAAATGTTAAAAATATAAAGCATATGTTAGCTAAAAACTGAGAATTGAGAATCCATGGCTATTTAAGGTCTATAACGTGGTTGACATTGAAGGTAGTTAGGCATTGCTGTTTTCCTTGTGAGGAAACTATCATTGCCATGTCATCTGTGAAAAGATGACATTTATTTTATGTGCTTCCCAATTTAATAACCTTATTGCTATCTCTAGTGGTTTTAAAGTCAGCTCAAACTATAACACGGTTAAAGGGCACCCCTGCTTCACTCCTTTATCGATACTCACCTTCTCAGAATATAACCTATTAGAACAATGACATGTTGTAAGCTCCATTGAAGAAAATGAAGTAGAAGGGGTGCCTCTGTTGCAGGCAGGATTGCTTTTGTACAGGAAGGGGCACCTTCCCACACAAAAAACAATCCAGAGAGGCATTTTCCTCTTTTTATGTGTGCTGCACAATGTAGCACACATGGAAAGAGTAAAAAACTTGGAGAAATAAAAATATCTCTCCTTGTTACGCCTGTTCATAGGAGGCATAAGGTTTTGGCACTGCCCCAGGTTTTTGTGATTAATTAAATCGGGCAGCATCAAAATCCATGGGGGTTGCATGGGAAAACCCACGGCAAGGACCATGGAACGCCGCCTCGACACAGAGTAAGGCAAGGCAGTAACTTGCACTGCTTTGTCTCACTCGATATCTATGAATCCATGCAAAGCCACGCAGAGTAGCTTTGTATGGCCTCATAGATATGATTGAGAGATTTGTGCCGCCGGAGTTTAAAAATAAAGTGATGCTCTGGCTGCGCAAACCTTGCATAAATAAGCCCCTTGGGGGCATATTTACAAGAACTGATGCATCAACATCGATGCGTCCGATTTCTTGCCCCTGCTACAAATGCCTTAAGGAAGCCATGGATGCACTGTATTTACTATACAGTGTTCCATGGCACAAGGATTCTCGGATGCATCAGAAATTCGGACGCATCTTTTGGCGCTAAAGTGACGCATTGTTTGAGTTGGTCATAAGACTGATGCAATTCCAGCAATGCGTCAGAACACAGTGGCAAGTCCCATGTGAAAAACACTGTGCCAATCCTTACGCCTGGTTTGAGAAGGCGTAGGGATTTTGACTCTGTCAAGTCATGCAGTGACACAGTGAAAAGTTGTAAATTTCACTGCGTCAGTTTTATGTGGCTTTTAACATGGGAATGCCTACCCTGCATAAATTGTACTTGAAGCAGGTATAATGTGATGCAGGCATCTCTACAAACTGAAGCATTTGGCTCAATGGGTCAGTTTGTAAAACAGTGTGGAGCACTGATACTGATTGAGCCTCCACTGTGCCAAAACAAAGGGGACTATTCTCAAGAACGTTTGAGAAACATCACAAAATTAGCTTGACACAATTTTGCATTTTGCAGTCTATCATGATAAAATAACACAGTTTAAACGTTGTATTCAGCAACAACCAGTGACAGGCCTGCAATTCTCACACGTCATGTGGGAAAATGCACTATAAAAGCACCAAAAAAACACCACACCAAAACCAAATCAAACTGCGTAGCAACATGGATGCACCCGGACTGAGTGCAGAGGACAACCTGAACCCCACAAGCCCCATGGAGGACTTGCCAGGAACCCTGTGTTCGAAGAAGGTCAAGGAGAAGAGGAAGAGGAAGAAGGGGTTCAGTCCGTAGGAATACCGAATTATTGTCACAAAGGTGATAGAACACTATCAACAACTGTTCGTCACCTCCACTGCATCATTGCCAACACAAACGGAAATATGGCAGTCCATCGTCCACAACGTGAATGCGGTCGGAGCGATGAGGAGGTCAGTGGAGGAGGTCAAGGGGCACTGGCATGATGTGCAAAGCCAAACCAAACAGAAACTCACTGTCAACAGGAAGGCAGAAAAGGTGACAGGAGGTGGGAGTCCTGCGCCACAGGAGGAGCTTGGTGAGCTGGAGGAAATGGTGGCCACAGTCATCAGTGTGGAGACGGTGCAAGGAGTCCGGAGCCCAGACACAGCTCGACATGACTTGACTCAACAGCAACAGAGTGAGTAACAACCAGGGACTGGGGGGGACAAAGGGTGATGAGCACAATGGCACACATGCACAATCAAGTGTAGCACACTGCACACCCACAATGATTGTGGAACATGTCCCTGATACTCTTGGCACACTGCAGCACACATAGAAAAACAAAGTAGGCCCCATCCACTATGTGCACAAAGGAGAGCCCTTCCCGATCAACAATCCCTCAACCTACCCATGCACATGTGCTGAATCCAGCAAAGCCTCAGCTCTGTGAGCCACACTTACAATGCAAGTGACACTGCATGACCGATAGCATGACTGCAGCCAAAATACAGGACATGGTGCACAAAACAACACTGAGATGCCCCAGTGTGGACCACATCCTCAAAGTAGCAGATCACACTCTGACACATCCACGTGCACGTAGAACCGCTGACGTCAACAACACATCGGCAGACAAACAATGCACAAGAGTTCAAAATCCATCCAAGAGCTCAAATGGCCCAAGTCGTCCACACCTCAGCACCTGAAAACCACACAAGTCAAAGGCACAAAGGGATAAGGAGCTGCTAAATCAGAGCTGCAGGGGCGACTCTCCCACAATGCAGCACACACACATAGCAATCACAGCACATCAACATTGATGACAATGTGGTACAAAGTGCAACACTTACAACTGGCACGACTTGTGCGTAGTAACTGGTCAATCACACCTGGCATTGCATGAAACTGTGAGATGATAATGTACGAGTAACAACCGCATATCTGTCATGTAGGTGAAATGTCCACTGTCTCTCATCAAATAGCCAGCTGCTCCAAAACAGTCACAAATGACATTGGCATGCTGTCTGTCTGGGAATGTGTACAATGAGTCAACATACATGAGACACACTGTTTACCTGCATCTCCCATTTACCTTGCAGTGGGACAATCAACACCTCCTGCAGAGTAGACCAGACATATCTTCAGTAATGATGAAGAGGAAACCCTGGTCATCTGCACCAACACCCTCCACCGTATTGTAGACAGCCTCCGCACCCCACCTCCAAGAGCAGGGCAGCCCTGCTGCATCAAGGTGACACCACCCCCTGCAGAAGCACGCACCACCACGGCTGGCGCACAGGATCCCCATGACCAAGACATGGCTTACCAACGCCATGTGTTGGGGTGCCAGGAGAGGATGGCTGATCAGCTGCGGGTGGGGTTCAACCTCATGGCAGCCAAACTAGATGTCATACGTGAGTGTCTAAGTCCCATCCGGGACCACTTACAGTCCCTAACGGACACCCACTGTCTGCTACATACTCTACAACAATCCTAGGCTGACCTCGCTGGAGCCATAACTCAGATACAAGAACTGTCAAGTCAGTCAGGCTCCAGCGATGACAGCACAGAGTTGGCACAAATGCGAGGACAATGGAGACCATGGAGCCGATGCAGGCTGGAAGTATGGCTGCCACGGTTGAACACCAGCGAGATGTAGCTGGGATGTTCCCTGCCCTGCAGATCCTCATCTTGCCATTGCTGCCACAGAGCCTGTCCCGGATAACTGCTGCAGGAAATTCGACACACATCTCCGCCCCCTGATATGTCATTGGCACACAGTGATGCAGCCCTACCACCTTTGCCCCCTGATGTGTCAGTGGCACACTGTGATGCAGCCAGAACACCACGACACACACCTGACACACTGGACACAGAAGACGTATCAGTGGAGTAAGATGTGGATGGTAATGACTATGTGAGGAAGGAGTTAGTAGCATCCATACATGCCATATGGCCTGTCCCTGCCTGGTTCAGCCCTCTGCATCATGCCCTGGAAAAACACCTCCCACTGTCGCCCGAAAGACTATACGACATTCACTTGGACCCCGACATGGACTGCCATATCTGCTGTGGTTACCAATGATACTGCAATCCGGCTGCGGACTGATCTCTTCCTCTTCCAATTAACTTTTCATTCTCCCAAGGACTCTGGATGGCCTACCACTAGGCAACTATGTAATGTGGGCATGGCATGGCCATGTACTGCTCCTGCTCCGACACCCCACTGAATGTGAATAAAACATTCAAAATCACACAGAAGTGTCATGTCTATGTTCACTCAAGTATGAAAGTATGATGTCAGTAGGGACATTGACTGAACTCGAAGGTACACCCTGGTAAGTAACATCAAGGCGCATGTTTGGCCCTGACCCACATGGCTAATCAGATCACTGTGAAGGTGTCAACTAGCTGTTGCCTCATTGCACATGAACAACAATCTTGCAACCCCCCAACGTAGCCCCACACCCATCTATTAATTAGGGCTGTGTGTTGAAATGTCAAAATCGTTAGCAGGCCTGAAGTAGTGTTCCCATCACAAGTGGCAACAGAACATCTCTTTGCATGATCTACATCTGTGTGGACACAGCCTGTTTTGATGGATCATATTGATCCACATGGCAAGAAGTTGGACACCATACTCACATTGCTGAAGACACATAAGAGCACAGGTCTACCAGCAACTATCCCAACCACAATGTCTGGCTCACAGAGGTGAAGCTGCCAATAGGGACTCACCCCCAATGTGCACACACACACAAGTCATAATCCAATTCAGCTACCGTTGTGTTGGATAGACAGACCTCCATGGGCCACTTGAATTGTGTGAATGAGCCTTTTTAGGGGCCCACCGGTGCAGAGGTTCACCTTTATCTGTACAGAAGCTGGAATATCAAAAAGACAAGTTTATTAACACTCCTGAGAGGGACTACATAAATACAACACCCTTGGGCACTGAATGGGGTAGTAAAAGGAATACAGAAACCAAGGGTATTTTATACCCTGTTTGTTGCTGTTTAAGCATGGAGACTCAAATAGAAAGCACAGGCATACACAGGAGTAGCTATCTACTAACATGGGCAGACAGATATCACTTGGTCAGCAAAGTGGTAGGGGAAACAGAACTGCTTACTTCAGTTGGAATAGCCTGACAGTTACAGTCTAAAACAGGTGCATTCTAGCAGCTACAGGCCTTTCTGAGCTTTTCCATTTCTCTGGCGTAAAATAGAAGGAGTTAACTAAAGCTGATGACTCTTGCAGAATAGAAAGGCAGACAACAGTGAAGACGGCAGAATCACATGGCTTAACAAAATGGATGCCACAACTAAAATGGCTTCAGTTTATGCTAATGGAAATTTCTGCGATTTCCACAGACTGCCCTTTTAGCATTAGCTGAAGACATCGCTATGCAGTAGAAGAAACATTAAAGTTATCACTTATATCTACTGTTAGATCTGGGGTCTCTAGTTGGCAATGGTTATCACCTTTGTCCAAATAAGGACCCTTACTTCTAAGTCAGGATAAGGGCATTACACTCCTTAATAACCCCTGCTCACCCCCGAGGTAGCTTGGCACGAGCAGACAGGCTTATCTCAGAGGCAGTGTGTTAAGCATTTGTGAATAAAGACAGAAATACAGTGATAACACTACAGATGGACACAACACAGGTTGTATAAAAATAAGTATTCTTTATATAGACTTAAACACAAGACTCCAAATGCCAAAAAATCCACAATACTACACTTACGATTACTTAAAAGATGATTAAAGTCTCTTAGTTCAAGTTGTTGCTAAATGTGACAAAGTTCTCAACAAAGTACCTGGATGCGTAACGCAAAGTGAACAAAAGGCTCGCAAAAGGGAAGATACGTCGGTTACGTCGGTTACGTGACCCGGGGGAACGGTTGCGTCCGTCCTTAATGCTTGCGCAGAGTAGGGGACTCATCGTGAACCTTACTGGTCTGAGATGATGCATAGATTCTCGACCTGCGGGCCCATTGCGGTGCCCAAGGTGGCACCTTGAGGCGATGTGACGACTTGGTTGCGATGCGAGAAGATGGCACCCTTAATGCGGCGAATGTGATGATGATGCGATGACGCCCTGGTAGCCTTGCGACGACTCTGTACTTTGGAGCCGCGACAGGCCCTGCGACGCGCTTCTCCGGTAATGCGATGGCGAATCTCTCGATGGCGTCATGCTTCTCCGGTGATGAGACAGCAGACAGCTTCGATGAACATAGGCTTCCAGGGAGATGCGACAAAGGCTTGCTTCTCCGCTCCAGCTCCCAGCGGCACGCAAGTGACTGGAGTCAGAATTCCCCGCAAGGAAATTCAGGAGGGAGCTAGAGGTGAAGTCTTTTGTCCCTGAGACTTCAGCAGGAGGCAAGCACAGTTCAAGCCCTTGGAGAATATTCTGTAGAAAATAGTCCATACAAAGTTCCTTCTCCTTTCCCTTGGCAATGAAGCAACCACGGTAGGCCAACCCAGCAAACAGCACACTGGCAGAGGGGTAGTCCAAACTCCTGCAGCGTCCTTGGTTTCTTGTTCCAGAAGTGATTTAATTTCTTGGGATCAGGGTCCCAATATTTATACCCCAAAATCCTTTGTTCTCTGAAGGCAGAGAGGCCTCTGCCTAGTCCAAACCAGTTCTTGAGCACTTTTTTTTTTACATAACTCTCTTTTTCCTTTCACTGTGCAGGGCAGAGACATCAGCCATCCCACAGGAGATGGAGCCAGCACAGGGGAGGGAAGATACAGCTCTGGAGCACTCTGTTGACATGATTCCTCCTCTCCTTTCACAGTGCAGGGCAGAGACATTAGTCAAACCACAGGGGTTAAAGCCAGCATTG
The DNA here is from genome assembly GCF_964263255.1 of Lissotriton vulgaris. NCBI lineage: Eukaryota > Metazoa > Chordata > Amphibia > Caudata > Salamandridae > Lissotriton > Lissotriton vulgaris. The sequence goes on along the minus strand of NC_141695.1, from coordinate 1,457,588,550 downwards.
TAGAGGGAAGGTCTAGTCCTATTCAGGTCCCAGGTGCAACTCCTCCCTCCCATCTAAATGCAGATCTCTCTATTCACCACTGGGCTGCCCCACCTTGTCTCCTGGAATCCCCCAGCCCTGTCACACACAAACCCAGTCAACGAATACACAACCCAGCAGAGGCAGGCTCAAATGGTTAGGCAAGCAAATACCTGCTTTCTAAAAGTAGTATTTGCAAATACAGAATATTAAAATAAACTTTACTAAAAGATTTATTTTATTATTCTGAGTTCAGGCATACTAAATTCTTATTTCTACCATGTTCCCTGAGTCAGTTAGGACTTGCAATCCAGCAAAAAACATATCAAAACAGAGGAGGCAATCCATCAAAAATGGAAGGGAGACTCACGCCAATTATGTCAGGTCTAACATCTACTAACATTAGTTCTCTTATTTCTTGATCATTTACTAGTTGGCCATTTACATTTGGCACATTTCGTTTAGCTGGTATACAAGAAGTGCTGATAGAAACACATAGGAAACAATGAATTGGGCCACATTGAATCTAAAGGCAGCAGGAACAAAGAATTGCAACAAATATATATAAGGCAGATAATAACCTCCAACCCCAAACAGAAAACAGTGTCCATAGCCATCCAGTCCAAGTCCATGTCCCTTAGTACGGTTAGATTTCAGGGGCTATCTTGTGTAATTTAAAAATTGCCTCAAAAACTGAAGGGGCGTGGTCAGGGAAATACACACAGCAACTGCTCCCGATAATGTGGCATGCTCCACCACGATCAGCCAAGATCACGTCCAACACCATCCTATTTTGGAGCACCACAATTCTCACAATTGGTAGTTCTTCCATGAGATTTCCAAGTGCCATAGCTGTCTGATTGGTTACAGCCTCTACAACACGTGTCAGGCGCCTTATCTTTCTGCTGTTTAAGGCTGCACCAACAAAGAAGAACAGCCCCAAATTAAAGTCAACATATTGCTGCAGTGCAGTACCAGTCAGATCCAACTCATCATGATTTATTGTCCTTTTTGAGCGGCTCTTAGTAAAGTCATTGTATAGTTTATAGTCTTTATGGTAGGATGCAGGAGACAAAACACAGGTGGTAACAAAAATGACACAAAATAGCTGCCAGACCACCCAACAGGTAGGTGGTAATAGCCTTTACTTCCACAGATAAAATAAGTTTTATGTGATGACAAAAGACTGCTATTGTTTATTCCAGTAATGTTTAGTGTTTTAGTGCAATCACTTTTCCCCACAGGAATGCGACCAATACTGCTCACAAATAGGTCTACTCGAGCTCTAGAAACAGCTATAACAGGAGGCCGATTACCCTTGATAGTTTGAGTGTTTGAGAAAACATAGCGTGTACTGTGGTTTCCTCTGCGATACTCATCCATCTACCATACAGTTCCTTTAGCCTGTGGGTCTATTTCCTCATCAGGGTAACACGCCTTGTAAGGCTTGGCATTCAGTCGACCTACACTAGTGTCTGTAATGTTAGCAATTTTAGAAGCCCACAGTAGCGCAAACCAGGCCCTACAGAACCATTGTGTGAAAACGGCAGAGGAATTAAAGGTGTTCCTCCCTTTTTCTGATGAGCTGACATTATTCCACACAACCAACAGTTGGTGATGTTTGTAGCATTATGGGTGTGATGCAACATTTGAATAAACGTATTGTTGAGGTGAGACATCCTATGGTGCTGCTCATGATAGGGAAGGGAGAAGTAATGGTGCTCAATTGTGACAGGAGTAGTAGCAGTCAGTAGAATTTAAGCAGGAGCTACTCCCTCTATAACCCATGTTATCGTAGCAATGATGATAACAATGGAAGTGAGTCCAATACCAAACATAGTCTTTCGATCACAGACACTCGTAGCAAATAATCCCTTCTCTGCAGGCCTATTCATCTCGATGTTGATAAACAAAACAGATGGAGTCCTAAGGTCCTGGGCAGCTGTTGTTTTCTTCACTGAGGGTTGAGATGGATATCACTACAAGGGTCCCACCCTTTGTAGCTCAGCCTTTCACTAACCCAGGACAGTGACTCAACCAGTCTTTATCAGCAACGACGCGTTCTTTTCCGGGGTCGCAGCTGATATCAAGATTTACCAGGGATCGTATGGTCCGGGAAGACTTCCTCAAGTCCTTCAGGTTACACAGCTTGGCCTCTCAAGATGTGGCGGTGATCCTTCAGCGCAGCAGGTTCCACCAAGGCAGACAGCAGGCTCTTACAGTGGGTGGAGTGGACCCAGTTCTTCCGATTGGTCACTTGGACTGCAATTCTAGTGGCCTGAAGTACTTGCTCGGATCCCCGCCACATCGGTTCCATTCTGCTCTATCTCTGGAACACCTTGTTCATCACGTGGTCATCGGGCGATAGATCATGGCGATCACCTTGCGACCTGTCAGGAAGAGTTTCTCGAACCTGTTGATGAATAGAAAGCAAGCTGTCAGTCAACTGGGACAAGTAGTCGCTCATCAACACATAAGGTACATCATGTATAGGGCGTGGCTTAGGAATCCCCCTAATATTCATTAGCCTCCCGAATACCACGTGTATGTGCTCCGGATCTAATGGATAGCAATGCCAAAAGCAGTGCATCAGGCCATTTCAGAGATGTGGAAGCTTGAATTTTGGCAAGTTTCAATTTTAACGTGGCGCTGTAGCGTTGCACTAGCCCTGCTGATTGTGGGTGTAAACCTGCATGAAACTTCTACTTAATCCCGAATCCTATCAAGACATACTCAACAATGGGCCCAATGAAATGGGGTCCGTTGTCACCCCACAAAACTCGATAAACACCAAATCTGGGGAAAAACTCAGTAGGAGCACCTTTGCTATAGTAAGAGCTGTATTATCTTTCGTAGCTTATGCCTCTATCCACTTACTAAAGGCACAGACCACCACTAGACATATTTTAAGTTATTACAGCGTTCTAGCTGGATGCCATCCATTTGCAGAACCTGAAAAGGTGCAGTTGGTGTGGCAAACCCTCCTGTTGGAGTTTGTGTTCCCTTCCCAGGATTCTTTTGACTGGGTGTGAGTGTTTTGATTGATTCAGATGCTCCGTCCATCACCACCCCCTTTTGTACCGCTTTTGGCCGCCATAAGTGTGGCAGGGTATGCTCAGACGTGAGTCCCTTGCTCACTTTGCCACTGGATTCAAGCAAGCTGGGCTGAAGACGGCTGGATTGCCGGAAACCGGTCCTCGGAAGCTTGTTTCTGGTCCAGGAAAGACATGGCTTGGCAGTTCGGGCTGGACTGTTCCCATGAGGCACAGGGTCAGACTGATTTGCATATAGCTATGTCTGAACTGGGGTGGCAGAGTGGGCTAAAGAACGGTGACGGATTAAACCCAGATCTTTTGACTGGGTGTGAGTGTTTGATTGATTCAGATGCTCTGTCCATCACCACCCCCTTTTGTACCCTTCCCAGGATTCTACTGGAGACACATCAGACAAGACTGGACTATCTTTTTAGCTGTGCTGGCAATATCTGGATGGTCCCAAACTTGCATAAGTAGCTTTGCTATTAAAGGTGGTCCAACATGTGCCGGCTAATGTGCCATGTGAATCATGGGATGTAAATAGGCTGTGGGCAATCTCCATTTGGTCATGTCTCTATTCCTCCAACAGCCCTCATTGTCCAATGTTCCCTCTTTAGACCATTGGTCTAATTCATCAGCATAGGCAGATTGCTGCATGTCCATCACCTCTTGCCTGGCATCATGAAAACGTTCAGTTTGTGACTTAACTACGTACATAGATGTAGTGCTTCACTGCATTGCAGTCTCACAGGCTGTGTGATCCGCAAGGGCATTTCCCTGTCCTATTTTATCAGTCACTTTCTTGTGTGCGCTACACTTCACAATCACTACTTTCTTAGGATATGTCAAGGCCGTAAGGAGATTATATACTAATTCCCCATGCACTATTTGTGTGCCATGTGATGTAAGGAAGCCTCTTTCCTTCTAGAGTTGCCCAAAATCGTAAGACAATCCAAAAGCATATCGGCTGTTGGTGTAGATGTTAACAAACAGATCAGTACTAAGCTCACATGCTCTTGTTAGCGCTATCAACTCAGCTGCCTGAGCGGACCTCTGTGGTATGATAGCTGTCTCAACTACTGTCTGAAGTATCGTTATTGCATAGGCAGCAGATGTCGTGCCATTGAGCAATTTCAACCAGGACACGTCAACCCACAATTCCCTGTCACAACTGGAAAGGGGTGTATCTTGCAAGTCAACACAACCCTTTGTTTGTTCTTCAGTAAGGGATATACAGTCATGTGACTCTTGTGACTAAGGCTGAATAGCTTGAAATGGCAATAGTGTAGCAGGGTTTAAGGTAAAAAATCTTTTCAATGTGATATGAGGGGCAAAAAGTGTCAATTTGTAACCTGTCAAGCGAGCACTATTAAAATGTTGTGTTTTCATTTGGTTCAAAAGGGCGTCAATTGCATGGGGCACTAACACAAGCAATTTGTGTGACAAGACTATTCCCTCACTCTGGCGTATGGACACAGCTGTTGCTGCTACTGCTCGAAAACACCCAGGCAACGCACAAGCAACTGGATCAAGGGCAGCTGAAAAATAGGCACAGGGACACTGCTTATCACTGTGTGTCTGGGTAAAAACCGAGAGAGCAAAACCGTCCCTCTCATGTACATAGAGTGTGAAGGCCTTAGTGTAGTCTGGAGTCCCTAATACTGGTGCAGAGCAAAGAGCTTGATGTAACTGCTGAAAAGTATTCTGGCATTCAGTAGTCCATGGGAGAGGCATCGGAGTGTCTTTATTCAAAAGGGCTAACAAGGGTTTAACAATGTAGGAAAAGCTGGGAATCCACTGCCTACAGTAAGAAGTAAGGCCAATCAGTGCGTGAATATCCTTCTGAGTACAGGGCACAGGCGTGTCGAAAGTAGTTTGAATGCCATCTGGTGTGAGTGCATGTCCCTCCTTAGACAGGAGGTGACCTAAGTAGGTAACCTTCTTTCTACAGTACTGCAATTTCTTCCTGGAGACTTTGTGATGATTAGAGGCAAGAAATGATAACAACAGGAGTGTTTCTTCTCCACACTGTTCAGGGGTACCAGCTGCTAACAAGATGTCATTGACATATTTAATAAGAGATACCCCTTTTGGTACAGGGAAAGATTCAAGCTGTCTTTTCAATGCCTGACTATAAATGCTAGGACTCTATGTATACCCCTGTGGAGCTCTACAGAATCTGAAGGTTCGAATATTCAAAGTGAAGCAGAACAAGTAACGGCTGTCAGGATGAATACGTATAAAGAAGAAAGCATTCTTCAAATCGATGACACTGAATGTAGTTGCGGTAGGGGGAACCATAGTAAGAAGTGTTGTGATGTCAGAGACTACTGGATATTGAGGTACGACTATCTTGTTTACCTCTCGCAAGTCAATGATAAATCTATAAACCTTAGTATCAGTGTCCTTTTTCAAAATGGGAAGAATAGGGCTATTACAGGTATTATATGGGACTTCTTCCACAACCCCCACTCCAATTAAATCCTGCACAATGTGTATCAATGCTTCTTCACCTTCTCAAGAGATTTTATATTGGGGCAATCGAGGCAATGAAGAACTTTCCTTCACTTAAATATGTACAGGTGGGATAACCATTTGTCCCACATCAGTATCTGATGTAGCCTACAAGGTGCTAGGTAACGATGCTAAGAAACCGGTCCCCGGAAGCTTGTTTCCTTCCCAGTATAAGAATTGGCTTGGTAGTCTGGTCTGCCCTGTTCCCATGATGCACTGGGCCAGGGACAGACTAATTTGCATGTAGCCAGGTTCTGAGCTGGGATGGTGCAGTGAGCTAAAAAATGGTGATGGATCAAGCCCTGATCTTTGGACTGGGTAAGAGTGGTCTGTTTAACTCAGACACTCTGTTCATCACCACCCCCTTTTTGTAAATCGTTTTTGGCCACTATAGGTGTGGCAGGGTATACTCAGACATGAGTCCCTTTCTCACTGCTCCATCAGGATTCAAGCAAGCCGGGCCGAAGAAGGCTGAAATGCCAGAAACCGGTCCCCGGTAGCTTGTCTCCTTTCTGGTGAAGAATTGGCTTGGTAGTTTAGTCTGCCCTGTTCCCATGATGCACTGGGCCAGGGACAGACTGATTTGCATATAGCCAGGTTCTGAGCTGGGATGGGGCAGTGAGATAAATAACGGTGATGGATCAAGCCCTGATCTTTGGACTGGGTAAGAGTGGTCTGTTTAACTCAGACACTCTGTTCATCACCACCCCCTTTTTGTAAATCGTTTTTGGCCACTATAGGTGTGGCAGGGTATACTCAGACATGAGTCCCTTTCTCACTGCTCCATCAGGATTCAAGCAAGCCGGGCCGAAGAAGGCTGAAATGCCAGAAACCGGTCCCCGGTAGCTTGTCTCCTTTCTGGTGAAGAATTGGCTTGGTAGTTTAGTCTGCCCTGTTCCCATGATGCACTGGGCCAGGGACAGACTGATTTGCATATAGCCAGGTTCTGAGCTGGGATGGGGCAGTGAGATAAATAACGGTGATGGATCAAGCCCTGATCTTTGGACTGGGTAAGAGTGGTCTGTTTAACTCAGACACTCTGTTCATCACCACCCCCTTTTTGTAAATCGTTTTTGGCCACTATAGGTGTGGCAGGGTATACTCAGACATGAGTCCCTTTCTCACTGCTCCATCAGGATTCAAGCAAGCCGGGCCGAAGAAGGCTGAAATGCCAGAAACCGGTCCCCGGTAGCTTGTCTCCTTTCTGGTGAAGAATTGGCTTGGTAGTTTAGTCTGCCCTGTTCCCATGATGCACTGGGCCAGGGACAGACTGATTTGCATATAGCCAGGTTCTGAGCTGGGATGGGGCAGTGAGATAAATAACGGTGATGGATCAAGCCCTGATCTTTGGACTGGGTAAGAGTGGTCTGTTTAACTCAGACACTCTGTTCATCACCACCCCCTTTTTGTAAATAGGTAACGATGCTAAGGCAACATCCTCTTTAATGAGACAAGACCTTTCAACCATCGGATAGCTGTCATTTAAAATAACGCGCACACCTTCTGGGAAACAACGTATTGTAGCACGAAAATGTTTGAGCTTATCAATACCCACAATATTATCCGGTGTGTTAGGGGAAAGCAGAAATGTACGTGCTGCAGTTAATTTATCAAGACTAAATGCAACTGGCTGTGACAGTGGGCAAAGGGAAGGGGGTCCCATCGAATCCTATCAATGTTATCATTGCACCAGACAGGGGAGCCCTAGGAACCAATTGTTTAGACAGAGCACTATGAGTAGTCCCTGTATCAAACAGAAAGCGATCAGTAGAACCCAAACATTTGCATCAACATAGGGACCCCTCTGATCTACTGGGACTTCAACCAGTTCCTTACGGTATGTTATGTTAATGTTGTTTATATAGCGCATGGCTGCACCAGCAACAGGGCGTCCAAGCACTTTCAGACATATCAGCCGGTGGAGCGCAGCAGGGTGAAGTGAGAACATTATAAGGCAGCCGATATGCTGACCTCCCTAAATGGAGGCGAACAGCGAGGTTTTAATTTGTTTCCGAAAGAGCCAGTGGTCTTGTGTGGCGCGTGCCTCAAGGGGGATGGAATTCCAAAGAGCTGGGGCCATGGACTTAAAGGACCGGCCACCTGCTCTGCTCTTGCGTACCATAATGGTGCGGGCAAGGTGGAGGTCTATAGTGCGTAAGGCATGTGTGGGAACGTAGAAAGTGCAGAGTCCCTGCAGTATTTGGGGTCCCTGGCCATGTAGGATTTTGTGGGATAGGCAGAGGGTTTTAAATTGAATCCTTTGTTTCACGGGCAGCCAATGCAGCCGGCGTAATAGATGTGAGGTGTGACATTGTTTAGGTAGGGCAAAGAGAGTGCGGGCAGCTGCGTTTTGAGCCCTTTGAAGTCTTTTACCCCATCCTAGGTATTCCTATGCATAATCAGAATCCTTAGGGCCATCAGCCAAGTAATCAGACATTTGGTATTGGTTTTGTTTGTCAAAGGTATTAAAAAAAGTTGGGTTGGTTTCAACTGCCTCAAATCTGGTACGATTATCCATGCCTTCCCTATTTCCTGTGTTCCTTGGGCGGCCTCTCATACTGCCTCTACCCCGCTGATACTGCTGACCTCTCAAAAGGGGGCACTCAGAATGCCAATGTCCAATCTCCTTACTATACGCACACTGATCAGAAGACAAAGTTGTTCGAGGGAAAGGGGGTACACCAGGGCGATACATCGTACGTCCACCTCTCACACTACCTCTAAATGATGGACCATAGACTTGAGCCAACATCAATTTTGTTTTTAAATCTTTAACCTTTTTATCCTCCTTGCCTTTTGCCTCCAATTCCTGACGCTCATAATACTGGGCCATAGTCAAAAGGGAGATGGGGAAGACATACTCCATGAACTCTCGCTGGCCTTTAGGCGAATAGCTATTTCTAGCAACATGTTAATGACAAATGTGTAGAAGAACAGATGCTTACCTGTGCCATCCATCAATGACTGCCCACTAAAGTCATGAAATGTCTCTTCAAATCGTGTAAAGAAATCTTTCTGCTTACAAGACGCTAATTTTGTCCAATCTATTTTCTTTGGGGTATAAGAGTTTTCAACTTAGTTACAATAGCTTTGCGGAGATCTAATATCACCTGAGGTGGTCTCTGTCGGCATCTATTTCCTCTAAATGCACCCAAGTATCACCAGAAGCGACATTATCATCTACCTTCCAAATCGATCTCCGCATATCAAGGGGGTAAAATAAGTCCAAAGAACATGTCAATATCAGGCAATTTCATGTGCAAGAACTAATAGCTCCTTCTACCTCTTCATAAAAAGCGGCTGCATTTTCGTGCGGATCAGGCAAAGCAGCTTTAAGAACCATAACGTTAGCTCTACTCCAAGGGATATAGACCCAATTGCAAATGAAAAATCCTTCAGCGTTATCTGAAGTTTTATCATCACTTGTTCCTGCTCCCTTTGGAGAAACATACAGAGGCATAGCTTCACGCATCGGTTTCACAGTAACTACAGGGTAACTAGTGTCTGTATGTGTCCCTGTAGCTCCTTCTTGTTGCGCGGTGATCTGAACTGGTTGCTCAGCTGTTGCTTTCTCAGCTGCCTTTTTCTCCTCTCGTAATCGAAATACATCAACGCGCATCTTAACAACCTGCCTAATTAGATCAGACATCCGTGAAGGAAGAAAGTTGTCATTGTATAACTGTTCATAATCAGAATTTATATCAGCAGGCTCTACAGCATCGGAATATTTTCGAAATCTGGACACTACCTCACAAGTAAATGTCTCTGAAAAATATACCTGCTCTAGAGCTGACCATTGCTGAATCATTGCTAGAATCTCTGAAACGGCGGCATGCCCATTAGCTGCTTTACGGGCAGCGGATCTAAGAGTGGCTTTACGCTCAGTGGTTAAAGTAGAGCGAGTTGTCCGCCCAGTTTGCTTATCATCATCTTTTTCATCCATAGAAAAATGCTCATAATCAGAATCTTCATTCTCAGGGGCGCTAGGGAATTTATACGGGGGCGGGGGTCTGTCTAACAAAATAAAATCATCTTGAGGTCTATTAAATATGGGATAAATGGGGTCCCTAATAGGGTATTTGCCAGTTACCTCTAAATGATGCTCCCTATCTTCTTTCTCTTTGATCTCCTTCATCTCTGTATTTTCCAATTCTAATGCTTTCTGGTAAATTGTCTTGCTCTGCTCTTTTTCTGCTATAGCTTCTTCTCTTCTCATTCTCTCATTCACTGCTTTCTCCCACATTCGTACACAATCAAACATATCTTTCCGGCTCTTTCTCTGAAACAGACACTGCTCAACATACTGAATCTTCTTAAAATCAAATTACCCATTTACTGGCCATCGTAGATCAGGATCCTTTTCTGTATATTTGTTCCACAGTGTACTATACATTATGGAAGAAATATCATATTTAATATACATAAACTTATTAGGTGTTTCTTCTCTAGGGGAGCTGGCTGAGTACTTTCTAAATTCATATTGGTACCTCCAAGACAGCAACACATTCCACGAAGTGCGCTAGGAGCAGGCATGCCAAAAACTTTATAAAAGAATATATTATAATCAAATGGTATCTAATCCAAGTATAAAAAATGGAGACAAAAAAATCTCCTCATTACTTGCCTTTGTATATTGCAATAGACAAGCGAAACAGAACCAGAATCTTGGCCAAGCAAATCCAAAACAAGAGTGTCGCTTCAGTGACCTTACCAAATCAAAGTCTCCAATCTCCACCTGCCAATCTCTGGGTTGACCTAACGGTCTTCTTATGGAACTTACTCCAAAGGAGATCTCAGGCGGGTCCGGACATCACCTGGAGGGTCAGATCGGGAAAACAGGAGAAACACGTCGGTCTGCAAAGACAAAGGGTCTCCTCATGCAGTGCACCTCCTCAGTAGATTCCTGCCCTCCGTCAAGACCGCTCCTTCGGATTGCCAAGTCTCCGATGAGTCCCTGTTCGGGTGCCATTTTGTGGAAATAAACCTTTTTAGGGGGCCACCGGTGCAGAGGTTCACCCTTATCTGTCCACTGGTCCTTAAACCAACAAAATAGAGATTGGCATAGAAGCTGGAATATCTAAAAGACAAGTTTATTAACACTCATGAGTGGGACTACATCAATACAACACCCTTGGGCACTGTATGAGGTAGTACAAGGAATACAGAAACAAGAATCTTTTATACCCTGTTGTTGCTGAGTAAGCATGGAGACTCAAATAGAAAGTACAGGCATATACAGGAGTAGCTACCGACTAACATGGGCAGACAGATATCACTTGGTCAGCAAAGTGGGAGGGGAAACAGAACTGCTTACTTCAGTTGGAATAGACTGAAAGTTACATTCTAAAACAGGTGCATTCTAGCATATACAGTCCTTTCTGAGCTCATACATTGCTCTGGCTTAGGATAGAAGGAGTTACCTAAAGCTGATTACTCAAGCAGAATAGAAAGGCAGGCAACATCACATGGCTTAAAAAATGGATGCTACAACCAAAAATGACTTCAGCTTATGCTAATGGCAATTTCTGTGATTTCCACAGAATGTACATGTTCAACAGTAGAACCAGGGCTGGACGCATGTGACGTACACAAGTCGGAAACTTAGAAGGTAACTGATTTGCAACACTGCCAGTGGCACTGATCTCAACAGATGCAGCATTCGTGCGCGGTACAGTTCCATGTGACAGGGGTTGTGCATGTGCCCGGGATTGCCTTCCATTGCGTTTGTTGGTCTTGTAGCACCGGCACTCCTCAGACCGGTGACAATTCTGTGGACGATATGCTACAGCTCGGAGCAATGAGTCGTAAGTGTGTGCTACGTTTGGACGTATGGGTTGTTATTTGCCAATGTGTCAAGGGCATCCAATGCAGGTGTACCTTGAGCAGGGACAAGTGTGTGTGGGGTGTGGACACGTTGGTCTTTCATTAGCGAGGTTCGTGGTGTTGGAGTCATCAGAGTCTGACATGGTATCTCACTCAGGGGGTGCTGGCCGCATTGAAGACCAAATCGGAGGTTCGGATGTCCTTCCGCCTTGTGTATTGACACAAAGGAGCTTTCATACATGATTTTAGGCTGACTATTGCTTGCATTTCTGGAATGTGATGTGGCCATCGCGCTGAAATTGATTCCAGGCCTTAGATTTATGGTGCACCAATTGCAAAACACACACAACAGTTGGCATGTATGAGCCAATGGCCCAATTGGCCTTGCACTCCTTGTTCAGTCTTTCTTTCTTTCTTTCTTTCTTTCTTTCTTTCTTTCTTTCTTTCTTTCTTTCTTTCTTTCTTTCTTTCTTTCTTTCTTTCTTTCTTCTTCTCTCTCTCTCTCTTTCTCTCTCTCGCTCTCTCTCCCTCTCATTCCCTCTCTCTTTCTCTCTGTCCATTGATGAGTGCCTGACACACCTTCTTATGTTGACTATTGGCTTGCAGGCTGTCACTTACAGATTGTCCAGGAATGACCCACCATGACTCTTCCAAATAGTTATTTGTAGACAAATTAGATTGTGATATTTTGTTTGGTCTTTCAATGGTGATTGATTGATTCTGCTTTTTCTGTACTCACATGAATGTTATTTGTTGTAATTTTCGTGACATTGATGTGCAATCTTGGTAAAGGTGAGGTGGGGGGTGCCTGGGGCCTTGGGGTTGGCAGTCCTGGGGGGTTGGCAGTGGGTGTTGTGGCCCTCTTGGGTGTCCGAGCTGCATGTTTGTTGACTCCATGGCATCTGTTGCTCTTCAGGTGTGGCTCTAGGCTGGGCTCCCTTTTCTGGTGCAGGTTGTAGTCCGACTTTACACCAGGTGAGAGAAGGTGTTATATTCCTGGTGCCTTATGTCCTGTTTTGTGATCTTATCACCGATCTGGCTGGTCGTTGAGAATGCTGCGGAGTGGTGTTGTCACGGCTTTTAGCACTGGAACGACTACTCTGCATCTCATTAGAGTTAGTTGTCGGGGTCATCTGTGACAATGTTTTTTGCGTCTGCTATCGCAGGTAAACTGGTGATATGGGCTGTTAGCATCAGCTTGTGAATGGACGATATATTTTTTCGCGACTTTGGCTGTGATAAAGTGCTGATAACTCAGCGATAAGTCCTTGAGAATATGCCCCAAAGTACCCCTTAGTTTTTTGACGTCCCCATCTAGATTTATATGAATATTTTGCAAGTTTTATCTTTGTTTATTCTATATTATTTTGTATGCAGTAAAAACACATTAAGCTGCAATTAGTTACATTTATTTAACGTGTAAATGGAGAGCTTAATTTGAGAAAATGTTTCCAGCACTCAGCCTAGAACTAATGTTAGACAACTAAGCCTTATTTGAGGTAATTGGATTCATGTTTGCATGCAGTAGTTAGTTGTATGTTTGGAAACCCAGCTAGATCAACCAAAGGCTTGTAAACTGATCCATGGCTGACTAGTAACTTATTAAGTCGTTTTTTAATAAAATTCTGGTACTTGTAGTTCTTTTTCCATTTTATATGTTAGACTACAACTAATGGAATAAAAAGGAAAAACACATTTTGGCAAGCTAGACTCACCACATAGAACACATAATTTTCAATCAGTCCCGGCGTTGAGGTGGAGCTCCGCTTGTTGGAAACAAAAAGAAAAAACAATGGGCCTCATTTATGAGGCCTTGCGTCAGTTTTGCGCTTCCGATGCGTCACTTGTTGTGACGCATCAGTAGTGTAAAACATGCCTCCTTTTGCGCACTATTTACAAAGTGATGCATCTAAGCAGATGCATCACTTTGTAAACCCCTGCGCTACATTATACTTGTGTCAGGTATAATGTATGCAGGGGGGGTGTTCCCCCGCAAAAAGCCTCGTAGAATTGACGCAGTGAAATCTATGAAATTTCACTGCGTCACTTCTAGGACGCCGTTGCGTCAAAATCTTGCGCCTGCCTCACAGCAGGCTCTTTCACATCGGGCTTGCCCCATGTGAAAGGACGCAGTGCTGGAGTTGCGTCACTTTTGTGACACACTCCAGCAATGTGTTACTTTTCCGCTTACAGATACGTCAAAAAAACTGACGTATCTGTAACTCCTTGCTACATGATGCATCATACATTAAATATGACGCATCAGGAATGTCGCAAGGAGTGCGCACTGAGAAGTGACGCATCGCTGCTTTCACGCAGCGATGCGTCATTTCTCATAAATGAGGCCCATTGTATGTATTGTTATGTCTATCGTGCTGCACAGATCACATTGGGGATGACGGGGAGTGCGTACACAGCAAGAGGGTGAACATAGGAACCATGTCTGAGAAAGAACCGCAACAATACTGGCAGCATCAGAGGTGGCAATAGGCAGTGCCTTCGGTGGGCTACATAGGCAATGACTTCCTAAGAACATTTTGGAACCGGCCACTTAATACTATTATTTTACTTTTTTTTCCCTTTCCATCACGTCAAGTCTACTCTTCCTTTTGAGCGTTAGCTATGGCTAACTGTCTGTTTTTTTCTCTTCCTAATTCGCCCAGTGTATTTCCAAACTCGGACTTTGCCCATGTCGTCCACCTTCCGTCCTGTGACCCCCACCCTCTCTTTTAAAATGAACTGCCTCGGTCTCCTCTGACGGTGGCCCCCTCACCAAGCCAGCCGCGCTCCCCCGCATCTCCTGCCGCCAGCCACTTCAATGGATTCCCCCTCATTAGTATTGGAATTAGTCCTTTTAACGTTGACATTTTATCTAAAGGCACACAATCCCCCTCATTAGAGAATCAACAGGTTATCAGATCTGCTCGCTGCTTGTGTAATGTTTAATTCCGTCTTTGGTCTTTGAGCTTGGCTGACACTTGCTGTATTTGCAGAGAAAGGGAAAGCATACGAACGAGACATGAAAAACGCATTGATTAAAAAAAAAAAATCCCAGAGCCCAGACTTTCATTTGATCTTCCCGGGGAAACATTTCCCTCTACAGCAAAGAGAAAAGCAACTGTAAAACCTCCAATATCTTATGCATCCCCTGCTGAATTCTGCACAGGGGCTGAGGTGTTTGTTCTTGAGGCACAGAAATAAATGTCACCTATTGACATTTGCGGTTTGTGTCTGACTGAGGTGCTTTACTAAGTCGACGTTCATTGAGTCATTCACCAAAAATGTAACCCTCTGCCTCCAAATCCATCCATTCATTCAACCTCCTTTGGGAAGACCTCTGATCGTCAACCATGCCACTTTCTCTTGTTTCTTTCTCCACCATTCCTTCATTGATTCTTTTTTTCACCTGATACCCACCTGTACACCCAAACTACCCTCCAAATCACCTTTCATCTATTCCCTCCCTTCAAACCCATCTGCTCACTGTGCAACCCTCATACACCTCTCCAGCAGTCCCTTTGCCCACATACCCATTGTCCTACGTACTAAAGTTCACCCAACTATGACGCCACCGATATATTAATTTTCACCCACCCTTGAACCCATTTGCCATATTTCCACTCAACCATCAATCCATGCACTATTCTTTCCACCCATTTTTCCACATAGTTATCCATTTACTCCACTCACCCAATCATATAATCATTAACTTTTCATTCAGACTTCCTAATGTTCAACTAAAACTCCTACTCACTAGTATCTATATCATTCTCTTCACTTCGCGCTACACATTCATTCCTTTATACTACCATTATTTTTTTGTATTTATTACTGTGCACTGCCACACATAATTCTGTCTATTCATCCTATAATCAGCCTCCATCCAATTATTCAAACTTCGGATTCCTTAATCATCATCTTATACTCTACTCATTCATCTGTTTTCCTTCCTTCACACCTTTAGTACATTCATCCATTCATGTAAATGTATGTAAATGTATAGGCATTTATATAGCGCACTACTTACCCGGAGGGTCCCAAGGCGCTTCGACCGCTGCGAAACCCTTCCTGGCTTCCCTGAGAGATGGTCCCCTAATGGGTATCTCCAGGGTGATGCCAGGCATCCCCGGCGGTCTGGTGGGGCCGTTAGTGAAGATGAGGCAAGCTAATGCCCAGAGTTGCCGAGTGTGGTCGCTGATCAGAGTGGGCACCGAGGCGAGAGAATTATCGAGTCCGCTGACCCTGGTCCAGAAACCTGCCGCGCCGGGAATCGAACCCTGGTCCCGGGCCGTCCTCTGCTCTCAGGTCTGCCGCCTCTAACCAGTGAGCCACACTACTTCACTTCATCAGTTCTCAGTCATGTCACTATGAAGGGTGGTGAGAGAACAGCATTAAGGGCCTTATATTGAGTTTAGCGATCAGATGGACTGCCAAACCCACAGTGTGGTTAGGGCCGCACCGGTGGTCTGACTGCCCTATAACAAGTTGGGCTTTCGGACTGCCATGGGACCGCTGCTGCCACCAGGGTTCCATGATCCCTGGCGGTCTTGCAGCGGTCTGAGGCCCCTAATATGCTAGTGGTGCTGCTGCAGCACTGCCAAGCATATTAGGAGATACCATCCCCAGGGCCACTACTTAAAATAAAAGAGGTAGGGGGCATAGAGCCCCTTCCCAGAGCTTTGTTAATCCAAGGGGACTCGAACACCCAGGGTTAATACTACAATTTAATGGGAGGGGGGTCACATGGCCCCCCTCCCCGAGCCTTGTTAGGATCTGGAGATTCCCTTCCCCAGGCCAATTTTTTAAAGTTAAATGGTAGGGAGGCAACTTGGCCTTGCTACCCCGGCCTTCGTAGACCCTAGGGAGCCCATCCCCCATGGCCATTTGTTCCAATTAAAGGGAAGGGGGGGCCTCGTATCCCCCCTCCCTGAGCCTTCTTAGGCCCTGGGGACTCCTCCCCAAGGCTAATATGAAAATTAATGGGGAGAGGGCCTCATTCCCCGGGGACTGTACTATTAAAGTTGGGTGCCCTGGTTCCCACCAAGGATACCTACCACACACTCATTTGAGGTCAAGGGGGGAGCTCACAAACCCCTCGAACTTGCCTACAAATCACATTCACTACACCAGCATTTGCCTTATAGGTCCAACTGCCATTGACGTCCTTTAACCCCTTCGCTGCGGCGGCAATTCCGCCGCAGCGCTAGGGGGGAGGGGGGCCGAGCGGCGCTCGCATGCTCGTGATGGAGCCGCTCCGTCATGAGCCGCGGTTGCGCTGTGCTCATGACGGAGCGGTTCCGTCATGGCCCCACCCGCTCAATAGAACGCTCCGCGCAGGCGTGAAATCAGCACCGCGCAGGCGCGGCGGCAGGGCATTAACGGATCCGCTCCGTCATGAGCACAGTGCAACCGCGGCTCATGACGGAGCGGCTCCGTCATGAGCATGCATGGGGTTAACAACAAGCAAACTTTGCTGAGGAACCAACTGTAAGGCAATGTGCTTCAGTGACCTTTCTTGGCTACGAAGCACTACAAGTATGACACATACAAAGTGGCTACTTATTCAACAATTTGGAAATGCTTCAAGTGGGGAAAGGTAGGAAATGCTTTACAGTACAACTAATGTACACAGTCGCTGCCCCTGAAGATCTTGCCTCTGGTGCTATGTAAACATAGATAGGTCCCCAGAGCTGCATATGACAATGAAGTCCTACCAGGGCTGGTGGTGTTTGACCTCACATGTACATACCATCAGAAATAAACAACGCTCTACAGTGGCTTAAAGCTGATAGATCAAAGAACCCCCCAAAAATTAAAATATAAATCAAGATTCTCGCAGAAAAAGCACTGTATAGGCAGAATGAGTCATTTGCTTTCGGCAGCTGAAGCGCTTCAGTTGAGCACAAGGGTTCACTTCACACAGCTGTCTCCATTCAACCTCAAAACGGATATTCCCCCTGCTTTTCGCAGCGCATTTCCAATTCTCAGGGGTTTTTTCAAACCCCAATAACTGTCTCGGTGCTTTATGGTGTAATACCGAGGCAGGACCCCGTGGTATCGGAAGTACTAGGCCACGGGTCAAGGTCTTTATCTCTGTGGAAGGGGTTGCATATTGCAACCATAAAGCAGCAGCCGTCGGATTAGCTTCCACCGCCCCTCGTCGCGCGCAGACAAGCCACGAGTAACAGCTGTAATTAAAGATCCGGGCGCCAACGTGAGTGAGGCGCGCGGAGAACGGGGCCGGGATTCTTTTTCTCTTTTATCTCATCCTCCAAAGCGGTAAGGTTATGGACACGGACCTTAATGAAACCATATATCCCATCAGCTCCGGTGTCTCGGCCAGCGGTACCACAGTAGATCCTCGAACAGCGTTTGGGGGTTTGGTGGGTGAGAGGCAAGGTCAGCTGTGTGTGGCGAGGTGACCTTGAGGTTGAGAGATGTACAGGCGTGTGGCTTTTTGGAAGTCCGCGACTTCTTAATTCTATGGCGTGCGCGGTTACTATACAACTCTGGGGCAAATAAGATGTTTGATACTGCATCGTGTTGCTGATGACCTCAGTTATTATAAAGCCCTCGGCCAGGCTGGCCATTGGGCGAGACTGGCATTTTCCCAGAAGTCTGGAGCCTCCCTGGCTGCTTTCAGAGCAGGATGGGCTGCAATTACCCAGGCCCTTATGTGCAGTGGGGCTGGTTTTAACAGACTCGCCAGGGCTGATTTTAGAGTCTTGGCCTGCGGCCTACGCTAGTTGTTCGCAGCAGCATTGATCAGGCCTTTGAAACTACAACTGGAAGAGTGATGGAATGAGTGAATCAGGGATACCGCGTGTATTGGCCATTAGTATTGTACAGTATTACCCTTTGCACAGGATTTCCGCCATACAAGTGATTCCACCTTATGCAGGCAAAACACGTGGGACCAAGTACAGAAACTATGATTTAAAATTTTCCACAAACACATTTTCCACTTGATTGCATACATATGGCAGCACTCAGAATGAGGCTATGAGACCGGAAGATAGAAGAAAGGCAAATATTGATATGGTAAAAGAAAGATTGAGATAATAAAGTTAAATGGAGGATGTATGACTAAGAATGAACTTACAGGAGAGTCAGAGAATAAGGGTCTGTAAAAGTGACTTTAAGTGAGAAATGTGTGAAAGGGTATGTGTGAGGGCGCATGTGTTAAAATATCGATGTATGTGTTTTTGCGTGTGTCTGTGGAGAAGAGAGTTAGATTATTTCTGTGACTTATTGTGTGAGACATATTGTGTGAGACAGTGGTATGAAATTAAGGATTGTGACCTGATAGTGAAGGACCTTAGGGATGCTTTGGGAGGATAATAATGATAGTGGGTGATACAATAAGTTTGTAAGGAGGTGGTTGAG